>NC_135277.1:20897500-21522500 GCF_051311805.1 Agelaius phoeniceus
AGCAACGATCGCATCATTCTAGCTAGGCTCCCACTTTCTGCCGGGGTGAGTGGCTGCCAAGGGAGGCCATTTGCCATGGGAAAAAGAAGTCCTTTCCCCAGGGTCTGGGTGTCAGATGAAAGGTGGCCTTTGGGGCTCTAAGGACTTGTAGGGTACTACTTACTGGCTAGAGTAGAGGAAATGGATTCTATTTGAATATCTGTCTAGAGGCTTTGCCCCACAGGTCCTGGTTGTCCTTGATGGGCTGCAGCTGTGAGCATTGAAGAGAACTGGGATAAATTGGGGCGGCTTAGCCATTCAGGGAGAGCCTTGAAGGAGCCCTGAACTGGGAAAGAACAGCATGCAGAAGAAAGCGTCTGTGCTGTGAAGATCTGCAGCCATAAGAACACACCGAGGAGGTATGGACTTTAGCAATCTGAGAACAGCATGATGGGACTCTAGAGAAATAGAACAACAACAAGTGGCAGCTTTCGATTTGGAGCAATCCAGCAAAGCTTGCAAATTTCTTGCTGGGCACCACCCTCTTGGTCAGGGCGAGTGGCCAGAAATGGAGGCCATTTTCCATGGGGAAAACGAAGTCATTGGCCCAGGCTCTGGGTGTCAGATGAAAGGTGGCGTCTGGGGCTCTAAGGACTTGCAGGGTCCTAGTTGCTGGCAGCTTTCGTTCTGGAAGGATCCAGCACAGTTTGTAGATTCCTGGCTTGGCACTGCCCTGCCTGCCAGGCCAAGTGGCCACAAATGAAGGCCATTTTCCATGGGAAAAACGAAGTCCTTTCCCCAGGGTCTCAGTAATATGTTCAAGGTGGCGTTTGAGGCTCTAAGTACTTCCAGGGCCCTAGTTGCTGCCAGCTTTTCTTTTGGAAAAATCCAGCAACGATCGCATCATTCTAGCTAGGCTCCCACTTTCTGCCGGGGTGAGTGGCTGCCAAGGGAGGCCATTTGCCATGGGAAAAAGAAGTCCTTTCCCCAGGGTCTGGGTGTCAGATGAAAGGTGGCCTTTGGGGCTCTAAGGACTTGTAGGGTAGTACTTACTGGCTAGAGTAGAGGAAATGGATTCTATTTGAATATCTGTCTAGAGGCTTTGCCCCACAGGTCCTGGTTGTCCTTGATGGGCTGCAGCTGTGAGCATTGAAGAGAACTGGGATAAAAGGGGGCGGCTTAGCCATTCAGGGAGAGCCTTGAAGGAGCCCTGAACTGGGAAAGAACAGCATGCAGAAGAAAGCGTCTGTGCTGTGAAGATCTGCAGCCATAAGAACACACCGAGGAGGTATGGACTTTAGCAATCTGAGAACAGCATGATGGGACTCTAGAGAAATAGAACAACAACAAGTGGCAGCTTTAGATTTGGAGCAATCCAGCAAAGCTTGCAAATTTCTTGCTGGGCACCACCCTCTTGGTCAGGGTGAGAGGCCAGAAATGGAGGCCATTTTCCATGGGGAAAACGAAGTCATTGGCCCAGGCTCTGGGTGTCAGATGAAAGGTGGCGTCTGGGGCTCTAAGGACTTGCAGGGTCCTAGTTGCTGGCAGCTTTCGTTCTGGAAGGATCCAGCACAGTTTGTAGATTCCTGGCTTGGCACTGCCCTGCCTGCCAGGCCAAGTGGCCACAAATGAAGGCCATTTTCCATGGGAAAAAGAAGTCCTTTCCCCAGGGTCTCAGTAATATGTTCAAGGTGGCGTTTGAGGCTCTAAGTACTTCCAGGGCCCTAGTTGCTGCCAGCTTTTCTTTTGGAAAAATCCAGCAACAATCGCATCATTCTAGCTAGGCTCCCACTTTCTGCCGGGGTGAGTGGCTGCCAAGGGAGGCCATTTGCCATGGGAAAAAGAAGTCCTTTCCCCAGGGTCTGGGTGTCAGATGAAAGGTGGCCTTTGGGGCTCTAAGGACTTGTAGGGTACTACTTACTGGCTAGAGTAGAGGAAATGGATTCTATTTGAATATCTGTCTAGAGGCTTTGCCCCACAGGTCCTGGTTGTCCTTGATGGGCTGCAGCTGTGAGCATTGAAGAGAACTGGGATAAAAGGGGGCGGCTTAGCCATTCAGGGAGAGCCTTGAAGGAGCCCTGAACTGGGAAAGAACAGCATGCAGAAGAAAGCGTCTGTGCTGTGAAGATCTGCAGCCATAAGAACACACCGAGGAGGTATGGACTTTAGCAATCTGAGAACAGCATGATGGGACTCTAGAGAAATAGAACAACAACAAGTGGCAGCTTTAGATTTGGAGCAATCCAGCAAAGCTTGCAAATTTCTTGCTGGGCACCACCCTCTTGGTCAGGGCGAGTGGCCAGAAATGGAGGCCATTTTCCATGGGGAAAACGAAGTCATTGGCCCAGGCTCTGGGTGTCAGATGAAAGGTGGCGTCTGGGGCTCTAAGGACTTGCAGGGTCCTAGTTGCTGGCAGCTTTCGTTCTGGAAGGATCCAGCACAGTTTGTAGATTCCTGGCTTGGCACTGCCCTGCCTGCCAGGCCAAGTGGCCACAAATGAAGGCCATTTTCCATGGGAAAAAGAAGTCCTTTCCCCAGGGTCTCAGTAATATGTTCAAGGTGGCGTTTGAGGCTCTAAGTACTTCCAGGGCCCTAGTTGCTGCCAGCTTTTCTTTTGGAAAAATCCAGCAACGATTGCATCATTCTAGCTAGGCTCCCACTTTCTGCCAGGGTGAGTGGCTGCCAAGGGAGGCCATTTGCCATGGGAAAAAGAAGTCCTTTCCCCAGGGTCTGGGTGTCAGATGAAAGGTGGCCTTTGGGGTTCTGAGGACTTGTAGGGTAGTACTTACTGGCTAGAGTAGAGGAAATGGATTCTATTTGAATATCTGTCTAGAGGCTTTGCCCCACAGGTCCTGGTTGTCCTTGATGGGCTGCAGCTGTGAGCATTGAAGAGAACTGGGATAAAAGGGGGCGGCTTAGCCATTCAGGGAGAGCCTTGAAGGAGCCCTGAACTGGGAAAGAACAGCATGCAGAAGAAAGCGTCTGTGCTGTGAAGATCTGCAGCCATAAGAACACACCGAGGAGGTATGGACTTTAGCAATCTGAGAACAGCATGATGGGACTCTAGAGAAATAGAACAACAACAAGTGGCAGCTTTAGATTTGGAGCAATCCAGCAAAGCTTGCAAATTTCTTGCTGGGCACCACCCTCTTGGTCAGGGTGAGAGGCCAGAAATGGAGGCCATTTTCCATGGGGAAAACGAAGTCATTGGCCCAGGCTCTGGGTGTCAGATGAAAGGTGGCGTCTGGGGCTCTAAGGACTTGCAGGGTCCTAGTTGCTGGCAGCTTTCGTTCTGGAAGGATCCAGCACAGTTTGTAGATTCCTGGCTTGGCACTGCCCTGCCTGCCAGGCCAAGTGGCCACAAATGAAGGCCGTTTTCCATGGGAAAAAGAAGTCCTTTCCCCAGGGTCTCAGTAATATGTTCAAGGTGGCGTTTGAGGCTCTAAGGACTTGCAGGGTCCTAGTTGCTGCCAGCTTTTCTTTTGGAAAAATCCAGCAACAATCGCATCAT
This sequence comes from Agelaius phoeniceus, assembly GCF_051311805.1. Classification (NCBI taxonomy): domain Eukaryota; kingdom Metazoa; phylum Chordata; class Aves; order Passeriformes; family Icteridae; genus Agelaius; species Agelaius phoeniceus. The sequence goes on from NC_135277.1 coordinate 20,900,991, forward strand.
TCTAGCTAGGCTCCCACTTTCTCCCGGGGTGAGTGGCTGCCAAGGGAGGCCATTTGCCATGGGAAAAAGAAGTCCTTTCCCCAGGGTCTGGGTGTCAGATGAAAGGTGGCCTTTGGGGCTCTAAGGACTTGTAGGGTACTACTTACTGGCTAGAGTAGAGGAAATGGATTCTATTTGAATATCTGTCTAGAGGCTTTGCCCCACAGGTCCTGGTTGTCCTTGATGGGCTGCAGCTGTGAGCATTGAAGAGAACTGGGATAAAAGGGGGCGGCTTAGCCATTCAGGGAGAGCCTTGAAGGAGCCCTGAACTGGGAAAGAACAGCATGCAGAAGAAAGCGTCTGTGCTGTGAAGATCTGCAGCCATAAGAACACACCGAGGAGGTATGGACTTTAGCAATCTGAGAACAGCATGATGGGACTCTAGAGAAATAGAACAACAACAAGTGGCAGCTTTAGATTTGGAGCAATCCAGCAAAGCTTGCAAATTTCTTGCTGGGCACCACCCTCTTGGTCAGGGCGAGTGGCCAGAAATGGAGGCCATTTTCCATGGGGAAAACGAAGTCATTGGCCCAGGCTCTGGGTGTCAGATGAAAGGTGGCGTCTGGGGCTCTAAGGACTTGCAGGGTCCTAGTTGCTGGCAGCTTTCGTTCTGGAAGGATCCAGCACAGTTTGTAGATTCCTGGCTTGGCACTGCCCTGCCTGCCAGGCCAAGTGGCCACAAATGAAGGCCATTTTCCATGGGAAAAAGAAGTCCTTTCCCCAGGGTCTCAGTAATATGTTCAAGGTGGCGTTTGAGGCTCTAAGTACTTCCAGGGCCCTAGTTGCTGCCAGCTTTTCTTTTGGAAAAATCCAGCAACGATCGCATCATTCTAGCTAGGCTCCCACTTTCTGCCAGGGTGAGTGGCTGCCAAGGGAGGCCATTTGCCATGGGAAAAAGAAGTCCTTTCCCCAGGGTCTGGGTGTCAGATGAAAGGTGGCCTTTGGGGTTCTGAGGACTTGTAGGGTAGTACTTACTGGCTAGAGTAGAGGAAATGGATTCTATTTGAATATCTGTCTAGAGGCTTTGCCCCACAGGTCCTGGTTGTCCTTGATGGGCTGCAGCTGTGAGCATTGAAGAGAACTGGGATAAAAGGGGGCGGCTTAGCCATTCAGGGAGAGCCTTGAAGGAGCCCTGAACTGGGAAAGAACAGCATGCAGAAGAAAGCGTCTGTGCTGTGAAGATCTGCAGCCATAAGAACACACCGAGGAGGTATGGACTTTAGCAATCTGAGAACAGCATGATGGGACTCTAGAGAAATAGAACAACAACAAGTGGCAGCTTTAGATTTGGAGCAATCCAGCAAAGCTTGCAAATTTCTTGCTGGGCACCACCCTCTTGGTCAGGGTGAGAGGCCAGAAATGGAGGCCATTTTCCATGGGGAAAACGAAGTCATTGGCCCAGGCTCTGGGTGTCAGATGAAAGGTGGCGTCTGGGGCTCTAAGGACTTGCAGGGTCCTAGTTGCTGGCAGCTTTCGTTCTGGAAGGATCCAGCACAGTTTGTAGATTCCTGGCTTGGCACTGCCCTGCCTGCCAGGCCAAGTGGCCACAAATGAAGGCCGTTTTCCATGGGAAAAAGAAGTCCTTTCCCCAGGGTCTCAGTAATATGTTCAAGGTGGCGTTTGAGGCTCTAAGGACTTGCAGGGTCCTAGTTGCTGCCAGCTTTTCTTTTGGAAAAATCCAGCAACAATCGCATCATTCTAGCTAGGCTCCCACTTTCTCCCGGGGTGAGTGGCTGCCAAGGGAGGCCATTTGCCATGGGAAAAAGAAGTCCTTTCCCCAGGGTCTGGGTGTCAGATGAAAGGTGGCCTTTGGGGCTCTAAGGACTTGTAGGGTACTACTTACTGGCTAGAGTAGAGGAAATGGATTCTATTTGAATATCTGTCTAGAGGCTTTGCCCCACAGGTCCTGGTTGTCCTTGATGGGCTGCAGCTGTGAGCATTGAAGAGAACTGGGATAAAAGGGGGCGGCTTAGCCATTCAGGGAGAGCCTTGAAGGAGCCCTGAACTGGGAAAGAACAGCATGCAGAAGAAAGCGTCTGTGCTGTGAAGATCTGCAGCCATAAGAACACACCGAGGAGGTATGGACTTTAGCAATCTGAGAACAGCATGATGGGACTCTAGAGAAATAGAACAACAACAAGTGGCAGCTTTAGATTTGGAGCAATCCAGCAAAGCTTGCAAATTTCTTGCTGGGCACCACCCTCTTGGTCAGGGCGAGTGGCCAGAAATGGAGGCCATTTTCCATGGGGAAAACGAAGTCATTGGCCCAGGCTCTGGGTGTCAGATGAAAGGTGGCGTCTGGGGCTCTAAGGACTTGCAGGGTCCTAGTTGCTGGCAGCTTTCGTTCTGGAAGGATCCAGCACAGTTTGTAGATTCCTGGCTTGGCACTGCCCTGCCTGCCAGGCCAAGTGGCCACAAATGAAGGCCATTTGCCATGGGAAAAAGAAGTCCTTTCCCCAGGGTCTCAGTAATATGTTCAAGGTGGCGTTTGAGGCTCTAAGTACTTCCAGGGCCCTAGTTGCTGCCAGCTTTTCTTTTGGAAAAATCCAGCAACGATCGCATCATTCTAGCTAGGCTCCCACTTTCTGCCAGGGTGAGTGGCTGCCAAGGGAGGCCATTTGCCATGGGAAAAAGAAGTCCTTTCCCCAGGGTCTGGGTGTCAGATGAAAGGTGGCCTTTGGGGTTCTGAGGACTTGTAGGGTAGTACTTACTGGCTAGAGTAGAGGAAATGGATTCTATTTGAATATCTGTCTAGAGGCTTTGCCCCACAGGTCCTGGTTGTCCTTGATGGGCTGCAGCTGTGAGCATTGAAGAGAACTGGGATAAAAGGGGGCGGCTTAGCCATTCAGGGAGAGCCTTGAAGGAGCCCTGAACTGGGAAAGAACAGCATGCAGAAGAAAGCGTCTGTGCTGTGAAGATCTGCAGCCATAAGAACACACCGAGGAGGTATGGACTTTAGCAATCTGAGAACAGCATGATGGGACTCTAGAGAAATAGAACAACAACAAGTGGCAGCTTTAGATTTGGAGCAATCCAGCAAAGCTTGCAAATTTCTTGCTGGGCACCACCCTCTTGGTCAGGGTGAGAGGCCAGAAATGGAGGCCATTTTCCATGGGGAAAACGAAGTCATTGGCCCAGGCTCTGGGTGTCAGATGAAAGGTGGCGTCTGGGGCTCTAAGGACTTGCAGGGTCCTAGTTGCTGGCAGCTTTCGTTCTGGAAGGATCCAGCACAGTTTGTAGATTCCTGGCTTGGCACTGCCCTGCCTGCCAGGCCAAGTGGCCACAAATGAAGGCCGTTTTCCATGGGAAAAAGAAGTCCTTTCCCCAGGGTCTCAGTAATATGTTCAAGGTGGCGTTTGAGGCTCTAAGGACTTGCAGGGTCCTAGTTGCTGCCAGCTTTTCTTTTGGAAAAATCCAGCAACAATCGCATCATTCTAGCTAGGCTCCCACTTTCTCCCGGGGTGAGTGGCTGCCAAGGGAGGCCATTTGCCATGGGAAAAAGAAGTCCTTTCCCCAGGGTCTGGGTGTCAGATGAAAGGTGGCCTTTGGGGCTCTAAGGACTTGTAGGGTACTACTTACTGGCTAGAGTAGAGGAAATGGATTCTATTTGAATATCTGTCTAGAGGCTTTGCCCCACAGGTCCTGGTTGTCCTTGATGGGCTGCAGCTGTGAGCATTGAAGAGAACTGGGATAAAAGGGGGCGGCTTAGCCATTCAGGGAGAGCCTTGAAGGAGCCCTGAACTGGGAAAGAACAGCATGCAGAAGAAAGCGTCTGTGCTGTGAAGATCTGCAGCCATAAGAACACACCGAGGAGGTATGGACTTTAGCAATCTGAGAACAGCATGATGGGACTCTAGAGAAATAGAACAACAACAAGTGGCAGCTTTAGATTTGGAGCAATCCAGCAAAGCTTGCAAATTTCTTGCTGGGCACCACCCTCTTGGTCAGGGCGAGTGGCCAGAAATGGAGGCCATTTTCCATGGGGAAAACGAAGTCATTGGCCCAGGCTCTGGGTGTCAGATGAAAGGTGGCGTCTGGGGCTCTAAGGACTTGCAGGGTCCTAGTTGCTGGCAGCTTTCGTTCTGGAAGGATCCAGCACAGTTTGTAGATTCCTGGCTTGGCACTGCCCTGCCTGCCAGGCCAAGTGGCCACAAATGAAGGCCATTTTCCATGGGAAAAAGAAGTCCTTTCCCCAGGGTCTCAGTAATATGTTCAAGGTGGCGTTTGAGGCTCTAAGTACTTCCAGGGCCCTAGTTGCTGCCAGCTTTTCTTTTGGAAAAATCCAGCAACGCTCGCATCATTCTAGCTAGGCTCCCACTTTCTGCCGGGGTGAGTGGCTGCCAAGGGAGGCCATTTGCCATGGGAAAAAGAAGTCCTTTCCCCAGGGTCTGGGTGTCAGATGAAAGGTGGCCTTTGGGGCTCTAAGGACTTGTAGGGTACTACTTACTGGCTAGAGTAGAGGAAATGGATTCTATTTGAATATCTGTCTAGAGGCTTTGCCCCACAGGTCCTGGTTGTCCTTGATGGGCTGCAGCTGTGAGCATTGAAGAGAACTGGGATAAAAGGGGGCGGCTTAGCCATTCAGGGAGAGCCTTGAAGGAGCCCTGAACTGGGAAAGAACAGCATGCAGAAGAAAGCATCTGTGCTGTGAAGATCTGCAGCCATAAGAACACACCGAGGAGGTATGGACTTTAGCAATCTGAGAACAGCATGATGGGACTCTAGAGAAATAGAACAACAACAAGTGGCAGCTTTAGATTTGGAGCAATCCAGCAAAGCTTGCAAATTTCTTGCTGGGCACCACCCTCTTGGTCAGGGTGAGAGGCCAGAAATGGAGGCCATTTTCCATGGGGAAAACGAAGTCATTGGCCCAGGCTCTGGGTGTCAGATGAAAGGTGGCGTCTGGGGCTCTAAGGACTTGCAGGGTCCTAGTTGCTGGCAGCTTTCGTTCTGGAAGGATCCAGCACAGTTTGTAGATTCCTGGCTTGGCACTGCCCTGCCTGCCAGGCCAAGTGGCCACAAATGAAGGCCATTTCCCATGGGAAAAACGAAGTCCTTTCCCCAGGGTCTCAGTAATATGTTCAAGGTGGCGTTTGAGGTTCTAAGTACTTCCAGGGCCCTAGTTGCTGGCAGCTTTTCTTTTGGAAAAATCCAGCAACGATCGCATCATTCTAGCTAGGCTCCCACTTTCTGCCGGGGTGAGTGGCTGCCAAGGGAGGCCATTTGCCATGGGAAAAAGAAGTCCTTTCCCCAGGGTCTGGGTGTCAGATGAAAGGTGGCCTTTGGGGCTCTAAGGACTTGTAGGGTAGTACTTACTGGCTAGAGTAGAGGAAATGGATTCTATTTGAATATCTGTCTAGAGGCTTTGCCCCACAGGTCCTGGTTGTCCTTGATGGGCTGCAGCTGTGAGCATTGAAGAGAACTGGGATAAAAGGGGGCGGCTTAGCCATTCAGGGAGAGCCTTGAAGGAGCCCTGAACTGGGAAAGAACAGCATGCAGAAGAAAGCGTCTGTGCTGTGAAGATCTGCAGCCATAAGAACACACCGAGGAGGTATGGACTTTAGCAATCTGAGAACAGCATGATGGGACTCTAGAGAAATAGAACAACAACAAGTGGCAGCTTTAGATTTGGAGCAATCCAGCAAAGCTTGCAAATTTCTTGCTGGGCACCACCCTCTTGGTCAGGGTGAGAGGCCAGAAATGGAGGCCATTTTCCATGGGGAAAACGAAGTCATTGGCCCAGGCTCTGGGTGTCAGATGAAAGGTGGCGTCTGGGGCTCTAAGGACTTGCAGGGTCCTAGTTGCTGGCAGCTTTCATTCTGGAAGGATCCAGCACAGTTTGTAGATTCCTGGCTTGGCACTGCCCTGCCTGCCAGGCCAAGTGGCCACAAATGAAGGCCATTTGCCATGGGAAAAAGAAGTCCTTTCCCCAGGGTCTCAGTAATATGTTCAAGGTGGCGTTTGAGGCTCTAAGTACTTCCAGGGCCCTAGTTGCTGGCAGCTTTTCTTTTGGAAAAATCCAGCAACGATCGCATCATTCTAGCTAGGCTCCCACTTTCTGCCAGGGTGAGTGGCTGCCAAGGGAGGCCATTTGCCATGGGAAAAAGAAGTCCTTTCCCCAGGGTCTGGGTGTCAGATGAAAGGTGGCCTTTGGGGCTCTAAGGACTTGTAGGGTAGTACTTACTGGCTAGAGTAGAGGAAATGGATTCTATTTGAATATCTGTCTAGAGGCTTTGCCCCACAGGTCCTGGTTGTCCTTGATGGGCTGCAGCTGTGAGCATTGAAGAGAACTGGGATAAAAGGGGGCGGCTTAGCCATTCAGGGAGAGCCTTGAAGGAGCCCTGAACTGGGAAAGAACAGCATGCAGAAGAAAGCGTCTGTGCTGTGAAGATCTGCAGCCATAAGAACACACCGAGGAGGTATGGACTTTAGCAATCTGAGAACAGCATGATGGGACTCTAGAGAAATAGAACAACAACAAGTGGCAGCTTTAGATTTGGAGCAATCCAGCAAAGCTTGCAAATTTCTTGCTGGGCACCACCCTCTTGGTCAGGGTGAGAGGCCAGAAATGGAGGCCATTTTCCATGGGGAAAACGAAGTCATTGGCCCAGGCTCTGGGTGTCAGATGAAAGGTGGCGTCTGGGGCTCTAAGGACTTGCAGGGTCCTAGTTGCTGGCAGCTTTCGTTCTGGAAGGATCCAGCACAGTTTGTAGATTCCTGGCTTGGCACTGCCCTGCCTGCCAGGCCAAGTGGCCACAAATGAAGGCCATTTTCCATGGGAAAAAGAAGTCCTTTCCCCAGGGTCTCAGTAATATGTTCAAGGTGGCGTTTGAGGCTCTAAGTACTTCCAGGGCCCTAGTTGCTGCCAGCTTTTCTTTTGGAAAAATCCAGCAACGATCGCATCATTCTAGCTAGGCTCCCACTTTCTGCCGGGGTGAGTGGCTGCCAAGGGAGGCCATTTGCCATGGGAAAAAGAAGTCCTTTCCCCAGGGTCTGGGTGTCAGATGAAAGGTGGCCTTTGGGGCTCTAAGGACTTGTAGGGTACTACTTACTGGCTAGAGTAGAGGAAATGGATTCTATTTGAATATCTGTCTAGAGGCTTTGCCCCACAGGTCCTGGTTGTCCTTGATGGGCTGCAGCTGTGAGCATTGAAGAGAACTGGGATAAATTGGGGCGGCTTAGCCATTCAGGGAGAGCCTTGAAGGAGCCCTGAACTGGGAAAGAACAGCATGCAGAAGAAAGCGTCTGTGCTGTGAAGATCTGCAGCCATAAGAACACACCGAGGAGGTATGGACTTTAGCAATCTGAGAACAGCATGATGGGACTCTAGAGAAATAGAACAACAACAAGTGGCAGCTTTCGATTTGGAGCAATCCAGCAAAGCTTGCAAATTTCTTGCTGGGCACCACCCTCTTGGTCAGGGCGAGTGGCCAGAAATGGAGGCCATTTTCCATGGGGAAAACGAAGTCATTGGCCCAGGCTCTGGGTGTCAGATGAAAGGTGGCGTCTGGGGCTCTAAGGACTTGCAGGGTCCTAGTTGCTGGCAGCTTTCGTTCTGGAAGGATCCAGCACAGTTTGTAGATTCCTGGCTTGGCACTGCCCTGCCTGCCAGGCCAAGTGGCCACAAATGAAGGCCATTTTCCATGGGAAAAACGAAGTCCTTTCCCCAGGGTCTCAGTAATATGTTCAAGGTGGCGTTTGAGGCTCTAAGTACTTCCAGGGCCCTAGTTGCTGCCAGCTTTTCTTTTGGAAAAATCCAGCAACGATCGCATCATTCTAGCTAGGCTCCCACTTTCTGCCGGGGTGAGTGGCTGCCAAGGGAGGCCATTTGCCATGGGAAAAAGAAGTCCTTTCCCCAGGGTCTGGGTGTCAGATGAAAGGTGGCCTTTGGGGCTCTAAGGACTTGTAGGGTAGTACTTACTGGCTAGAGTAGAGGAAATGGATTCTATTTGAATATCTGTCTAGAGGCTTTGCCCCACAGGTCCTGGTTGTCCTTGATGGGCTGCAGCTGTGAGCATTGAAGAGAACTGGGATAAAAGGGGGCGGCTTAGCCATTCAGGGAGAGCCTTGAAGGAGCCCTGAACTGGGAAAGAACAGCATGCAGAAGAAAGCGTCTGTGCTGTGAAGATCTGCAGCCATAAGAACACACCGAGGAGGTATGGACTTTAGCAATCTGAGAACAGCATGATGGGACTCTAGAGAAATAGAACAACAACAAGTGGCAGCTTTAGATTTGGAGCAATCCAGCAAAGCTTGCAAATTTCTTGCTGGGCACCACCCTCTTGGTCAGGGTGAGAGGCCAGAAATGGAGGCCATTTTCCATGGGGAAAACGAAGTCATTGGCCCAGGCTCTGGGTGTCAGATGAAAGGTGGCGTCTGGGGCTCTAAGGACTTGCAGGGTCCTAGTTGCTGGCAGCTTTCATTCTGGAAGGATCCAGCACAGTTTGTAGATTCCTGGCTTGGCACTGCCCTGCCTGCCAGGCCAAGTGGCCACAAATGAAGGCCATTTGCCATGGGAAAAAGAAGTCCTTTCCCCAGGGTCTCAGTAATATGTTCAAGGTGGCGTTTGAGGCTCTAAGTACTTCCAGGGCCCTAGTTGCTGGCAGCTTTTCTTTTGGAAAAATCCAGCAACGATCGCATCATTCTAGCTAGGCTCCCACTTTCTGCCAGGGTGAGTGGCTGCCAAGGGAGGCCATTTGCCATGGGAAAAAGAAGTCCTTTCCCCAGGGTCTGGGTGTCAGATGAAAGGTGGCCTTTGGGGCTCTAAGGACTTGTAGGGTAGTACTTACTGGCTAGAGTAGAGGAAATGGATTCTATTTGAATATCTGTCTAGAGGCTTTGCCCCACAGGTCCTGGTTGTCCTTGATGGGCTGCAGCTGTGAGCATTGAAGAGAACTGGGATAAAAGGGGGCGGCTTAGCCATTCAGGGAGAGCCTTGAAGGAGCCCTGAACTGGGAAAGAACAGCATGCAGAAGAAAGCGTCTGTGCTGTGAAGATCTGCAGCCATAAGAACACACCGAGGAGGTATGGACTTTAGCAATCTGAGAACAGCATGATGGGACTCTAGAGAAATAGAACAACAACAAGTGGCAGCTTTAGATTTGGAGCAATCCAGCAAAGCTTGCAAATTTCTTGCTGGGCACCACCCTCTTGGTCAGGGTGAGAGGCCAGAAATGGAGGCCATTTTCCATGGGGAAAACGAAGTCATTGGCCCAGGCTCTGGGTGTCAGATGAAAGGTGGCGTCTGGGGCTCTAAGGACTTGCAGGGTCCTAGTTGCTGGCAGCTTTCGTTCTGGAAGGATCCAGCACAGTTTGTAGATTCCTGGCTTGGCACTGCCCTGCCTGCCAGGCCAAGTGGCCACAAATGAAGGCCATTTTCCATGGGAAAAAGAAGTCCTTTCCCCAGGGTCTCAGTAATATGTTCAAGGTGGCGTTTGAGGCTCTAAGTACTTCCAGGGCCCTAGTTGCTGCCAGCTTTTCTTTTGGAAAAATCCAGCAACGATCGCATCATTCTAGCTAGGCTCCCACTTTCTGCCGGGGTGAGTGGCTGCCAAGGGAGGCCATTTGCCATGGGAAAAAGAAGTCCTTTCCCCAGGGTCTGGGTGTCAGATGAAAGGTGGCCTTTGGGGCTCTAAGGACTTGTAGGGTACTACTTACTGGCTAGAGTAGAGGAAATGGATTCTATTTGAATATCTGTCTAGAGGCTTTGCCCCACAGGTCCTGGTTGTCCTTGATGGGCTGCAGCTGTGAGCATTGAAGAGAACTGGGATAAATTGGGGCGGCTTAGCCATTCAGGGAGAGCCTTGAAGGAGCCCTGAACTGGGAAAGAACAGCATGCAGAAGAAAGCGTCTGTGCTGTGAAGATCTGCAGCCATAAGAACACACCGAGGAGGTATGGACTTTAGCAATCTGAGAACAGCATGATGGGACTCTAGAGAAATAGAACAACAACAAGTGGCAGCTTTCGATTTGGAGCAATCCAGCAAAGCTTGCAAATTTCTTGCTGGGCACCACCCTCTTGGTCAGGGCGAGTGGCCAGAAATGGAGGCCATTTTCCATGGGGAAAACGAAGTCATTGGCCCAGGCTCTGGGTGTCAGATGAAAGGTGGCGTCTGGGGCTCTAAGGACTTGCAGGGTCCTAGTTGCTGGCAGCTTTCGTTCTGGAAGGATCCAGCACAGTTTGTAGATTCCTGGCTTGGCACTGCCCTGCCTGCCAGGCCAAGTGGCCACAAATGAAGGCCATTTTCCATGGGAAAAACGAAGTCCTTTCCCCAGGGTCTCAGTAATATGTTCAAGGTGGCGTTTGAGGCTCTAAGTACTTCCAGGGCCCTAGTTGCTGCCAGCTTTTCTTTTGGAAAAATCCAGCAACGATCGCATCATTCTAGCTAGGCTCCCACTTTCTGCCGGGGTGAGTGGCTGCCAAGGGAGGCCATTTGCCATGGGAAAAAGAAGTCCTTTCCCCAGGGTCTGGGTGTCAGATGAAAGGTGGCCTTTGGGGCTCTAAGGACTTGTAGGGTAGTACTTACTGGCTAGAGTAGAGGAAATGGATTCTATTTGAATATCTGTCTAGAGGCTTTGCCCCACAGGTCCTGGTTGTCCTTGATGGGCTGCAGCTGTGAGCATTGAAGAGAACTGGGATAAAAGGGGGCGGCTTAGCCATTCAGGGAGAGCCTTGAAGGAGCCCTGAACTGGGAAAGAACAGCATGCAGAAGAAAGCGTCTGTGCTGTGAAGATCTGCAGCCATAAGAACACACCGAGGAGGTATGGACTTTAGCAATCTGAGAACAGCATGATGGGACTCTAGAGAAATAGAACAACAACAAGTGGCAGCTTTAGATTTGGAGCAATCCAGCAAAGCTTGCAAATTTCTTGCTGGGCACCACCCTCTTGGTCAGGGTGAGAGGCCAGAAATGGAGGCCATTTTCCATGGGGAAAACGAAGTCATTGGCCCAGGCTCTGGGTGTCAGATGAAAGGTGGCGTCTGGGGCTCTAAGGACTTGCAGGGTCCTAGTTGCTGGCAGCTTTCGTTCTGGAAGGATCCAGCACAGTTTGTAGATTCCTGGCTTGGCACTGCCCTGCCTGCCAGGCCAAGTGGCCACAAATGAAGGCCATTTTCCATGGGAAAAAGAAGTCCTTTCCCCAGGGTCTCAGTAATATGTTCAAGGTGGCGTTTGAGGCTCTAAGTACTTCCAGGGCCCTAGTTGCTGCCAGCTTTTCTTTTGGAAAAATCCAGCAACAATCGCATCATTCTAGCTAGGCTCCCACTTTCTGCCGGGGTGAGTGGCTGCCAAGGGAGGCCATTTGCCATGGGAAAAAGAAGTCCTTTCCCCAGGGTCTGGGTGTCAGATGAAAGGTGGCCTTTGGGGCTCTAAGGACTTGTAGGGTAGTACTTACTGGCTAGAGTAGAGGAAATGGATTCTATTTGAATATCTGTCTAGAGGCTTTGCCCCACAGGTCCTGGTTGTCCTTGATGGGCTGCAGCTGTGAGCATTGAAGAGAACTGGGATAAAAGGGGGCGGCTTAGCCATTCAGGGAGAGCCTTGAAGGAGCCCTGAACTGGGAAAGAACAGCATGCAGAAGAAAGCGTCTGTGCTGTGAAGATCTGCAGCCATAAGAACACACCGAGGAGGTATGGACTTTAGCAATCTGAGAACAGCATGATGGGACTCTAGAGAAATAGAACAACAACAAGTGGCAGCTTTAGATTTGGAGCAATCCAGCAAAGCTTGCAAATTTCTTGCTGGGCACCACCCTCTTGGTCAGGGCGAGTGGCCAGAAATGGAGGCCATTTTCCATGGGGAAAACGAAGTCATTGGCCCAGGCTCTGGGTGTCAGATGAAAGGTGGCGTCTGGGGCTCTAAGGACTTGCAGGGTCCTAGTTGCTGGCAGCTTTCGTTCTGGAAGGATCCAGCACAGTTTGTAGATTCCTGGCTTGGCACTGCCCTGCCTGCCAGGCCAAGTGGCCACAAATGAAGGCCATTTTCCATGGGAAAAAGAAGTCCTTTCCCCAGGGTCTCAGTAATATGTTCAAGGTGGCGTTTGAGGCTCTAAGTACTTCCAGGGCCCTAGTTGCTGCCAGCTTTTCTTTTGGAAAAATCCAGCAACGATTGCATCATTCTAGCTAGGCTCCCACTTTCTGCCAGGGTGAGTGGCTGCCAAGGGAGGCCATTTGCCATGGGAAAAAGAAGTCCTTTCCCCAGGGTCTGGGTGTCAGATGAAAGGTGGCCTTTGGGGTTCTGAGGACTTGTAGGGTAGTACTTACTGGCTAGAGTAGAGGAAATGGATTCTATTTGAATATCTGTCTAGAGGCTTTGCCCCACAGGTCCTGGTTGTCCTTGATGGGCTGCAGCTGTGAGCATTGAAGAGAACTGGGATAAAAGGGGGCGGCTTAGCCATTCAGGGAGAGCCTTGAAGGAGCCCTGAACTGGGAAAGAACAGCATGCAGAAGAAAGCGTCTGTGCTGTGAAGATCTGCAGCCATAAGAACACACCGAGGAGGTATGGACTTTAGCAATCTGAGAACAGCATGATGGGACTCTAGAGAAATAGAACAACAACAAGTGGCAGCTTTAGATTTGGAGCAATCCAGCAAAGCTTGCAAATTTCTTGCTGGGCACCACCCTCTTGGTCAGGGTGAGAGGCCAGAAATGGAGGCCATTTTCCATGGGGAAAACGAAGTCATTGGCCCAGGCTCTGGGTGTCAGATGAAAGGTGGCGTCTGGGGCTCTAAGGACTTGCAGGGTCCTAGTTGCTGGCAGCTTTCGTTCTGGAAGGATCCAGCACAGTTTGTAGATTCCTGGCTTGGCACTGCCCTGCCTGCCAGGCCAAGTGGCCACAAATGAAGGCCGTTTTCCATGGGAAAAAGAAGTCCTTTCCCCAGGGTCTCAGTAATATGTTCAAGGTGGCGTTTGAGGCTCTAAGGACTTGCAGGGTCCTAGTTGCTGCCAGCTTTTCTTTTGGAAAAATCCAGCAACAATCGCATCATTCTAGCTAGGCTCCCACTTTCTCCCGGGGTGAGTGGCTGCCAAGGGAGGCCATTTGCCATGGGAAAAAGAAGTCCTTTCCCCAGGGTCTGGGTGTCAGATGAAAGGTGGCCTTTGGGGCTCTAAGGACTTGTAGGGTACTACTTACTGGCTAGAGTAGAGGAAATGGATTCTATTTGAATATCTGTCTAGAGGCTTTGCCCCACAGGTCCTGGTTGTCCTTGATGGGCTGCAGCTGTGAGCATTGAAGAGAACTGGGATAAAAGGGGGCGGCTTAGCCATTCAGGGAGAGCCTTGAAGGAGCCCTGAACTGGGAAAGAACAGCATGCAGAAGAAAGCGTCTGTGCTGTGAAGATCTGCAGCCATAAGAACACACCGAGGAGGTATGGACTTTAGCAATCTGAGAACAGCATGATGGGACTCTAGAGAAATAGAACAACAACAAGTGGCAGCTTTAGATTTGGAGCAATCCAGCAAAGCTTGCAAATTTCTTGCTGGGCACCACCCTCTTGGTCAGGGCGAGTGGCCAGAAATGGAGGCCATTTTCCATGGGGAAAACGAAGTCATTGGCCCAGGCTCTGGGTGTCAGATGAAAGGTGGCGTCTGGGGCTCTAAGGACTTGCAGGGTCCTAGTTGCTGGCAGCTTTCGTTCTGGAAGGATCCAGCACAGTTTGTAGATTCCTGGCTTGGCACTGCCCTGCCTGCCAGGCCAAGTGGCCACAAATGAAGGCCATTTTCCATGGGAAAAAGAAGTCCTTTCCCCAGGGTCTCAGTAATATGTTCAAGGTGGCGTTTGAGGCTCTAAGTACTTCCAGGGCCCTAGTTGCTGCCAGCTTTTCTTTTGGAAAAATCCAGCAACGATCGCATCATTCTAGCTAGGCTCCCACTTTCTGCCAGGGTGAGTGGCTGCCAAGGGAGGCCATTTGCCATGGGAAAAAGAAGTCCTTTCCCCAGGGTCTGGGTGTCAGATGAAAGGTGGCCTTTGGGGTTCTGAGGACTTGTAGGGTAGTACTTACTGGCTAGAGTAGAGGAAATGGATTCTATTTGAATATCTGTCTAGAGGCTTTGCCCCACAGGTCCTGGTTGTCCTTGATGGGCTGCAGCTGTGAGCATTGAAGAGAACTGGGATAAAAGGGGGCGGCTTAGCCATTCAGGGAGAGCCTTGAAGGAGCCCTGAACTGGGAAAGAACAGCATGCAGAAGAAAGCGTCTGTGCTGTGAAGATCTGCAGCCATAAGAACACACCGAGGAGGTATGGACTTTAGCAATCTGAGAACAGCATGATGGGACTCTAGAGAAATAGAACAACAACAAGTGGCAGCTTTAGATTTGGAGCAATCCAGCAAAGCTTGCAAATTTCTTGCTGGGCACCACCCTCTTGGTCAGGGTGAGAGGCCAGAAATGGAGGCCATTTTCCATGGGGAAAACGAAGTCATTGGCCCAGGCTCTGGGTGTCAGATGAAAGGTGGCGTCTGGGGCTCTAAGGACTTGCAGGGTCCTAGTTGCTGGCAGCTTTCGTTCTGGAAGGATCCAGCACAGTTTGTAGATTCCTGGCTTGGCACTGCCCTGCCTGCCAGGCCAAGTGGCCACAAATGAAGGCCGTTTTCCATGGGAAAAAGAAGTCCTTTCCCCAGGGTCTCAGTAATATGTTCAAGGTGGCGTTTGAGGCTCTAAGGACTTGCAGGGTCCTAGTTGCTGCCAGCTTTTCTTTTGGAAAAATCCAGCAACAATCGCATCATTCTAGCTAGGCTCCCACTTTCTCCCGGGGTGAGTGGCTGCCAAGGGAGGCCATTTGCCATGGGAAAAAGAAGTCCTTTCCCCAGGGTCTGGGTGTCAGATGAAAGGTGGCCTTTGGGGCTCTAAGGACTTGTAGGGTACTACTTACTGGCTAGAGTAGAGGAAATGGATTCTATTTGAATATCTGTCTAGAGGCTTTGCCCCACAGGTCCTGGTTGTCCTTGATGGGCTGCAGCTGTGAGCATTGAAGAGAACTGGGATAAAAGGGGGCGGCTTAGCCATTCAGGGAGAGCCTTGAAGGAGCCCTGAACTGGGAAAGAACAGCATGCAGAAGAAAGCGTCTGTGCTGTGAAGATCTGCAGCCATAAGAACACACCGAGGAGGTATGGACTTTAGCAATCTGAGAACAGCATGATGGGACTCTAGAGAAATAGAACAACAACAAGTGGCAGCTTTAGATTTGGAGCAATCCAGCAAAGCTTGCAAATTTCTTGCTGGGCACCACCCTCTTGGTCAGGGCGAGTGGCCAGAAATGGAGGCCATTTTCCATGGGGAAAACGAAGTCATTGGCCCAGGCTCTGGGTGTCAGATGAAAGGTGGCGTCTGGGGCTCTAAGGACTTGCAGGGTCCTAGTTGCTGGCAGCTTTCGTTCTGGAAGGATCCAGCACAGTTTGTAGATTCCTGGCTTGGCACTGCCCTGCCTGCCAGGCCAAGTGGCCACAAATGAAGGCCATTTTCCATGGGAAAAAGAAGTCCTTTCCCCAGGGTCTCAGTAATATGTTCAAGGTGGCGTTTGAGGCTCTAAGTACTTCCAGGGCCCTAGTTGCTGGCAGCTTTTCTTTTGGAAAAATCCAGCAACGCTCGCATCATTCTAGCTAGGCTCCCACTTTCTGCCGGGGTGAGTGGCTGCCAAGGGAGGCCATTTGCCATGGGAAAAAGAAGTCCTTTCCCCAGGGTCTGGGTGTCAGATGAAAGGTGGCCTTTGGGGCTCTAAGGACTTGTAGGGTACTACTTACTGGCTAGAGTAGAGGAAATGGATTCTATTTGAATATCTGTCTAGAGGCTTTGCCCCACAGGTCCTGGTTGTCCTTGATGGGCTGCAGCTGTGAGCATTGAAGAGAACTGGGATAAAAGGGGGCGGCTTAGCCATTCAGGGAGAGCCTTGAAGGAGCCCTGAACTGGGAAAGAACAGCATGCAGAAGAAAGCATCTGTGCTGTGAAGATCTGCAGCCATAAGAACACACCGAGGAGGTATGGACTTTAGCAATCTGAGAACAGCATGATGGGACTCTAGAGAAATAGAACAACAACAAGTGGCAGCTTTAGATTTGGAGCAATCCAGCAAAGCTTGCAAATTTCTTGCTGGGCACCACCCTCTTGGTCAGGGTGAGAGGCCAGAAATGGAGGCCATTTTCCATGGGGAAAACGAAGTCATTGGCCCAGGCTCTGGGTGTCAGATGAAAGGTGGCGTCTGGGGCTCTAAGGACTTGCAGGGTCCTAGTTGCTGGCAGCTTTCGTTCTGGAAGGATCCAGCACAGTTTGTAGATTCCTGGCTTGGCACTGCCCTGCCTGCCAGGCCAAGTGGCCACAAATGAAGGCCATTTCCCATGGGAAAAACGAAGTCCTTTCCCCAGGGTCTCAGTAATATGTTCAAGGTGGCGTTTGAGGTTCTAAGTACTTCCAGGGCCCTAGTTGCTGGCAGCTTTTCTTTTGGAAAAATCCAGCAACGATCGCATCATTCTAGCTAGGCTCCCACTTTCTGCCGGGGTGAGTGGCTGCCAAGGGAGGCCATTTGCCATGGGAAAAAGAAGTCCTTTCCCCAGGGTCTGGGTGTCAGATGAAAGGTGGCCTTTGGGGCTCTAAGGACTTGTAGGGTACTACTTACTGGCTAGAGTAGAGGAAATGGATTCTATTTGAATATCTGTCTAGAGGCTTTGCCCCACAGGTCCTGGTTGTCCTTGATGGGCTGCAGCTGTGAGCATTGAAGAGAACTGGGATAAAAGGGGGCGGCTTAGCCATTCAGGGAGAGCCTTGAAGGAGCCCTGAACTGGGAAAGAACAGCATGCAGAAGAAAGCGTCTGTGCTGTGAAGATCTGCAGCCATAAGAACACACCGAGGAGGTATGGACTTTAGCAATCTGAGAACAGCATGATGGGACTCTAGAGAAATAGAACAACAACAAGTGGCAGCTTTAGATTTGGAGCAATCCAGCAAAGCTTGCAAATTTCTTGCTGGGCACCACCCTCTTGGTCAGGGTGAGAGGCCAGAAATGGAGGCCATTTTCCATGGGGAAAACGAAGTCATTGGCCCAGGCTCTGGGTGTCAGATGAAAGGTGGCGTCTGGGGCTCTAAGGACTTGCAGGGTCCTAGTTGCTGGCAGCTTTCATTCTGGAAGGATCCAGCACAGTTTGTAGATTCCTGGCTTGGCACTGCCCTGCCTGCCAGGCCAAGTGGCCACAAATGAAGGCCATTTGCCATGGGAAAAAGAAGTCCTTTCCCCAGGGTCTCAGTAATATGTTCAAGGTGGCGTTTGAGGCTCTAAGTACTTCCAGGGCCCTAGTTGCTGCCAGCTTTTCTTTTGGAAAAATCCAGCAACGATCGCATCATTCTAGCTAGGCTCCCACTTTCTGCCAGGGTGAGTGGCTGCCAAGGGAGGCCATTTGCCATGGGAAAAAGAAGTCCTTTCCCCAGGGTCTGGGTGTCAGATGAAAGGTGGCCTTTGGGGCTCTAAGGACTTGTAGGGTACTACTTACTGGCTAGAGTAGAGGAAATGGATTCTATTTGAATATCTGTCTAGAGGCTTTGCCCCACAGGTCCTGGTTGTCCTTGATGGGCTGCAGCTGTGAGCATTGAAGAGAACTGGGATAAAAGGGGGCGGCTTAGCCATTCAGGGAGAGCCTTGAAGGAGCCCTGAACTGGGAAAGAACAGCATGCAGAAGAAAGCGTCTGTGCTGTGAAGATCTGCAGCCATAAGAACACACCGAGGAGGTATGGACTTTAGCAATCTGAGAACAGCATGATGGGACTCTAGAGAAATAGAACAACAACAAGTGGCAGCTTTAGATTTGGAGCAATCCAGCAAAGCTTGCAAATTTCTTGCTGGGCACCACCCTCTTGGTCAGGGTGAGAGGCCAGAAATGGAGGCCATTTTCCATGGGGAAAACGAAGTCATTGGCCCAGGCTCTGGGTGTCAGATGAAAGGTGGCGTCTGGGGCTCTAAGGACTTGCAGGGTCCTAGTTGCTGGCAGCTTTCGTTCTGGAAGGATCCAGCACAGTTTGTAGATTCCTGGCTTGGCACTGCCCTGCCTGCCAGGCCAAGTGGCCACAAATGAAGGCCATTTTCCATGGGAAAAAGAAGTCCTTTCCCCAGGGTCTCAGTAATATGTTCAAGGTGGCGTTTGAGGCTCTAAGTACTTCCAGGGCCCTAGTTGCTGCCAGCTTTTCTTTTGGAAAAATCCAGCAACGATCGCATCATTCTAGCTAGGCTCCCACTTTCTGCCGGGGTGAGTGGCTGCCAAGGGAGGCCATTTGCCATGGGAAAAAGAAGTCCTTTCCCCAGGGTCTGGGTGTCAGATGAAAGGTGGCCTTTGGGGCTCTAAGGACTTGTAGGGTACTACTTACTGGCTAGAGTAGAGGAAATGGATTCTATTTGAATATCTGTCTAGAGGCTTTGCCCCACAGGTCCTGGTTGTCCTTGATGGGCTGCAGCTGTGAGCATTGAAGAGAACTGGGATAAATTGGGGCGGCTTAGCCATTCAGGGAGAGCCTTGAAGGAGCCCTGAACTGGGAAAGAACAGCATGCAGAAGAAAGCGTCTGTGCTGTGAAGATCTGCAGCCATAAGAACACACCGAGGAGGTATGGACTTTAGCAATCTGAGAACAGCATGATGGGACTCTAGAGAAATAGAACAACAACAAGTGGCAGCTTTCGATTTGGAGCAATCCAGCAAAGCTTGCAAATTTCTTGCTGGGCACCACCCTCTTGGTCAGGGCGAGTGGCCAGAAATGGAGGCCATTTTCCATGGGGAAAACGAAGTCATTGGCCCAGGCTCTGGGTGTCAGATGAAAGGTGGCGTCTGGGGCTCTAAGGACTTGCAGGGTCCTAGTTGCTGGCAGCTTTCGTTCTGGAAGGATCCAGCACAGTTTGTAGATTCCTGGCTTGGCACTGCCCTGCCTGCCAGGCCAAGTGGCCACAAATGAAGGCCATTTTCCATGGGAAAAACGAAGTCCTTTCCCCAGGGTCTCAGTAATATGTTCAAGGTGGCGTTTGAGGCTCTAAGTACTTCCAGGGCCCTAGTTGCTGCCAGCTTTTCTTTTGGAAAAATCCAGCAACGATCGCATCATTCTAGCTAGGCTCCCACTTTCTGCCGGGGTGAGTGGCTGCCAAGGGAGGCCATTTGCCATGGGAAAAAGAAGTCCTTTCCCCAGGGTCTGGGTGTCAGATGAAAGGTGGCCTTTGGGGCTCTAAGGACTTGTAGGGTAGTACTTACTGGCTAGAGTAGAGGAAATGGATTCTATTTGAATATCTGTCTAGAGGCTTTGCCCCACAGGTCCTGGTTGTCCTTGATGGGCTGCAGCTGTGAGCATTGAAGAGAACTGGGATAAAAGGGGGCGGCTTAGCCATTCAGGGAGAGCCTTGAAGGAGCCCTGAACTGGGAAAGAACAGCATGCAGAAGAAAGCGTCTGTGCTGTGAAGATCTGCAGCCATAAGAACACACCGAGGAGGTATGGACTTTAGCAATCTGAGAACAGCATGATGGGACTCTAGAGAAATAGAACAACAACAAGTGGCAGCTTTAGATTTGGAGCAATCCAGCAAAGCTTGCAAATTTCTTGCTGGGCACCACCCTCTTGGTCAGGGTGAGAGGCCAGAAATGGAGGCCATTTTCCATGGGGAAAACGAAGTCATTGGCCCAGGCTCTGGGTGTCAGATGAAAGGTGGCGTCTGGGGCTCTAAGGACTTGCAGGGTCCTAGTTGCTGGCAGCTTTCGTTCTGGAAGGATCCAGCACAGTTTGTAGATTCCTGGCTTGGCACTGCCCTGCCTGCCAGGCCAAGTGGCCACAAATGAAGGCCATTTTCCATGGGAAAAAGAAGTCCTTTCCCCAGGGTCTCAGTAATATGTTCAAGGTGGCGTTTGAGGCTCTAAGTACTTCCAGGGCCCTAGTTGCTGCCAGCTTTTCTTTTGGAAAAATCCAGCAACAATCGCATCATTCTAGCTAGGCTCCCACTTTCTGCCGGGGTGAGTGGCTGCCAAGGGAGGCCATTTGCCATGGGAAAAAGAAGTCCTTTCCCCAGGGTCTGGGTGTCAGATGAAAGGTGGCCTTTGGGGCTCTAAGGACTTGTAGGGTAGTACTTACTGGCTAGAGTAGAGGAAATGGATTCTATTTGAATATCTGTCTAGAGGCTTTGCCCCACAGGTCCTGGTTGTCCTTGATGGGCTGCAGCTGTGAGCATTGAAGAGAACTGGGATAAAAGGGGGCGGCTTAGCCATTCAGGGAGAGCCTTGAAGGAGCCCTGAACTGGGAAAGAACAGCATGCAGAAGAAAGCGTCTGTGCTGTGAAGATCTGCAGCCATAAGAACACACCGAGGAGGTATGGACTTTAGCAATCTGAGAACAGCATGATGGGACTCTAGAGAAATAGAACAACAACAAGTGGCAGCTTTAGATTTGGAGCAATCCAGCAAAGCTTGCAAATTTCTTGCTGGGCACCACCCTCTTGGTCAGGGCGAGTGGCCAGAAATGGAGGCCATTTTCCATGGGGAAAACGAAGTCATTGGCCCAGGCTCTGGGTGTCAGATGAAAGGTGGCGTCTGGGGCTCTAAGGACTTGCAGGGTCCTAGTTGCTGGCAGCTTTCGTTCTGGAAGGATCCAGCACAGTTTGTAGATTCCTGGCTTGGCACTGCCCTGCCTGCCAGGCCAAGTGGCCACAAATGAAGGCCATTTTCCATGGGAAAAAGAAGTCCTTTCCCCAGGGTCTCAGTAATATGTTCAAGGTGGCGTTTGAGGCTCTAAGTACTTCCAGGGCCCTAGTTGCTGCCAGCTTTTCTTTTGGAAAAATCCAGCAACGATTGCATCATTCTAGCTAGGCTCCCACTTTCTGCCAGGGTGAGTGGCTGCCAAGGGAGGCCATTTGCCATGGGAAAAAGAAGTCCTTTCCCCAGGGTCTGGGTGTCAGATGAAAGGTGGCCTTTGGGGTTCTGAGGACTTGTAGGGTAGTACTTACTGGCTAGAGTAGAGGAAATGGATTCTATTTGAATATCTGTCTAGAGGCTTTGCCCCACAGGTCCTGGTTGTCCTTGATGGGCTGCAGCTGTGAGCATTGAAGAGAACTGGGATAAAAGGGGGCGGCTTAGCCATTCAGGGAGAGCCTTGAAGGAGCCCTGAACTGGGAAAGAACAGCATGCAGAAGAAAGCGTCTGTGCTGTGAAGATCTGCAGCCATAAGAACACACCGAGGAGGTATGGACTTTAGCAATCTGAGAACAGCATGATGGGACTCTAGAGAAATAGAACAACAACAAGTGGCAGCTTTAGATTTGGAGCAATCCAGCAAAGCTTGCAAATTTCTTGCTGGGCACCACCCTCTTGGTCAGGGTGAGAGGCCAGAAATGGAGGCCATTTTCCATGGGGAAAACGAAGTCATTGGCCCAGGCTCTGGGTGTCAGATGAAAGGTGGCGTCTGGGGCTCTAAGGACTTGCAGGGTCCTAGTTGCTGGCAGCTTTCGTTCTGGAAGGATCCAGCACAGTTTGTAGATTCCTGGCTTGGCACTGCCCTGCCTGCCAGGCCAAGTGGCCACAAATGAAGGCCGTTTTCCATGGGAAAAAGAAGTCCTTTCCCCAGGGTCTCAGTAATATGTTCAAGGTGGCGTTTGAGGCTCTAAGGACTTGCAGGGTCCTAGTTGCTGCCAGCTTTTCTTTTGGAAAAATCCAGCAACAATCGCATCATTCTAGCTAGGCTCCCACTTTCTCCCGGGGTGAGTGGCTGCCAAGGGAGGCCATTTGCCATGGGAAAAAGAAGTCCTTTCCCCAGGGTCTGGGTGTCAGATGAAAGGTGGCCTTTGGGGCTCTAAGGACTTGTAGGGTACTACTTACTGGCTAGAGTAGAGGAAATGGATTCTATTTGAATATCTGTCTAGAGGCTTTGCCCCACAGGTCCTGGTTGTCCTTGATGGGCTGCAGCTGTGAGCATTGAAGAGAACTGGGATAAAAGGGGGCGGCTTAGCCATTCAGGGAGAGCCTTGAAGGAGCCCTGAACTGGGAAAGAACAGCATGCAGAAGAAAGCGTCTGTGCTGTGAAGATCTGCAGCCATAAGAACACACCGAGGAGGTATGGACTTTAGCAATCTGAGAACAGCATGATGGGACTCTAGAGAAATAGAACAACAACAAGTGGCAGCTTTAGATTTGGAGCAATCCAGCAAAGCTTGCAAATTTCTTGCTGGGCACCACCCTCTTGGTCAGGGCGAGTGGCCAGAAATGGAGGCCATTTTCCATGGGGAAAACGAAGTCATTGGCCCAGGCTCTGGGTGTCAGATGAAAGGTGGCGTCTGGGGCTCTAAGGACTTGCAGGGTCCTAGTTGCTGGCAGCTTTCGTTCTGGAAGGATCCAGCACAGTTTGTAGATTCCTGGCTTGGCACTGCCCTGCCTGCCAGGCCAAGTGGCCACAAATGAAGGCCATTTTCCATGGGAAAAAGAAGTCCTTTCCCCAGGGTCTCAGTAATATGTTCAAGGTGGCGTTTGAGGCTCTAAGTACTTCCAGGGCCCTAGTTGCTGCCAGCTTTTCTTTTGGAAAAATCCAGCAACGATCGCATCATTCTAGCTAGGCTCCCACTTTCTGCCAGGGTGAGTGGCTGCCAAGGGAGGCCATTTGCCATGGGAAAAAGAAGTCCTTTCCCCAGGGTCTGGGTGTCAGATGAAAGGTGGCCTTTGGGGTTCTGAGGACTTGTAGGGTAGTACTTACTGGCTAGAGTAGAGGAAATGGATTCTATTTGAATATCTGTCTAGAGGCTTTGCCCCACAGGTCCTGGTTGTCCTTGATGGGCTGCAGCTGTGAGCATTGAAGAGAACTGGGATAAAAGGGGGCGGCTTAGCCATTCAGGGAGAGCCTTGAAGGAGCCCTGAACTGGGAAAGAACAGCATGCAGAAGAAAGCGTCTGTGCTGTGAAGATCTGCAGCCATAAGAACACACCGAGGAGGTATGGACTTTAGCAATCTGAGAACAGCATGATGGGACTCTAGAGAAATAGAACAACAACAAGTGGCAGCTTTAGATTTGGAGCAATCCAGCAAAGCTTGCAAATTTCTTGCTGGGCACCACCCTCTTGGTCAGGGTGAGAGGCCAGAAATGGAGGCCATTTTCCATGGGGAAAACGAAGTCATTGGCCCAGGCTCTGGGTGTCAGATGAAAGGTGGCGTCTGGGGCTCTAAGGACTTGCAGGGTCCTAGTTGCTGGCAGCTTTCGTTCTGGAAGGATCCAGCACAGTTTGTAGATTCCTGGCTTGGCACTGCCCTGCCTGCCAGGCCAAGTGGCCACAAATGAAGGCCGTTTTCCATGGGAAAAAGAAGTCCTTTCCCCAGGGTCTCAGTAATATGTTCAAGGTGGCGTTTGAGGCTCTAAGGACTTGCAGGGTCCTAGTTGCTGCCAGCTTTTCTTTTGGAAAAATCCAGCAACAATCGCATCATTCTAGCTAGGCTCCCACTTTCTCCCGGGGTGAGTGGCTGCCAAGGGAGGCCATTTGCCATGGGAAAAAGAAGTCCTTTCCCCAGGGTCTGGGTGTCAGATGAAAGGTGGCCTTTGGGGCTCTAAGGACTTGTAGGGTACTACTTACTGGCTAGAGTAGAGGAAATGGATTCTATTTGAATATCTGTCTAGAGGCTTTGCCCCACAGGTCCTGGTTGTCCTTGATGGGCTGCAGCTGTGAGCATTGAAGAGAACTGGGATAAAAGGGGGCGGCTTAGCCATTCAGGGAGAGCCTTGAAGGAGCCCTGAACTGGGAAAGAACAGCATGCAGAAGAAAGCGTCTGTGCTGTGAAGATCTGCAGCCATAAGAACACACCGAGGAGGTATGGACTTTAGCAATCTGAGAACAGCATGATGGGACTCTAGAGAAATAGAACAACAACAAGTGGCAGCTTTAGATTTGGAGCAATCCAGCAAAGCTTGCAAATTTCTTGCTGGGCACCACCCTCTTGGTCAGGGCGAGTGGCCAGAAATGGAGGCCATTTTCCATGGGGAAAACGAAGTCATTGGCCCAGGCTCTGGGTGTCAGATGAAAGGTGGCGTCTGGGGCTCTAAGGACTTGCAGGGTCCTAGTTGCTGGCAGCTTTCGTTCTGGAAGGATCCAGCACAGTTTGTAGATTCCTGGCTTGGCACTGCCCTGCCTGCCAGGCCAAGTGGCCACAAATGAAGGCCATTTTCCATGGGAAAAAGAAGTCCTTTCCCCAGGGTCTCAGTAATATGTTCAAGGTGGCGTTTGAGGCTCTAAGTACTTCCAGGGCCCTAGTTGCTGGCAGCTTTTCTTTTGGAAAAATCCAGCAACGCTCGCATCATTCTAGCTAGGCTCCCACTTTCTGCCGGGGTGAGTGGCTGCCAAGGGAGGCCATTTGCCATGGGAAAAAGAAGTCCTTTCCCCAGGGTCTGGGTGTCAGATGAAAGGTGGCCTTTGGGGCTCTAAGGACTTGTAGGGTACTACTTACTGGCTAGAGTAGAGGAAATGGATTCTATTTGAATATCTGTCTAGAGGCTTTGCCCCACAGGTCCTGGTTGTCCTTGATGGGCTGCAGCTGTGAGCATTGAAGAGAACTGGGATAAAAGGGGGCGGCTTAGCCATTCAGGGAGAGCCTTGAAGGAGCCCTGAACTGGGAAAGAACAGCATGCAGAAGAAAGCATCTGTGCTGTGAAGATCTGCAGCCATAAGAACACACCGAGGAGGTATGGACTTTAGCAATCTGAGAACAGCATGATGGGACTCTAGAGAAATAGAACAACAACAAGTGGCAGCTTTAGATTTGGAGCAATCCAGCAAAGCTTGCAAATTTCTTGCTGGGCACCACCCTCTTGGTCAGGGTGAGAGGCCAGAAATGGAGGCCATTTTCCATGGGGAAAACGAAGTCATTGGCCCAGGCTCTGGGTGTCAGATGAAAGGTGGCGTCTGGGGCTCTAAGGACTTGCAGGGTCCTAGTTGCTGGCAGCTTTCGTTCTGGAAGGATCCAGCACAGTTTGTAGATTCCTGGCTTGGCACTGCCCTGCCTGCCAGGCCAAGTGGCCACAAATGAAGGCCATTTCCCATGGGAAAAACGAAGTCCTTTCCCCAGGGTCTCAGTAATATGTTCAAGGTGGCGTTTGAGGTTCTAAGTACTTCCAGGGCCCTAGTTGCTGGCAGCTTTTCTTTTGGAAAAATCCAGCAACGATCGCATCATTCTAGCTAGGCTCCCACTTTCTGCCGGGGTGAGTGGCTGCCAAGGGAGGCCATTTGCCATGGGAAAAAGAAGTCCTTTCCCCAGGGTCTGGGTGTCAGATGAAAGGTGGCCTTTGGGGCTCTAAGGACTTGTAGGGTACTACTTACTGGCTAGAGTAGAGGAAATGGATTCTATTTGAATATCTGTCTAGAGGCTTTGCCCCACAGGTCCTGGTTGTCCTTGATGGGCTGCAGCTGTGAGCATTGAAGAGAACTGGGATAAAAGGGGGCGGCTTAGCCATTCAGGGAGAGCCTTGAAGGAGCCCTGAACTGGGAAAGAACAGCATGCAGAAGAAAGCGTCTGTGCTGTGAAGATCTGCAGCCATAAGAACACACCGAGGAGGTATGGACTTTAGCAATCTGAGAACAGCATGATGGGACTCTAGAGAAATAGAACAACAACAAGTGGCAGCTTTAGATTTGGAGCAATCCAGCAAAGCTTGCAAATTTCTTGCTGGGCACCACCCTCTTGGTCAGGGCGAGAGGCCAGAAATGGAGGCCATTTTCCATGGGGAAAACGAAGTCATTGGCCCAGGCTCTGGGTGTCAGATGAAAGGTGGCGTCTGGGGCTCTAAGGACTTGCAGGGTCCTAGTTGCTGGCAGCTTTCATTCTGGAAGGATCCAGCACAGTTTGTAGATTCCTGGCTTGGCACTGCCCTGCCTGCCAGGCCAAGTGGCCA
This sequence comes from Agelaius phoeniceus, assembly GCF_051311805.1. Classification (NCBI taxonomy): domain Eukaryota; kingdom Metazoa; phylum Chordata; class Aves; order Passeriformes; family Icteridae; genus Agelaius; species Agelaius phoeniceus. Next base: position 20,926,887 of record NC_135277.1, read on the forward strand.
CAAATGAAGGCCATTTGCCATGGGAAAAAGAAGTCCTTTCCCCAGGGTCTCAGTAATATGTTCAAGGTGGCGTTTGAGGCTCTAAGTACTTCCAGGGCCCTAGTTGCTGGCAGCTTTTCTTTTGGAAAAATCCAGCAACGATCGCATCATTCTAGCTAGGCTCCCACTTTCTGCCAGGGTGAGTGGCTGCCAAGGGAGGCCATTTGCCATGGGAAAAAGAAGTCCTTTCCCCAGGGTCTGGGTGTCAGATGAAAGGTGGCCTTTGGGGCTCTAAGGACTTGTAGGGTAGTACTTACTGGCTAGAGTAGAGGAAATGGATTCTATTTGAATATCTGTCTAGAGGCTTTGCCCCACAGGTCCTGGTTGTCCTTGATGGGCTGCAGCTGTGAGCATTGAAGAGAACTGGGATAAAAGGGGGCGGCTTAGCCATTCAGGGAGAGCCTTGAAGGAGCCCTGAACTGGGAAAGAACAGCATGCAGAAGAAAGCGTCTGTGCTGTGAAGATCTGCAGCCATAAGAACACACCGAGGAGGTATGGACTTTAGCAATCTGAGAACAGCATGATGGGACTCTAGAGAAATAGAACAACAACAAGTGGCAGCTTTAGATTTGGAGCAATCCAGCAAAGCTTGCAAATTTCTTGCTGGGCACCACCCTCTTGGTCAGGGTGAGAGGCCAGAAATGGAGGCCATTTTCCATGGGGAAAACGAAGTCATTGGCCCAGGCTCTGGGTGTCAGATGAAAGGTGGCGTCTGGGGCTCTAAGGACTTGCAGGGTCCTAGTTGCTGGCAGCTTTCGTTCTGGAAGGATCCAGCACAGTTTGTAGATTCCTGGCTTGGCACTGCCCTGCCTGCCAGGCCAAGTGGCCACAAATGAAGGCCATTTTCCATGGGAAAAAGAAGTCCTTTCCCCAGGGTCTCAGTAATATGTTCAAGGTGGCGTTTGAGGCTCTAAGTACTTCCAGGGCCCTAGTTGCTGCCAGCTTTTCTTTTGGAAAAATCCAGCAACGATCGCATCATTCTAGCTAGGCTCCCACTTTCTGCCGGGGTGAGTGGCTGCCAAGGGAGGCCATTTGCCATGGGAAAAAGAAGTCCTTTCCCCAGGGTCTGGGTGTCAGATGAAAGGTGGCCTTTGGGGCTCTAAGGACTTGTAGGGTACTACTTACTGGCTAGAGTAGAGGAAATGGATTCTATTTGAATATCTGTCTAGAGGCTTTGCCCCACAGGTCCTGGTTGTCCTTGATGGGCTGCAGCTGTGAGCATTGAAGAGAACTGGGATAAATTGGGGCGGCTTAGCCATTCAGGGAGAGCCTTGAAGGAGCCCTGAACTGGGAAAGAACAGCATGCAGAAGAAAGCGTCTGTGCTGTGAAGATCTGCAGCCATAAGAACACACCGAGGAGGTATGGACTTTAGCAATCTGAGAACAGCATGATGGGACTCTAGAGAAATAGAACAACAACAAGTGGCAGCTTTCGATTTGGAGCAATCCAGCAAAGCTTGCAAATTTCTTGCTGGGCACCACCCTCTTGGTCAGGGCGAGTGGCCAGAAATGGAGGCCATTTTCCATGGGGAAAACGAAGTCATTGGCCCAGGCTCTGGGTGTCAGATGAAAGGTGGCGTCTGGGGCTCTAAGGACTTGCAGGGTCCTAGTTGCTGGCAGCTTTCGTTCTGGAAGGATCCAGCACAGTTTGTAGATTCCTGGCTTGGCACTGCCCTGCCTGCCAGGCCAAGTGGCCACAAATGAAGGCCATTTTCCATGGGAAAAACGAAGTCCTTTCCCCAGGGTCTCAGTAATATGTTCAAGGTGGCGTTTGAGGCTCTAAGTACTTCCAGGGCCCTAGTTGCTGCCAGCTTTTCTTTTGGAAAAATCCAGCAACGATCGCATCATTCTAGCTAGGCTCCCACTTTCTGCCGGGGTGAGTGGCTGCCAAGGGAGGCCATTTGCCATGGGAAAAAGAAGTCCTTTCCCCAGGGTCTGGGTGTCAGATGAAAGGTGGCCTTTGGGGCTCTAAGGACTTGTAGGGTAGTACTTACTGGCTAGAGTAGAGGAAATGGATTCTATTTGAATATCTGTCTAGAGGCTTTGCCCCACAGGTCCTGGTTGTCCTTGATGGGCTGCAGCTGTGAGCATTGAAGAGAACTGGGATAAAAGGGGGCGGCTTAGCCATTCAGGGAGAGCCTTGAAGGAGCCCTGAACTGGGAAAGAACAGCATGCAGAAGAAAGCGTCTGTGCTGTGAAGATCTGCAGCCATAAGAACACACCGAGGAGGTATGGACTTTAGCAATCTGAGAACAGCATGATGGGACTCTAGAGAAATAGAACAACAACAAGTGGCAGCTTTAGATTTGGAGCAATCCAGCAAAGCTTGCAAATTTCTTGCTGGGCACCACCCTCTTGGTCAGGGTGAGAGGCCAGAAATGGAGGCCATTTTCCATGGGGAAAACGAAGTCATTGGCCCAGGCTCTGGGTGTCAGATGAAAGGTGGCGTCTGGGGCTCTAAGGACTTGCAGGGTCCTAGTTGCTGGCCGCTTTCGTTCTGGAAGGATCCAGCACAGTTTGTAGATTCCTGGCTTGGCACTGCCCTGCCTGCCAGGCCAAGTGGCCACAAATGAAGGCCATTTTCCATGGGAAAAAGAAGTCCTTTCCCCAGGGTCTCAGTAATATGTTCAAGGTGGCGTTTGAGGCTCTAAGTACTTCCAGGGCCCTAGTTGCTGCCAGCTTTTCTTTTGGAAAAATCCAGCAACAATCGCATCATTCTAGCTAGGCTCCCACTTTCTGCCGGGGTGAGTGGCTGCCAAGGGAGGCCATTTGCCATGGGAAAAAGAAGTCCTTTCCCCAGGGTCTGGGTGTCAGATGAAAGGTGGCCTTTGGGGCTCTAAGGACTTGTAGGGTACTACTTACTGGCTAGAGTAGAGGAAATGGATTCTATTTGAATATCTGTCTAGAGGCTTTGCCCCACAGGTCCTGGTTGTCCTTGATGGGCTGCAGCTGTGAGCATTGAAGAGAACTGGGATAAAAGGGGGCGGCTTAGCCATTCAGGGAGAGCCTTGAAGGAGCCCTGAACTGGGAAAGAACAGCATGCAGAAGAAAGCGTCTGTGCTGTGAAGATCTGCAGCCATAAGAACACACCGAGGAGGTATGGACTTTAGCAATCTGAGAACAGCATGATGGGACTCTAGAGAAATAGAACAACAACAAGTGGCAGCTTTAGATTTGGAGCAATCCAGCAAAGCTTGCAAATTTCTTGCTGGGCACCACCCTCTTGGTCAGGGCGAGTGGCCAGAAATGGAGGCCATTTTCCATGGGGAAAACGAAGTCATTGGCCCAGGCTCTGGGTGTCAGATGAAAGGTGGCGTCTGGGGCTCTAAGGACTTGCAGGGTCCTAGTTGCTGGCAGCTTTCGTTCTGGAAGGATCCAGCACAGTTTGTAGATTCCTGGCTTGGCACTGCCCTGCCTGCCAGGCCAAGTGGCCACAAATGAAGGCCATTTTCCATGGGAAAAAGAAGTCCTTTCCCCAGGGTCTCAGTAATATGTTCAAGGTGGCGTTTGAGGCTCTAAGTACTTCCAGGGCCCTAGTTGCTGGCAGCTTTTCTTTTGGAAAAATCCAGCAACGATTGCATCATTCTAGCTAGGCTCCCACTTTCTGCCAGGGTGAGTGGCTGCCAAGGGAGGCCATTTGCCATGGGAAAAAGAAGTCCTTTCCCCAGGGTCTGGGTGTCAGATGAAAGGTGGCCTTTGGGGTTCTGAGGACTTGTAGGGTAGTACTTACTGGCTAGAGTAGAGGAAATGGATTCTATTTGAATATCTGTCTAGAGGCTTTGCCCCACAGGTCCTGGTTGTCCTTGATGGGCTGCAGCTGTGAGCATTGAAGAGAACTGGGATAAAAGGGGGCGGCGTAGCCATTCAGGGAGAGCCTTGAAGGAGCCCTGAACTGGGAAAGAACAGCATGCAGAAGAAAGCGTCTGTGCTGTGAAGATCTGCAGCCATAAGAACACACCGAGGAGGTATGGACTTTAGCAATCTGAGAACAGCATGATGGGACTCTAGAGAAATAGAACAACAACAAGTGGCAGCTTTAGATTTGGAGCAATCCAGCAAAGCTTGCAAATTTCTTGCTGGGCACCACCCTCTTGGTCAGGGTGAGAGGCCAGAAATGGAGGCCATTTTCCATGGGGAAAACGAAGTCATTGGCCCAGGCTCTGGGTGTCAGATGAAAGGTGGCGTCTGGGGCTCTAAGGACTTGCAGGGTCCTAGTTGCTGGCAGCTTTCGTTCTGGAAGGATCCAGCACAGTTTGTAGATTCCTGGCTTGGCACTGCCCTGCCTGCCAGGCCAAGTGGCCACAAATGAAGGCCGTTTTCCATGGGAAAAAGAAGTCCTTTCCCCAGGGTCTCAGTAATATGTTCAAGGTGGCGTTTGAGGCTCTAAGGACTTGCAGGGTCCTAGTTGCTGCCAGCTTTTCTTTTGGAAAAATCCAGCAACAATCGCATCATTCTAGCTAGGCTCCCACTTTCTCCCGGGGTGAGTGGCTGCCAAGGGAGGCCATTTGCCATGGGAAAAAGAAGTCCTTTCCCCAGGGTCTGGGTGTCAGATGAAAGGTGGCCTTTGGGGCTCTAAGGACTTGTAGGGTAGTACTTACTGGCTAGAGTAGAGGAAATGGATTCTATTTGAATATCTGTCTAGAGGCTTTGCCCCACAGGTCCTGGTTGTCCTTGATGGGCTGCAGCTGTGAGCATTGAAGAGAACTGGGATAAAAGGGGGCGGCTTAGCCATTCAGGGAGAGCCTTGAAGGAGCCCTGAACTGGGAAAGAACAGCATGCAGAAGAAAGCGTCTGTGCTGTGAAGATCTGCAGCCATAAGAACACACCGAGGAGGTATGGACTTTAGCAATCTGAGAACAGCATGATGGGACTCTAGAGAAATAGAACAACAACAAGTGGCAGCTTTAGATTTGGAGCAATCCAGCAAAGCTTGCAAATTTCTTGCTGGGCACCACCCTCTTGGTCAGGGCGAGTGGCCAGAAATGGAGGCCATTTTCCATGGGGAAAACGAAGTCATTGGCCCAGGCTCTGGGTGTCAGATGAAAGGTGGCGTCTGGGGCTCTAAGGACTTGCAGGGTCCTAGTTGCTGGCAGCTTTCGTTCTGGAAGGATCCAGCACAGTTTGTAGATTCCTGGCTTGGCACTGCCCTGCCTGCCAGGCCAAGTGGCCACAAATGAAGGCCATTTTCCATGGGAAAAAGAAGTCCTTTCCCCAGGGTCTCAGTAATATGTTCAAGGTGGCGTTTGAGGCTCTAAGTACTTCCAGGGCCCTAGTTGCTGGCAGCTTTTCTTTTGGAAAAATCCAGCAACGCTCGCATCATTCTAGCTAGGCTCCCACTTTCTGCCAGGGTGAGTGGCTGCCAAGGGAGGCCATTTGCCATGGGAAAAAGAAGTCCTTTCCCCAGGGTCTGGGTGTCAGATGAAAGGTGGCCTTTGGGGCTCTAAGGACTTGTAGGGTACTACTTACTGGCTAGAGTAGAGGAAATGGATTCTATTTGAATATCTGTCTAGAGGCTTTGCCCCACAGGTCCTGGTTGTCCTTGATGGGCTGCAGCTGTGAGCATTGAAGAGAACTGGGATAAAAGGGGGCGGCTTAGCCATTCAGGGAGAGCCTTGAAGGAGCCCTGAACTGGGAAAGAACAGCATGCAGAAGAAAGCGTCTGTGCTGTGAAGATCTGCAGCCATAAGAACACACCGAGGAGGTATGGACTTTAGCAATCTGAGAACAGCATGATGGGACTCTAGAGAAATAGAACAACAACAAGTGGCAGCTTTAGATTTGGAGCAATCCAGCAAAGCTTGCAAATTTCTTGCTGGGCACCACCCTCTTGGTCAGGGCGAGAGGCCAGAAATGGAGGCCATTTTCCATGGGGAAAACGAAGTCATTGGCCCAGGCTCTGGGTGTCAGATGAAAGGTGGCGTCTGGGGCTCTAAGGACTTGCAGGGTCCTAGTTGCTGGCAGCTTTCGTTCTGGAAGGATCCAGCACAGTTTGTAGATTCCTGGCTTGGCACTGCCCTGCCTGCCAGGCCAAGTGGCCACAAATGAAGGCCATTTTCCATGGGAAAAAGAAGTCCTTTCCCCAGGGTCTCAGTAATATGTTCAAGGTGGCGTTTGAGGCTCTAAGTACTTCCAGGGCCCTAGTTGCTGCCAGCTTTTCTTTTGGAAAAATCCAGCAACGATTGCATCATTCTAGCTAGGCTCCCACTTTCTGCCAGGGTGAGTGGCTGCCAAGGGAGGCCATTTGCCATGGAAAAAGAAGTCCTTTCCCCAGGGTCTGGGTGTCAGATGAAAGGTGGCCTTTGGGGTTCTGAGGACTTGTAGGGTAGTACTTACTGGCTAGAGTAGAGGAAATGGATTCTATTTGAATATCTGTCTAGAGGCTTTGCCCCACAGGTCCTGGTTGTCCTTGATGGGCTGCAGCTGTGAGCATTGAAGAGAACTGGGATAAAAGGGGGCGGCTTAGCCATTCAGGGAGAGCCTTGAAGGAGCCCTGAACTGGGAAAGAACAGCATGCAGAAGAAAGCGTCTGTGCTGTGAAGATCTGCAGCCATAAGAACACACCGAGGAGGTATGGACTTTAGCAATCTGAGAACAGCATTATGGACTCTAGAGAAATAGAACAACAACAAGTGGCAGCTTTAGATTTGGAGCAATCCAGCAAAGCTTGCAAATTTCTTGCTGGGCACCACCCTCTTGGTCAGGGTGAGAGGCCAGAAATGGAGGCCATTTTCCATGGGGAAAACGAAGTCATTGGCCCAGGCTCTGGGTGTCAGATGAAAGGTGGCGTCTGGGGCTCTAAGGACTTGCAGGTCCTAGTTGCTGGCAGCTTTCGTTCTGGAAGGATCCAGCACAGTTTGTAGATTCCTGGCTTGGCACTGCCCTGCCTGCCAGGCCAAGTGGCCACAAATGAAGGCCGTTTTCCATGGAAAAAGAAGTCCTTTCCCCAGGGTCTCAGTAATATGTTCAAGGTGGCGTTTGAGGCTCTAAGGACTTGCAGGGTCCTAGTTGCTGCCAGCTTTTCTTTTGGAAAAATCCAGCAACAATCGCATCATTCTAGCTAGGCTCCCACTTTCTCCCGGGGTGAGTGGCTGCCAAGGGAGGCCATTTGCCATGGGAAAAAGAAGTCCTTTCCCCAGGGTCTGGGTGTCAGATGAAAGGTGGCCTTTGGGGCTCTAAGGACTTGTAGGGTAGTACTTACTGGCTAGAGTAGAGGAAATGGATTCTATTTGAATATCTGTCTAGAGGCTTTGCCCCACAGGTCCTGGTTGTCCTTGATGGGCTGCAGCTGTGAGCATTGAAGAGAACTGGGATAAAAGGGGGCGGCTTAGCCATTCAGGAGAGCCTTGAAGGGAGCCCTGAACTGGAAAGAACAGCATGCAGAAGAAAGCGTCTGTGCTGTGAAGATCTGCAGCCATAAGAACACACCGAGGAGGTATGGACTTTAGCAATCTGAGAACAGCATGATGGGACTCTAGAGAAATAGAACAACAACAAGTGGCAGCTTTAGATTTGGAGCAATCCAGCAAAGCTTGCAAATTTCTTGCTGGGCACCACCCTCTTGGTCAGAGGCGAGTGGCCAGAAATGGAGGCCATTTTCCATGGGGAAAACGAAGTCATTGGCCCAGGCTCTGGGTGTCAGATGAAAGGTGGCGTCTGGGGCTCTAAGGACTTGCAGGGTCCTAGTTGCTGGCAGCTTTCGTTCTGGAAGGATCCAGCACAGTTTGTAGATTCCTGGCTTGGCACTGCCCTGCCTGCCAGGCCAAGTGGCCACAAATGAAGCCATTTTCCATGGAAAAAGAAGTCCTTTCCCCAGGGTCTCAGTAATATGTTCAAGGTGGCGTTTGAGGCTCTAAGTACTTCCAGGGCCCTAGTTGCTGGCAGCTTTTCTTTTGGAAAAATCCAGCAACGATTCGCATCATTCTAGCTAGGCTCCCACTTTCTGCCAGGGTGAGTGGCTGCCAAGGGAGGCCATTTGCCATGGGAAAAAGAAGTCCTTTCCCCAGGGTCTGGGTGTCAGATGAAAGGTGGCCTTTGGGGCTCTAAGGACTTGTAGGGTAGTACTTACTGGCTAGAGTAGAGGAAATGGATTCTATTTGAATATCTGTCTAGAGGCTTTGCCCCACAGGTCCTGGTTGTCCTTGATGGGCTGCAGCTGTGAGCATTGAAGAGAACTGGGATAAAAGGGGGCGGCTTAGCCATTCAGGGAGAGCCTTGAAGGAGCCCTGAACTGGGAAAGAACAGCATGCAGAAGAAAGCGTCTGTGCTGTGAAGATCTGCAGCCATAAGAACACACCGAGGAGGTATGGACTTTAGCAATCTGAGAACAGCATGATGGGACTCTAGAGAAATAGAACAACAACAAGTGGCAGCTTTAGATTTGGAGCAATCCAGCAAAGCTTGCAAATTTCTTGCTGGGCACCACCCTCTTGGTCAGGGTGAGAGGCCAGAAATGGAGGCCATTTTCCATGGGGGAAAACGAAGTCATTGGCCCAGGCTCTGGGTGTCAGATGAAAGGTGGCGTCTGGGGCTCTAAGGACTTGCAGGGTCCTAGTTGCTGGCAGCTTTCGTTCTGGAAGGATCCAGCACAGTTTGTAGATTCCTGGCTTGGCACTGCCCTGCCTGCCAGGCCAAGTGGCCACAAATGAAGGCCGTTTTCCATGGGAAAAAGATGTCCTTTCCCCAGGGTCTCAGTAATATGTTCAAGGTGGCGTTTGAGGCTCTAAGGACTTGCAGGGTCCTAGTTGCTGCCAGCTTTTCTTTTGGAAAAATCCAGCAACGATCGCATCATTCTAGCTAGGCTCCCACTTTCTGCCAGGGTGAGTGGCTGCCAAGGGAGGCCATTTGCCATGGAAAAAGAAGTCCTTTCCCCAGGGTCTGGGTGTCAGATGAAAGGTGGCCTTTGGGCTCTAAGGACTTGTAGGGTAGTACTTACTGGCTAGAGTAGAGGAAATGGATTCTATTTGAATATCTGTCTAGAGGCTTTGCCCCACAGGTCCTGGTTGTCCTTGATGGGCTGCAGCTGTGAGCATTGAAGAGAACTGGGATAAAAGGGGGCGGCTTAGCCATTCAGGGAGAGCCTTGAAGGAGCCCTGAACTGGGAAAGAACAGCATGCAGAAGAAAGCGTCTGTGCTGTGAAGATCTGCAGCCATAAGAACACACCGAGGAGGTATGGACTTTAGCAATCTGAGAACAGCATGATGGGACTCTAGAGAAATAGAACAACAACAAGTGGCAGCTTTAGATTTGGAGCAATCCAGCAAAGCTTGCAAATTTCTTGCTGGGCACCACCCTCTTGGTCAGGGCGAGTGGCCAGAAATGGAGGCCATTTTCCATGGGGAAAACGAAGTCATTGGCCCAGGCTCTGGGTGTCAGATGAAAGGTGGCGTCTGGGGCTCTAAGGACTTGCAGGGTCCTAGTTGCTGGCAGCTTTCGTTCTGGAAGGATCCAGCACAGTTTGTAGATTCCTGGCTTGGCACTGCCCTGCCTGCCAGGCCAAGTGGCCACAAATGAAGGCCATTTTCCATGGGAAAAAGAAGTCCTTTCCCCAGGGTCTCAGTAATATGTTCAAGGTGGCGTTTGAGGCTCTAAGTACTTCCAGGGCCCTAGTTGCTGCCAGCTTTTCTTTTGGAAAAATCCAGCAACGATTGCATCATTCTAGCTAGGCTCCCACTTTCTGCCAGGGTGAGTGGCTGCCAAGGGAGGCCATTTGCCATGGGAAAAAGAAGTCCTTTCCCCAGGGTCTGGGTGTCAGATGAAAGGTGGCCTTTGGGGTTCTGAGGACTTGTAGGGTAGTACTTACTGGCTAGAGTAGAGGAAATGGATTCTATTTGAATATCTGTCTAGAGGCTTTGCCCCACAGGTCCTGGTTGTCCTTGATGGGCTGCAGCTGTGAGCATTGAAGAGAACTGGGATAAAAGGGGGCGGCTTAGCCATTCAGGGAGAGCCTTGAAGGAGCCCTGAACTGGGAAAGAACAGCATGCAGAAGAAAGCGTCTGTGCTGTGAAGATCTGCAGCCATAAGAACACACCGAGGAGGTATGGACTTTAGCAATCTGAGAACAGCATGATGGACTCTAGAGAAATAGAACAACAACAAGTGGCAGCTTTAGATTTGGAGCAATCCAGCAAAGCTTGCAAATTTCTTGCTGGGCACCACCCTCTTGGTCAGGGTGAGAGGCCAGAAATGGAGGCCATTTTCCATGGGGAAAACGAAGTCATTGGCCCAGGCTCTGGGTGTCAGATGAAAGGTGGCGTCTGGGGCTCTAAGGACTTGCAGGGTCCTGAGTTGCTGGCAGCTTTCGTTCTGGAAGGATCCAGCACAGTTTGTAGATTCCTGGCTTGGCACTGCCCTGCCTGCCAGGCCAAGTGGCCACAAATGAAGGCCGTTTTCCATGGGAAAAAGAAGTCCTTTCCCCAGGGTCTCAGTAATATGTTCAAGGTGGCGTTGAGGCTCTAAGGACTTGCAGGGTCCTAGTTGCTGCCAGCTTTTCTTTTGGAAAAATCCAGCAACAATCGCATCATTCTAGCTAGGCTCCCACTTTCTCCCGGGGTGAGTGGCTGCCAAGGGAGGCCATTTGCCATGGGAAAAAGAAGTCCTTTCCCAGGGTCTGGGTGTCAGATGAAAGGTGGCCTTTGGGGCTCTAAGGACTTGTAGGGTACTACTTACTGGCTAGAGTAGAGGAAATGGATTCTATTTGAATATCTGTCTAGAGGCTTTGCCCCACAGGTCCTGGTTGTCCTTGATGGGCTGCAGCTGTGAGCATTGAAGAGAACTGGGATAAAAGGGGGCGGCTTAGCCATTCAGGGAGAGCCTTGAAGGAGCCCTGAACTGGGAAAGAACAGCATGCAGAAGAAAGCGTCTGTGCTGTGAAGATCTGCAGCCATAAGAACACACCGAGGAGGTATGGACTTTAGCAATCTGAGAACAGCATGATGGGACTCTAGAGAATAGAACAACAACAAGTGGCAGCTTTCGATTTGGAGCAATCCAGCAAAGCTTGCAAATTTCTTGCTGGGGCACCACCCTCTTGGTCAGGGCGAGTGGCCAGAAATGGAGGCCATTTTCCATGGGAAAACGAAGTCATTGGCCCAGGCTCTGGGTGTCAGATGAAAGGTGGCGTCTGGGGCTCTAAGGACTTGCAGGGTCCTAGTTGCTGGCAGCTTTCGTTCTGGAAGGATCCAGCACAGTTTGTAGATTCCTGGCTTGGCACTGCCCTGCCTGCCAGGCCAAGTGGCCACAAATGAAGGCCATTTTCCATGGAAAAAGAAGTCCTTTCCCCAGGGTCTCAGTAATATGTTCAAGGTGGCGTTTGAGGCTCTAAGTACTTCCAGGGCCCTAGTTGCTGGCAGCTTTTCTTTTGGAAAAATCCAGCAACGATCGCATCATTCTAGCTAGGCTCCCACTTTCTGCCAGGGGTGAGTGGCTGCCAGGGAGGCCATTTGCCATGGGAAAAAGAAGTCCTTTCCCCAGGGTCTGGGTGTCAGATGAAAGGTGGCCTTTGGGGTTCTGAGGACTTGTAGGGTAGTACTTACTGGCTAGAGTAGAGGAAATGGATTCTATTTGAATATCTGTCTAGAGGCTTTGCCCCACAGGTCCTGGTTGTCCTTGATGGGCTGCAGCTGTGAGCATTGAAGAGAACTGGGATAAAAGGGGGCGGCTTAGCCATTCAGGGAGAGCCTTGAAGGAGCCCTGAACTGGGAAAGAACAGCATGCAGAAGAAAGCGTCTGTGCTGTGAAGATCTGCAGCCATAAGAACACACCGAGGAGGTATGGACTTTAGCAATCTGAGAACAGCATGATGGGACTCTAGAGAAATAGAACAACAACAAGTGGCAGCTTTAGATTTGGAGCAATCCAGCAAAGCTTGCAAATTTCTTGCTGGGCACCACCCTCTTGGTCAGGGTGAGAGGCCAGAAATGGAGGCCATTTTCCATGGGGAAAACGAAGTCATTGGCCCAGGCTCTGGGTGTCAGATGAAAGGTGGCGTCTGGGGCTCTAAGGACTTGCAGGGTCCTAGTTGCTGGCAGCTTTCGTTCTGGAAGGATCCAGCACAGTTTGTAGATTCCTGGCTTGGCACTGCCCTGCCTGCCAGGCCAAGTGGCCACAAATGAAGGCCGTTTTCCATGGGAAAAAGATGTCCTTTCCCCAGGGTCTCAGTAATATGTTCAAGGTGGCGTTTGAGGCTCTAAGGACTTGCAGGGTCCTAGTTGCTGCCAGCTTTTCTTTTGGAAAAATCCAGCAACAATCGCATCATTCTAGCTAGGCTCCCACTTTCTCCCGGGGTGAGTGGCTGCCAAGGGAGGCCATTTGCCATGGGAAAAAGAAGTCCTTTCCCCAGGGTCTGGGTGTCAGATGAAAGGTGGCCTTTGGGGCTCTAAGGACTTGTAGGGTAGTACTTACTGGCTAGAGTAGAGGAAATGGATTCTATTTGAATATCTGTCTAGAGGCTTTGCCCCACAGGTCCTGGTTGTCCTTGATGGGCTGCAGCTGTGAGCATTGAAGAGAACTGGGATAAAAGGGGGCGGCTTAGCCATTCAGGGAGAGCCTTGAAGGAGCCCTGAACTGGGAAAGAACAGCATGCAGAAGAAAGCGTCTGTGCTGTGAAGATCTGCAGCCATAAGAACACACCGAGGAGGTATGGACTTTAGCAATCTGAGAACAGCATGATGGGACTCTAGAGAAATAGAACAACAACAAGTGGCAGCTTTAGATTTGGAGCAATCCAGCAAAGCTTGCAAATTTCTTGCTGGGCACCACCCTCTTGGTCAGGGCGAGTGGCCAGAAATGGAGGCCATTTTCCATGGGGAAAACGAAGTCATTGGCCCAGGCTCTGGGTGTCAGATGAAAGGTGGCGTCTGGGGCTCTAAGGACTTGCAGGGTCCTAGTTGCTGGCAGCTTTCGTTCTGGAAGGATCCAGCACAGTTTGTAGATTCCTGGCTTGGCACTGCCCTGCCTGCCAGGCCAAGTGGCCACAAATGAAGGCCATTTGCCATGGGAAAAAGAAGTCCTTTCCCCAGGGTCTCAGTAATATGTTCAAGGTGGCGTTTGAGGCTCTAAGTACTTCCAGGGCCCTAGTTGCTGGCAGCTTTTCTTTCGGAAAAATCCAGCAACGATCGCATCATTCTAGCTAGGCTCCCACTTTCTGCCAGGGTGAGTGGCTGCCAAGGGAGGCCATTTGCCATGGGAAAAAGAAGTCCTTTCCCCAGGGTCTGGGTGTCAGATGAAAGGTGGCCTTTGGGGCTCTAAGGACTTGTAGGGTAGTACTTACTGGCTAGAGTAGAGGAAATGGATTCTATTTGAATATCTGTCTAGAGGCTTTGCCCCACAGGTCCTGGTTGTCCTTGATGGGCTGCAGCTGTGAGCATTGAAGAGAACTGGGATAAAAGGGGGCGGCTTAGCCATTCAGGGAGAGCCTTGAAGGAGCCCTGAACTGGGAAAGAACAGCATGCAGAAGAAAGCGTCTGTGCTGTGAAGATCTGCAGCCATAAGAACACACCGAGGAGGTATGGACTTTAGCAATCTGAGAACAGCATGATGGGACTCTAGAGAAATAGAACAACAACAAGTGGCAGCTTTAGATTTGGAGCAATCCAGCAAAGCTTGCAAATTTCTTGCTGGGCACCACCCTCTTGGTCAGGGCAAGTGGCCAGAAATGGAGGCCATTTTCCATGGGGAAAACGAAGTCATTGGCCCAGGCTCTGGGTGTCAGATGACAGGTGGCATCTGGGGCTCTAAGGACTTGCAGGGTCCTAGTTGCTGGCAGCTTTCGTTCTGGAAGGATCCAGCACAGTTTGTAGATTCCTGGCTTGGCACTGCCCTGCCTGCCAGGCCAAGTGGCCACAAATGAAGGCCATTTTCCATGGGAAAAAGAAGTCCTTTCCCCAGGGTCTCAGTAATATGTTCAAGGTGGCGTTTGAGGCTCTAAGTACATCCAGGGCCCTAGTTGCTGGCAGCTTTTCTTTTGGAAAAATCCAGCAACGATCGCATCATTCTAGCTAGGCTCCCACTTTCTGCCAGGGTGAGTGGCTGCCAAGGGAGGCCATTTGCCATGGGAAAAAGAAGTCCTTTCCCCAGGGTCTGGGTGTCAGATGAAAGGTGGCCTTTGGGGCTCTAAGGACTTGTAGGGTAGTACTTACTGGCTAGAGTAGAGGAAATGGATTCTATTTGAATATCTGTCTAGAGGCTTTGCCCCACAGGTCCTGGTTGTCCTTGATGGGCTGCAGCTGTGAGCATTGAAGAGAACTGGGATAAAAGGGGGCGGCGTAGCCATTCAGGGAGAGCCTTGAAGGAGCCCTGAACTGGGAAAGAACAGCATGCAGAAGAAAGCGTCTGTGCTGTGAAGATCTGCAGCCATAAGAACACACCGAGGAGGTATGGACTTTAGCAATCTGAGAACAGCATGATGGGACTCTAGAGAAATAGAACAACAACAAGTGGCAGCTTTAGATTTGGAGCAATCCAGCAAAGATTGCAAATTTCTTGCTGGGCACCACCCTCTTGGTCAGGGCGAGTGGCCAGAAATGGAGGCCATTTTCCATGAGGAAAACGAAGTCATTGGCCCAGGCTCTGGGTGTCAGATGACAGGTGGCATCTGGGGCTCTAAGGACTTGCAGGGTCCTAGTTGCTGGCAGCTTTCGTTCTGGAAGGATCCAGCACAGTTTGTAGATTCCTGGCTTGGCACTGCCCTGCCTGCCAGGCCAAGTGGCCACAAATGAAGGCCATTTGCCATGGGAAAAAGAAGTCCTTTCCCCAGGGTCTCAGTAATATGTTCAAGGTGGCGTTTGAGGCTCTAAGTACATCCAGGGCCCTAGTTGCTGGCAGCTTTTCTTTTGGAAAAATCCAGCAACGCTCGCATCATTCTAGCTAGGCTCCCACTTTCTGCCAGGGTGAGTGGCTGCCAAGGGAGGCCATTTGCCATGGGAAAAAGAAGTCCTTTCCCCAGGGTCTGGGTGTCAGATGAAAGGTGGCCTTTGGGGCTCTAAGGACTTGTAGGGTAGTACTTACTGGCTAGAGTAGAGGAAATGGATTCTATTTGAATATCTGTCTAGAGGCTTTGCCCCACAGGTCCTGGTTGTCCTTGATGGGCTGCAGCTGTGAGCATTGAAGAGAACTGGGATAAAAGGGGGCGGCTTAGCCATTCAGGGAGAGCCTTGAAGGAGCCCTGAACTGGGAAAGAACAGCATGCAGAAGAAAGCGTCTGTGCTGTGAAGATCTGCAGCCATAAGAACACACCGAGGAGGTATGGACTTTAGCAATCTGAGAACAGCATGATGGGACTCTAGAGAAATAGAACAACAACAAGTGGCAGCTTTAGATTTGGAGCAATCCAGCAAAGCTTGCAAATTTCTTGCTGGGCACCACCCTCTTGGTCAGGGCGAGTGGCCAGAAATGGAGGCCATTTTCCATGGGGAAAACGAAGTCATTGGCCCAGGCTCTGGGTGTCAGATGAAAGGTGGCGTCTGGGGCTCTAAGGACTTGCAGGGTCCTAGTTGCTGGCAGCTTTCGTTCTGGAAGGATCCAGCACAGTTTGTAGATTCCTGGCTTGGCACTGCCCTGCCTGCCAGGCCAAGTGGCCACAAATGAAGGCCATTTGCCATGGGAAAAAGAAGTCCTTTCCCCAGGGTCTCAGGAATATGTTCAAGGTGGCGTTTGAGGCTCTAAGTACTTCCAGGGCCCTAGTTGCTGCCAGCTTTTCTTTTGGAAAAATCCAGCAACGATCGCATCATTCTAGCTAGGCTCCCACTTTCTGCCAGGGTGAGTGGCTGCCAAGGGAGGCCATTTGCCATGGGAAAAAGAAGTCCTTTCCCCAGGGTCTGGGTGTCAGATGAAAGGTGGCCTTTGGGGCTCTAAGGACTTGTAGGGTAGTACTTACTGGCTAGAGTAGAGGAAATGGATTCTATTTGAATATCTGTCTAGAGGCTTTGCCCCACAGGTCCTGGTTGTCCTTGATGGGCTGCAGCTGTGAGCATTGAAGAGAACTGGGATAAAAGGGGGCGGCTTAGCCATTCAGGGAGAGCCTTGAAGGAGCCCTGAACTGGGAAAGAACAGCATGCAGAAGAAAGCGTCTGTGCTGTGAAGATCTGCAGCCATAAGAACACACCGAGGAGGTATGGACTTTAGCAATCTGAGAACAGCATGATGGGACTCTAGAGAAATAGAACAACAACAAGTGGCAGCTTTAGATTTGGAGCAATCCAGCAAAGCTTGCAAATTTCTTGCTGGGCACCACCCTCTTGGTCAGGGCGAGTGGCCAGAAATGGAGGCCATTTTCCATGAGGAAAACGAAGTCATTGGCCCAGGCTCTGGGTGTCAGATGACAGGTGGCATCTGGGGCTCTAAGGACTTGCAGGGTCCTAGTTGCTGGCAGCTTTCATTCTGGAAGGATCCAGCACAGTTTGTAGATTCCTGGCTTGGCACTGCCCTGCCTGCCAGGCCAAGTGGCCACAAATGAAGGCCATTTTCCATGGGAAAAAGAAGTCCTTTCCCCAGGGTCTCAGTAATATGTTCAAGGTGGCGTTTGAGGCTCTAAGTACATCCAGGGCCCTAGTTGCTGGCAGCTTTTCTTTTGGAAAAATCCAGCAACGATCGCATCATTCTAGCTAGGCTCCCACTTTCTGCCAGGGTGAGTGGCTGCCAAGGGAGGCCATTTGCCATGGGAAAAAGAAGTCCTTTCCCCAGGGTCTGGGTGTCAGATGAAAGGTGGCCTTTGGGGCTCTAAGGACTTGTAGGGTAGTACTTACTGGCTAGAGTAGAGGAAATGGATTCTATTTGAATATCTGTCTAGAGGCTTTGCCCCACAGGTCCTGGTTGTCCTTGATGGGCTGCAGCTGTGAGCATTGAAGAGAACTGGGATAAAAGGGGGCGGCGTAGCCATTCAGGGAGAGCCTTGAAGGAGCCCTGAACTGGGAAAGAACAGCATGCAGAAGAAAGCGTCTGTGCTGTGAAGATCTGCAGCCATAAGAACACACCGAGGAGGTATGGACTTTAGCAATCTGAGAACAGCATTATGGGACTCTAGAGAAATAGAACAACAACAAGTGGCAGCTTTCGATTTGGAGCAATCCAGGAAAGCTTGCAAATTTCTTGCTGGGCACCACCCTCTTGGTCAGGGCGAGTGGCCAGAAATGGAGGCCATTTTCCATGAGGAAAACGAAGTCATTGGCCCAGGCTCTGGGTGTCAGATGAAAGGTGGCATCTGGGGCTCTAAGGACTTGCAGGGTCCTAGTTGCTGGCAGCTTTCGTTCTGGAAGGATCCAGCACAGTTTGTAGATTCCTGGCTTGGCACTGCCCTGCCTGCCAGGCCAAGTGGCCACAAATGAAGGCCGTTTTCCATGGGAAAAAGAAGTCCTTTCCCCAGGGTCTCAGTAATATGTTCAAGGTGGCGTTTGAGGCTCTAAGGACTTCCAGGGCCCTAGTTGCTGGCAGCTTTTCTTTTGGAAAAATCCAGCAACGATTGCATCATTCTAGCTAGGCTCCCACTTTCTGCCAGGGTGAGTGGCTGCCAAGGGAGGCCATTTGCCATGGGAAAAAGAAGTCCTTTCCCCAGGGTCTGGGTGTCAGATGAAAGGTGGCCTTTGGGGCTCTAAGGACTTGTAGGGTAGTACTTACTGGCTAGAGTAGAGGAAATGGATTCTATTTGAATATCTGTCTAGAGGCTTTGCCCCACAGGTCCTGGTTGTCCTTGATGGGCTGCAGCTGTGAGCATTGAAGAGAACTGGGATAAAAGGGGGCGGCTTAGCCATTCAGGGAGAGCCTTGAAGGAGCCCTGAACTGGGAAAGAACAGCATGCAGAAGAAAGCGTCTGTGCTGTGAAGATCTGCAGCCATAAGAACACACCGAGGAGGTATGGACTTTAGCAATCTGAGAACAGCATGATGGGACTCTAGAGAAATAGAACAACAACAAGTGGCAGCTTTAGATTTGGAGCAATCCAGCAAAGCTTGCAAATTTCTTGCTGGGCACCACCCTCTTGGTCAGGGCGAGTGGCCAGAAATGGAGGCCATTTTCCATGAGGAAAACGAAGTCATTGGCCCAGGCTCTGGGTGTCAGATGACAGGTGGCATCTGGGGCTCTAAGGACTTGCAGGGTCCTAGTTGCTGGCAGCTTTCGTTCTGGAAGGATCCAGCACAGTTTGTAGATTCCTGGCTTGGCACTGCCCTGCCTGCCAGGCCAAGTGGCCACAAATGAAGGCCATTTTCCATGGGAAAAAGAAGTCCTTTCCCCAGGGTCTCAGTAATATGTTCAAGGTGGCGTTTGAGGCTCTAAGTACATCCAGGGCCCTAGTTGCTGGCAGCTTTTCTTTTGGAAAAATCCAGCAACGATCGCATCATTCTAGCTAGGCTCCCACTTTCTGCCAGGGTGAGTGGCTGCCAAGGGAGGCCATTTGCCATGGGAAAAAGAAGTCCTTTCCCCAGGGTCTGGGTGTCAGATGAAAGGTGGCCTTTGGGGCTCTAAGGACTTGTAGGGTAGTACTTACTGGCTAGAGTAGAGGAAATGGATTCTATTTGAATATCTGTCTAGAGGCTTTGCCCCACAGGTCCTGGTTGTCCTTGATGGGCTGCAGCTGTGAGCATTGAAGAGAACTGGGATAAAAGGGGGCGGCGTAGCCATTCAGGGAGAGCCTTGAAGGAGCCCTGAACTGGGAAAGAACAGCATGCAGAAGAAAGCGTCTGTGCTGTGAAGATCTGCAGCCATAAGAACACACCGAGGAGGTATGGACTTTAGCAATCTGAGAACAGCATGATGGGACTCTAGAGAAATAGAACAACAACAAGTGGCAGCTTTCGATTTGGAGCAATCCAGGAAAGCTTGCAAATTTCTTGCTGGGCACCACCCTCTTGGTCAGGGCGAGTGGCCAGAAATGGAGGCCATTTTCCATGAGGAAAACGAAGTCATTGGCCCAGGCTCTGGGTGTCAGATGAAAGGTGGCATCTGGGGCTCTAAGGACTTGCAGGGTCCTAGTTGCTGGCAGCTTTCGTTCTGGAAGGATCCAGCACAGTTTGTAGATTCCTGGCTTGGCACTGCCCTGCCTGCCAGGCCAAGTGGCCACAAATGAAGGCCGTTTTCCATGGGAAAAAGAAGTCCTTTCCCCAGGGTCTCAGTAATATGTTCAAGGTGGCGTTTGAGGCTCTAAGTACTTCCAGGGCCCTAGTTGCTGCCAGCTTTTCTTTTGGAAAAATCCAGCAACGATTGCATCATTCTAGCTAGGCTCCCACTTTCTGCCAGGGTGAGTGGCTGCCAAGGGAGGCCATTTGCCATGGGAAAAAGAAGTCCTTTCCCCAGGGTCTGGGTGTCAGATGAAAGGTGGCCTTTGGGGCTCTAAGGACTTGTAGGGTAGTACTTACTGGCTAGAGTAGAGGAAATGGATTCTATTTGAATATCTGTCTAGAGGCTTTGCCCCACAGGTCCTGGTTGTCCTTGATGGGCTGCAGCTGTGAGCATTGAAGAGAACTGGGATAAAAGGGGGCGGCTTAGCCATTCAGGGAGAGCCTTGAAGGAGCCCTGAACTGGGAAAGAACAGCATGCAGAAGAAAGCGTCTGTGCTGTGAAGATCTGCAGCCATAAGAACACACCGAGGAGGTATGGACTTTAGCAATCTGAGAACAGCATGATGGGACTCTAGAGAAATAGAACAACAACAAGTGGCAGCTTTAGATTTGGAGCAATCCAGCAAAGCTTGCAAATTTCTTGCTGGGCACCACCCTCTTGGTCAGGGTGAGAGGCCAGAAATGGAGGCCATTTTCCATGGGGAAAACGAAGTCATTGGCCCAGGCTCTGGGTGTCAGATGAAAGGTGGCGTCTGGGGCTCTAAGGACTTGCAGGGTCCTAGTTGCTGGCAGCTTTCGTTCTGGAAGGATCCAGCACAGTTTGTAGATTCCTGGCTTGGCACTGCCCTGCCTGCCAGGCCAAGTGGCCACAAATGAAGGCCGTTTTCCATGGGAAAAAGATGTCCTTTCCCCAGGGTCTCAGTAATATGTTCAAGGTGGCGTTTGAGGCTCTAAGGACTTGCAGGGTCCTAGTTGCTGCCAGCTTTTCTTTTGGAAAAATCCAGCAACGATCGCATCATTCTAGCTAGGCTCCCACTTTCTGCCAGGGTGAGTGGCTGCCAAGGGAGGCCATTTGCCATGGGAAAAAGAAGTCCTTTCCCCAGGGTCTGGGTGTCAGATGAAAGGTGGCCTTTGGGGCTCTAAGGACTTGTAGGGTAGTACTTACTGGCTAGAGTAGAGGAAATGGATTCTATTTGAATATCTGTCTAGAGGCTTTGCCCCACAGGTCCTGGTTGTCCTTGATGGGCTGCAGCTGTGAGCATTGAAGAGAACTGGGATAAAAGGGGGCGGCTTAGCCATTCAGGGAGAGCCTTGAAGGAGCCCTGAACTGGGAAAGAACAGCATGCAGAAGAAAGCGTCTGTGCTGTGAAGATCTGCAGCCATAAGAACACACCGAGGAGGTATGGACTTTAGCAATCTGAGAACAGCATGATGGGACTCTAGAGAAATAGAACAACAACAAGTGGCAGCTTTAGATTTGGAGCAATCCAGCAAAGCTTGCAAATTTCTTGCTGGGCACCACCCTCTTGGTCAGGGCGAGTGGCCAGAAATGGAGGCCATTTTCCATGGGGAAAACAAAGTCATTGGCCCAGGCTCTGGGTGTCAGATGAAAGGTGGCGTCTGGGGCTCTAAGGACTTGCAGGGTCCTAGTTGCTGGCAGCTTTCGTTCTGGAAGGATCCAGCACAGTTTGTAGATTCCTGGCTTGGCACTGCCCTGCCTGCCAGGCCAAGTGGCCAGAAATGAAGGCCATTTTCCATGGGAAAAACGAAGTCCTTTCCCCAGGGTCTCAGTAATATGTTCAAGGTGGCGTTTGAGGCTCTAAGTACTTCCAGGGCCCTAGTTGCTGCCAGCTTTTCTTTTGGAAAAATCCAGCAACGATTGCATCATTCTAGCTAGGCTCCCACTTTCTGCCAGGGTGAGTGGCTGCCAAGGGAGGCCATTTGCCATGGGAAAAAGAAGTCCTTTCCCCAGGGTCTGGGTGTCAGATGAAAGGTGGCCTTTGGGGTTCTGAGGACTTGTAGGGTAGTACTTACTGGCTAGAGTAGAGGAAATGGATTCTATTTGAATATCTGTCTAGAGGCTTTGCCCCACAGGTCCTGGTTGTCCTTGATGGGCTGCAGCTGTGAGCATTGAAGAGAACTGGGATAAAAGGGGGCGGCTTAGCCATTCAGGGAGAGCCTTGAAGGAGCCCTGAACTGGGAAAGAACAGCATGCAGAAGAAAGCGTCTGTGCTGTGAAGATCTGCAGCCATAAGAACACACCGAGGAGGTATGGACTTTAGCAATCTGAGAACAGCATGATGGGACTCTAGAGAAATAGAACAACAACAAGTGGCAGCTTTAGATTTGGAGCAATCCAGCAAAGCTTGCAAATTTCTTGCTGGGCACCACCCTCTTGGTCAGGGCGAGTGGCCAGAAATGGAGGCCATTTTCCATGGGGAAAACGAAGTCATTGGCCCAGGCTCTGGGTGTCAGATGAAAGGTGGCGTCTGGGGCTCTAAGGACTTGCAGGGTCCTAGTTGCTGGCAGCTTTCGTTCTGGAAGGATCCAGCACAGTTTGTAGATTCCTGGCTTGGCACTGCCCTGCCTGCCAGGCCAAGTGGCCACAAATGAAGGCCATTTGCCATGGGAAAAAGAAGTCCTTTCCCCAGGGTCTCAGTAATATGTTCAAGGTGGCGTTTGAGGCTCTAAGTACTTCCAGGGCCCTAGTTGCTGCCAGCTTTTCTTTTGGAAAAATCCAGCAACGATTGCATCATTCTAGCTAGGCTCCCACTTTCTGCCAGGGTGAGTGGCTGCCAAGGGAGGCCATTTGCCATGGGAAAAAGAAGTCCTTTCCCCAGGGTCTGGGTGTCAGATGAAAGGTGGCCTTTGGGGCTCTAAGGACTTGTAGGGTAGTACTTACTGGCTAGAGTAGAGGAAATGGATTCTATTTGAATATCTGTCTAGAGGCTTTGCCCCACAGGTCCTGGTTGTCCTTGATGGGCTGCAGCTGTGAGCATTGAAGAGAACTGGGATAAAAGGGGGCGGCTTAGCCATTCAGGGAGAGCCTTGAAGGAGCCCTGAACTGGGAAAGAACAGCATGCAGAAGAAAGCGTCTGTGCTGTGAAGATCTGCAGCCATAAGAACACACCGAGGAGGTATGGACTTTAGCAATCTGAGAACAGCATGATGGGACTCTAGAGAAATAGAACAACAACAAGTGGCAGCTTTAGATTTGGAGCAATCCAGCAAAGCTTGCAAATTTCTTGCTGGGCACCACCCTCTTGGTCAGGGCGAGTGGCCAGAAATGGAGGCCATTTTCCATGAGGAAAACGAAGTCATTGGCCCAGGCTCTGGGTGTCAGATGACAGGTGGCATCTGGGGCTCTAAGGACTTGCAGGGTCCTAGTTGCTGGCAGCTTTCGTTCTGGAAGGATCCAGCACAGTTTGTAGATTCCTGGCTTGGCACTGCCCTGCCTGCCAGGCCAAGTGGCCACAAATGAAGGCCATTTTCCATGGGAAAAAGAAGTCCTTTCCCCAGGGTCTCAGTAATATGTTCAAGGTGGCGTTTGAGGCTCTAAGTACATCCAGGGCCCTAGTTGCTGGCAGCTTTTCTTTTGGAAAAATCCAGCAACGCTCGCATCATTCTAGCTAGGCTCCCACTTTCTGCCAGGGTGAGTGGCTGCCAAGGGAGGCCATTTGCCATGGGAAAAAGAAGTCCTTTCCCCAGGGTCTGGGTGTCAGATGAAAGGTGGCCTTTGGGGCTCTAAGGACTTGTAGGGTAGTACTTACTGGCTAGAGTAGAGGAAATGGATTCTATTTGAATATCTGTCTAGAGGCTTTGCCCCACAGGTCCTGGTTGTCCTTGATGGGCTGCAGCTGTGAGCATTGAAGAGAACTGGGATAAAAGGGGGCGGCTTAGCCATTCAGGGAGAGCCTTGAAGGAGCCCTGAACTGGGAAAGAACAGCATGCAGAAGAAAGCGTCTGTGCTGTGAAGATCTGCAGCCATAAGAACACACCGAGGAGGTATGGACTTTAGCAATCTGAGAACAGCATGATGGGACTCTAGAGAAATAGAACAACAACAAGTGGCAGCTTTAGATTTGGAGCAATCCAGCAAAGCTTGCAAATTTCTTGCTGGGCACCACCCTCTTGGTCAGGGTGAGAGGCCAGAAATGGAGGCCATTTTCCATGGGGAAAACAAAGTCATTGGCCCAGGCTCTGGGTGTCAGATGAAAGGTGGCGTCTGGGGCTCTAAGGACTTGCAGGGTCCTAGTTGCTGGCAGCTTTCGTTCTGGAAGGATCCAGCACAGTTTGTAGATTCCTGGCTTGGCACTGCCCTGCCTGCCAGGCCAAGTGGCCACAAATGAAGGCCGTTTTCCATGGGAAAAAGAAGTCCTTTCCCCAGGGTCTCAGTAATATGTTCAAGGTGGCGTTTGAGGCTCTAAGTACTTCCAGGGCCCTAGTTGCTGCCAGCTTTTCTTTTGGAAAAATCCAGCAACGATTGCATCATTCTAGCTAGGCTCCCACTTTCTGCCAGGGTGAGTGGCTGCCAAGGGAGGCCATTTGCCATGGGAAAAAGAAGTCCTTTCCCCAGGGTCTGGGTGTCAGATGAAAGGTGGCCTTTGGGGCTCTAAGGACTTGTAGGGTAGTACTTACTGGCTAGAGTAGAGGAAATGGATTCTATTTGAATATCTGTCTAGAGGCTTTGCCCCACAGGTCCTGGTTGTCCTTGATGGGCTGCAGCTGTGAGCATTGAAGAGAACTGGGATAAAAGGGGGCGGCTTAGCCATTCAGGGAGAGCCTTGAAGGAGCCCTGAACTGGGAAAGAACAGCATGCAGAAGAAAGCGTCTGTGCTGTGAAGATCTGCAGCCATAAGAACACACCGAGGAGGTATGGACTTTAGCAATCTGAGAACAGCATGATGGGACTCTAGAGAAATAGAACAACAACAAGTGGCAGCTTTAGATTTGGAGCAATCCAGCAAAGCTTGCAAATTTCTTGCTGGGCACCACCCTCTTGGTCAGGGCGAGTGGCCAGAAATGGAGGCCATTTTCCATGAGGAAAACGAAGTCATTGGCCCAGGCTCTGGGTGTCAGATGACAGGTGGCATCTGGGGCTCTAAGGACTTGCAGGGTCCTAGTTGCTGGCAGCTTTCGTTCTGGAAGGATCCAGCAGAGTTTGTAGATTCCTGGCTTGGCACTGCCCTGCCTGCCAGGCCAAGTGGCCACAAATGAAGGCCATTTTCCATGGGAAAAAGAAGTCCTTTCCCCAGGGTCTCAGTAATATGTTCAAGGTGGCGTTTGAGGCTCTAAGTACATCCAGGGCCCTAGTTGCTGGCAGCTTTTCTTTTGGAAAAATCCAGCAACGCTCGCATCATTCTAGCTAGGCTCCCACTTTCTGCCAGGGTGAGTGGCTGCCAAGGGAGGCCATTTGCCATGGGAAAAAGAAGTCCTTTCCCCAGGGTCTGGGTGTCAGATGAAAGGTGGCCTTTGGGGCTCTAAGGACTTGTAGGGTAGTACTTACTGGCTAGAGTAGAGGAAATGGATTCTATTTGAATATCTGTCTAGAGGCTTTGCCCCACAGGTCCTGGTTGTCCTTGATGGGCTGCAGCTGTGAGCATTGAAGAGAACTGGGATAAAAGGGGGCGGCTTAGCCATTCAGGGAGAGCCTTGAAGGAGCCCTGAACTGGGAAAGAACAGCATGCAGAAGAAAGCGTCTGTGCTGTGAAGATCTGCAGCCATAAGAACACACCGAGGAGGTATGGACTTTAGCAATCTGAGAACAGCATGATGGGACTCTAGAGAAATAGAACAACAACAAGTGGCAGCTTTAGATTTGGAGCAATCCAGCAAAGCTTGCAAATTTCTTGCTGGGCACCACCCTCTTGGTCAGGGCGAGTGGCCAGAAATGGAGGCCATTTTCCATGGGGAAAACAAAGTCATTGGCCCAGGCTCTGGGTGTCAGATGAAAGGTGGCGTCTGGGGCTCTAAGGACTTGCAGGGTCCTAGTTGCTGGCAGCTTTCGTTCTGGAAGGATCCAGCACAGTTTGTAGATTCCTGGCTTGGCACTGCCCTGCCTGCCAGGCCAAGTGGCCACAAATGAAGGCCGTTTTCCATGGGAAAAAGAAGTCCTTTCCCCAGGGTCTCAGTAATATGTTCAAGGTGGCGTTTGAGGCTCTAAGTACTTCCAGGGCCCTAGTTGCTGCCAGCTTTTCTTTTGGAAAAATCCAGCAACGATTGCATCATTCTAGCTAGGCTCCCACTTTCTGCCAGGGTGAGTGGCTGCCAAGGGAGGCCATTTGCCATGGGAAAAAGAAGTCCTTTCCCCAGGGTCTGGGTGTCAGATGAAAGGTGGCCTTTGGGGCTCTAAGGACTTGTAGGGTAGTACTTACTGGCTAGAGTAGAGGAAATGGATTCTATTTGAATATCTGTCTAGAGGCTTTGCCCCACAGGTCCTGGTTGTCCTTGATGGGCTGCAGCTGTGAGCATTGAAGAGAACTGGGATAAAAGGGGGCGGCTTAGCCATTCAGGGAGAGCCTTGAAGGAGCCCTGAACTGGGAAAGAACAGCATGCAGAAGAAAGCGTCTGTGCTGTGAAGATCTGCAGCCATAAGAACACACCGAGGAGGTATGGACTTTAGCAATCTGAGAACAGCATGATGGGACTCTAGAGAAATAGAACAACAACAAGTGGCAGCTTTCGATTTGGAGCAATCCAGCAAAGCTTGCAAATTTCTTGCTGGGCACCACCCTCTTGGTCAGGGTGAGAGGCCAGAAATGGAGGCCATTTTCCATGGGGAAAACGAAGTCATTGGCCCAGGCTCTGGGTGTCAGATGAAAGGTGGCGTCTGGGGCTCTAAGGACTTGCAGGGTCCTAGTTGCTGGCAGCTTTCGTTCTGGAAGGATCCAGCACAGTTTGTAGATTCCTGGCTTGGCACTGCCCTGCCTGCCAGGCCAAGTGGCCACAAATGAAGGCCGTTTTCCATGGGAAAAAGATGTCCTTTCCCCAGGGTCTCAGTAATATGTTCAAGGTGGCGTTTGAGGCTCTAAGGACTTGCAGGGTCCTAGTTGCTGCCAGCTTTTCTTTTGGAAAAATCCAGCAACGATCGCATCATTCTAGCTAGGCTCCCACTTTCTGCCAGGGTGAGTGGCTGCCAAGGGAGGCCATTTGCCATGGGAAAAAGAAGTCCTTTCCCCAGGGTCTGGGTGTCAGATGAAAGGTGGCCTTTGGGGCTCTAAGGACTTGTAGGGTAGTACTTACTGGCTAGAGTAGAGGAAATGGATTCTATTTGAATATCTGTCTAGAGGCTTTGCCCCACAGGTCCTGGTTGTCCTTGATGGGCTGCAGCTGTGAGCATTGAAGAGAACTGGGATAAAAGGGGGCGGCTTAGCCATTCAGGGAGAGCCTTGAAGGAGCCCTGAACTGGGAAAGAACAGCATGCAGAAGAAAGCGTCTGTGCTGTGAAGATCTGCAGCCATAAGAACACACCGAGGAGGTATGGACTTTAGCAATCTGAGAACAGCATGATGGGACTCTAGAGAAATAGAACAACAACAAGTGGCAGCTTTAGATTTGGAGCAATCCAGCAAAGCTTGCAAATTTCTTGCTGGGCACCACCCTCTTGGTCAGGGCGAGTGGCCAGAAATGGAGGCCATTTTCCATGGGGAAAACAAAGTCATTGGCCCAGGCTCTGGGTGTCAGATGAAAGGTGGCGTCTGGGGCTCTAAGGACTTGCAGGGTCCTAGTTGCTGGCAGCTTTCGTTCTGGAAGGATCCAGCACAGTTTGTAGATTCCTGGCTTGGCACTGCCCTGCCTGCCAGGCCAAGTGGCCAGAAATGAAGGCCATTTTCCATGGGAAAAACGAAGTCCTTTCCCCAGGGTCTCAGTAATATGTTCAAGGTGGCGTTTGAGGCTCTAAGTACTTCCAGGGCCCTAGTTGCTGCCAGCTTTTCTTTTGGAAAAATCCAGCAACGATTGCATCATTCTAGCTAGGCTCCCACTTTCTGCCAGGGTGAGTGGCTGCCAAGGGAGGCCATTTGCCATGGGAAAAAGAAGTCCTTTCCCCAGGGTCTGGGTGTCAGATGAAAGGTGGCCTTTGGGGTTCTGAGGACTTGTAGGGTAGTACTTACTGGCTAGAGTAGAGGAAATGGATTCTATTTGAATATCTGTCTAGAGGCTTTGCCCCACAGGTCCTGGTTGTCCTTGATGGGCTGCAGCTGTGAGCATTGAAGAGAACTGGGATAAAAGGGGGCGGCTTAGCCATTCAGGGAGAGCCTTGAAGGAGCCCTGAACTGGGAAAGAACAGCATGCAGAAGAAAGCGTCTGTGCTGTGAAGATCTGCAGCCATAAGAACACACCGAGGAGGTATGGACTTTAGCAATCTGAGAACAGCATGATGGGACTCTAGAGAAATAGAACAACAACAAGTGGCAGCTTTAGATTTGGAGCAATCCAGCAAAGCTTGCAAATTTCTTGCTGGGCACCACCCTCTTGGTCAGGGCGAGTGGCCAGAAATGGAGGCCATTTTCCATGGGGAAAACGAAGTCATTGGCCCAGGCTCTGGGTGTCAGATGAAAGGTGGCGTCTGGGGCTCTAAGGACTTGCAGGGTCCTAGTTGCTGGCAGCTTTCGTTCTGGAAGGATCCAGCACAGTTTGTAGATTCCTGGCTTGGCACTGCCCTGCCTGCCAGGCCAAGTGGCCACAAATGAAGGCCATTTGCCATGGGAAAAAGAAGTCCTTTCCCCAGGGTCTCAGTAATATGTTCAAGGTGGCGTTTGAGGCTCTAAGTACTTCCAGGGCCCTAGTTGCTGCCAGCTTTTCTTTTGGAAAAATCCAGCAACGATTGCATCATTCTAGCTAGGCTCCCACTTTCTGCCAGGGTGAGTGGCTGCCAAGGGAGGCCATTTGCCATGGGAAAAAGAAGTCCTTTCCCCAGGGTCTGGGTGTCAGATGAAAGGTGGCCTTTGGGGCTCTAAGGACTTGTAGGGTAGTACTTACTGGCTAGAGTAGAGGAAATGGATTCTATTTGAATATCTGTCTAGAGGCTTTGCCCCACAGGTCCTGGTTGTCCTTGATGGGCTGCAGCTGTGAGCATTGAAGAGAACTGGGATAAAAGGGGGCGGCTTAGCCATTCAGGGAGAGCCTTGAAGGAGCCCTGAACTGGGAAAGAACAGCATGCAGAAGAAAGCGTCTGTGCTGTGAAGATCTGCAGCCATAAGAACACACCGAGGAGGTATGGACTTTAGCAATCTGAGAACAGCATGATGGGACTCTAGAGAAATAGAACAACAACAAGTGGCAGCTTTAGATTTGGAGCAATCCAGCAAAGCTTGCAAATTTCTTGCTGGGCACCACCCTCTTGGTCAGGGCGAGTGGCCAGAAATGGAGGCCATTTTCCATGAGGAAAACGAAGTCATTGGCCCAGGCTCTGGGTGTCAGATGACAGGTGGCATCTGGGGCTCTAAGGACTTGCAGGGTCCTAGTTGCTGGCAGCTTTCGTTCTGGAAGGATCCAGCACAGTTTGTAGATTCCTGGCTTGGCACTGCCCTGCCTGCCAGGCCAAGTGGCCACAAATGAAGGCCATTTTCCATGGGAAAAAGAAGTCCTTTCCCCAGGGTCTCAGTAATATGTTCAAGGTGGCGTTTGAGGCTCTAAGTACATCCAGGGCCCTAGTTGCTGGCAGCTTTTCTTTTGGAAAAATCCAGCAACGCTCGCATCATTCTAGCTAGGCTCCCACTTTCTGCCAGGGTGAGTGGCTGCCAAGGGAGGCCATTTGCCATGGGAAAAAGAAGTCCTTTCCCCAGGGTCTGGGTGTCAGATGAAAGGTGGCCTTTGGGGCTCTAAGGACTTGTAGGGTAGTACTTACTGGCTAGAGTAGAGGAAATGGATTCTATTTGAATATCTGTCTAGAGGCTTTGCCCCACAGGTCCTGGTTGTCCTTGATGGGCTGCAGCTGTGAGCATTGAAGAGAACTGGGATAAAAGGGGGCGGCTTAGCCATTCAGGGAGAGCCTTGAAGGAGCCCTGAACTGGGAAAGAACAGCATGCAGAAGAAAGCGTCTGTGCTGTGAAGATCTGCAGCCATAAGAACACACCGAGGAGGTATGGACTTTAGCAATCTGAGAACAGCATGATGGGACTCTAGAGAAATAGAACAACAACAAGTGGCAGCTTTAGATTTGGAGCAATCCAGCAAAGCTTGCAAATTTCTTGCTGGGCACCACCCTCTTGGTCAGGGCGAGTGGCCAGAAATGGAGGCCATTTTCCATGGGGAAAACAAAGTCATTGGCCCAGGCTCTGGGTGTCAGATGAAAGGTGGCGTCTGGGGCTCTAAGGACTTGCAGGGTCCTAGTTGCTGGCAGCTTTCGTTCTGGAAGGATCCAGCACAGTTTGTAGATTCCTGGCTTGGCACTGCCCTGCCTGCCAGGCCAAGTGGCCAGAAATGAAGGCCATTTGCCATGGGAAAAAGAAGTCCTTTCCCCAGGGTCTCAGTAATATGTTCAAGGTGGCGTTTGAGGCTCTAAGTACTTCCAGGGCCCTAGTTGCTGCCAGCTTTTCTTTTGGAAAAATCCAGCAACGATCGCATCATTCTAGCTAGGCTCCCACTTTCTGCCAGGGTGAGTGGCTGCCAAGGGAGGCCATTTGCCATGGGAAAAAGAAGTCCTTTCCCCAGGGTCTGGGTGTCAGATGAAAGGTGGCCTTTGGGGCTCTAAGGACTTGTAGGGTAGTACTTACTGGCTAGAGTAGAGGAAATGGATTCTATTTGAATATCTGTCTAGAGGCTTTGCCCCACAGGTCCTGGTTGTCCTTGATGGGCTGCAGCTGTGAGCATTGAAGAGAACTGGGATAAAAGGGGGCGGCTTAGCCATTCAGGGAGAGCCTTGAAGGAGCCCTGAACTGGGAAAGAACAGCATGCAGAAGAAAGCGTCTGTGCTGTGAAGATCTGCAGCCATAAGAACACACCGAGGAGGTATGGACTTTAGCAATCTGAGAACAGCATGATGGGACTCTAGAGAAATAGAACAACAACAAGTGGCAGCTTTAGATTTGGAGCAATCCAGCAAAGCTTGCAAATTTCTTGCTGGGCACCACCCTCTTGGTCAGGGCGAGTGGCCAGAAATGGAGGCCATTTTCCATGGGGAAAACGAAGTCATTGGCCCAGGCTCTGGGTGTCAGATGAAAGGTGGCGTCTGGGGCTCTAAGGACTTGCAGGGTCCTAGTTGCTGGCAGCTTTCGTTCTGGAAGGATCCAGCACAGTTTGTAGATTCCTGGCTTGGCACTGCCCTGCCTGCCAGGCCAAGTGGCCACAAATGAAGGCCATTTTCCATGGGAAAAACGAAGTCCTTTCCCCAGGGTCTCAGTAATATGTTCAAGGTGGCGTTTGAGGCTCTAAGTACTTCCAGGGCCCTAGTTGCTGCCAGCTTTTCTTTTGGAAAAATCCAGCAACGATTGCATCATTCTAGCTAGGCTCCCACTTTCTGCCAGCGTGAGTGGCTGCCAAGGGAGGCCATTTGCCATGGGAAAAAGAAGTCCTTTCCCCAGGGTCTGGGTGTCAGATGAAAGGTGGCCTTTGGGGTTCTGAGGACTTGTAGGGTAGTACTTACTGGCTAGAGTAGAGGAAATGGATTCTATTTGAATATCTGTCTAGAGGCTTTGCCCCACAGGTCCTGGTTGTCCTTGATGGGCTGCAGCTGTGAGCATTGAAGAGAACTGGGATAAAAGGGGGCGGCTTAGCCATTCAGGGAGAGCCTTGAAGGAGCCCTGAACTGGGAAAGAACAGCATGCAGAAGAAAGCGTCTGTGCTGTGAAGATCTGCAGCCATAAGAACACACCGAGGAGGTATGGACTTTAGCAATCTGAGAACAGCATGATGGGACTCTAGAGAAATAGAACAACAACAAGTGGCAGCTTTAGATTTGGAGCAATCCAGCAAAGCTTGCAAATTTCTTGCTGGGCACCACCCTCTTGGTCAGGGTGAGAGGCCAGAAATGGAGGCCATTTTCCATGGGGAAAACGAAGTCATTGGCCCAGGCTCTGGGTGTCAGATGAAAGGTGGCGTCTGGGGCTCTAAGGACTTGCAGGGTCCTAGTTGCTGGCAGCTTTCGTTCTGGAAGGATCCAGCACAGTTTGTAGATTCCTGGCTTGGCACTGCCCTGCCTGCCAGGCCAAGTGGCCACAAATGAAGGCCATTTTCCATGGGAAAAAGAAGTCCTTTCCCCAGGGTCTCAGTAATATGTTCAAGGTGGCGTTTGAGGCTCTAAGGACTTCCAGGGCCCTAGTTGCTGGCAGCTTTTCTTTTGGAAAAATCCAGCAACGCTCGCATCATTCTAGCTAGGCTCCCACTTTCTGCCAGGGTGAGTGGCTGCCAAGGGAGGCCATTTGCCATGGGAAAAAGAAGTCCTTTCCCCAGGGTCTGGGTGTCAGATGAAAGGTGGCCTTTGGGGCTCTAAGGACTTGTAGGGTAGTACTTACTGGCTAGAGTAGAGGAAATGGATTCTATTTGAATATCTGTCTAGAGGCTTTGCCCCACAGGTCCTGGTTGTCCTTGATGGGCTGCAGCTGTGAGCATTGAAGAGAACTGGGATAAAAGGGGGCGGCGTAGCCATTCAGGGAGAGCCTTGAAGGAGCCCTGAACTGGGAAAGAACAGCATGCAGAAGAAAGCGTCTGTGCTGTGAAGATCTGCAGCCATAAGAACACACCGAGGAGGTATGGACTTTAGCAATCTGAGAACAGCATTATGGGACTCTAGAGAAATAGAACAACAACAAGTGGCAGCTTTAGATTTGGAGCAATCCAGCAAAGCTTGCAAATTTCTTGCTGGGCACCACCCTCTTGGTCAGGGTGAGAGGCCAGAAATGGAGGCCATTTTCCATGGGGAAAACGAAGTCATTGGCCCAGGCTCTGGGTGTCAGATGAAAGGTGGCGTCTGGGGCTCTAAGGACTTGCAGGGTCCTAGTTGCTGGCAGCTTTCGTTCTGGAAGGATCCAGCACAGTTTGTAGATTCCTGGCTTGGCACTGCCCTGCCTGCCAGGCCAAGTGGCCACAAATGAAGGCCATTTTCCATGGGAAAAAGAAGTCCTTTCCCCAGGGTCTCAGTAATATGTTCAAGGTGGCGTTTGAGGCTCTAAGGACTTGCAGGGTCCTAGTTGCTGGCAGCTTTTCTTTTGGAAAAATCCAGCAACGATTGCATCATTCTAGCTAGGCTCCCACTTTCTGCCAGGGTGAGTGGCTGCCAAGGGAGGCCATTTGCCATGGGAAAAAGAAGTCCTTTCCCCAGGGTCTGGGTGTCAGATGAAAGGTGGCCTTTGGGGCTCTAAGGACTTGTAGGGTAGTACTTACTGGCTAGAGTAGAGGAAATGGATTCTATTTGAATATCTGTCTAGAGGCTTTGCCCCACAGGTCCTGGTTGTCCTTGATGGGCTGCAGCTGTGAGCATTGAAGAGAACTGGGATAAAAGGGGGCGGCTTAGCCATTCAGGGAGAGCCTTGAAGGAGCCCTGAACTGGGAAAGAACAGCATGCAGAAGAAAGCGTCTGTGCTGTGAAGATCTGCAGCCATAAGAACACACCGAGGAGGTATGGACTTTAGCAATCTGAGAACAGCATGATGGGACTCTAGAGAAATAGAACAAGAACAAGTGGCAGCTTTAGATTTGGAGCAATCCAGCAAAGCTTGCAAATTTCTTGCTGGGCACCACCCTCTTGGTCAGGGCGAGTGGCCAGAAATGGAGGCCATTTTCCATGGGGAAAACGAAGTCATTGGCCCAGGCTCTGGGTGTCAGATGAAAGGTGGCGTCTGGGGCTCTAAGGACTTGCAGGGTCCTAGTTGCTGGCAGCTTTCGTTCTGGAAGGATCCAGCACAGTTTGTAGATTCCTGGCTTGGCACTGCCCTGCCTGCCAGGCCAAGTGGCCACAAATGAAGGCCATTTGCCATGGGAAAAAGAAGTCCTTTCCCCAGGGTCTCAGTAATATGTTCAAGGTGGCGTTTGAGGCTCTAAGTACTTCCAGGGCCCTAGTTGCTGCCAGCTTTTCTTTTGGAAAAATCCAGCAACGCTCGCATCATTCTAGCTAGGCTCCCACTTTCTGCCAGGGTGAGTGGCTGCCAAGGGAGGCCATTTGCCATGGGAAAAAGAAGTCCTTTCCCCAGGGTCTGGGTGTCAGATGAAAGGTGGCCTTTGGGGCTCTAAGGACTTGTAGGGTAGTACTTACTGGCTAGAGTAGAGGAAATGGATTCT
The DNA here is from genome assembly GCF_051311805.1 of Agelaius phoeniceus. Classification (NCBI taxonomy): domain Eukaryota; kingdom Metazoa; phylum Chordata; class Aves; order Passeriformes; family Icteridae; genus Agelaius; species Agelaius phoeniceus. The sequence goes on from NC_135277.1 coordinate 20,960,187, forward strand.
ATTTGAATATCTGTCTAGAGGCTTTGCCCCACAGGTCCTGGTTGTCCTTGATGGGCTGCAGCTGTGAGCATTGAAGAGAACTGGGATAAAAGGGGGCGGCTTAGCCATTCAGGGAGAGCCTTGAAGGAGCCCTGAACTGGGAAAGAACAGCATGCAGAAGAAAGCGTCTGTGCTGTGAAGATCTGCAGCCATAAGAACACACCGAGGAGGTATGGACTTTAGCAATCTGAGAACAGCATGATGGGACTCTAGAGAAATAGAACAACAACAAGTGGCAGCTTTAGATTTGGAGCAATCCAGCAAAGCTTGCAAATTTCTTGCTGGGCACCACCCTCTTGGTCAGGGTGAGAGGCCAGAAATGGAGGCCATTTTCCATGGGGAAAACGAAGTCATTGGCCCAGGCTCTGGGTGTCAGATGAAAGGTGGCGTCTGGGGCTCTAAGGACTTGCAGGGTCCTAGTTGCTGGCAGCTTTCGTTCTGGAAGGATCCAGCACAGTTTGTAGATTCCTGGCTTGGCACTGCCCTGCCTGCCAGGCCAAGTGGCCACAAATGAAGGCCGTTTTCCATGGGAAAAAGATGTCCTTTCCCCAGGGTCTCAGTAATATGTTCAAGGTGGCGTTTGAGGCTCTAAGGACTTGCAGGGTCCTAGTTGCTGCCAGCTTTTCTTTTGGAAAAATCCAGCAACGATCGCATCATTCTAGCTAGGCTCCCACTTTCTGCCAGGGTGAGTGGCTGCCAAGGGAGGCCATTTGCCATGGGAAAAAGAAGTCCTTTCCCCAGGGTCTGGGTGTCAGATGAAAGGTGGCCTTTGGGGCTCTAAGGACTTGTAGGGTAGTACTTACTGGCTAGAGTAGAGGAAATGGATTCTATTTGAATATCTGTCTAGAGGCTTTGCCCCACAGGTCCTGGTTGTCCTTGATGGGCTGCAGCTGTGAGCATTGAAGAGAACTGGGATAAAAGGGGGCGGCTTAGCCATTCAGGGAGAGCCTTGAAGGAGCCCTGAACTGGGAAAGAACAGCATGCAGAAGAAAGCGTCTGTGCTGTGAAGATCTGCAGCCATAAGAACACACCGAGGAGGTATGGACTTTAGCAATCTGAGAACAGCATGATGGGACTCTAGAGAAATAGAACAACAACAAGTGGCAGCTTTAGATTTGGAGCAATCCAGCAAAGCTTGCAAATTTCTTGCTGGGCACCACCCTCTTGGTCAGGGCGAGTGGCCAGAAATGGAGGCCATTTTCCATGAGGAAAACGAAGTCATTGGCCCAGGCTCTGGGTGTCAGATGAAAGGTGGCATCTGGGGCTCTAAGGACTTGCAGGGTCCTAGTTGCTGGCAGCTTTCGTTCTGGAAGGATCCAGCACAGTTTGTAGATTCCTGGCTTGGCACTGCCCTGCCTGCCAGGCCAAGTGGCCACAAATGAAGGCCATTTTCCATGGGAAAAAGAAGTCCTTTCCCCAGGGTCTCAGTAATATGTTCAAGGTGGCGTTTGAGGCTCTAAGGACTTGCAGGGTCCTAGTTGCTGGCAGCTTTTCTTTTGGAAAAATCCAGCAACGATTGCATCATTCTAGCTAGGCTCCCACTTTCTGCCAGGGTGAGTGGCTGCCAAGGGAGGCCATTTGCCATGGGAAAAAGAAGTCCTTTCCCCAGGGTCTGGGTGTCAGATGAAAGGTGGCCTTTGGGGCTCTAAGGACTTGTAGGGTAGTACTTACTGGCTAGAGTAGAGGAAATGGATTCTATTTGAATATCTGTCTAGAGGCTTTGCCCCACAGGTCCTGGTTGTCCTTGATGGGCTGCAGCTGTGAGCATTGAAGAGAACTGGGATAAAAGGGGGCGGCTTAGCCATTCAGGGAGAGCCTTGAAGGAGCCCTGAACTGGGAAAGAACAGCATGCAGAAGAAAGCGTCTGTGCTGTGAAGATCTGCAGCCATAAGAACACACCGAGGAGGTATGGACTTTAGCAATCTGAGAACAGCATGATGGGACTCTAGAGAAATAGAACAACAACAAGTGGCAGCTTTAGATTTGGAGCAATCCAGCAAAGCTTGCAAATTTCTTGCTGGGCACCACCCTCTTGGTCAGGGCGAGTGGCCAGAAATGGAGGCCATTTTCCATGGGGAAAACGAAGTCATTGGCCCAGGCTCTGGGTGTCAGATGAAAGGTGGCGTCTGGGGCTCTAAGGACTTGCAGGGTCCTAGTTGCTGGCAGCTTTCGTTCTGGAAGGATCCAGCACAGTTTGTAGATTCCTGGCTTGGCACTGCCCTGCCTGCCAGGCCAAGTGGCCAGAAATGAAGGCCATTTGCCATGGGAAAAAGAAGTCCTTTCCCCAGGGTCTCAGTAATATGTTCAAGGTGGCGTTTGAGGCTCTAAGTACTTCCAGGGCCCTAGTTGCTGCCAGCTTTTCTTTCGGAAAAATCCAGCAACGATCGCATCATTCTAGCTAGGCTCCCACTTTCTGCCAGGGTGAGTGGCTGCCAAGGGAGGCCATTTGCCATGGGAAAAAGAAGTCCTTTCCCCAGGGTCTGGGTGTCAGATGAAAGGTGGCCTTTGGGGCTCTAAGGACTTGTAGGGTAGTACTTACTGGCTAGAGTAGAGGAAATGGATTCTATTTGAATATCTGTCTAGAGGCTTTGCCCCACAGGTCCTGGTTGTCCTTGATGGGCTGCAGCTGTGAGCATTGAAGAGAACTGGGATAAAAGGGGGCGGCTTAGCCATTCAGGGAGAGCCTTGAAGGAGCCCTGAACTGGGAAAGAACAGCATGCAGAAGAAAGCGTCTGTGCTGTGAAGATCTGCAGCCATAAGAACACACCGAGGAGGTATGGACTTTAGCAATCTGAGAACAGCATGATGGGACTCTAGAGAAATAGAACAACAACAAGTGGCAGCTTTAGATTTGGAGCAATCCAGCAAAGCTTGCAAATTTCTTGCTGGGCACCACCCTCTTGGTCAGGGCGAGTGGCCAGAAATGGAGGCCATTTTCCATGGGGAAAACGAAGTCATTGGCCCAGGCTCTGGGTGTCAGATGACAGGTGGCATCTGGGGCTCTAAGGACTTGCAGGGTCCTAGTTGCTGGCAGCTTTCGTTCTGGAAGGATCCAGCACAGTTTGTAGATTCCTGGCTTGGCACTGCCCTGCCTGCCAGGCCAAGTGGCCACAAATGAAGGCCATTTTCCATGGGAAAAAGAAGTCCTTTCCCCAGGGTCTCAGTAATATGTTCAAGGTGGCGTTTGAGGCTCTAAGTACATCCAGGGCCCTAGTTGCTGGCAGCTTTTCTTTTGGAAAAATCCAGCAACGATCGCATCATTCTAGCTAGGCTCCCACTTTCTGCCAGGGTGAGTGGCTGCCAAGGGAGGCCATTTGCCATGGGAAAAAGAAGTCCTTTCCCCAGGGTCTGGGTGTCAGATGAAAGGTGGCCTTTGGGGCTCTAAGGACTTGTAGGGTAGTACTTACTGGCTAGAGTAGAGGAAATGGATTCTATTTGAATATCTGTCTAGAGGCTTTGCCCCACAGGTCCTGGTTGTCCTTGATGGGCTGCAGCTGTGAGCATTGAAGAGAACTGGGATAAAAGGGGGCGGCGTAGCCATTCAGGGAGAGCCTTGAAGGAGCCCTGAACTGGGAAAGAACAGCATGCAGAAGAAAGCGTCTGTGCTGTGAAGATCTGCAGCCATAAGAACACACCGAGGAGGTATGGACTTTAGCAATCTGAGAACAGCATGATGGGACTCTAGAGAAATAGAACAACAACAAGTGGCAGCTTTAGATTTGGAGCAATCCAGCAAAGATTGCAAATTTCTTGCTGGGCACCACCCTCTTGGTCAGGGCGAGTGGCCAGAAATGGAGGCCATTTTCCATGAGGAAAACGAAGTCATTGGCCCAGGCTCTGGGTGTCAGATGACAGGTGGCATCTGGGGCTCTAAGGACTTGCAGGGTCCTAGTTGCTGGCAGCTTTCGTTCTGGAAGGATCCAGCACAGTTTGTAGATTCCTGGCTTGGCACTGCCCTGCCTGCCAGGCCAAGTGGCCAGAAATGAAGGCCATTTGCCATGGGAAAAAGAAGTCCTTTCCCCAGGGTCTCAGTAATATGTTCAAGGTGGCGTTTGAGGCTCTAAGTACATCCAGGGCCCTAGTTGCTGGCAGCTTTTCTTTTGGAAAAATCCAGCAACGCTCGCATCATTCTAGCTAGGCTCCCACTTTCTGCCAGGGTGAGTGGCTGCCAAGGGAGGCCATTTGCCATGGGAAAAAGAAGTCCTTTCCCCAGGGTCTGGGTGTCAGATGAAAGGTGGCCTTTGGGGCTCTAAGGACTTGTAGGGTAGTACTTACTGGCTAGAGTAGAGGAAATGGATTCTATTTGAATATCTGTCTAGAGGCTTTGCCCCACAGGTCCTGGTTGTCCTTGATGGGCTGCAGCTGTGAGCATTGAAGAGAACTGGGATAAAAGGGGGCGGCTTAGCCATTCAGGGAGAGCCTTGAAGGAGCCCTGAACTGGGAAAGAACAGCATGCAGAAGAAAGCGTCTGTGCTGTGAAGATCTGCAGCCATAAGAACACACCGAGGAGGTATGGACTTTAGCAATCTGAGAACAGCATGATGGGACTCTAGAGAAATAGAACAACAACAAGTGGCAGCTTTAGATTTGGAGCAATCCAGCAAAGCTTGCAAATTTCTTGCTGGGCACCACCCTCTTGGTCAGGGCGAGTGGCCAGAAATGGAGGCCATTTTCCATGGGGAAAACGAAGTCATTGGCCCAGGCTCTGGGTGTCAGATGAAAGGTGGCGTCTGGGGCTCTAAGGACTTGCAGGGTCCTAGTTGCTGGCAGCTTTCGTTCTGGAAGGATCCAGCACAGTTTGTAGATTCCTGGCTTGGCACTGCCCTGCCTGCCAGGCCAAGTGGCCACAAATGAAGGCCATTTTCCATGGGAAAAAGAAGTCCTTTCCCCAGGGTCTCAGGAATATGTTCAAGGTGGCGTTTGAGGCTCTAAGTACATCCAGGGCCCTAGTTGCTGGCAGCTTTTCTTTTGGAAAAATCCAGCAACGATCGCATCATTCTAGCTAGGCTCCCACTTTCTGCCAGGGTGAGTGGCTGCCAAGGGAGGCCATTTGCCATGGGAAAAAGAAGTCCTTTCCCCAGGGTCTGGGTGTCAGATGAAAGGTGGCCTTTGGGGCTCTAAGGACTTGTAGGGTAGTACTTACTGGCTAGAGTAGAGGAAATGGATTCTATTTGAATATCTGTCTAGAGGCTTTGCCCCACAGGTCCTGGTTGTCCTTGATGGGCTGCAGCTGTGAGCATTGAAGAGAACTGGGATAAAAGGGGGCGGCGTAGCCATTCAGGGAGAGCCTTGAAGGAGCCCTGAACTGGGAAAGAACAGCATGCAGAAGAAAGCGTCTGTGCTGTGAAGATCTGCAGCCATAAGAACACACCGAGGAGGTATGGACTTTAGCAATCTGAGAACAGCATGATGGGACTCTAGAGAAATAGAACAACAACAAGTGGCAGCTTTAGATTTGGAGCAATCCAGCAAAGATTGCAAATTTCTTGCTGGGCACCACCCTCTTGGTCAGGGCGAGTGGCCAGAAATGGAGGCCATTTTCCATGAGGAAAACGAAGTCATTGGCCCAGGCTCTGGGTGTCAGATGACAGGTGGCATCTGGGGCTCTAAGGACTTGCAGGGTCCTAGTTGCTGGCAGCTTTCGTTCTGGAAGGATCCAGCACAGTTTGTAGATTCCTGGCTTGGCACTGCCCTGCCTGCCAGGCCAAGTGGCCAGAAATGAAGGCCATTTGCCATGGGAAAAAGAAGTCCTTTCCCCAGGGTCTCAGTAATATGTTCAAGGTGGCGTTTGAGGCTCTAAGTACATCCAGGGCCCTAGTTGCTGGCAGCTTTTCTTTTGGAAAAATCCAGCAACGCTCGCATCATTCTAGCTAGGCTCCCACTTTCTGCCAGGGTGAGTGGCTGCCAAGGGAGGCCATTTGCCATGGGAAAAAGAAGTCCTTTCCCCAGGGTCTGGGTGTCAGATGAAAGGTGGCCTTTGGGGCTCTAAGGACTTGTAGGGTAGTACTTACTGGCTAGAGTAGAGGAAATGGATTCTATTTGAATATCTGTCTAGAGGCTTTGCCCCACAGGTCCTGGTTGTCCTTGATGGGCTGCAGCTGTGAGCATTGAAGAGAACTGGGATAAAAGGGGGCGGCGTAGCCATTCAGGGAGAGCCTTGAAGGAGCCCTGAACTGGGAAAGAACAGCATGCAGAAGAAAGCGTCTGTGCTGTGAAGATCTGCAGCCATAAGAACACACCGAGGAGGTATGGACTTTAGCAATCTGAGAACAGCATGATGGGACTCTAGAGAAATAGAACAACAACAAGTGGCAGCTTTAGATTTGGAGCAATCCAGCAAAGCTTGCAAATTTCTTGCTGGGCACCACCCTCTTGGTCAGGGCGAGTGGCCAGAAATGGAGGCCATTTTCCATGGGGAAAACAAAGTCATTGGCCCAGGCTCTGGGTGTCAGATGAAAGGTGGCGTCTGGGGCTCTAAGGACTTGCAGGGTCCTAGTTGCTGGCAGCTTTCGTTCTGGAAGGATCCAGCACAGTTTGTAGATTCCTGGCTTGGCACTGCCCTGCCTGCCAGGCCAAGTGGCCACAAATGAAGGCCATTTGCCATGGGAAAAAGAAGTCCTTTCCCCAGGGTCTCAGGAATATGTTCAAGGTGGCGTTTGAGGCTCTAAGTACTTCCAGGGCCCTAGTTGCTGCCAGCTTTTCTTTTGGAAAAATCCAGCAACGATCGCATCATTCTAGCTAGGCTCCCACTTTCTGCCAGGGTGAGTGGCTGCCAAGGGAGGCCATTTGCCATGGGAAAAAGAAGTCCTTTCCCCAGGGTCTGGGTGTCAGATGAAAGGTGGCCTTTGGGGCTCTAAGGACTTGTAGGGTAGTACTTACTGGCTAGAGTAGAGGAAATGGATTCTATTTGAATATCTGTCTAGAGGCTTTGCCCCACAGGTCCTGGTTGTCCTTGATGGGCTGCAGCTGTGAGCATTGAAGAGAACTGGGATAAAAGGGGGCGGCTTAGCCATTCAGGGAGAGCCTTGAAGGAGCCCTGAACTGGGAAAGAACAGCATGCAGAAGAAAGCGTCTGTGCTGTGAAGATCTGCAGCCATAAGAACACACCGAGGAGGTATGGACTTTAGCAATCTGAGAACAGCATGATGGGACTCTAGAGAAATAGAACAACAACAAGTGGCAGCTTTAGATTTGGAGCAATCCAGCAAAGCTTGCAAATTTCTTGCTGGGCACCACCCTCTTGGTCAGGGCGAGTGGCCAGAAATGGAGGCCATTTTCCATGAGGAAAACGAAGTCATTGGCCCAGGCTCTGGGTGTCAGATGACAGGTGGCATCTGGGGCTCTAAGGACTTGCAGGGTCCTAGTTGCTGGCAGCTTTCGTTCTGGAAGGATCCAGCACAGTTTGTAGATTCCTGGCTTGGCACTGCCCTGCCTGCCAGGCCAAGTGGCCACAAATGAAGGCCATTTTCCATGGGAAAAAGAAGTCCTTTCCCCAGGGTCTCAGTAATATGTTCAAGGTGGCGTTTGAGGCTCTAAGTACATCCAGGGCCCTAGTTGCTGGCAGCTTTTCTTTTGGAAAAATCCAGCAACGATCGCATCATTCTAGCTAGGCTCCCACTTTCTGCCAGGGTGAGTGGCTGCCAAGGGAGGCCATTTGCCATGGGAAAAAGAAGTCCTTTCCCCAGGGTCTGGGTGTCAGATGAAAGGTGGCCTTTGGGGCTCTAAGGACTTGTAGGGTAGTACTTACTGGCTAGAGTAGAGGAAATGGATTCTATTTGAATATCTGTCTAGAGGCTTTGCCCCACAGGTCCTGGTTGTCCTTGATGGGCTGCAGCTGTGAGCATTGAAGAGAACTGGGATAAAAGGGGGCGGCGTAGCCATTCAGGGAGAGCCTTGAAGGAGCCCTGAACTGGGAAAGAACAGCATGCAGAAGAAAGCGTCTGTGCTGTGAAGATCTGCAGCCATAAGAACACACCGAGGAGGTATGGACTTTAGCAATCTGAGAACAGCATGATGGGACTCTAGAGAAATAGAACAACAACAAGTGGCAGCTTTCGATTTGGAGCAATCCAGCAAAGCTTGCAAATTTCTTGCTGGGCACCACCCTCTTGGTCAGGGCGAGTGGCCAGAAATGGAGGCCATTTTCCATGAGGAAAACGAAGTCATTGGCCCAGGCTCTGGGTGTCAGATGAAAGGTGGCATCTGGGGCTCTAAGGACTTGCAGGGTCCTAGTTGCTGGCAGCTTTCGTTCTGGAAGGATCCAGCACAGTTTGTAGATTCCTGGCTTGGCACTGCCCTGCCTGCCAGGCCAAGTGGCCACAAATGAAGGCCGTTTTCCATGGGAAAAAGAAGTCCTTTCCCCAGGGTCTCAGTAATATGTTCAAGGTGGCGTTTGAGGCTCTAAGTACATCCAGGGCCCTAGTTGCTGGCAGCTTTTCTTTTGGAAAAATCCAGCAACGATCGCATCATTCTAGCTAGGCTCCCACTTTCTGCCAGGGTGAGTGGCTGCCAAGGGAGGCCATTTGCCATGGGAAAAAGAAGTCCTTTCCCCAGGGTCTGGGTGTCAGATGAAAGGTGGCCTTTGGGGCTCTAAGGACTTGTAGGGTAGTACTTACTGGCTAGAGTAGAGGAAATGGATTCTATTTGAATATCTGTCTAGAGGCTTTGCCCCACAGGTCCTGGTTGTCCTTGATGGGCTGCAGCTGTGAGCATTGAAGAGAACTGGGATAAAAGGGGGCGGCGTAGCCATTCAGGGAGAGCCTTGAAGGAGCCCTGAACTGGGAAAGAACAGCATGCAGAAGAAAGCGTCTGTGCTGTGAAGATCTGCAGCCATAAGAACACACCGAGGAGGTATGGACTTTAGCAATCTGAGAACAGCATTATGGGACTCTAGAGAAATAGAACAACAACAAGTGGCAGCTTTAGATTTGGAGCAATCCAGCAAAGCTTGCAAATTTCTTGCTGGGCACCACCCTCTTGGTCAGGGCGAGTGGCCAGAAATGGAGGCCATTTTCCATGAGGAAAACGAAGTCATTGGCCCAGGCTCTGGGTGTCAGATGAAAGGTGGCATCTGGGGCTCTAAGGACTTGCAGGGTCCTAGTTGCTGGCAGCTTTCGTTCTGGAAGGATCCAGCACAGTTTGTAGATTCCTGGCTTGGCACTGCCCTGCCTGCCAGGCCAAGTGGCCACAAATGAAGGCCGTTTTCCATGGGAAAAAGAAGTCCTTTCCCCAGGGTCTCAGTAATATGTTCAAGGTGGCGTTTGAGGCTCTAAGTACTTCCAGGGCCCTAGTTGCTGCCAGCTTTTCTTTTGGAAAAATCCAGCAACGATTGCATCATTCTAGCTAGGCTCCCACTTTCTGCCAGGGTGAGTGGCTGCCAAGGGAGGCCATTTGCCATGGGAAAAAGAAGTCCTTTCCCCAGGGTCTGGGTGTCAGATGAAAGGTGGCCTTTGGGGCTCTAAGGACTTGTAGGGTAGTACTTACTGGCTAGAGTAGAGGAAATGGATTCTATTTGAATATCTGTCTAGAGGCTTTGCCCCACAGGTCCTGGTTGTCCTTGATGGGCTGCAGCTGTGAGCATTGAAGAGAACTGGGATAAAAGGGGGCGGCTTAGCCATTCAGGGAGAGCCTTGAAGGAGCCCTGAACTGGGAAAGAACAGCATGCAGAAGAAAGCGTCTGTGCTGTGAAGATCTGCAGCCATAAGAACACACCGAGGAGGTATGGACTTTAGCAATCTGAGAACAGCATGATGGGACTCTAGAGAAATAGAACAACAACAAGTGGCAGCTTTAGATTTGGAGCAATCCAGCAAAGCTTGCAAATTTCTTGCTGGGCACCACCCTCTTGGTCAGGGTGAGAGGCCAGAAATGGAGGCCATTTTCCATGGGGAAAACGAAGTCATTGGCCCAGGCTCTGGGTGTCAGATGAAAGGTGGCGTCTGGGGCTCTAAGGACTTGCAGGGTCCTAGTTGCTGGCAGCTTTCGTTCTGGAAGGATCCAGCACAGTTTGTAGATTCCTGGCTTGGCACTGCCCTGCCTGCCAGGCCAAGTGGCCACAAATGAAGGCCGTTTTCCATGGGAAAAAGATGTCCTTTCCCCAGGGTCTCAGTAATATGTTCAAGGTGGCGTTTGAGGCTCTAAGGACTTGCAGGGTCCTAGTTGCTGCCAGCTTTTCTTTTGGAAAAATCCAGCAACGATCGCATCATTCTAGCTAGGCTCCCACTTTCTGCCAGGGTGAGTGGCTGCCAAGGGAGGCCATTTGCCATGGGAAAAAGAAGTCCTTTCCCCAGGGTCTGGGTGTCAGATGAAAGGTGGCCTTTGGGGCTCTAAGGACTTGTAGGGTAGTACTTACTGGCTAGAGTAGAGGAAATGGATTCTATTTGAATATCTGTCTAGAGGCTTTGCCCCACAGGTCCTGGTTGTCCTTGATGGGCTGCAGCTGTGAGCATTGAAGAGAACTGGGATAAAAGGGGGCGGCTTAGCCATTCAGGGAGAGCCTTGAAGGAGCCCTGAACTGGGAAAGAACAGCATGCAGAAGAAAGCGTCTGTGCTGTGAAGATCTGCAGCCATAAGAACACACCGAGGAGGTATGGACTTTAGCAATCTGAGAACAGCATGATGGGACTCTAGAGAAATAGAACAACAACAAGTGGCAGCTTTAGATTTGGAGCAATCCAGCAAAGCTTGCAAATTTCTTGCTGGGCACCACCCTCTTGGTCAGGGCGAGTGGCCAGAAATGGAGGCCATTTTCCATGGGGAAAACAAAGTCATTGGCCCAGGCTCTGGGTGTCAGATGAAAGGTGGCGTCTGGGGCTCTAAGGACTTGCAGGGTCCTAGTTGCTGGCAGCTTTCGTTCTGGAAGGATCCAGCACAGTTTGTAGATTCCTGGCTTGGCACTGCCCTGCCTGCCAGGCCAAGTGGCCACAAATGAAGGCCATTTTCCATGGGAAAAACGAAGTCCTTTCCCCAGGGTCTCAGTAATATGTTCAAGGTGGCGTTTGAGGCTCTAAGTACTTCCAGGGCCCTAGTTGCTGCCAGCTTTTCTTTTGGAAAAATCCAGCAACGATTGCATCATTCTAGCTAGGCTCCCACTTTCTGCCAGGGTGAGTGGCTGCCAAGGGAGGCCATTTGCCATGGGAAAAAGAAGTCCTTTCCCCAGGGTCTGGGTGTCAGATGAAAGGTGGCCTTTGGGGCTCTAAGGACTTGTAGGGTAGTACTTACTGGCTAGAGTAGAGGAAATGGATTCTATTTGAATATCTGTCTAGAGGCTTTGCCCCACAGGTCCTGGTTGTCCTTGATGGGCTGCAGCTGTGAGCATTGAAGAGAACTGGGATAAAAGGGGGCGGCTTAGCCATTCAGGGAGAGCCTTGAAGGAGCCCTGAACTGGGAAAGAACAGCATGCAGAAGAAAGCGTCTGTGCTGTGAAGATCTGCAGCCATAAGAACACACCGAGGAGGTATGGACTTTAGCAATCTGAGAACAGCATGATGGGACTCTAGAGAAATAGAACAACAACAAGTGGCAGCTTTAGATTTGGAGCAATCCAGCAAAGCTTGCAAATTTCTTGCTGGGCACCACCCTCTTGGTCAGGGCGAGTGGCCAGAAATGGAGGCCATTTTCCATGGGGAAAACGAAGTCATTGGCCCAGGCTCTGGGTGTCAGATGAAAGGTGGCGTCTGGGGCTCTAAGGACTTGCAGGGTCCTAGTTGCTGGCAGCTTTCGTTCTGGAAGGATCCAGCACAGTTTGTAGATTCCTGGCTTGGCACTGCCCTGCCTGCCAGGCCAAGTGGCCAGAAATGAAGGCCATTTGCCATGGGAAAAAGAAGTCCTTTCCCCAGGGTCTCAGTAATATGTTCAAGGTGGCGTTTGAGGCTCTAAGTACTTCCAGGGCCCTAGTTGCTGCCAGCTTTTCTTTTGGAAAAATCCAGCAACGATCGCATCATTCTAGCTAGGCTCCCACTTTCTGCCAGGGTGAGTGGCTGCCAAGGGAGGCCATTTGCCATGGGAAAAAGAAGTCCTTTCCCCAGGGTCTGGGTGTCAGATGAAAGGTGGCCTTTGGGGCTCTAAGGACTTGTAGGGTAGTACTTACTGGCTAGAGTAGAGGAAATGGATTCTATTTGAATATCTGTCTAGAGGCTTTGCCCCACAGGTCCTGGTTGTCCTTGATGGGCTGCAGCTGTGAGCATTGAAGAGAACTGGGATAAAAGGGGGCGGCTTAGCCATTCAGGGAGAGCCTTGAAGGAGCCCTGAACTGGGAAAGAACAGCATGCAGAAGAAAGCGTCTGTGCTGTGAAGATCTGCAGCCATAAGAACACACCGAGGAGGTATGGACTTTAGCAATCTGAGAACAGCATGATGGGACTCTAGAGAAATAGAACAACAACAAGTGGCAGCTTTAGATTTGGAGCAATCCAGCAAAGCTTGCAAATTTCTTGCTGGGCACCACTCTCTTGGTCAGGGCGAGTGGCCAGAAATGGAGGCCATTTTCCATGGGGAAAACGAAGTCATTGGCCCAGGCTCTGGGTGTCAGATGAAAGGTGGCGTCTGGGGCTCTAAGGACTTGCAGGGTCCTAGTTGCTGGCAGCTTTCGTTCTGGAAGGATCCAGCACAGTTTGTAGATTCCTGGCTTGGCACTGCCCTGCCTGCCAGGCCAAGTGGCCACAAATGAAGGCCATTTTCCATGGGAAAAACGAAGTCCTTTCCCCAGGGTCTCAGTAATATGTTCAAGGTGGCGTTTGAGGCTCTAAGTACTTCCAGGGCCCTAGTTGCTGCCAGCTTTTCTTTTGGAAAAATCCAGCAACGATTGCATCATTCTAGCTAGGCTCCCACTTTCTGCCAGGGTGAGTGGCTGCCAAGGGAGGCCATTTGCCATGGGAAAAAGAAGTCCTTTCCCCAGGGTCTGGGTGTCAGATGAAAGGTGGCCTTTGGGGTTCTGAGGACTTGTAGGGTAGTACTTACTGGCTAGAGTAGAGGAAATGGATTCTATTTGAATATCTGTCTAGAGGCTTTGCCCCACAGGTCCTGGTTGTCCTTGATGGGCTGCAGCTGTGAGCATTGAAGAGAACTGGGATAAAAGGGGGCGGCTTAGCCATTCAGGGAGAGCCTTGAAGGAGCCCTGAACTGGGAAAGAACAGCATGCAGAAGAAAGCGTCTGTGCTGTGAAGATCTGCAGCCATAAGAACACACCGAGGAGGTATGGACTTTAGCAATCTGAGAACAGCATGATGGGACTCTAGAGAAATAGAACAACAACAAGTGGCAGCTTTAGATTTGGAGCAATCCAGCAAAGCTTGCAAATTTCTTGCTGGGCACCACCCTCTTGGTCAGGGTGAGAGGCCAGAAATGGAGGCCATTTTCCATGGGGAAAACGAAGTCATTGGCCCAGGCTCTGGGTGTCAGATGAAAGGTGGCGTCTGGGGCTCTAAGGACTTGCAGGGTCCTAGTTGCTGGCAGCTTTCGTTCTGGAAGGATCCAGCACAGTTTGTAGATTCCTGGCTTGGCACTGCCCTGCCTGCCAGGCCAAGTGGCCACAAATGAAGGCCGTTTTCCATGGGAAAAAGAAGTCCTTTCCCCAGGGTCTCAGTAATATGTTCAAGGTGGCGTTTGAGGCTCTAAGGACTTGCAGGGTCCTAGTTGCTGCCAGCTTTTCTTTTGGAAAAATCCAGCAACAATCGCATCATTCTAGCTAGGCTCCCACTTTCTCCCGGGGTGAGTGGCTGCCAAGGGAGGCCATTTGCCATGGGAAAAAGAAGTCCTTTCCCCAGGGTCTGGGTGTCAGATGAAAGGTGGCCTTTGGGGCTCTAAGGACTTGTAGGGTAGTACTTACTGGCTAGAGTAGAGGAAATGGATTCTATTTGAATATCTGTCTAGAGGCTTTGCCCCACAGGTCCTGGTTGTCCTTGATGGGCTGCAGCTGTGAGCATTGAAGAGAACTGGGATAAAAGGGGGCGGCTTAGCCATTCAGGGAGAGCCTTGAAGGAGCCCTGAACTGGGAAAGAACAGCATGCAGAAGAAAGCGTCTGTGCTGTGAAGATCTGCAGCCATAAGAACACACCGAGGAGGTATGGACTTTAGCAATCTGAGAACAGCATGATGGGACTCTAGAGAAATAGAACAACAACAAGTGGCAGCTTTAGATTTGGAGCAATCCAGCAAAGCTTGCAAATTTCTTGCTGGGCACCACCCTCTTGGTCAGGGTGAGAGGCCAGAAATGGAGGCCATTTTCCATGGGGAAAACGAAGTCATTGGCCCAGGCTCTGGGTGTCAGATGAAAGGTGGCGTCTGGGGCTCTAAGGACTTGCAGGGTCCTAGTTGCTGGCAGCTTTCGTTCTGGAAGGATCCAGCACAGTTTGTAGATTCCTGGCTTGGCACTGCCCTGCCTGCCAGGCCAAGTGGCCACAAATGAAGGCCATTTTCCATGGGAAAAAGAAGTCCTTTCCCCAGGGTCTCAGTAATATGTTCAAGGTGGCGTTTGAGGCTCTAAGGACTTCCAGGGCCCTAGTTGCTGGCAGCTTTTCTTTTGGAAAAATCCAGCAACGCTCGCATCATTCTAGCTAGGCTCCCACTTTCTGCCAGGGTGAGTGGCTGCCAAGGGAGGCCATTTGCCATGGGAAAAAGAAGTCCTTTCCCCAGGGTCTGGGTGTCAGATGAAAGGTGGCCTTTGGGGCTCTAAGGACTTGTAGGGTAGTACTTACTGGCTAGAGTAGAGGAAATGGATTCTATTTGAATATCTGTCTAGAGGCTTTGCCCCACAGGTCCTGGTTGTCCTTGATGGGCTGCAGCTGTGAGCATTGAAGAGAACTGGGATAAAAGGGGGCGGCGTAGCCATTCAGGGAGAGCCTTGAAGGAGCCCTGAACTGGGAAAGAACAGCATGCAGAAGAAAGCGTCTGTGCTGTGAAGATCTGCAGCCATAAGAACACACCGAGGAGGTATGGACTTTAGCAATCTGAGAACAGCATGATGGGACTCTAGAGAAATAGAACAACAACAAGTGGCAGCTTTAGATTTGGAGCAATCCAGCAAAGCTTGCAAATTTCTTGCTGGGCACCACCCTCTTGGTCAGGGTGAGAGGCCAGAAATGGAGGCCATTTTCCATGGGGAAAACGAAGTCATTGGCCCAGGCTCTGGGTGTCAGATGAAAGGTGGCGTCTGGGGCTCTAAGGACTTGCAGGGTCCTAGTTGCTGGCAGCTTTCGTTCTGGAAGGATCCAGCACAGTTTGTAGATTCCTGGCTTGGCACTGCCCTGCCTGCCAGGCCAAGTGGCCACAAATGAAGGCCATTTTCCATGGGAAAAAGAAGTCCTTTCCCCAGGGTCTCAGTAATATGTTCAAGGTGGCGTTTGAGGCTCTAAGGACTTGCAGGGTCCTAGTTGCTGGCAGCTTTTCTTTTGGAAAAATCCAGCAACGATTGCATCATTCTAGCTAGGCTCCCACTTTCTGCCAGGGTGAGTGGCTGCCAAGGGAGGCCATTTGCCATGGGAAAAAGAAGTCCTTTCCCCAGGGTCTGGGTGTCAGATGAAAGGTGGCCTTTGGGGCTCTAAGGACTTGTAGGGTAGTACTTACTGGCTAGAGTAGAGGAAATGGATTCTATTTGAATATCTGTCTAGAGGCTTTGCCCCACAGGTCCTGGTTGTCCTTGATGGGCTGCAGCTGTGAGCATTGAAGAGAACTGGGATAAAAGGGGGCGGCTTAGCCATTCAGGGAGAGCCTTGAAGGAGCCCTGAACTGGGAAAGAACAGCATGCAGAAGAAAGCGTCTGTGCTGTGAAGATCTGCAGCCATAAGAACACACCGAGGAGGTATGGACTTTAGCAATCTGAGAACAGCATGATGGGACTCTAGAGAAATAGAACAAGAACAAGTGGCAGCTTTAGATTTGGAGCAATCCAGCAAAGCTTGCAAATTTCTTGCTGGGCACCACCCTCTTGGTCAGGGCGAGTGGCCAGAAATGGAGGCCATTTTCCATGGGGAAAACGAAGTCATTGGCCCAGGCTCTGGGTGTCAGATGAAAGGTGGCGTCTGGGGCTCTAAGGACTTGCAGGGTCCTAGTTGCTGGCAGCTTTCGTTCTGGAAGGATCCAGCACAGTTTGTAGATTCCTGGCTTGGCACTGCCCTGCCTGCCAGGCCAAGTGGCCACAAATGAAGGCCATTTGCCATGGGAAAAAGAAGTCCTTTCCCCAGGGTCTCAGTAATATGTTCAAGGTGGCGTTTGAGGCTCTAAGTACTTCCAGGGCCCTAGTTGCTGCCAGCTTTTCTTTTGGAAAAATCCAGCAACGATCGCATCATTCTAGCTAGGCTCCCACTTTCTGCCAGGGTGAGTGGCTGCCAAGGGAGGCCATTTGCCATGGGAAAAAGAAGTCCTTTCCCCAGGGTCTGGGTGTCAGATGAAAGGTGGCCTTTGGGGCTCTAAGGACTTGTAGGGTAGTACTTACTGGCTAGAGTAGAGGAAATGGATTCTATTTGAATATCTGTCTAGAGGCTTTGCCCCACAGGTCCTGGTTGTCCTTGATGGGCTGCAGCTGTGAGCATTGAAGAGAACTGGGATAAAAGGGGGCGGCTTAGCCATTCAGGGAGAGCCTTGAAGGAGCCCTGAACTGGGAAAGAACAGCATGCAGAAGAAAGCGTCTGTGCTGTGAAGATCTGCAGCCATAAGAACACACCGAGGAGGTATGGACTTTAGCAATCTGAGAACAGCATGATGGGACTCTAGAGAAATAGAACAACAACAAGTGGCAGCTTTAGATTTGGAGCAATCCAGCAAAGCTTGCAAATTTCTTGCTGGGCACCACCCTCTTGGTCAGGGCGAGTGGCCAGAAATGGAGGCCATTTTCCATGAGGAAAACGAAGTCATTGGCCCAGGCTCTGGGTGTCAGATGACAGGTGGCATCTGGGGCTCTAAGGACTTGCAGGGTCCTAGTTGCTGGCAGCTTTCGTTCTGGAAGGATCCAGCACAGTTTGTAGATTCCTGGCTTGGCACTGCCCTGCCTGCCAGGCCAAGTGGCCACAAATGAAGGCCATTTGCCATGGGAAAAAGAAGTCCTTTCCCCAGGGTCTCAGTAATATGTTCAAGGTGGCGTTTGAGGCTCTAAGTACATCCAGGGCCCTAGTTGCTGGCAGCTTTTCTTTTGGAAAAATCCAGCAACGCTCGCATCATTCTAGCTAGGCTCCCACTTTCTGCCAGGGTGAGTGGCTGCCAAGGGAGGCCATTTGCCATGGGAAAAAGAAGTCCTTTCCCCAGGGTCTGGGTGTCAGATGAAAGGTGGCCTTTGGGGCTCTAAGGACTTGTAGGGTAGTACTTACTGGCTAGAGTAGAGGAAATGGATTCTATTTGAATATCTGTCTAGAGGCTTTGCCCCACAGGTCCTGGTTGTCCTTGATGGGCTGCAGCTGTGAGCATTGAAGAGAACTGGGATAAAAGGGGGCGGCTTAGCCATTCAGGGAGAGCCTTGAAGGAGCCCTGAACTGGGAAAGAACAGCATGCAGAAGAAAGCGTCTGTGCTGTGAAGATCTGCAGCCATAAGAACACACCGAGGAGGTATGGACTTTAGCAATCTGAGAACAGCATGATGGGACTCTAGAGAAATAGAACAACAACAAGTGGCAGCTTTAGATTTGGAGCAATCCAGCAAAGCTTGCAAATTTCTTGCTGGGCACCACCCTCTTGGTCAGGGCGAGTGGCCAGAAATGGAGGCCATTTTCCATGGGGAAAACAAAGTCATTGGCCCAGGCTCTGGGTGTCAGATGAAAGGTGGCGTCTGGGGCTCTAAGGACTTGCAGGGTCCTAGTTGCTGGCAGCTTTCGTTCTGGAAGGATCCAGCACAGTTTGTAGATTCCTGGCTTGGCACTGCCCTGCCTGCCAGGCCAAGTGGCCAGAAATGAAGGCCATTTGCCATGGGAAAAAGAAGTCCTTTCCCCAGGGTCTCAGTAATATGTTCAAGGTGGCGTTTGAGGCTCAAAGTACTTCCAGGGCCCTAGTTGCTGGCAGCTTTTCTTTTGGAAAAATCCAGCAACGATCGCATCATTCTAGCTAGGCTCCCACTTTCTGCCAGGGTGAGTGGCTGCCAAGGGAGGCCATTTGCCATGGGAAAAAGAAGTCCTTTCCCCAGGGTCTGGGTGTCAGATGAAAGGTGGCCTTTGGGGCTCTAAGGACTTGTAGGGTAGTACTTACTGGCTAGAGTAGAGGAAATGGATTCTATTTGAATATCTGTCTAGAGGCTTTGCCCCACAGGTCCTGGTTGTCCTTGATGGGCTGCAGCTGTGAGCATTGAAGAGAACTGGGATAAAAGGGGGCGGCTTAGCCATTCAGGGAGAGCCTTGAAGGAGCCCTGAACTGGGAAAGAACAGCATGCAGAAGAAAGCGTCTGTGCTGTGAAGATCTGCAGCCATAAGAACACACCGAGGAGGTATGGACTTTAGCAATCTGAGAACAGCATGATGGGACTCTAGAGAAATAGAACAACAACAAGTGGCAGCTTTCGATTTGGAGCAATCCAGCAAAGCTTGCAAATTTCTTGCTGGGCACCACCCTCTTGGTCAGGGCGAGTGGCCAGAAATGGAGGCCATTTTCCATGAGGAAAACGAAGTCATTGGCCCAGGCTCTGGGTGTCAGATGACAGGTGGCATCTGGGGCTCTAAGGACTTGCAGGGTCCTAGTTGCTGGCAGCTTTCGTTCTGGAAGGATCCAGCACAGTTTGTAGATTCCTGGCTTGGCACTGCCCTGCCTGCCAGGCCAAGTGGCCACAAATGAAGGCCATTTTCCATGGGAAAAAGAAGTCCTTTCCCCAGGGTCTCAGTAATATGTTCAAGGTGGCGTTTGAGGCTCTAAGTACATCCAGGGCCCTAGTTGCTGGCAGCTTTTCTTTTGGAAAAATCCAGCAACGATCGCATCATTCTAGCTAGGCTCCCACTTTCTGCCAGGGTGAGTGGCTGCCAAGGGAGGCCATTTGCCATGGGAAAAAGAAGTCCTTTCCCCAGGGTCTGGGTGTCAGATGAAAGGTGGCCTTTGGGGCTCTAAGGACTTGTAGGGTAGTACTTACTGGCTAGAGTAGAGGAAATGGATTCTATTTGAATATCTGTCTAGAGGCTTTGCCCCACAGGTCCTGGTTGTCCTTGATGGGCTGCAGCTGTGAGCATTGAAGAGAACTGGGATAAAAGGGGGCGGCGTAGCCATTCAGGGAGAGCCTTGAAGGAGCCCTGAACTGGGAAAGAACAGCATGCAGAAGAAAGTGTCTGTGCTGTGAAGATCTGCAGCCATAAGAACACACCGAGGAGGTATGGACTTTAGCAATCTGAGGACAGCATTATGGGACTCTAGAGAAATAGAACAACAACAAGTGGCAGCTTTCGATTTGGAGCAATCCAGGAAAGCTTGCAAATTTCTTGCTGGGCACCACCCTCTTGGTCAGGGCGAGTGGCCAGAAATGGAGGCCATTTTCCATGAGGAAAACGAAGTCATTGGCCCAGGCTCTGGGTGTCAGATGAAAGGTGGCATCTGGGGCTCTAAGGACTTGCAGGGTCCTAGTTGCTGGCAGCTTTCGTTCTGGAAGGATCCAGCACAGTTTGTAGATTCCTGGCTTGGCACTGCCCTGCCTGCCAGGCCAAGTGGCCACAAATGAAGGCCGTTTCCCATGGGAAAAAGAAGTCCTTTCCCCAGGGTCTCAGTAATATGTTCAAGGTGGCGTTTGAGGCTCTAAGGACTTGCAGGGTCCTAGTTGCTGGCAGCTTTTCTTTTGGAAAAATCCAGCAACGATCGCATCATTCTAGCTAGGCTCCCACTTTCTGCCAGGGTGAGTGGCTGCCAAGGGAGGCCATTTGCCATGGGAAAAAGAAGTCCTTTCCCCAGGGTCTGGGTGTCAGATGAAAGGTGGCCTTTGGGGCTCTAAGGACTTGTAGGGTAGTACTTACTGGCTAGAGTAGAGGAAATGGATTCTATTTGAATATCTGTCTAGAGGCTTTGCCCCACAGGTCCTGGTTGTCCTTGATGGGCTGCAGCTGTGAGCATTGAAGAGAACTGGGATAAAAGGGGGCGGCTTAGCCATTCAGGGAGAGCCTTGAAGGAGCCCTGAACTGGGAAAGAACAGCATGCAGAAGAAAGCGTCTGTGCTGTGAAGATCTGCAGCCATAAGAACACACCGAGGAGGTATGGACTTTAGCAATCTGAGAACAGCATGATGGGACTCTAGAGAAATAGAACAACAACAAGTGGCAGCTTTAGATTTGGAGCAATCCAGCAAAGCTTGCAAATTTCTTGCTGGGCACCACCCTCTTGGTCAGGGTGAGAGGCCAGAAATGGAGGCCATTTTCCATGGGGAAAACGAAGTCATTGGCCCAGGCTCTGGGTGTCAGATGAAAGGTGGCGTCTGGGGCTCTAAGGACTTGCAGGGTCCTAGTTGCTGGCAGCTTTCGTTCTGGAAGGATCCAGCACAGTTTGTAGATTCCTGGCTTGGCACTGCCCTGCCTGCCAGGCCAAGTGGCCACAAATGAAGGCCATTTTCCATGGGAAAAAGAAGTCCTTTCCCCAGGGTCTCAGTAATATGTTCAAGGTGGCGTTTGAGGCTCTAAGTACATCCAGGGCCCTAGTTCCTGGCAGCTTTTCTTTTGGAAAAATCCAGCAACGATCGCATCATTCTAGCTAGGCTCCCACTTTCTGCCAGGGTGAGTGGCTGCCAAGGGAGGCCATTTGCCGTGGGAAAAAGAAGTCCTTTCCCCAGGGTCTGGGTGTCAGATGAAAGGTGGCCTTTGGGGCTCTAAGGACTTGTAGGGTAGTACTTACTGGCTAGAGTAGAGGAAATGGATTCTATTTGAATATCTGTCTAGAGGCTTTGCCCCACAGGTCCTGGTTGTCCTTGATGGGCTGCAGCTGTGAGCATTGAAGAGAACTGGGATAAAAGGGGGCGGCTTAGCCATTCAGGGAGAGCCTTGAAGGAGCCCTGAACTGGGAAAGAACAGCATGCAGAAGAAAGCGTCTGTGCTGTGAAGATCTGCAGCCATAAGAACACACCGAGGAGGTATGGACTTTAGCAATCTGAGAACAGCATGATGGGACTCTAGAGAAATAGAACAACAACAAGTGGCAGCTTTAGATTTGGAGCAATCCAGCAAAGCTTGCAAATTTCTTGCTGGGCACCACCCTCTTGGTCAGGGCGAGTGGCCAGAAATGGAGGCCATTTTCCATGGGGAAAACGAAGTCATTGGCCCAGGCTCTGGGTGTCAGATGAAAGGTGGCGTCTGGGGCTCTAAGGACTTGCAGGGTCCTAGTTGCTGGCAGCTTTCGTTCTGGAAGGATCCAGCACAGTTTGTAGATTCCTGGCTTGGCACTGCCCTGCCTGCCAGGCCAAGTGGCCACAAATGAAGGCCATTTTCCATGGGAAAAAGAAGTCCTTTCCCCAGGGTCTCAGTAATATGTTCAAGGTGGCGTTTGAGGCTCTAAGTACTTCCAGGGCCCTAGTTGCTGGCAGCTTTTCTTTTGGAAAAATCCAGCAACGATTGCATCATTCTAGCTAGGCTCCCACTTTCTGCCAGGGTGAGTGGCTGCCAAGGGAGGCCATTTGCCATGGGAAAAAGAAGTCCTTTCCCCAGGGTCTGGGTGTCAGATGAAAGGTGGCCTTTGGGGCTCTAAGGACTTGTAGGGTACTACTTACTGGCTAGAGTAGAGGAAATGGATTCTATTTGAATATCTGTCTAGAGGCTTTGCCCCACAGGTCCTGGTTGTCCTTGATGGGCTGCAGCTGTGAGCATTGAAGAGAACTGGGATAAAAGGGGGCGGCTTAGCCATTCAGGGAGAGCCTTGAAGGAGCCCTGAACTGGGAAAGAACAGCATGCAGAAGAAAGCGTCTGTGCTGTGAAGATCTGCAGCCATAAGAACACACCGAGGAGGTATGGACTTTAGCAATCTGAGAACAGCATGATGGGACTCTAGAGAAATAGAACAACAACAAGTGGCAGCTTTCGATTTGGAGCAATCCAGCAAAGCTTGCAAATTTCTTGCTGGGCACCACCCTCTTGGTCAGGGCGAGTGGCCAGAAATGGAGGCCATTTTCCATGAGGAAAACGAAGTCATTGGCCCAGGCTCTGGGTGTCAGATGAAAGGTGGCATCTGGGGCTCTAAGGACTTGCAGGGTCCTAGTTGCTGGCAGCTTTCGTTCTGGAAGGATCCAGCACAGTTTGTAGATTCCTGGCTTGGCACTGCCCTGCCTGCCAGGCCAAGTGGCCACAAATGAAGGCCATTTTCCATGGGAAAAAGAAGTCCTTTCCCCAGGGTCTCAGTAATATGTTCAAGGTGGCGTTTGAGGCTCTAAGTACATCCAGGGCCCTAGTTGCTGGCAGCTTTTCTTTTGGAAAAATCCAGCAACGATCGCATCATTCTAGCTAGGCTCCCACTTTCTGCCAGGGTGAGTGGCTGCCAAGGGAGGCCATTTGCCATGGGAAAAAGAAGTCCTTTCCCCAGGGTCTGGGTGTCAGATGAAAGGTGGCCTTTGGGGCTCTAAGGACTTGTAGGGTAGTACTTACTGGCTAGAGTAGAGGAAATGGATTCTATTTGAATATCTGTCTAGAGGCTTTGCCCCACAGGTCCTGGTTGTCCTTGATGGGCTGCAGCTGTGAGCATTGAAGAGAACTGGGATAAAAGGGGGCGGCGTAGCCATTCAGGGAGAGCCTTGAAGGAGCCCTGAACTGGGAAAGAACAGCATGCAGAAGAAAGCGTCTGTGCTGTGAAGATCTGCAGCCATAAGAACACACCGAGGAGGTATGGACTTTAGCAATCTGAGAACAGCATGATGGGACTCTAGAGAAATAGAACAACAACAAGTGGCAGCTTTAGATTTGGAGCAATCCAGCAAAGCTTGCAAATTTCTTGCTGGGCACCACCCTCTTGGTCAGGGCGAGTGGCCAGAAATGGAG
The DNA here is from genome assembly GCF_051311805.1 of Agelaius phoeniceus. Lineage (NCBI taxonomy): Eukaryota > Metazoa > Chordata > Aves > Passeriformes > Icteridae > Agelaius > Agelaius phoeniceus. The sequence goes on from NC_135277.1 coordinate 20,983,121, forward strand.
GCCATTTTCCATGGGGAAAACGAAGTCATTGGCCCAGGCTCTGGGTGTCAGATGAAAGGTGGCGTCTGGGGCTCTAAGGACTTGCAGGGTCCTAGTTGCTGGCAGCTTTCGTTCTGGAAGGATCCAGCACAGTTTGTAGATTCCTGGCTTGGCACTGCCCTGCCTGCCAGGCCAAGTGGCCACAAATGAAGGCCATTTTCCATGGGAAAAAGAAGTCCTTTCCCCAGGGTCTCAGTAATATGTTCAAGGTGGCGTTTGAGGCTCTAAGTACTTCCAGGGCCCTAGTTGCTGCCAGCTTTTCTTTTGGAAAAATCCAGCAACGATTGCATCATTCTAGCTAGGCTCCCACTTTCTGCCAGGGTGAGTGGCTGCCAAGGGAGGCCATTTGCCATGGGAAAAAGAAGTCCTTTCCCCAGGGTCTGGGTGTCAGATGAAAGGTGGCCTTTGGGGCTCTAAGGACTTGTAGGGTAGTACTTACTGGCTAGAGTAGAGGAAATGGATTCTATTTGAATATCTGTCTAGAGGCTTTGCCCCACAGGTCCTGGTTGTCCTTGATGGGCTGCAGCTGTGAGCATTGAAGAGAACTGGGATAAAAGGGGGCGGCTTAGCCATTCAGGGAGAGCCTTGAAGGAGCCCTGAACTGGGAAAGAACAGCATGCAGAAGAAAGCGTCTGTGCTGTGAAGATCTGCAGCCATAAGAACACACCGAGGAGGTATGGACTTTAGCAATCTGAGAACAGCATGATGGGACTCTAGAGAAATAGAACAACAACAAGTGGCAGCTTTCGATTTGGAGCAATCCAGCAAAGCTTGCAAATTTCTTGCTGGGCACCACCCTCTTGGTCAGGGCGAGTGGCCAGAAATGGAGGCCATTTTCCATGAGGAAAACGAAGTCATTGGCCCAGGCTCTGGGTGTCAGATGAAAGGTGGCATCTGGGGCTCTAAGGACTTGCAGGGTCCTAGTTGCTGGCAGCTTTCGTTCTGGAAGGATCCAGCACAGTTTGTAGATTCCTGGCTTGGCACTGCCCTGCCTGCCAGGCCAAGTGGCCAGAAATGAAGGCCATTTTCCATGGGAAAAAGAAGTCCTTTCCCCAGGGTCTCAGTAATATGTTCAAGGTGGCGTTTGAGGCTCTAAGTACATCCAGGGCCCTAGTTGCTGGCAGCTTTTCTTTTGGAAAAATCCAGCAACGATCGCATCATTCTAGCTAGGCTCCCACTTTCTGCCAGGGTGAGTGGCTGCCAAGGGAGGCCATTTGCCATGGGAAAAAGAAGTCCTTTCCCCAGGGTCTGGGTGTCAGATGAAAGGTGGCCTTTGGGGCTCTAAGGACTTGTAGGGTAGTACTTACTGGCTAGAGTAGAGGAAATGGATTCTATTTGAATATCTGTCTAGAGGCTTTGCCCCACAGGTCCTGGTTGTCCTTGATGGGCTGCAGCTGTGAGCATTGAAGAGAACTGGGATAAAAGGGGGCGGCTTAGCCATTCAGGGAGAGCCTTGAAGGAGCCCTGAACTGGGAAAGAACAGCATGCAGAAGAAAGCGTCTGTGCTGTGAAGATCTGCAGCCATAAGAACACACCGAGGAGGTATGGACTTTAGCAATCTGAGAACAGCATGATGGGACTCTAGAGAAATAGAACAACAACAAGTGGCAGCTTTAGATTTGGAGCAATCCAGCAAAGATTGCAAATTTCTTGCTGGGCACCACCCTCTTGGTCAGGGTGAGAGGCCAGAAATGGAGGCCATTTTCCATGGGGAAAACGAAGTCATTGGCCCAGGCTCTGGGTGTCAGATGAAAGGTGGCGTCTGGGGCTCTAAGGACTTGCAGGGTCCTAGTTGCTGGCAGCTTTCGTTCTGGAAGGATCCAGCACAGTTTGTAGATTCCTGGCTTGGCACTGCCCTGCCTGCCAGGCCAAGTGGCCACAAATGAAGGCCATTTCCCATGGGAAAAAGAAGTCCTTTCCCCAGGGTCTCAGTAATATGTTCAAGGTGGCGTTTGAGGCTCTAAGTACTTCCAGGGCCCTAGTTGCTGGCAGCTTTTCTTTTGGAAAAATCCAGCAACGATCGCATCATTCTAGCTAGGCTCCCACTTTCTGCCAGGGTGAGTGGCTGCCAAGGGAGGCCATTTGCCATGGGAAAAAGAAGTCCTTTCCCCAGGGTCTGGGTGTCAGATGAAAGGTGGCCTTTGGGGCTCTAAGGACTTGTAGGGTAGTACTTACTGGCTAGAGTAGAGGAAATGGATTCTATTTGAATATCTGTCTAGAGGCTTTGCCCCACAGGTCCTGGTTGTCCTTGATGGGCTGCAGCTGTGAGCATTGAAGAGAACTGGGATAAAAGGGGGCGGCTTAGCCATTCAGGGAGAGCCTTGAAGGAGCCCTGAACTGGGAAAGAACAGCATGCAGAAGAAAGCGTCTGTGCTGTGAAGATCTGCAGCCATAAGAACACACCGAGGAGGTATGGACTTTAGCAATCTGAGAACAGCATGATGGGACTCTAGAGAAATAGAACAACAACAAGTGGCAGCTTTAGATTTGGAGCAATCCAGCAAAGCTTGCAAATTTCTTGCTGGGCACCACCCTCTTGGTCAGGGTGAGAGGCCAGAAATGGAGGCCATTTTCCATGGGGAAAACGAAGTCATTGGCCCAGGCTCTGGGTGTCAGATGAAAGGTGGCGTCTGGGGCTCTAAGGACTTGCAGGGTCCTAGTTGCTGGCAGCTTTCGTTCTGGAAGGATCCAGCACAGTTTGTAGATTCCTGGCTTGGCACTGCCCTGCCTGCCAGGCCAAGTGGCCACAAATGAAGGCCGTTTTCCATGGGAAAAAGATGTCCTTTCCCCAGGGTCTCAGTAATATGTTCAAGGTGGCGTTTGAGGCTCTAAGGACTTGCAGGGTCCTAGTTGCTGCCAGCTTTTCTTTTGGAAAAATCCAGCAACGATCGCATCATTCTAGCTAGGCTCCCACTTTCTGCCAGGGTGAGTGGCTGCCAAGGGAGGCCATTTGCCATGGGAAAAAGAAGTCCTTTCCCCAGGGTCTGGGTGTCAGATGAAAGGTGGCCTTTGGGGCTCTAAGGACTTGTAGGGTAGTACTTACTGGCTAGAGTAGAGGAAATGGATTCTATTTGAATATCTGTCTAGAGGCTTTGCCCCACAGGTCCTGGTTGTCCTTGATGGGCTGCAGCTGTGAGCATTGAAGAGAACTGGGATAAAAGGGGGCGGCTTAGCCATTCAGGGAGAGCCTTGAAGGAGCCCTGAACTGGGAAAGAACAGCATGCAGAAGAAAGCGTCTGTGCTGTGAAGATCTGCAGCCATAAGAACACACCGAGGAGGTATGGACTTTAGCAATCTGAGAACAGCATGATGGGACTCTAGAGAAATAGAACAACAACAAGTGGCAGCTTTAGATTTGGAGCAATCCAGCAAAGCTTGCAAATTTCTTGCTGGGCACCACCCTCTTGGTCAGGGCGAGTGGCCAGAAATGGAGGCCATTTTCCATGAGGAAAACGAAGTCATTGGCCCAGGCTCTGGGTGTCAGATGACAGGTGGCATCTGGGGCTCTAAGGACTTGCAGGGTCCTAGTTGCTGGCAGCTTTCGTTCTGGAAGGATCCAGCACAGTTTGTAGATTCCTGGCTTGGCACTGCCCTGCCTGCCAGGCCAAGTGGCCACAAATGAAGGCCATTTGCCATGGGAAAAAGAAGTCCTTTCCCCAGGGTCTCAGTAATATGTTCAAGGTGGCGTTTGAGGCTCTAAGTACATCCAGGGCCCTAGTTGCTGGCAGCTTTTCTTTTGGAAAAATCCAGCAACGATCGCATCATTCTAGCTAGGCTCCCACTTTCTGCCAGGGTGAGTGGCTGCCAAGGGAGGCCATTTGCCATGGGAAAAAGAAGTCCTTTCCCCAGGGTCTGGGTGTCAGATGAAAGGTGGCCTTTGGGGCTCTAAGGACTTGTAGGGTAGTACTTACTGGCTAGAGTAGAGGAAATGGATTCTATTTGAATATCTGTCTAGAGGCTTTGCCCCACAGGTCCTGGTTGTCCTTGATGGGCTGCAGCTGTGAGCATTGAAGAGAACTGGGATAAAAGGGGGCGGCTTAGCCATTCAGGGAGAGCCTTGAAGGAGCCCTGAACTGGGAAAGAACAGCATGCAGAAGAAAGCGTCTGTGCTGTGAAGATCTGCAGCCATAAGAACACACCGAGGAGGTATGGACTTTAGCAATCTGAGAACAGCATGATGGGACTCTAGAGAAATAGAACAACAACAAGTGGCAGCTTTAGATTTGGAGCAATCCAGCAAAGCTTGCAAATTTCTTGCTGGGCACCACCCTCTTGGTCAGGGCGAGTGGCCAGAAATGGAGGCCATTTTCCATGGGGAAAACAAAGTCATTGGCCCAGGCTCTGGGTGTCAGATGACAGGTGGCGTCTGGGGCTCTAAGGACTTGCAGGGTCCTAGTTGCTGGCAGCTTTCGTTCTGGAAGGATCCAGCACAGTTTGTAGATTCCTGGCTTGGCACTGCCCTGCCTGCCAGGCCAAGTGGCCAGAAATGAAGGCCATTTGCCATGGGAAAAAGAAGTCCTTTCCCCAGGGTCTCAGTAATATGTTCAAGGTGGCGTTTGAGGCTCAAAGTACTTCCAGGGCCCTAGTTGCTGGCAGCTTTTCTTTTGGAAAAATCCAGCAACGATCGCATCATTCTAGCTAGGCTCCCACTTTCTGCCAGGGTGAGTGGCTGCCAAGGGAGGCCATTTGCCATGGGAAAAAGAAGTCCTTTCCCCAGGGTCTGGGTGTCAGATGAAAGGTGGCCTTTGGGGCTCTAAGGACTTGTAGGGTAGTACTTACTGGCTAGAGTAGAGGAAATGGATTCTATTTGAATATCTGTCTAGAGGCTTTGCCCCACAGGTCCTGGTTGTCCTTGATGGGCTGCAGCTGTGAGCATTGAAGAGAACTGGGATAAAAGGGGGCGGCTTAGCCATTCAGGGAGAGCCTTGAAGGAGCCCTGAACTGGGAAAGAACAGCATGCAGAAGAAAGCGTCTGTGCTGTGAAGATCTGCAGCCATAAGAACACACCGAGGAGGTATGGACTTTAGCAATCTGAGAACAGCATGATGGGACTCTAGAGAAATAGAACAACAACAAGTGGCAGCTTTAGATTTGGAGCAATCCAGCAAAGCTTGCAAATTTCTTGCTGGGCACCACCCTCTTGGTCAGGGCGAGTGGCCAGAAATGGAGGCCATTTTCCATGAGGAAAACGAAGTCATTGGCCCAGGCTCTGGGTGTCAGATGACAGGTGGCATCTGGGGCTCTAAGGACTTGCAGGGTCCTAGTTGCTGGCAGCTTTCGTTCTGGAAGGATCCAGCACAGTTTGTAGATTCCTGGCTTGGCACTGCCCTGCCTGCCAGGCCAAGTGGCCAGAAATGAAGGCCATTTTCCATGGGAAAAAGAAGTCCTTTCCCCAGGGTCTCAGTAATATGTTCAAGGTGGCGTTTGAGGCTCTAAGTACATCCAGGGCCCTAGTTGCTGGCAGCTTTTCTTTTGGAAAAATCCAGCAACGATCGCATCATTCTAGCTAGGCTCCCACTTTCTGCCAGGGTGAGTGGCTGCCAAGGGAGGCCATTTGCCATGGGAAAAAGAAGTCCTTTCCCCAGGGTCTGGGTGTCAGATGAAAGGTGGCCTTTGGGGCTCTAAGGACTTGTAGGGTAGTACTTACTGGCTAGAGTAGAGGAAATGGATTCTATTTGAATATCTGTCTAGAGGCTTTGCCCCACAGGTCCTGGTTGTCCTTGATGGGCTGCAGCTGTGAGCATTGAAGAGAACTGGGATAAAAGGGGGCGGCGTAGCCATTCAGGGAGAGCCTTGAAGGAGCCCTGAACTGGGAAAGAACAGCATGCAGAAGAAAGTGTCTGTGCTGTGAAGATCTGCAGCCATAAGAACACACCGAGGAGGTATGGACTTTAGCAATCTGAGGACAGCATTATGGGACTCTAGAGAAATAGAACAACAACAAGTGGCAGCTTTCGATTTGGAGCAATCCAGGAAAGCTTGCAAATTTCTTGCTGGGCACCACCCTCTTGGTCAGGGCGAGTGGCCAGAAATGGAGGCCATTTTCCATGAGGAAAACGAAGTCATTGGCCCAGGCTCTGGGTGTCAGATGAAAGGTGGCATCTGGGGCTCTAAGGACTTGCAGGGTCCTAGTTGCTGGCAGCTTTCGTTCTGGAAGGATCCAGCACAGTTTGTAGATTCCTGGCTTGGCACTGCCCTGCCTGCCAGGCCAAGTGGCCACAAATGAAGGCCGTTTCCCATGGGAAAAAGAAGTCCTTTCCCCAGGGTCTCAGTAATATGTTCAAGGTGGCGTTTGAGGCTCTAAGGACTTGCAGGGTCCTAGTTGCTGGCAGCTTTTCTTTTGGAAAAATCCAGCAACGATCGCATCATTCTAGCTAGGCTCCCACTTTCTGCCAGGGTGAGTGGCTGCCAAGGGAGGCCATTTGCCATGGGAAAAAGAAGTCCTTTCCCCAGGGTCTGGGTGTCAGATGAAAGGTGGCCTTTGGGGCTCTAAGGACTTGTAGGGTAGTACTTACTGGCTAGAGTAGAGGAAATGGATTCTATTTGAATATCTGTCTAGAGGCTTTGCCCCACAGGTCCTGGTTGTCCTTGATGGGCTGCAGCTGTGAGCATTGAAGAGAACTGGGATAAAAGGGGGCGGCTTAGCCATTCAGGGAGAGCCTTGAAGGAGCCCTGAACTGGGAAAGAACAGCATGCAGAAGAAAGCGTCTGTGCTGTGAAGATCTGCAGCCATAAGAACACACCGAGGAGGTATGGACTTTAGCAATCTGAGAACAGCATGATGGGACTCTAGAGAAATAGAACAACAACAAGTGGCAGCTTTAGATTTGGAGCAATCCAGCAAAGCTTGCAAATTTCTTGCTGGGCACCACCCTCTTGGTCAGGGTGAGAGGCCAGAAATGGAGGCCATTTTCCATGGGGAAAACGAAGTCATTGGCCCAGGCTCTGGGTGTCAGATGAAAGGTGGCGTCTGGGGCTCTAAGGACTTGCAGGGTCCTAGTTGCTGGCAGCTTTCGTTCTGGAAGGATCCAGCACAGTTTGTAGATTCCTGGCTTGGCACTGCCCTGCCTGCCAGGCCAAGTGGCCACAAATGAAGGCCATTTTCCATGGGAAAAAGAAGTCCTTTCCCCAGGGTCTCAGTAATATGTTCAAGGTGGCGTTTGAGGCTCTAAGTACATCCAGGGCCCTAGTTCCTGGCAGCTTTTCTTTTGGAAAAATCCAGCAACGATCGCATCATTCTAGCTAGGCTCCCACTTTCTGCCAGGGTGAGTGGCTGCCAAGGGAGGCCATTTGCCGTGGGAAAAAGAAGTCCTTTCCCCAGGGTCTGGGTGTCAGATGAAAGGTGGCCTTTGGGGCTCTAAGGACTTGTAGGGTAGTACTTACTGGCTAGAGTAGAGGAAATGGATTCTATTTGAATATCTGTCTAGAGGCTTTGCCCCACAGGTCCTGGTTGTCCTTGATGGGCTGCAGCTGTGAGCATTGAAGAGAACTGGGATAAAAGGGGGCGGCTTAGCCATTCAGGGAGAGCCTTGAAGGAGCCCTGAACTGGGAAAGAACAGCATGCAGAAGAAAGCGTCTGTGCTGTGAAGATCTGCAGCCATAAGAACACACCGAGGAGGTATGGACTTTAGCAATCTGAGAACAGCATGATGGGACTCTAGAGAAATAGAACAACAACAAGTGGCAGCTTTAGATTTGGAGCAATCCAGCAAAGCTTGCAAATTTCTTGCTGGGCACCACCCTCTTGGTCAGGGCGAGTGGCCAGAAATGGAGGCCATTTTCCATGGGGAAAACGAAGTCATTGGCCCAGGCTCTGGGTGTCAGATGAAAGGTGGCGTCTGGGGCTCTAAGGACTTGCAGGGTCCTAGTTGCTGGCAGCTTTCGTTCTGGAAGGATCCAGCACAGTTTGTAGATTCCTGGCTTGGCACTGCCCTGCCTGCCAGGCCAAGTGGCCACAAATGAAGGCCATTTTCCATGGGAAAAAGAAGTCCTTTCCCCAGGGTCTCAGTAATATGTTCAAGGTGGCGTTTGAGGCTCTAAGTACTTCCAGGGCCCTAGTTGCTGGCAGCTTTTCTTTTGGAAAAATCCAGCAACGATTGCATCATTCTAGCTAGGCTCCCACTTTCTGCCAGGGTGAGTGGCTGCCAAGGGAGGCCATTTGCCATGGGAAAAAGAAGTCCTTTCCCCAGGGTCTGGGTGTCAGATGAAAGGTGGCCTTTGGGGCTCTAAGGACTTGTAGGGTACTACTTACTGGCTAGAGTAGAGGAAATGGATTCTATTTGAATATCTGTCTAGAGGCTTTGCCCCACAGGTCCTGGTTGTCCTTGATGGGCTGCAGCTGTGAGCATTGAAGAGAACTGGGATAAAAGGGGGCGGCTTAGCCATTCAGGGAGAGCCTTGAAGGAGCCCTGAACTGGGAAAGAACAGCATGCAGAAGAAAGCGTCTGTGCTGTGAAGATCTGCAGCCATAAGAACACACCGAGGAGGTATGGACTTTAGCAATCTGAGAACAGCATGATGGGACTCTAGAGAAATAGAACAACAACAAGTGGCAGCTTTCGATTTGGAGCAATCCAGCAAAGCTTGCAAATTTCTTGCTGGGCACCACCCTCTTGGTCAGGGCGAGAGGCCAGAAATGGAGGCCATTTTCCATGAGGAAAACGAAGTCATTGGCCCAGGCTCTGGGTGTCAGATGAAAGGTGGCATCTGGGGCTCTAAGGACTTGCAGGGTCCTAGTTGCTGGCAGCTTTCGTTCTGGAAGGATCCAGCACAGTTTGTAGATTCCTGGCTTGGCACTGCCCTGCCTGCCAGGCCAAGTGGCCACAAATGAAGGCCATTTTCCATGGGAAAAAGAAGTCCTTTCCCCAGGGTCTCAGTAATATGTTCAAGGTGGCGTTTGAGGCTCTAAGTACATCCAGGGCCCTAGTTGCTGGCAGCTTTTCTTTTGGAAAAATCCAGCAACGATCGCATCATTCTAGCTAGGCTCCCACTTTCTGCCAGGGTGAGTGGCTGCCAAGGGAGGCCATTTGCCATGGGAAAAAGAAGTCCTTTCCCCAGGGTCTGGGTGTCAGATGAAAGGTGGCCTTTGGGGCTCTAAGGACTTGTAGGGTAGTACTTACTGGCTAGAGTAGAGGAAATGGATTCTATTTGAATATCTGTCTAGAGGCTTTGCCCCACAGGTCCTGGTTGTCCTTGATGGGCTGCAGCTGTGAGCATTGAAGAGAACTGGGATAAAAGGGGGCGGCGTAGCCATTCAGGGAGAGCCTTGAAGGAGCCCTGAACTGGGAAAGAACAGCATGCAGAAGAAAGCGTCTGTGCTGTGAAGATCTGCAGCCATAAGAACACACCGAGGAGGTATGGACTTTAGCAATCTGAGAACAGCATGATGGGACTCTAGAGAAATAGAACAACAACAAGTGGCAGCTTTAGATTTGGAGCAATCCAGCAAAGCTTGCAAATTTCTTGCTGGGCACCACCCTCTTGGTCAGGGCGAGTGGCCAGAAATGGAGGCCATTTTCCATGGGGAAAACGAAGTCATTGGCCCAGGCTCTGGGTGTCAGATGAAAGGTGGCGTCTGGGGCTCTAAGGACTTGCAGGGTCCTAGTTGCTGGCAGCTTTCGTTCTGGAAGGATCCAGCACAGTTTGTAGATTCCTGGCTTGGCACTGCCCTGCCTGCCAGGCCAAGTGGCCACAAATGAAGGCCATTTTCCATGGGAAAAAGAAGTCCTTTCCCCAGGGTCTCAGTAATATGTTCAAGGTGGCGTTTGAGGCTCTAAGTACTTCCAGGGCCCTAGTTGCTGCCAGCTTTTCTTTTGGAAAAATCCAGCAACGATTGCATCATTCTAGCTAGGCTCCCACTTTCTGCCAGGGTGAGTGGCTGCCAAGGGAGGCCATTTGCCATGGGAAAAAGAAGTCCTTTCCCCAGGGTCTGGGTGTCAGATGAAAGGTGGCCTTTGGGGCTCTAAGGACTTGTAGGGTACTACTTACTGGCTAGAGTAGAGGAAATGGATTCTATTTGAATATCTGTCTAGAGGCTTTGCCCCACAGGTCCTGGTTGTCCTTGATGGGCTGCAGCTGTGAGCATTGAAGAGAACTGGGATAAAAGGGGGCGGCTTAGCCATTCAGGGAGAGCCTTGAAGGAGCCCTGAACTGGGAAAGAACAGCATGCAGAAGAAAGCGTCTGTGCTGTGAAGATCTGCAGCCATAAGAACACACCGAGGAGGTATGGACTTTAGCAATCTGAGAACAGCATGATGGGACTCTAGAGAAATAGAACAACAACAAGTGGCAGCTTTCGATTTGGAGCAATCCAGCAAAGCTTGCAAATTTCTTGCTGGGCACCACCCTCTTGGTCAGGGCGAGTGGCCAGAAATGGAGGCCATTTTCCATGAGGAAAACGAAGTCATTGGCCCAGGCTCTGGGTGTCAGATGAAAGGTGGCATCTGGGGCTCTAAGGACTTGCAGGGTCCTAGTTGCTGGCAGCTTTCGTTCTGGAAGGATCCAGCACAGTTTGTAGATTCCTGGCTTGGCACTGCCCTGCCTGCCAGGCCAAGTGGCCAGAAATGAAGGCCATTTTCCATGGGAAAAAGAAGTCCTTTCCCCAGGGTCTCAGTAATATGTTCAAGGTGGCGTTTGAGGCTCTAAGTACATCCAGGGCCCTAGTTCCTGGCAGCTTTTCTTTTGGAAAAATCCAGCAACGATCGCATCATTCTAGCTAGGCTCCCACTTTCTGCCAGGGTGAGTGGCTGCCAAGGGAGGCCATTTGCCATGGGAAAAAGAAGTCCTTTCCCCAGGGTCTGGGTGTCAGATGAAAGGTGGCCTTTGGGGCTCTAAGGACTTGTAGGGTAGTACTTACTGGCTAGAGTAGAGGAAATGGATTCTATTTGAATATCTGTCTAGAGGCTTTGCCCCACAGGTCCTGGTTGTCCTTGATGGGCTGCAGCTGTGAGCATTGAAGAGAACTGGGATAAAAGGGGGCGGCTTAGCCATTCAGGGAGAGCCTTGAAGGAGCCCTGAACTGGGAAAGAACAGCATGCAGAAGAAAGCGTCTGTGCTGTGAAGATCTGCAGCCATAAGAACACACCGAGGAGGTATGGACTTTAGCAATCTGAGAACAGCATGATGGGACTCTAGAGAAATAGAACAACAACAAGTGGCAGCTTTAGATTTGGAGCAATCCAGCAAAGATTGCAAATTTCTTGCTGGGCACCACCCTCTTGGTCAGGGTGAGAGGCCAGAAATGGAGGCCATTTTCCATGGGGAAAACGAAGTCATTGGCCCAGGCTCTGGGTGTCAGATGAAAGGTGGCGTCTGGGGCTCTAAGGACTTGCAGGGTCCTAGTTGCTGGCAGCTTTCGTTCTGGAAGGATCCAGCACAGTTTGTAGATTCCTGGCTTGGCACTGCCCTGCCTGCCAGGCCAAGTGGCCAGAAATGAAGGCCATTTTCCATGGGAAAAAGAAGTCCTTTCCCCAGGGTCTCAGTAATATGTTCAAGGTGGCGTTTGAGGCTCTAAGTACATCCAGGGCCCTAGTTGCTGGCAGCTTTTCTTTTGGAAAAATCCAGCAACGATCGCATCATTCTAGCTAGGCTCCCACTTTCTGCCAGGGTGAGTGGCTGCCAAGGGAGGCCATTTGCCATGGGAAAAAGAAGTCCTTTCCCCAGGGTCTGGGTGTCAGATGAAAGGTGGCCTTTGGGGCTCTAAGGACTTGTAGGGTAGTACTTACTGGCTAGAGTAGAGGAAATGGATTCTATTTGAATATCTGTCTAGAGGCTTTGCCCCACAGGTCCTGGTTGTCCTTGATGGGCTGCAGCTGTGAGCATTGAAGAGAACTGGGATAAAAGGGGGCGGCGTAGCCATTCAGGGAGAGCCTTGAAGGAGCCCTGAACTGGGAAAGAACAGCATGCAGAAGAAAGTGTCTGTGCTGTGAAGATCTGCAGCCATAAGAACACACCGAGGAGGTATGGACTTTAGCAATCTGAGGACAGCATTATGGGACTCTAGAGAAATAGAACAACAACAAGTGGCAGCTTTCGATTTGGAGCAATCCAGGAAAGCTTGCAAATTTCTTGCTGGGCACCACCCTCTTGGTCAGGGCGAGTGGCCAGAAATGGAGGCCATTTTCCATGAGGAAAACGAAGTCATTGGCCCAGGCTCTGGGTGTCAGATGAAAGGTGGCATCTGGGGCTCTAAGGACTTGCAGGGTCCTAGTTGCTGGCAGCTTTCGTTCTGGAAGGATCCAGCACAGTTTGTAGATTCCTGGCTTGGCACTGCCCTGCCTGCCAGGCCAAGTGGCCACAAATGAAGGCCGTTTCCCATGGGAAAAAGAAGTCCTTTCCCCAGGGTCTCAGTAATATGTTCAAGGTGGCGTTTGAGGCTCTAAGGACTTGCAGGGTCCTAGTTGCTGGCAGCTTTTCTTTTGGAAAAATCCAGCAACGATCGCATCATTCTAGCTAGGCTCCCACTTTCTGCCAGGGTGAGTGGCTGCCAAGGGAGGCCATTTGCCATGGGAAAAAGAAGTCCTTTCCCCAGGGTCTGGGTGTCAGATGAAAGGTGGCCTTTGGGGCTCTAAGGACTTGTAGGGTAGTACTTACTGGCTAGAGTAGAGGAAATGGATTCTATTTGAATATCTGTCTAGAGGCTTTGCCCCACAGGTCCTGGTTGTCCTTGATGGGCTGCAGCTGTGAGCATTGAAGAGAACTGGGATAAAAGGGGGCGGCTTAGCCATTCAGGGAGAGCCTTGAAGGAGCCCTGAACTGGGAAAGAACAGCATGCAGAAGAAAGCGTCTGTGCTGTGAAGATCTGCAGCCATAAGAACACACCGAGGAGGTATGGACTTTAGCAATCTGAGAACAGCATGATGGGACTCTAGAGAAATAGAACAACAACAAGTGGCAGCTTTAGATTTGGAGCAATCCAGCAAAGCTTGCAAATTTCTTGCTGGGCACCACCCTCTTGGTCAGGGTGAGAGGCCAGAAATGGAGGCCATTTTCCATGGGGAAAACGAAGTCATTGGCCCAGGCTCTGGGTGTCAGATGAAAGGTGGCGTCTGGGGCTCTAAGGACTTGCAGGGTCCTAGTTGCTGGCAGCTTTCGTTCTGGAAGGATCCAGCACAGTTTGTAGATTCCTGGCTTGGCACTGCCCTGCCTGCCAGGCCAAGTGGCCACAAATGAAGGCCATTTTCCATGGGAAAAAGAAGTCCTTTCCCCAGGGTCTCAGTAATATGTTCAAGGTGGCGTTTGAGGCTCTAAGTACATCCAGGGCCCTAGTTCCTGGCAGCTTTTCTTTTGGAAAAATCCAGCAACGATCGCATCATTCTAGCTAGGCTCCCACTTTCTGCCAGGGTGAGTGGCTGCCAAGGGAGGCCATTTGCCGTGGGAAAAAGAAGTCCTTTCCCCAGGGTCTGGGTGTCAGATGAAAGGTGGCCTTTGGGGCTCTAAGGACTTGTAGGGTAGTACTTACTGGCTAGAGTAGAGGAAATGGATTCTATTTGAATATCTGTCTAGAGGCTTTGCCCCACAGGTCCTGGTTGTCCTTGATGGGCTGCAGCTGTGAGCATTGAAGAGAACTGGGATAAAAGGGGGCGGCTTAGCCATTCAGGGAGAGCCTTGAAGGAGCCCTGAACTGGGAAAGAACAGCATGCAGAAGAAAGCGTCTGTGCTGTGAAGATCTGCAGCCATAAGAACACACCGAGGAGGTATGGACTTTAGCAATCTGAGAACAGCATGATGGGACTCTAGAGAAATAGAACAACAACAAGTGGCAGCTTTAGATTTGGAGCAATCCAGCAAAGCTTGCAAATTTCTTGCTGGGCACCACCCTCTTGGTCAGGGCGAGTGGCCAGAAATGGAGGCCATTTTCCATGGGGAAAACGAAGTCATTGGCCCAGGCTCTGGGTGTCAGATGAAAGGTGGCGTCTGGGGCTCTAAGGACTTGCAGGGTCCTAGTTGCTGGCAGCTTTCGTTCTGGAAGGATCCAGCACAGTTTGTAGATTCCTGGCTTGGCACTGCCCTGCCTGCCAGGCCAAGTGGCCACAAATGAAGGCCATTTTCCATGGGAAAAAGAAGTCCTTTCCCCAGGGTCTCAGTAATATGTTCAAGGTGGCGTTTGAGGCTCTAAGTACTTCCAGGGCCCTAGTTGCTGGCAGCTTTTCTTTTGGAAAAATCCAGCAACGATTGCATCATTCTAGCTAGGCTCCCACTTTCTGCCAGGGTGAGTGGCTGCCAAGGGAGGCCATTTGCCATGGGAAAAAGAAGTCCTTTCCCCAGGGTCTGGGTGTCAGATGAAAGGTGGCCTTTGGGGCTCTAAGGACTTGTAGGGTACTACTTACTGGCTAGAGTAGAGGAAATGGATTCTATTTGAATATCTGTCTAGAGGCTTTGCCCCACAGGTCCTGGTTGTCCTTGATGGGCTGCAGCTGTGAGCATTGAAGAGAACTGGGATAAAAGGGGGCGGCTTAGCCATTCAGGGAGAGCCTTGAAGGAGCCCTGAACTGGGAAAGAACAGCATGCAGAAGAAAGCGTCTGTGCTGTGAAGATCTGCAGCCATAAGAACACACCGAGGAGGTATGGACTTTAGCAATCTGAGAACAGCATGATGGGACTCTAGAGAAATAGAACAACAACAAGTGGCAGCTTTCGATTTGGAGCAATCCAGCAAAGCTTGCAAATTTCTTGCTGGGCACCACCCTCTTGGTCAGGGCGAGTGGCCAGAAATGGAGGCCATTTTCCATGAGGAAAACGAAGTCATTGGCCCAGGCTCTGGGTGTCAGATGAAAGGTGGCATCTGGGGCTCTAAGGACTTGCAGGGTCCTAGTTGCTGGCAGCTTTCGTTCTGGAAGGATCCAGCACAGTTTGTAGATTCCTGGCTTGGCACTGCCCTGCCTGCCAGGCCAAGTGGCCACAAATGAAGGCCATTTTCCATGGGAAAAAGAAGTCCTTTCCCCAGGGTCTCAGTAATATGTTCAAGGTGGCGTTTGAGGCTCTAAGTACATCCAGGGCCCTAGTTGCTGGCAGCTTTTCTTTTGGAAAAATCCAGCAACGATCGCATCATTCTAGCTAGGCTCCCACTTTCTGCCAGGGTGAGTGGCTGCCAAGGGAGGCCATTTGCCATGGGAAAAAGAAGTCCTTTCCCCAGGGTCTGGGTGTCAGATGAAAGGTGGCCTTTGGGGCTCTAAGGACTTGTAGGGTAGTACTTACTGGCTAGAGTAGAGGAAATGGATTCTATTTGAATATCTGTCTAGAGGCTTTGCCCCACAGGTCCTGGTTGTCCTTGATGGGCTGCAGCTGTGAGCATTGAAGAGAACTGGGATAAAAGGGGGCGGCGTAGCCATTCAGGGAGAGCCTTGAAGGAGCCCTGAACTGGGAAAGAACAGCATGCAGAAGAAAGCGTCTGTGCTGTGAAGATCTGCAGCCATAAGAACACACCGAGGAGGTATGGACTTTAGCAATCTGAGAACAGCATGATGGGACTCTAGAGAAATAGAACAACAACAAGTGGCAGCTTTAGATTTGGAGCAATCCAGCAAAGCTTGCAAATTTCTTGCTGGGCACCACCCTCTTGGTCAGGGCGAGTGGCCAGAAATGGAGGCCATTTTCCATGGGGAAAACGAAGTCATTGGCCCAGGCTCTGGGTGTCAGATGAAAGGTGGCGTCTGGGGCTCTAAGGACTTGCAGGGTCCTAGTTGCTGGCAGCTTTCGTTCTGGAAGGATCCAGCACAGTTTGTAGATTCCTGGCTTGGCACTGCCCTGCCTGCCAGGCCAAGTGGCCACAAATGAAGGCCATTTTCCATGGGAAAAAGAAGTCCTTTCCCCAGGGTCTCAGTAATATGTTCAAGGTGGCGTTTGAGGCTCTAAGTACTTCCAGGGCCCTAGTTGCTGCCAGCTTTTCTTTTGGAAAAATCCAGCAACGATTGCATCATTCTAGCTAGGCTCCCACTTTCTGCCAGGGTGAGTGGCTGCCAAGGGAGGCCATTTGCCATGGGAAAAAGAAGTCCTTTCCCCAGGGTCTGGGTGTCAGATGAAAGGTGGCCTTTGGGGCTCTAAGGACTTGTAGGGTAGTACTTACTGGCTAGAGTAGAGGAAATGGATTCTATTTGAATATCTGTCTAGAGGCTTTGCCCCACAGGTCCTGGTTGTCCTTGATGGGCTGCAGCTGTGAGCATTGAAGAGAACTGGGATAAAAGGGGGCGGCTTAGCCATTCAGGGAGAGCCTTGAAGGAGCCCTGAACTGGGAAAGAACAGCATGCAGAAGAAAGCGTCTGTGCTGTGAAGATCTGCAGCCATAAGAACACACCGAGGAGGTATGGACTTTAGCAATCTGAGAACAGCATGATGGGACTCTAGAGAAATAGAACAACAACAAGTGGCAGCTTTCGATTTGGAGCAATCCAGCAAAGCTTGCAAATTTCTTGCTGGGCACCACCCTCTTGGTCAGGGCGAGTGGCCAGAAATGGAGGCCATTTTCCATGAGGAAAACGAAGTCATTGGCCCAGGCTCTGGGTGTCAGATGAAAGGTGGCATCTGGGGCTCTAAGGACTTGCAGGGTCCTAGTTGCTGGCAGCTTTCGTTCTGGAAGGATCCAGCACAGTTTGTAGATTCCTGGCTTGGCACTGCCCTGCCTGCCAGGCCAAGTGGCCAGAAATGAAGGCCATTTTCCATGGGAAAAAGAAGTCCTTTCCCCAGGGTCTCAGTAATATGTTCAAGGTGGCGTTTGAGGCTCTAAGTACATCCAGGGCCCTAGTTCCTGGCAGCTTTTCTTTTGGAAAAATCCAGCAACGATCGCATCATTCTAGCTAGGCTCCCACTTTCTGCCAGGGTGAGTGGCTGCCAAGGGAGGCCATTTGCCATGGGAAAAAGAAGTCCTTTCCCCAGGGTCTGGGTGTCAGATGAAAGGTGGCCTTTGGGGCTCTAAGGACTTGTAGGGTAGTACTTACTGGCTAGAGTAGAGGAAATGGATTCTATTTGAATATCTGTCTAGAGGCTTTGCCCCACAGGTCCTGGTTGTCCTTGATGGGCTGCAGCTGTGAGCATTGAAGAGAACTGGGATAAAAGGGGGCGGCTTAGCCATTCAGGGAGAGCCTTGAAGGAGCCCTGAACTGGGAAAGAACAGCATGCAGAAGAAAGCGTCTGTGCTGTGAAGATCTGCAGCCATAAGAACACACCGAGGAGGTATGGACTTTAGCAATCTGAGAACAGCATGATGGGACTCTAGAGAAATAGAACAACAACAAGTGGCAGCTTTAGATTTGGAGCAATCCAGCAAAGATTGCAAATTTCTTGCTGGGCACCACCCTCTTGGTCAGGGTGAGAGGCCAGAAATGGAGGCCATTTTCCATGGGGAAAACGAAGTCATTGGCCCAGGCTCTGGGTGTCAGATGAAAGGTGGCGTCTGGGGCTCTAAGGACTTGCAGGGTCCTAGTTGCTGGCAGCTTTCGTTCTGGAAGGATCCAGCACAGTTTGTAGATTCCTGGCTTGGCACTGCCCTGCCTGCCAGGCCAAGTGGCCACAAATGAAGGCCATTTCCCATGGGAAAAAGAAGTCCTTTCCCCAGGGTCTCAGTAATATGTTCAAGGTGGCGTTTGAGGCTCTAAGTACTTCCAGGGCCCTAGTTGCTGGCAGCTTTTCTTTTGGAAAAATCCAGCAACGATCGCATCATTCTAGCTAGGCTCCCACTTTCTGACAGGGTGAGTGGCTGCCAAGGGAGGCCATTTGCCATGGGAAAAAGAAGTCCTTTCCCCAGGGTCTGGGTGTCAGATGAAAGGTGGCCTTTGGGGCTCTAAGGACTTGTAGGGTAGTACTTACTGGCTAGAGTAGAGGAAATGGATTCTATTTGAATATCTGTCTAGAGGCTTTGCCCCACAGGTCCTGGTTGTCCTTGATGGGCTGCAGCTGTGAGCATTGAAGAGAACTGGGATAAAAGGGGGCGGCTTAGCCATTCAGGGAGAGCCTTGAAGGAGCCCTGAACTGGGAAAGAACAGCATGCAGAAGAAAGCGTCTGTGCTGTGAAGATCTGCAGCCATAAGAACACACCGAGGAGGTATGGACTTTAGCAATCTGAGAACAGCATGATGGGACTCTAGAGAAATAGAACAACAACAAGTGGCAGCTTTAGATTTGGAGCAATCCAGCAAAGCTTGCAAATTTCTTGCTGGGCACCACCCTCTTGGTCAGGGTGAGAGGCCAGAAATGGAGGCCATTTTCCATGGGGAAAACGAAGTCATTGGCCCAGGCTCTGGGTGTCAGATGAAAGGTGGCGTCTGGGGCTCTAAGGACTTGCAGGGTCCTAGTTGCTGGCAGCTTTCGTTCTGGAAGGATCCAGCACAGTTTGTAGATTCCTGGCTTGGCACTGCCCTGCCTGCCAGGCCAAGTGGCCACAAATGAAGGCCGTTTTCCATGGGAAAAAGATGTCCTTTCCCCAGGGTCTCAGTAATATGTTCAAGGTGGCGTTTGAGGCTCTAAGGACTTGCAGGGTCCTAGTTGCTGCCAGCTTTTCTTTTGGAAAAATCCAGCAACGATCGCATCATTCTAGCTAGGCTCCCACTTTCTGCCAGGGTGAGTGGCTGCCAAGGGAGGCCATTTGCCATGGGAAAAAGAAGTCCTTTCCCCAGGGTCTGGGTGTCAGATGAAAGGTGGCCTTTGGGGCTCTAAGGACTTGTAGGGTAGTACTTACTGGCTAGAGTAGAGGAAATGGATTCTATTTGAATATCTGTCTAGAGGCTTTGCCCCACAGGTCCTGGTTGTCCTTGATGGGCTGCAGCTGTGAGCATTGAAGAGAACTGGGATAAAAGGGGGCGGCTTAGCCATTCAGGGAGAGCCTTGAAGGAGCCCTGAACTGGGAAAGAACAGCATGCAGAAGAAAGCGTCTGTGCTGTGAAGATCTGCAGCCATAAGAACACACCGAGGAGGTATGGACTTTAGCAATCTGAGAACAGCATGATGGGACTCTAGAGAAATAGAACAACAACAAGTGGCAGCTTTAGATTTGGAGCAATCCAGCAAAGCTTGCAAATTTCTTGCTGGGCACCACCCTCTTGGTCAGGGCGAGTGGCCAGAAATGGAGGCCATTTTCCATGAGGAAAACGAAGTCATTGGCCCAGGCTCTGGGTGTCAGATGAAAGGTGGCATCTGGGGCTCTAAGGACTTGCAGGGTCCTAGTTGCTGGCAGCTTTCGTTCTGGAAGGATCCAGCACAGTTTGTAGATTCCTGGCTTGGCACTGCCCTGCCTGCCAGGCCAAGTGGCCACAAATGAAGGCCATTTTCCATGGGAAAAAGAAGTCCTTTCCCCAGGGTCTCAGTAATATGTTCAAGGTGGCGTTTGAGGCTCTAAGTACTTCCAGGGCCCTAGTTGCTGGCAGCTTTTCTTTTGGAAAAATCCAGCAACGATCGCATCATTCTAGCTAGGCTCCCACTTTCTGACAGGGTGAGTGGCTGCCAAGGGAGGCCATTTGCCATGGGAAAAAGAAGTCCTTTCCCCAGGGTCTGGGTGTCAGATGAAAGGTGGCCTTTGGGGCTCTAAGGACTTGTAGGGTAGTACTTACTGGCTAGAGTAGAGGAAATGGATTCTATTTGAATATCTGTCTAGAGGCTTTGCCCCACAGGTCCTGGTTGTCCTTGATGGGCTGCAGCTGTGAGCATTGAAGAGAACTGGGATAAAAGGGGGCGGCTTAGCCATTCAGGGAGAGCCTTGAAGGAGCCCTGAACTGGGAAAGAACAGCATGCAGAAGAAAGCGTCTGTGCTGTGAAGATCTGCAGCCATAAGAACACACCGAGGAGGTATGGACTTTAGCAATCTGAGAACAGCATGATGGGACTCTAGAGAAATAGAACAACAACAAGTGGCAGCTTTAGATTTGGAGCAATCCAGCAAAGCTTGCAAATTTCTTGCTGGGCACCACCCTCTTGGTCAGGGTGAGAGGCCAGAAATGGAGGCCATTTTCCATGGGGAAAACGAAGTCATTGGCCCAGGCTCTGGGTGTCAGATGAAAGGTGGCGTCTGGGGCTCTAAGGACTTGCAGGGTCCTAGTTGCTGGCAGCTTTCGTTCTGGAAGGATCCAGCACAGTTTGTAGATTCCTGGCTTGGCACTGCCCTGCCTGCCAGGCCAAGTGGCCACAAATGAAGGCCGTTTTCCATGGGAAAAAGATGTCCTTTCCCCAGGGTCTCAGTAATATGTTCAAGGTGGCGTTTGAGGCTCTAAGGACTTGCAGGGTCCTAGTTGCTGCCAGCTTTTCTTTTGGAAAAATCCAGCAACGATCGCATCATTCTAGCTAGGCTCCCACTTTCTGCCAGGGTGAGTGGCTGCCAAGGGAGGCCATTTGCCATGGGAAAAAGAAGTCCTTTCCCCAGGGTCTGGGTGTCAGATGAAAGGTGGCCTTTGGGGCTCTAAGGACTTGTAGGGTAGTACTTACTGGCTAGAGTAGAGGAAATGGATTCTATTTGAATATCTGTCTAGAGGCTTTGCCCCACAGGTCCTGGTTGTCCTTGATGGGCTGCAGCTGTGAGCATTGAAGAGAACTGGGATAAAAGGGGGCGGCTTAGCCATTCAGGGAGAGCCTTGAAGGAGCCCTGAACTGGGAAAGAACAGCATGCAGAAGAAAGCGTCTGTGCTGTGAAGATCTGCAGCCATAAGAACACACCGAGGAGGTATGGACTTTAGCAATCTGAGAACAGCATGATGGGACTCTAGAGAAATAGAACAAGAACAAGTGGCAGCTTTAGATTTGGAGCAATCCAGCAAAGCTTGCAAATTTCTTGCTGGGCACCACCCTCTTGGTCAGGGCGAGTGGCCAGAAATGGAGGCCATTTTCCATGGGGAAAACGAAGTCATTGGCCCAGGCTCTGGGTGTCAGATGAAAGGTGGCGTCTGGGGCTCTAAGGACTTGCAGGGTCCTAGTTGCTGGCAGCTTTCGTTCTGGAAGGATCCAGCACAGTTTGTAGATTCCTGGCTTGGCACTGCCCTGCCTGCCAGGCCAAGTGGCCAGAAATGAAGGCCATTTTCCATGGGAAAAAGAAGTCCTTTCCCCAGGGTCTCAGTAATATGTTCAAGGTGGCGTTTGAGGCTCTAAGTACTTCCAGGGCCCTAGTTGCTGCCAGCTTTTCTTTTGGAAAAATCCAGCAACGATCGCATCATTCTAGCTAGGCTCCCACTTTCTGCCAGGGTGAGTGGCTGCCAAGGGAGGCCATTTGCCATGGGAAAAAGAAGTCCTTTCCCCAGGGTCTGGGTGTCAGATGAAAGGTGGCCTTTGGGGCTCTAAGGACTTGTAGGGTAGTACTTACTGGCTAGAGTAGAGGAAATGGATTCTATTTGAATATCTGTCTAGAGGCTTTGCCCCACAGGTCCTGGTTGTCCTTGATGGGCTGCAGCTGTGAGCATTGAAGAGAACTGGGATAAAAGGGGGCGGCTTAGCCATTCAGGGAGAGCCTTGAAGGAGCCCTGAACTGGGAAAGAACAGCATGCAGAAGAAAGCGTCTGTGCTGTGAAGATCTGCAGCCATAAGAACACACCGAGGAGGTATGGACTTTAGCAATCTGAGAACAGCATGATGGGACTCTAGAGAAATAGAACAACAACAAGTGGCAGCTTTAGATTTGGAGCAATCCAGCAAAGCTTGCAAATTTCTTGCTGGGCACCACCCTCTTGGTCAGGGCGAGTGGCCAGAAATGGAGGCCATTTTCCATGGGGAAAACGAAGTCATTGGCCCAGGCTCTGGGTGTCAGATGAAAGGTGGCGTCTGGGGCTCTAAGGACTTGCAGGGTCCTAGTTGCTGGCAGCTTTCGTTCTGGAAGGATCCAGCACAGTTTGTAGATTCCTGGCTTGGCACTGCCCTGCCTGCCAGGCCAAGTGGCCACAAATGAAGGCCATTTGCCATGGGAAAAAGAAGTCCTTTCCCCAGGGTCTCAGTAATATGTTCAAGGTGGCGTTTGAGGCTCTAAGTACTTCCAGGGCCCTAGTTGCTGGCAGCTTTTCTTTTGGAAAAATCCAGCAACGATCGCATCATTCTAGCTAGGCTCCCACTTTCTGCCAGGGTGAGTGGCTGCCAAGGGAGGCCATTTGCCATGGGAAAAAGAAGTCCTTTCCCCAGGGTCTGGGTGTCAGATGAAAGGTGGCCTTTGGGGCTCTAAGGACTTGTAGGGTAGTACTTACTGGCTAGAGTAGAGGAAATGGATTCTATTTGAATATCTGTCTAGAGGCTTTGCCCCACAGGTCCTGGTTGTCCTTGATGGGCTGCAGCTGTGAGCATTGAAGAGAACTGGGATAAAAGGGGGCGGCTTAGCCATTCAGGGAGAGCCTTGAAGGAGCCCTGAACTGGGAAAGAACAGCATGCAGAAGAAAGCGTCTGTGCTGTGAAGATCTGCAGCCATAAGAACACACCGAGGAGGTATGGACTTTAGCAATCTGAGAACAGCATGATGGGACTCTAGAGAAATAGAACAACAACAAGTGGCAGCTTTCGATTTGGAGCAATCCAGCAAAGCTTGCAAATTTCTTGCTGGGCACCACCCTCTTGGTCAGGGCGAGTGGCCAGAAATGGAGGCCATTTTCCATGAGGAAAACGAAGTCATTGGCCCAGGCTCTGGGTGTCAGATGACAGGTGGCATCTGGGGCTCTAAGGACTTGCAGGGTCCTAGTTGCTGGCAGCTTTCGTTCTGGAAGGATCCAGCACAGTTTGTAGATTCCTGGCTTGGCACTGCCCTGCCTGCCAGGCCAAGTGGCCACAAATGAAGGCCATTTTCCATGGGAAAAAGAAGTCCTTTCCCCAGGGTCTCAGTAATATGTTCAAGGTGGCGTTTGAGGCTCTAAGTACTTCCAGGGCCCTAGTTGCTGCCAGCTTTTCTTTTGGAAAAATCCAGCAACGATTGCATCATTCTAGCTAGGCTCCCACTTTCTGCCAGGGTGAGTGGCTGCCAAGGGAGGCCATTTGCCATGGGAAAAAGAAGTCCTTTCCCCAGGGTCTGGGTGTCAGATGAAAGGTGGCCTTTGGGGCTCTAAGGACTTGTAGGGTACTACTTACTGGCTAGAGTAGAGGAAATGGATTCTATTTGAATATCTGTCTAGAGGCTTTGCCCCACAGGTCCTGGTTGTCCTTGATGGGCTGCAGCTGTGAGCATTGAAGAGAACTGGGATAAAAGGGGGCGGCTTAGCCATTCAGGGAGAGCCTTGAAGGAGCCCTGAACTGGGAAAGAACAGCATGCAGAAGAAAGCGTCTGTGCTGTGAAGATCTGCAGCCATAAGAACACACCGAGGAGGTATGGACTTTAGCAATCTGAGAACAGCATGATGGGACTCTAGAGAAATAGAACAACAACAAGTGGCAGCTTTCGATTTGGAGCAATCCAGCAAAGCTTGCAAATTTCTTGCTGGGCACCACCCTCTTGGTCAGGGCGAGTGGCCAGAAATGGAGGCCATTTTCCATGAGGAAAACGAAGTCATTGGCCCAGGCTCTGGGTGTCAGATGACAGGTGGCATCTGGGGCTCTAAGGACTTGCAGGGTCCTAGTTGCTGGCAGCTTTCGTTCTGGAAGGATCCAGCACAGTTTGTAGATTCCTGGCTTGGCACTGCCCTGCCTGCCAGGCCAAGTGGCCACAAATGAAGGCCATTTCCCATGGGAAAAAGAAGTCCTTTCCCCAGGGTCTCAGTAATATGTTCAAGGTGGCGTTTGAGGCTCTAAGTACTTCCAGGGCCCTAGTTGCTGGCAGCTTTTCTTTTGGAAAAATCCAGCAACGATCGCATCATTCTAGCTAGGCTCCCACTTTCTGACAGGGTGAGTGGCTGCCAAGGGAGGCCATTTGCCATGGGAAAAAGAAGTCCTTTCCCCAGGGTCTGGGTGTCAGATGAAAGGTGGCCTTTGGGGCTCTAAGGACTTGTAGGGTAGTACTTACTGGCTAGAGTAGAGGAAATGGATTCTATTTGAATATCTGTCTAGAGGCTTTGCCCCACAGGTCCTGGTTGTCCTTGATGGGCTGCAGCTGTGAGCATTGAAGAGAACTGGGATAAAAGGGGGCGGCTTAGCCATTCAGGGAGAGCCTTGAAGGAGCCCTGAACTGGGAAAGAACAGCATGCAGAAGAAAGCGTCTGTGCTGTGAAGATCTGCAGCCATAAGAACACACCGAGGAGGTATGGACTTTAGCAATCTGAGAACAGCATGATGGGACTCTAGAGAAATAGAACAACAACAAGTGGCAGCTTTAGATTTGGAGCAATCCAGCAAAGCTTGCAAATTTCTTGCTGGGCACCACCCTCTTGGTCAGGGTGAGAGGCCAGAAATGGAGGCCATTTTCCATGGGGAAAACGAAGTCATTGGCCCAGGCTCTGGGTGTCAGATGAAAGGTGGCGTCTGGGGCTCTAAGGACTTGCAGGGTCCTAGTTGCTGGCAGCTTTCGTTCTGGAAGGATCCAGCACAGTTTGTAGATTCCTGGCTTGGCACTGCCCTGCCTGCCAGGCCAAGTGGCCACAAATGAAGGCCGTTTTCCATGGGAAAAAGATGTCCTTTCCCCAGGGTCTCAGTAATATGTTCAAGGTGGCGTTTGAGGCTCTAAGGACTTGCAGGGTCCTAGTTGCTGCCAGCTTTTCTTTTGGAAAAATCCAGCAACGATCGCATCATTCTAGCTAGGCTCCCACTTTCTGCCAGGGTGAGTGGCTGCCAAGGGAGGCCATTTGCCATGGGAAAAAGAAGTCCTTTCCCCAGGGTCTGGGTGTCAGATGAAAGGTGGCCTTTGGGGCTCTAAGGACTTGTAGGGTAGTACTTACTGGCTAGAGTAGAGGAAATGGATTCTATTTGAATATCTGTCTAGAGGCTTTGCCCCACAGGTCCTGGTTGTCCTTGATGGGCTGCAGCTGTGAGCATTGAAGAGAACTGGGATAAAAGGGGGCGGCTTAGCCATTCAGGGAGAGCCTTGAAGGAGCCCTGAACTGGGAAAGAACAGCATGCAGAAGAAAGCGTCTGTGCTGTGAAGATCTGCAGCCATAAGAACACACCGAGGAGGTATGGACTTTAGCAATCTGAGAACAGCATGATGGGACTCTAGAGAAATAGAACAAGAACAAGTGGCAGCTTTAGATTTGGAGCAATCCAGCAAAGCTTGCAAATTTCTTGCTGGGCACCACCCTCTTGGTCAGGGCGAGTGGCCAGAAATGGAGGCCATTTTCCATGAGGAAAACGAAGTCATTGGCCCAGGCTCTGGGTGTCAGATGAAAGGTGGCATCTGGGGCTCTAAGGACTTGCAGGGTCCTAGTTGCTGGCAGCTTTCGTTCTGGAAGGATCCAGCACAGTTTGTAGATTCCTGGCTTGGCACTGCCCTGCCTGCCAGGCCAAGTGGCCACAAATGAAGGCCATTTTCCATGGGAAAAAGAAGTCCTTTCCCCAGGGTCTCAGTAATATGTTCAAGGTGGCGTTTGAGGCTCTAAGGACTTGCAGGGTCCTAGTTGCTGGCAGCTTTTCTTTTGGAAAAATCCAGCAACGATCGCATCATTCTAGCTAGGCTCCCACTTTCTGCCAGGGTGAGTGGCTGCCAAGGGAGGCCATTTGCCATGGGAAAAAGAAGTCCTTTCCCCAGGGTCTGGGTGTCAGATGAAAGGTGGCCTTTGGGGCTCTAAGGACTTGTAGGGTAGTACTTACTGGCTAGAGTAGAGGAAATGGATTCTATTTGAATATCTGTCTAGAGGCTTTGCCCCACAGGTCCTGGTTGTCCTTGATGGGCTGCAGCTGTGAGCATTGAAGAGAACTGGGATAAAAGGGGGCGGCTTAGCCATTCAGGGAGAGCCTTGAAGGAGCCCTGAACTGGGAAAGAACAGCATGCAGAAGAAAGCGTCTGTGCTGTGAAGATCTGCAGCCATAAGAACACACCGAGGAGGTATGGACTTTAGCAATCTGAGAACAGCATGATGGGACTCTAGAGAAATAGAACAACAACAAGTGGCAGCTTTAGATTTGGAGCAATCCAGCAAAGATTGCAAATTTCTTGCTGGGCACCACCCTCTTGGTCAGGGTGAGAGGCCAGAAATGGAGGCCATTTTCCATGGGGAAAACGAAGTCATTGGCCCAGGCTCTGGGTGTCAGATGAAAGGTGGCGTCTGGGGCTCTAAGGACTTGCAGGGTCCTAGTTGCTGGCAGCTTTCGTTCTGGAAGGATCCAGCACAGTTTGTAGATTCCTGGCTTGGCACTGCCCTGCCTGCCAGGCCAAGTGGCCAGAAATGAAGGCCATTTCCCATGGGAAAAAGAAGTCCTTTCCCCAGGGTCTCAGTAATATGTTCAAGGTGGCGTTTGAGGCTCTAAGTACTTCCAGGGCCCTAGTTGCTGGCAGCTTTTCTTTTGGAAAAATCCAGCAACGATCGCATCATTCTAGCTAGGCTCCCACTTTCTGCCAGGGTGAGTGGCTGCCAAGGGAGGCCATTTGCCATGGGAAAAAGAAGTCCTTTCCCCAGGGTCTGGGTGTCAGATGAAAGGTGGCCTTTGGGGCTCTAAGGACTTGTAGGGTAGTACTTACTGGCTAGAGTAGAGGAAATGGATTCTATTTGAATATCTGTCTAGAGGCTTTGCCCCACAGGTCCTGGTTGTCCTTGATGGGCTGCAGCTGTGAGCATTGAAGAGAACTGGGATAAAAGGGGGCGGCTTAGCCATTCAGGGAGAGCCTTGAAGGAGCCCTGAACTGGGAAAGAACAGCATGCAGAAGAAAGCGTCTGTGCTGTGAAGATCTGCAGCCATAAGAACACACCGAGGAGGTATGGACTTTAGCAATCTGAGAACAGCATGATGGGACTCTAGAGAAATAGAACAACAACAAGTGGCAGCTTTCGATTTGGAGCAATCCAGCAAAGCTTGCAAATTTCTTGCTGGGCACCACCCTCTTGGTCAGGGCGAGTGGCCAGAAATGGAGGCCATTTTCCATGAGGAAAACGAAGTCATTGGCCCAGGCTCTGGGTGTCAGATGACAGGTGGCATCTGGGGCTCTAAGGACTTGCAGGGTCCTAGTTGCTGGCAGCTTTCGTTCTGGAAGGATCCAGCACAGTTTGTAGATTCCTGGCTTGGCACTGCCCTGCCTGCCAGGCCAAGTGGCCACAAATGAAGGCCATTTTCCATGGGAAAAAGAAGTCCTTTCCCCAGGGTCTCAGTAATATGTTCAAGGTGGCGTTTGAGGCTCTAAGTACTTCCAGGGCCCTAGTTGCTGCCAGCTTTTCTTTTGGAAAAATCCAGCAACGATTGCATCATTCTAGCTAGGCTCCCACTTTCTGCCAGGGTGAGTGGCTGCCAAGGGAGGCCATTTGCCATGGGAAAAAGAAGTCCTTTCCCCAGGGTCTGGGTGTCAGATGAAAGGTGGCCTTTGGGGCTCTAAGGACTTGTAGGGTACTACTTACTGGCTAGAGTAGAGGAAATGGATTCTATTTGAATATCTGTCTAGAGGCTTTGCCCCACAGGTCCTGGTTGTCCTTGATGGGCTGCAGCTGTGAGCATTGAAGAGAACTGGGATAAAAGGGGGCGGCTTAGCCATTCAGGGAGAGCCTTGAAGGAGCCCTGAACTGGGAAAGAACAGCATGCAGAAGAAAGCGTCTGTGCTGTGAAGATCTGCAGCCATAAGAACACACCGAGGAGGTATGGACTTTAGCAATCTGAGAACAGCATGATGGGACTCTAGAGAAATAGAACAACAACAAGTGGCAGCTTTCGATTTGGAGCAATCCAGCAAAGCTTGCAAATTTCTTGCTGGGCACCACCCTCTTGGTCAGGGCGAGTGGCCAGAAATGGAGGCCATTTTCCATGAGGAAAACGAAGTCATTGGCCCAGGCTCTGGGTGTCAGATGACAGGTGGCATCTGGGGCTCTAAGGACTTGCAGGGTCCTAGTTGCTGGCAGCTTTCGTTCTGGAAGGATCCAGCACAGTTTGTAGATTCCTGGCTTGGCACTGCCCTGCCTGCCAGGCCAAGTGGCCACAAATGAAGGCCATTTCCCATGGGAAAAAGAAGTCCTTTCCCCAGGGTCTCAGTAATATGTTCAAGGTGGCGTTTGAGGCTCTAAGTACTTCCAGGGCCCTAGTTGCTGGCAGCTTTTCTTTTGGAAAAATCCAGCAACGATCGCATCATTCTAGCTAGGCTCCCACTTTCTGACAGGGTGAGTGGCTGCCAAGGGAGGCCATTTGCCATGGGAAAAAGAAGTCCTTTCCCCAGGGTCTGGGTGTCAGATGAAAGGTGGCCTTTGGGGCTCTAAGGACTTGTAGGGTAGTACTTACTGGCTAGAGTAGAGGAAATGGATTCTATTTGAATATCTGTCTAGAGGCTTTGCCCCACAGGTCCTGGTTGTCCTTGATGGGCTGCAGCTGTGAGCATTGAAGAGAACTGGGATAAAAGGGGGCGGCTTAGCCATTCAGGGAGAGCCTTGAAGGAGCCCTGAACTGGGAAAGAACAGCATGCAGAAGAAAGCGTCTGTGCTGTGAAGATCTGCAGCCATAAGAACACACCGAGGAGGTATGGACTTTAGCAATCTGAGAACAGCATTATGGGACTCTAGAGAAATAGAACAACAACAAGTGGCAGCTTTAGATTTGGAGCAATCCAGCAAAGCTTGCAAATTTCTTGCTGGGCACCACCCTCTTGGTCAGGGTGAGAGGCCAGAAATGGAGGCCATTTTCCATGGGGAAAACGAAGTCATTGGCCCAGGCTCTGGGTGTCAGATGAAAGGTGGCGTCTGGGGCTCTAAGGACTTGCAGGGTCCTAGTTGCTGGCAGCTTTCGTTCTGGAAGGATCCAGCACAGTTTGTAGATTCCTGGCTTGGCACTGCCCTGCCTGCCAGGCCAAGTGGCCACAAATGAAGGCCGTTTTCCATGGGAAAAAGATGTCCTTTCCCCAGGGTCTCAGTAATATGTTCAAGGTGGCGTTTGAGGCTCTAAGGACTTGCAGGGTCCTAGTTGCTGCCAGCTTTTCTTTTGGAAAAATCCAGCAACGATCGCATCATTCTAGCTAGGCTCCCACTTTCTGCCAGGGTGAGTGGCTGCCAAGGGAGGCCATTTGCCATGGGAAAAAGAAGTCCTTTCCCCAGGGTCTGGGTGTCAGATGAAAGGTGGCCTTTGGGGCTCTAAGGACTTGTAGGGTAGTACTTACTGGCTAGAGTAGAGGAAATGGATTCTATTTGAATATCTGTCTAGAGGCTTTGCCCCACAGGTCCTGGTTGTCCTTGATGGGCTGCAGCTGTGAGCATTGAAGAGAACTGGGATAAAAGGGGGCGGCTTAGCCATTCAGGGAGAGCCTTGAAGGAGCCCTGAACTGGGAAAGAACAGCATGCAGAAGAAAGCGTCTGTGCTGTGAAGATCTGCAGCCATAAGAACACACCGAGGAGGTATGGACTTTAGCAATCTGAGAACAGCATGATGGGACTCTAGAGAAATAGAACAACAACAAGTGGCAGCTTTAGATTTGGAGCAATCCAGCAAAGCTTGCAAATTTCTTGCTGGGCACCACCCTCTTGGTCAGGGCGAGTGGCCAGAAATGGAGGCCATTTTCCATGAGGAAAACGAAGTCATTGGCCCAGGCTCTGGGTGTCAGATGAAAGGTGGCATCTGGGGCTCTAAGGACTTGCAGGGTCCTAGTTGCTGGCAGCTTTCGTTCTGGAAGGATCCAGCACAGTTTGTAGATTCCTGGCTTGGCACTGCCCTGCCTGCCAGGCCAAGTGGCCACAAATGAAGGCCATTTTCCATGGGAAAAAGAAGTCCTTTCCCCAGGGTCTCAGTAATATGTTCAAGGTGGCGTTTGAGGCTCTAAGGACTTGCAGGGTCCTAGTTGCTGGCAGCTTTTCTTTTGGAAAAATCCAGCAACGATTGCATCATTCTAGCTAGGCTCCCACTTTCTGCCAGGGTGAGTGGCTGCCAAGGGAGGCCATTTGCCATGGGAAAAAGAAGTCCTTTCCCCAGGGTCTGGGTGTCAGATGAAAGGTGGCCTTTGGGGCTCTAAGGACTTGTAGGGTAGTACTTACTGGCTAGAGTAGAGGAAATGGATTCTATTTGAATATCTGTCTAGAGGCTTTGCCCCACAGGTCCTGGTTGTCCTTGATGGGCTGCAGCTGTGAGCATTGAAGAGAACTGGGATAAAAGGGGGCGGCTTAGCCATTCAGGGAGAGCCTTGAAGGAGCCCTGAACTGGGAAAGAACAGCATGCAGAAGAAAGCGTCTGTGCTGTGAAGATCTGCAGCCATAAGAACACACCGAGGAGGTATGGACTTTAGCAATCTGAGAACAGCATGATGGGACTCTAGAGAAATAGAACAACAACAAGTGGCAGCTTTAGATTTGGAGCAATCCAGCAAAGATTGCAAATTTCTTGCTGGGCACCACCCTCTTGGTCAGGGTGAGAGGCCAGAAATGGAGGCCATTTTCCATGGGGAAAACGAAGTCATTGGCCCAGGCTCTGGGTGTCAGATGAAAGGTGGCGTCTGGGGCTCTAAGGACTTGCAGGGTCCTAGTTGCTGGCAGCTTTCGTTCTGGAAGGATCCAGCACAGTTTGTAGATTCCTGGCTTGGCACTGCCCTGCCTGCCAGGCCAAGTGGCCAGAAATGAAGGCCATTTCCCATGGGAAAAAGAAGTCCTTTCCCCAGGGTCTCAGTAATATGTTCAAGGTGGCGTTTGAGGCTCTAAGTACTTCCAGGGCCCTAGTTGCTGGCAGCTTTTCTTTTGGAAAAATCCAGCAACGATCGCATCATTCTAGCTAGGCTCCCACTTTCTGACAGGGTGAGTGGCTGCCAAGGGAGGCCATTTGCCATGGGAAAAAGAAGTCCTTTCCCCAGGGTCTGGGTGTCAGATGAAAGGTGGCCTTTGGGGCTCTAAGGACTTGTAGGGTAGTACTTACTGGCTAGAGTAGAGGAAATGGATTCTATTTGAATATCTGTCTAGAGGCTTTGCCCCACAGGTCCTGGTTGTCCTTGATGGGCTGCAGCTGTGAGCATTGAAGAGAACTGGGATAAAAGGGGGCGGCTTAGCCATTCAGGGAGAGCCTTGAAGGAGCCCTGAACTGGGAAAGAACAGCATGCAGAAGAAAGCGTCTGTGCTGTGAAGATCTGCAGCCATAAGAACACACCGAGGAGGTATGGACTTTAGCAATCTGAGAACAGCATTATGGGACTCTAGAGAAATAGAACAACAACAAGTGGCAGCTTTAGATTTGGAGCAATCCAGCAAAGCTTGCAAATT
This sequence comes from Agelaius phoeniceus, assembly GCF_051311805.1. Lineage (NCBI taxonomy): Eukaryota > Metazoa > Chordata > Aves > Passeriformes > Icteridae > Agelaius > Agelaius phoeniceus. The sequence continues at coordinate 21,014,320 of NC_135277.1, forward strand.
TCTTGCTGGGCACCACCCTCTTGGTCAGGGTGAGAGGCCAGAAATGGAGGCCATTTTCCATGGGGAAAACGAAGTCATTGGCCCAGGCTCTGGGTGTCAGATGAAAGGTGGCGTCTGGGGCTCTAAGGACTTGCAGGGTCCTAGTTGCTGGCAGCTTTCGTTCTGGAAGGATCCAGCACAGTTTGTAGATTCCTGGCTTGGCACTGCCCTGCCTGCCAGGCCAAGTGGCCACAAATGAAGGCCGTTTTCCATGGGAAAAAGATGTCCTTTCCCCAGGGTCTCAGTAATATGTTCAAGGTGGCGTTTGAGGCTCTAAGGACTTGCAGGGTCCTAGTTGCTGCCAGCTTTTCTTTTGGAAAAATCCAGCAACGATCGCATCATTCTAGCTAGGCTCCCACTTTCTGCCAGGGTGAGTGGCTGCCAAGGGAGGCCATTTGCCATGGGAAAAAGAAGTCCTTTCCCCAGGGTCTGGGTGTCAGATGAAAGGTGGCCTTTGGGGCTCTAAGGACTTGTAGGGTAGTACTTACTGGCTAGAGTAGAGGAAATGGATTCTATTTGAATATCTGTCTAGAGGCTTTGCCCCACAGGTCCTGGTTGTCCTTGATGGGCTGCAGCTGTGAGCATTGAAGAGAACTGGGATAAAAGGGGGCGGCTTAGCCATTCAGGGAGAGCCTTGAAGGAGCCCTGAACTGGGAAAGAACAGCATGCAGAAGAAAGCGTCTGTGCTGTGAAGATCTGCAGCCATAAGAACACACCGAGGAGGTATGGACTTTAGCAATCTGAGAACAGCATGATGGGACTCTAGAGAAATAGAACAACAACAAGTGGCAGCTTTAGATTTGGAGCAATCCAGCAAAGCTTGCAAATTTCTTGCTGGGCACCACCCTCTTGGTCAGGGCGAGTGGCCAGAAATGGAGGCCATTTTCCATGAGGAAAACGAAGTCATTGGCCCAGGCTCTGGGTGTCAGATGAAAGGTGGCATCTGGGGCTCTAAGGACTTGCAGGGTCCTAGTTGCTGGCAGCTTTCGTTCTGGAAGGATCCAGCACAGTTTGTAGATTCCTGGCTTGGCACTGCCCTGCCTGCCAGGCCAAGTGGCCACAAATGAAGGCCATTTTCCATGGGAAAAAGAAGTCCTTTCCCCAGGGTCTCAGTAATATGTTCAAGGTGGCGTTTGAGGCTCTAAGGACTTGCAGGGTCCTAGTTGCTGGCAGCTTTTCTTTTGGAAAAATCCAGCAACGATTGCATCATTCTAGCTAGGCTCCCACTTTCTGCCAGGGTGAGTGGCTGCCAAGGGAGGCCATTTGCCATGGGAAAAAGAAGTCCTTTCCCCAGGGTCTGGGTGTCAGATGAAAGGTGGCCTTTGGGGCTCTAAGGACTTGTAGGGTAGTACTTACTGGCTAGAGTAGAGGAAATGGATTCTATTTGAATATCTGTCTAGAGGCTTTGCCCCACAGGTCCTGGTTGTCCTTGATGGGCTGCAGCTGTGAGCATTGAAGAGAACTGGGATAAAAGGGGGCGGCTTAGCCATTCAGGGAGAGCCTTGAAGGAGCCCTGAACTGGGAAAGAACAGCATGCAGAAGAAAGCGTCTGTGCTGTGAAGATCTGCAGCCATAAGAACACACCGAGGAGGTATGGACTTTAGCAATCTGAGAACAGCATGATGGGACTCTAGAGAAATAGAACAACAACAAGTGGCAGCTTTAGATTTGGAGCAATCCAGCAAAGATTGCAAATTTCTTGCTGGGCACCACCCTCTTGGTCAGGGTGAGAGGCCAGAAATGGAGGCCATTTTCCATGGGGAAAACGAAGTCATTGGCCCAGGCTCTGGGTGTCAGATGAAAGGTGGCGTCTGGGGCTCTAAGGACTTGCAGGGTCCTAGTTGCTGGCAGCTTTCGTTCTGGAAGGATCCAGCACAGTTTGTAGATTCCTGGCTTGGCACTGCCCTGCCTGCCAGGCCAAGTGGCCAGAAATGAAGGCCATTTCCCATGGGAAAAAGAAGTCCTTTCCCCAGGGTCTCAGTAATATGTTCAAGGTGGCGTTTGAGGCTCTAAGTACTTCCAGGGCCCTAGTTGCTGGCAGCTTTTCTTTTGGAAAAATCCAGCAACGATCGCATCATTCTAGCTAGGCTCCCACTTTCTGCCAGGGTGAGTGGCTGCCAAGGGAGGCCATTTGCCATGGGAAAAAGAAGTCCTTTCCCCAGGGTCTGGGTGTCAGATGAAAGGTGGCCTTTGGGGCTCTAAGGACTTGTAGGGTAGTACTTACTGGCTAGAGTAGAGGAAATGGATTCTATTTGAATATCTGTCTAGAGGCTTTGCCCCACAGGTCCTGGTTGTCCTTGATGGGCTGCAGCTGTGAGCATTGAAGAGAACTGGGATAAAAGGGGGCGGCTTAGCCATTCAGGGAGAGCCTTGAAGGAGCCCTGAACTGGGAAAGAACAGCATGCAGAAGAAAGCGTCTGTGCTGTGAAGATCTGCAGCCATAAGAACACACCGAGGAGGTATGGACTTTAGCAATCTGAGAACAGCATTATGGGACTCTAGAGAAATAGAACAACAACAAGTGGCAGCTTTAGATTTGGAGCAATCCAGCAAAGCTTGCAAATTTCTTGCTGGGCACCACCCTCTTGGTCAGGGTGAGAGGCCAGAAATGGAGGCCATTTTCCATGGGGAAAACGAAGTCATTGGCCCAGGCTCTGGGTGTCAGATGAAAGGTGGCGTCTGGGGCTCTAAGGACTTGCAGGGTCCTAGTTGCTGGCAGCTTTCGTTCTGGAAGGATCCAGCACAGTTTGTAGATTCCTGGCTTGGCACTGCCCTGCCTGCCAGGCCAAGTGGCCACAAATGAAGGCCGTTTTCCATGGGAAAAAGATGTCCTTTCCCCAGGGTCTCAGTAATATGTTCAAGGTGGCGTTTGAGGCTCTAAGGACTTGCAGGGTCCTAGTTGCTGCCAGCTTTTCTTTTGGAAAAATCCAGCAACGATCGCATCATTCTAGCTAGGCTCCCACTTTCTGCCAGGGTGAGTGGCTGCCAAGGGAGGCCATTTGCCATGGGAAAAAGAAGTCCTTTCCCCAGGGTCTGGGTGTCAGATGAAAGGTGGCCTTTGGGGCTCTAAGGACTTGTAGGGTAGTACTTACTGGCTAGAGTAGAGGAAATGGATTCTATTTGAATATCTGTCTAGAGGCTTTGCCCCACAGGTCCTGGTTGTCCTTGATGGGCTGCAGCTGTGAGCATTGAAGAGAACTGGGATAAAAGGGGGCGGCTTAGCCATTCAGGGAGAGCCTTGAAGGAGCCCTGAACTGGGAAAGAACAGCATGCAGAAGAAAGCGTCTGTGCTGTGAAGATCTGCAGCCATAAGAACACACCGAGGAGGTATGGACTTTAGCAATCTGAGAACAGCATGATGGGACTCTAGAGAAATAGAACAACAACAAGTGGCAGCTTTAGATTTGGAGCAATCCAGCAAAGCTTGCAAATTTCTTGCTGGGCACCACCCTCTTGGTCAGGGCGAGTGGCCAGAAATGGAGGCCATTTTCCATGAGGAAAACGAAGTCATTGGCCCAGGCTCTGGGTGTCAGATGAAAGGTGGCATCTGGGGCTCTAAGGACTTGCAGGGTCCTAGTTGCTGGCAGCTTTCGTTCTGGAAGGATCCAGCAGAGTTTGTAGATTCCTGGCTTGGCACTGCCCTGCCTGCCAGGCCAAGTGGCCACAAATGAAGGCCATTTTCCATGGGAAAAAGAAGTCCTTTCCCCAGGGTCTCAGTAATATGTTCAAGGTGGCGTTTGAGGCTCTAAGGACTTGCAGGGTCCTAGTTGCTGGCAGCTTTTCTTTTGGAAAAATCCAGCAACGATTGCATCATTCTAGCTAGGCTCCCACTTTCTGCCAGGGTGAGTGGCTGCCAAGGGAGGCCATTTGCCATGGGAAAAAGAAGTCCTTTCCCCAGGGTCTGGGTGTCAGATGAAAGGTGGCCTTTGGGGCTCTAAGGACTTGTAGGGTAGTACTTACTGGCTAGAGTAGAGGAAATGGATTCTATTTGAATATCTGTCTAGAGGCTTTGCCCCACAGGTCCTGGTTGTCCTTGATGGGCTGCAGCTGTGAGCATTGAAGAGAACTGGGATAAAAGGGGGCGGCTTAGCCATTCAGGGAGAGCCTTGAAGGAGCCCTGAACTGGGAAAGAACAGCATGCAGAAGAAAGCGTCTGTGCTGTGAAGATCTGCAGCCATAAGAACACACCGAGGAGGTATGGACTTTAGCAATCTGAGAACAGCATGATGGGACTCTAGAGAAATAGAACAACAACAAGTGGCAGCTTTAGATTTGGAGCAATCCAGCAAAGCTTGCAAATTTCTTGCTGGGCACCACCCTCTTGGTCAGGGTGAGAGGCCAGAAATGGAGGCCATTTTCCATGGGGAAAACGAAGTCATTGGCCCAGGCTCTGGGTGTCAGATGAAAGGTGTCAGTCTGGGGCTCTAAGGACTTGCAGGGTCCTAGTTGCTGGCAGCTTTCGTTCTGGAAGGATCCAGCACAGTTTGTAGATTCCTGGCTTGGCACTGCCCTGCCTGCCAGGCCAAGTGGCCAGAAATGAAGGCCATTTCCCATGGGAAAAAGAAGTCCTTTCCCCAGGGTCTCAGTAATATGTTCAAGGTGGCGTTTGAGGCTCTAAGTACTTCCAGGGCCCTAGTTGCTGGCAGCTTTTCTTTTGGAAAAATCCAGCAACGATCGCATCATTCTAGCTAGGCTCCCACTTTCTGACAGGGTGAGTGGCTGCCAAGGGAGGCCATTTGCCATGGGAAAAAGAAGTCCTTTCCCCAGGGTCTGGGTGTCAGATGAAAGGTGGCCTTTGGGGCTCTAAGGACTTGTAGGGTAGTACTTACTGGCTAGAGTAGAGGAAATGGATTCTATTTGAATATCTGTCTAGAGGCTTTGCCCCACAGGTCCTGGTTGTCCTTGATGGGCTGCAGCTGTGAGCATTGAAGAGAACTGGGATAAAAGGGGGCGGCTTAGCCATTCAGGGAGAGCCTTGAAGGAGCCCTGAACTGGGAAAGAACAGCATGCAGAAGAAAGCGTCTGTGCTGTGAAGATCTGCAGCCATAAGAACACACCGAGGAGGTATGGACTTTAGCAATCTGAGAACAGCATTATGGGACTCTAGAGAAATAGAACAACAACAAGTGGCAGCTTTAGATTTGGAGCAATCCAGCAAAGCTTGCAAATTTCTTGCTGGGCACCACCCTCTTGGTCAGGGTGAGAGGCCAGAAATGGAGGCCATTTTCCATGGGGAAAACGAAGTCATTGGCCCAGGCTCTGGGTGTCAGATGAAAGGTGGCGTCTGGGGCTCTAAGGACTTGCAGGGTCCTAGTTGCTGGCAGCTTTCGTTCTGGAAGGATCCAGCACAGTTTGTAGATTCCTGGCTTGGCACTGCCCTGCCTGCCAGGCCAAGTGGCCACAAATGAAGGCCGTTTTCCATGGGAAAAAGATGTCCTTTCCCCAGGGTCTCAGTAATATGTTCAAGGTGGCGTTTGAGGCTCTAAGGACTTGCAGGGTCCTAGTTGCTGGCAGCTTTTCTTTTGGAAAAATCCAGCAACGATTGCATCATTCTAGCTAGGCTCCCACTTTCTGCCAGGGTGAGTGGCTGCCAAGGGAGGCCATTTGCCATGGGAAAAAGAAGTCCTTTCCCCAGGGTCTGGGTGTCAGATGAAAGGTGGCCTTTGGGGCTCTAAGGACTTGTAGGGTAGTACTTACTGGCTAGAGTAGAGGAAATCGATTCTATTTGAATATCTGTCTAGAGGCTTTGCCCCACAGGTCCTGGTTGTCCTTGATGGGCTGCAGCTGTGAGCATTGAAGAGAACTGGGATAAAAGGGGGCGGCTTAGCCATTCAGGGAGAGCCTTGAAGGAGCCCTGAACTGGGAAAGAACAGCATGCAGAAGAAAGCGTCTGTGCTGTGAAGATCTGCAGCCATAAGAACACACCGAGGAGGTATGGACTTTAGCAATCTGAGAACAGCATGATGGGACTCTAGAGAAATAGAACAACAACAAGTGGCAGCTTTAGATTTGGAGCAATCCAGCAAAGCTTGCAAATTTCTTGCTGGGCACCACCCTCTTGGTCAGGGCGAGTGGCCAGAAATGGAGGCCATTTTCCATGAGGAAAACGAAGTCATTGGCCCAGGCTCTGGGTGTCAGATGAAAGGTGGCATCTGGGGCTCTAAGGACTTGCAGGGTCCTAGTTGCTGGCAGCTTTCGTTCTGGAAGGATCCAGCACAGTTTGTAGATTCCTGGCTTGGCACTGCCCTGCCTGCCAGGCCAAGTGGCCACAAATGAAGGCCATTTTCCATGGGAAAAAGAAGTCCTTTCCCCAGGGTCTCAGTAATATGTTCAAGGTGGCGTTTGAGGCTCTAAGGACTTGCAGGGTCCTAGTTGCTGGCAGCTTTTCTTTTGGAAAAATCCAGCAACGATTGCATCATTCTAGCTAGGCTCCCACTTTCTGCCAGGGTGAGTGGCTGCCAAGGGAGGCCATTTGCCATGGGAAAAAGAAGTCCTTTCCCCAGGGTCTGGGTGTCAGATGAAAGGTGGCCTTTGGGGCTCTAAGGACTTGTAGGGTAGTACTTACTGGCTAGAGTAGAGGAAATGGATTCTATTTGAATATCTGTCTAGAGGCTTTGCCCCACAGGTCCTGGTTGTCCTTGATGGGCTGCAGCTGTGAGCATTGAAGAGAACTGGGATAAAAGGGGGCGGCTTAGCCATTCAGGGAGAGCCTTGAAGGAGCCCTGAACTGGGAAAGAACAGCATGCAGAAGAAAGCGTCTGTGCTGTGAAGATCTGCAGCCATAAGAACACACCGAGGAGGTATGGACTTTAGCAATCTGAGAACAGCATGATGGGACTCTAGAGAAATAGAACAAGAACAAGTGGCAGCTTTAGATTTGGAGCAATCCAGCAAAGCTTGCAAATTTCTTGCTGGGCACCACCCTCTTGGTCAGGGCGAGTGGCCAGAAATGGAGGCCATTTTCCATGGGGAAAACGAAGTCATTGGCCCAGGCTCTGGGTGTCAGATGAAAGGTGGCGTCTGGGGCTCTAAGGACTTGCAGGGTCCTAGTTGCTGGCAGCTTTCGTTCTGGAAGGATCCAGCACAGTTTGTAGATTCCTGGCTTGGCACTGCCCTGCCTGCCAGGCCAAGTGGCCAGAAATGAAGGCCATTTTCCATGGGAAAAAGAAGTCCTTTCCCCAGGGTCTCAGTAATATGTTCAAGGTGGCGTTTGAGGCTCTAAGTACTTCCAGGGCCCTAGTTGCTGCCAGCTTTTCTTTTGGAAAAATCCAGCAACGATCGCATCATTCTAGCTAGGCTCCCACTTTCTGCCAGGGTGAGTGGCTGCCAAGGGAGGCCATTTGCCATGGGAAAAAGAAGTCCTTTCCCCAGGGTCTGGGTGTCAGATGAAAGGTGGCCTTTGGGGCTCTAAGGACTTGTAGGGTAGTACTTACTGGCTAGAGTAGAGGAAATGGATTCTATTTGAATATCTGTCTAGAGGCTTTGCCCCACAGGTCCTGGTTGTCCTTGATGGGCTGCAGCTGTGAGCATTGAAGAGAACTGGGATAAAAGGGGGCGGCTTAGCCATTCAGGGAGAGCCTTGAAGGAGCCCTGAACTGGGAAAGAACAGCATGCAGAAGAAAGCGTCTGTGCTGTGAAGATCTGCAGCCATAAGAACACACCGAGGAGGTATGGACTTTAGCAATCTGAGAACAGCATGATGGGACTCTAGAGAAATAGAACAACAACAAGTGGCAGCTTTAGATTTGGAGCAATCCAGCAAAGCTTGCAAATTTCTTGCTGGGCACCACCCTCTTGGTCAGGGCGAGTGGCCAGAAATGGAGGCCATTTTCCATGGGGAAAACGAAGTCATTGGCCCAGGCTCTGGGTGTCAGATGAAAGGTGGCGTCTGGGGCTCTAAGGACTTGCAGGGTCCTAGTTGCTGGCAGCTTTCGTTCTGGAAGGATCCAGCACAGTTTGTAGATTCCTGGCTTGGCACTGCCCTGCCTGCCAGGCCAAGTGGCCAGAAATGAAGGCCATTTGCCATGGGAAAAAGAAGTCCTTTCCCCAGGGTCTCAGTAATATGTTCAAGGTGGCGTTTGAGGCTCTAAGTACTTCCAGGGCCCTAGTTGCTGGCAGCTTTTCTTTTGGAAAAATCCAGCAACGATCGCATCATTCTAGCTAGGCTCCCACTTTCTGCCAGGGTGAGTGGCTGCCAAGGGAGGCCATTTGCCATGGGAAAAAGAAGTCCTTTCCCCAGGGTCTGGGTGTCAGATGAAAGGTGGCCTTTGGGGCTCTAAGGACTTGTAGGGTAGTACTTACTGGCTAGAGTAGAGGAAATGGATTCTATTTGAATATCTGTCTAGAGGCTTTGCCCCACAGGTCCTGGTTGTCCTTGATGGGCTGCAGCTGTGAGCATTGAAGAGAACTGGGATAAAAGGGGGCGGCTTAGCCATTCAGGGAGAGCCTTGAAGGAGCCCTGAACTGGGAAAGAACAGCATGCAGAAGAAAGCGTCTGTGCTGTGAAGATCTGCAGCCATAAGAACACACCGAGGAGGTATGGACTTTAGCAATCTGAGAACAGCATGATGGGACTCTAGAGAAATAGAACAACAACAAGTGGCAGCTTTAGATTTGGAGCAATCCAGCAAAGCTTGCAAATTTCTTGCTGGGCACCACCCTCTTGGTCAGGGCGAGTGGCCAGAAATGGAGGCCATTTTCCATGAGGAAAACGAAGTCATTGGCCCAGGCTCTGGGTGTCAGATGACAGGTGGCATCTGGGGCTCTAAGGACTTGCAGGGTCCTAGTTGCTGGCAGCTTTCGTTCTGGAAGGATCCAGCACAGTTTGTAGATTCCTGGCTTGGCACTGCCCTGCCTGCCAGGCCAAGTGGCCAGAAATGAAGGCCATTTTCCATGGGAAAAAGAAGTCCTTTCCCCAGGGTCTCAGTAATATGTTCAAGGTGGCGTTTGAGGCTCTAAGTACATCCAGGGCCCTAGTTGCTGGCAGCTTTTCTTTTGGAAAAATCCAGCAACGATCGCATCATTCTAGCTAGGCTCCCACTTTCTGCCAGGGTGAGTGGCTGCCAAGGGAGGCCATTTGCCATGGGAAAAAGAAGTCCTTTCCCCAGGGTCTGGGTGTCAGATGAAAGGTGGCCTTTGGGGCTCTAAGGACTTGTAGGGTAGTACTTACTGGCTAGAGTAGAGGAAATGGATTCTATTTGAATATCTGTCTAGAGGCTTTGCCCCACAGGTCCTGGTTGTCCTTGATGGGCTGCAGCTGTGAGCATTGAAGAGAACTGGGATAAAAGGGGGCGGCGTAGCCATTCAGGGAGAGCCTTGAAGGAGCCCTGAACTGGGAAAGAACAGCATGCAGAAGAAAGTGTCTGTGCTGTGAAGATCTGCAGCCATAAGAACACACCGAGGAGGTATGGACTTTAGCAATCTGAGGACAGCATTATGGGACTCTAGAGAAATAGAACAACAACAAGTGGCAGCTTTCGATTTGGAGCAATCCAGGAAAGCTTGCAAATTTCTTGCTGGGCACCACCCTCTTGGTCAGGGCGAGTGGCCAGAAATGGAGGCCATTTTCCATGAGGAAAACGAAGTCATTGGCCCAGGCTCTGGGTGTCAGATGAAAGGTGGCATCTGGGGCTCTAAGGACTTGCAGGGTCCTAGTTGCTGGCAGCTTTCGTTCTGGAAGGATCCAGCACAGTTTGTAGATTCCTGGCTTGGCACTGCCCTGCCTGCCAGGCCAAGTGGCCACAAATGAGGGCCGTTTCCCATGGGAAAAAGAAGTCCTTTCCCCAGAGTCTCAGTAATATGTTCAAGGTGGCGTTTGAGGCTCTAAGGACTTGCAGGGTCCTAGTTGCTGGCAGCTTTTCTTTTGGAAAAATCCAGCAACGATCGCATCATTCTAGCTAGGCTCCCACTTTCTGCCAGGGTGAGTGGCTGCCAAGGGAGGCCATTTGCCATGGGAAAAAGAAGTCCTTTCCCCAGGGTCTGGGTGTCAGATGAAAGGTGGCCTTTGGGGCTCTAAGGACTTGTAGGGTAGTACTTACTGGCTAGAGTAGAGGAAATGGATTCTATTTGAATATCTGTCTAGAGGCTTTGCCCCACAGGTCCTGGTTGTCCTTGATGGGCTGCAGCTGTGAGCATTGAAGAGAACTGGGATAAAAGGGGGCGGCTTAGCCATTCAGGGAGAGCCTTGAAGGAGCCCTGAACTGGGAAAGAACAGCATGCAGAAGAAAGCGTCTGTGCTGTGAAGATCTGCAGCCATAAGAACACACCGAGGAGGTATGGACTTTAGCAATCTGAGAACAGCATGATGGGACTCTAGAGAAATAGAACAACAACAAGTGGCAGCTTTAGATTTGGAGCAATCCAGCAAAGCTTGCAAATTTCTTGCTGGGCACCACCCTCTTGGTCAGGGCGAGTGGCCAGAAATGGAGGCCATTTTCCATGAGGAAAACGAAGTCATTGGCCCAGGCTCTGGGTGTCAGATGAAAGGTGGCATCTGGGGCTCTAAGGACTTGCAGGGTCCTAGTTGCTGGCAGCTTTCGTTCTGGAAGGATCCAGCACAGTTTGTAGATTCCTGGCTTGGCACTGCCCTGCCTGCCAGGCCAAGTGGCCACAAATGAAGGCCATTTTCCATGGGAAAAAGAAGTCCTTTCCCCAGGGTCTCAGTAATATGTTCAAGGTGGCGTTTGAGGCTCTAAGGACTTGCAGGGTCCTAGTTGCTGGCAGCTTTTCTTTTGGAAAAATCCAGCAACGATTGCATCATTCTAGCTAGGCTCCCACTTTCTGCCAGGGTGAGTGGCTGCCAAGGGAGGCCATTTGCCATGGGAAAAAGAAGTCCTTTCCCCAGGGTCTGGGTGTCAGATGAAAGGTGGCCTTTGGGGCTCTAAGGACTTGTAGGGTAGTACTTACTGGCTAGAGTAGAGGAAATCGATTCTATTTGAATATCTGTCTAGAGGCTTTGCCCCACAGGTCCTGGTTGTCCTTGATGGGCTGCAGCTGTGAGCATTGAAGAGAACTGGGATAAAAGGGGGCGGCTTAGCCATTCAGGGAGAGCCTTGAAGGAGCCCTGAACTGGGAAAGAACAGCATGCAGAAGAAAGCGTCTGTGCTGTGAAGATCTGCAGCCATAAGAACACACCGAGGAGGTATGGACTTTAGCAATCTGAGAACAGCATGATGGGACTCTAGAGAAATAGAACAAGAACAAGTGGCAGCTTTAGATTTGGAGCAATCCAGCAAAGCTTGCAAATTTCTTGCTGGGCACCACCCTCTTGGTCAGGGCGAGTGGCCAGAAATGGAGGCCATTTTCCATGGGGAAAACGAAGTCATTGGCCCAGGCTCTGGGTGTCAGATGAAAGGTGGCGTCTGGGGCTCTAAGGACTTGCAGGGTCCTAGTTGCTGGCAGCTTTCGTTCTGGAAGGATCCAGCACAGTTTGTAGATTCCTGGCTTGGCACTGCCCTGCCTGCCAGGCCAAGTGGCCAGAAATGAAGGCCATTTGCCATGGGAAAAAGAAGTCCTTTCCCCAGGGTCTCAGTAATATGTTCAAGGTGGCGTTTGAGGCTCTAAGTACTTCCAGGGCCCTAGTTGCTGGCAGCTTTTCTTTTGGAAAAATCCAGCAACGATCGCATCATTCTAGCTAGGCTCCCACTTTCTGCCAGGGTGAGTGGCTGCCAAGGGAGGCCATTTGCCATGGGAAAAAGAAGTCCTTTCCCCAGGGTCTGGGTGTCAGATGAAAGGTGGCCTTTGGGGCTCTAAGGACTTGTAGGGTAGTACTTACTGGCTAGAGTAGAGGAAATGGATTCTATTTGAATATCTGTCTAGAGGCTTTGCCCCACAGGTCCTGGTTGTCCTTGATGGGCTGCAGCTGTGAGCATTGAAGAGAACTGGGATAAAAGGGGGCGGCTTAGCCATTCAGGGAGAGCCTTGAAGGAGCCCTGAACTGGGAAAGAACAGCATGCAGAAGAAAGCGTCTGTGCTGTGAAGATCTGCAGCCATAAGAACACACCGAGGAGGTATGGACTTTAGCAATCTGAGAACAGCATGATGGGACTCTAGAGAAATAGAACAACAACAAGTGGCAGCTTTAGATTTGGAGCAATCCAGCAAAGCTTGCAAATTTCTTGCTGGGCACCACCCTCTTGGTCAGGGCGAGTGGCCAGAAATGGAGGCCATTTTCCATGAGGAAAACGAAGTCATTGGCCCAGGCTCTGGGTGTCAGATGACAGGTGGCATCTGGGGCTCTAAGGACTTGCAGGGTCCTAGTTGCTGGCAGCTTTCGTTCTGGAAGGATCCAGCACAGTTTGTAGATTCCTGGCTTGGCACTGCCCTGCCTGCCAGGCCAAGTGGCCAGAAATGAAGGCCATTTTCCATGGGAAAAAGAAGTCCTTTCCCCAGGGTCTCAGTAATATGTTCAAGGTGGCGTTTGAGGCTCTAAGTACATCCAGGGCCCTAGTTGCTGGCAGCTTTTCTTTTGGAAAAATCCAGCAACGATCGCATCATTCTAGCTAGGCTCCCACTTTCTGCCAGGGTGAGTGGCTGCCAAGGGAGGCCATTTGCCATGGGAAAAAGAAGTCCTTTCCCCAGGGTCTGGGTGTCAGATGAAAGGTGGCCTTTGGGGCTCTAAGGACTTGTAGGGTAGTACTTACTGGCTAGAGTAGAGGAAATGGATTCTATTTGAATATCTGTCTAGAGGCTTTGCCCCACAGGTCCTGGTTGTCCTTGATGGGCTGCAGCTGTGAGCATTGAAGAGAACTGGGATAAAAGGGGGCGGCGTAGCCATTCAGGGAGAGCCTTGAAGGAGCCCTGAACTGGGAAAGAACAGCATGCAGAAGAAAGTGTCTGTGCTGTGAAGATCTGCAGCCATAAGAACACACCGAGGAGGTATGGACTTTAGCAATCTGAGGACAGCATTATGGGACTCTAGAGAAATAGAACAACAACAAGTGGCAGCTTTCGATTTGGAGCAATCCAGGAAAGCTTGCAAATTTCTTGCTGGGCACCACCCTCTTGGTCAGGGCGAGTGGCCAGAAATGGAGGCCATTTTCCATGAGGAAAACGAAGTCATTGGCCCAGGCTCTGGGTGTCAGATGAAAGGTGGCATCTGGGGCTCTAAGGACTTGCAGGGTCCTAGTTGCTGGCAGCTTTCGTTCTGGAAGGATCCAGCACAGTTTGTAGATTCCTGGCTTGGCACTGCCCTGCCTGCCAGGCCAAGTGGCCACAAATGAGGGCCGTTTCCCATGGGAAAAAGAAGTCCTTTCCCCAGAGTCTCAGTAATATGTTCATGGTGGCGTTTGAGGCTCTAAGGACTTGCAGGGTCCTAGTTGCTGGCAGCTTTTCTTTTGGAAAAATCCAGCAACGATCGCATCATTCTAGCTAGGCTCCCACTTTCTGCCAGGGTGAGTGGCTGCCAAGGGAGGCCATTTGCCATGGGAAAAAGAAGTCCTTTCCCCAGGGTCTGGGTGTCAGATGAAAGGTGGCCTTTGGGGCTCTAAGGACTTGTAGGGTAGTACTTACTGGCTAGAGTAGAGGAAATGGATTCTATTTGAATATCTGTCTAGAGGCTTTGCCCCACAGGTCCTGGTTGTCCTTGATGGGCTGCAGCTGTGAGCATTGAAGAGAACTGGGATAAAAGGGGGCGGCTTAGCCATTCAGGGAGAGCCTTGAAGGAGCCCTGAACTGGGAAAGAACAGCATGCAGAAGAAAGCGTCTGTGCTGTGAAGATCTGCAGCCATAAGAACACACCGAGGAGGTATGGACTTTAGCAATCTGAGAACAGCATGATGGGACTCTAGAGAAATAGAACAACAACAAGTGGCAGCTTTAGATTTGGAGCAATCCAGCAAAGCTTGCAAATTTCTTGCTGGGCACCACCCTCTTGGTCAGGGCGAGTGGCCAGAAATGGAGGCCATTTTCCATGGGGAAAACGAAGTCATTGGCCCAGGCTCTGGGTGTCAGATGAAAGGTGGCGTCTGGGGCTCTAAGGACTTGCAGGGTCCTAGTTGCTGGCAGCTTTCGTTCTGGAAGGATCCAGCACAGTTTGTAGATTCCTGGCTTGGCACTGCCCTGCCTGCCAGGCCAAGTGGCCACAAATGAAGGCCATTTTCCATGGGAAAAAGAAGTCCTTTCCCCAGGGTCTCAGTAATATGTTCAAGGTGGCGTTTGAGGCTCTAAGTACTTCCAGGGCCCTAGTTGCTGCCAGCTTTTCTTTTGGAAAAATCCAGCAACGATTGCATCATTCTAGCTAGGCTCCCACTTTCTGCCAGGGTGAGTGGCTGCCAAGGGAGGCCATTTGCCATGGGAAAAAGAAGTCCTTTCCCCAGGGTCTGGGTGTCAGATGAAAGGTGGCCTTTGGGGCTCTAAGGACTTGTAGGGTACTACTTACTGGCTAGAGTAGAGGAAATGGATTCTATTTGAATATCTGTCTAGAGGCTTTGCCCCACAGGTCCTGGTTGTCCTTGATGGGCTGCAGCTGTGAGCATTGAAGAGAACTGGGATAAAAGGGGGCGGCTTAGCCATTCAGGGAGAGCCTTGAAGGAGCCCTGAACTGGGAAAGAACAGCATGCAGAAGAAAGCGTCTGTGCTGTGAAGATCTGCAGCCATAAGAACACACCGAGGAGGTATGGACTTTAGCAATCTGAGAACAGCATGATGGGACTCTAGAGAAATAGAACAACAACAAGTGGCAGCTTTCGATTTGGAGCAATCCAGCAAAGCTTGCAAATTTCTTGCTGGGCACCACCCTCTTGGTCAGGGCGAGTGGCCAGAAATGGAGGCCATTTTCCATGAGGAAAACGAAGTCATTGGCCCAGGCTCTGGGTGTCAGATGAAAGGTGGCATCTGGGGCTCTAAGGACTTGCAGGGTCCTAGTTGCTGGCAGCTTTCGTTCTGGAAGGATCCAGCACAGTTTGTAGATTCCTGGCTTGGCACTGCCCTGCCTGCCAGGCCAAGTGGCCACAAATGAAGGCCATTTCCCATGGGAAAAAGAAGTCCTTTCCCCAGGGTCTCAGTAATATGTTCAAGGTGGCGTTTGAGGCTCTAAGTACTTCCAGGGCCCTAGTTGCTGGCAGCTTTTCTTTTGGAAAAATCCAGCAACGATCGCATCATTCTAGCTAGGCTCCCACTTTCTGCCAGGGTGAGTGGCTGCCAAGGGAGGCCATTTGCCATGGGAAAAAGAAGTCCTTTCCCCAGGGTCTGGGTGTCAGATGAAAGGTGGCCTTTGGGGCTCTAAGGACTTGTAGGGTAGTACTTACTGGCTAGAGTAGAGGAAATGGATTCTATTTGAATATCTGTCTAGAGGCTTTGCCCCACAGGTCCTGGTTGTCCTTGATGGGCTGCAGCTGTGAGCATTGAAGAGAACTGGGATAAAAGGGGGCGGCGTAGCCATTCAGGGAGAGCCTTGAAGGAGCCCTGAACTGGGAAAGAACAGCATGCAGAAGAAAGCGTCTGTGCTGTGAAGATCTGCAGCCATAAGAACACACCGAGGAGGTATGGACTTTAGCAATCTGAGAACAGCATGATGGGACTCTAGAGAAATAGAACAACAACAAGTGGCAGCTTTAGATTTGGAGCAATCCAGCAAAGCTTGCAAATTTCTTGCTGGGCACCACCCTCTTGGTCAGGGTGAGAGGCCAGAAATGGAGGCCATTTTCCATGGGGAAAACGAAGTCATTGGCCCAGGCTCTGGGTGTCAGATGAAAGGTGGTGTCTGGGGCTCTAAGGACTTGCAGGGTCCTAGTTGCTGGCAGCTTTCGTTCTGGAAGGATCCAGCACAGTTTGTAGATTCCTGGCTTGGCACTGCCCTGCCTGCCAGGCCAAGTGGCCACAAATGAAGGCCATTTTCCATGGGAAAAAGAAGTCCTTTCCCCAGGGTCTCAGTAATATGTTCAAGGTGGCGTTTGAGGCTCTAAGTACTTCCAGGGCCCTAGTTGCTGCCAGCTTTTCTTTTGGAAAAATCCAGCAACGATTGCATCATTCTAGCTAGGCTCCCACTTTCTGCCAGGGTGAGTGGCTGCCAAGGGAGGCCATTTGCCATGGGAAAAAGAAGTCCTTTCCCCAGGGTCTGGGTGTCAGATGAAAGGTGGCCTTTGGGGCTCTAAGGACTTGTAGGGTAGTACTTACTGGCTAGAGTAGAGGAAATGGATTCTATTTGAATATCTGTCTAGAGGCTTTGCCCCACAGGTCCTGGTTGTCCTTGATGGGCTGCAGCTGTGAGCATTGAAGAGAACTGGGATAAAAGGGGGCGGCTTAGCCATTCAGGGAGAGCCTTGAAGGAGCCCTGAACTGGGAAAGAACAGCATGCAGAAGAAAGCGTCTGTGCTGTGAAGATCTGCAGCCATAAGAACACACCGAGGAGGTATGGACTTTAGCAATCTGAGAACAGCATGATGGGACTCTAGAGAAATAGAACAACAACAAGTGGCAGCTTTAGATTTGGAGCAATCCAGCAAAGCTTGCAAATTTCTTGCTGGGCACCACCCTCTTGGTCAGGGCGAGTGGCCAGAAATGGAGGCCATTTTCCATGAGGAAAACGAAGTCATTGGCCCAGGCTCTGGGTGTCAGATGAAAGGTGGCGTCTGGGGCTCTAAGGACTTGCAGGGTCCTAGTTGCTGGCAGCTTTCGTTCTGGAAGGATCCAGCACAGTTTGTAGATTCCTGGCTTGGCACTGCCCTGCCTGCCAGGCCAAGTGGCCACAAATGAAGGCCATTTTCCATGGGAAAAAGAAGTCCTTTCCCCAGGGTCTCAGTAATATGTTCAAGGTGGCGTTTGAGGCTCTAAGTACATCCAGGGCCCTAGTTCCTGGCAGCTTTTCTTTTGGAAAAATCCAGCAACGATCGCATCATTCTAGCTAGGCTCCCACTTTCTGCCAGGGTGAGTGGCTGCCAAGGGAGGCCATTTGCCATGGGAAAAAGAAGTCCTTTCCCCAGGGTCTGGGTGTCAGATGAAAGGTGGCCTTTGGGGCTCTAAGGACTTGTAGGGTAGTACTTACTGGCTAGAGTAGAGGAAATGGATTCTATTTGAATATCTGTCTAGAGGCTTTGCCCCACAGGTCCTGGTTGTCCTTGATGGGCTGCAGCTGTGAGCATTGAAGAGAACTGGGATAAAAGGGGGCGGCTTAGCCATTCAGGGAGAGCCTTGAAGGAGCCCTGAACTGGGAAAGAACAGCATGCAGAAGAAAGCGTCTGTGCTGTGAAGATCTGCAGCCATAAGAACACACCGAGGAGGTATGGACTTTAGCAATCTGAGAACAGCATGATGGGACTCTAGAGAAATAGAACAACAACAAGTGGCAGCTTTAGATTTGGAGCAATCCAGCAAAGCTTGCAAATTTCTTGCTGGGCACCACCCTCTTGGTCAGGGCGAGTGGCCAGAAATGGAGGCCATTTTCCATGGGGAAAACGAAGTCATTGGCCCAGGCTCTGGGTGTCAGATGAAAGGTGGCGTCTGGGGCTCTAAGGACTTGCAGGGTCCTAGTTGCTGGCAGCTTTCGTTCTGGAAGGATCCAGCACAGTTTGTAGATTCCTGGCTTGGCACTGCCCTGCCTGCCAGGCCAAGTGGCCACAAATGAAGGCCATTTTCCATGGGAAAAAGAAGTCCTTTCCCCAGGGTCTCAGTAATATGTTCAAGGTGGCGTTTGAGGCTCTAAGTACTTCCAGGGCCCTAGTTGCTGCCAGCTTTTCTTTTGGAAAAATCCAGCAACGATTGCATCATTCTAGCTAGGCTCCCACTTTCTGCCAGGGTGAGTGGCTGCCAAGGGAGGCCATTTGCCATGGGAAAAAGAAGTCCTTTCCCCAGGGTCTGGGTGTCAGATGAAAGGTGGCCTTTGGGGCTCTAAGGACTTGTAGGGTAGTACTTACTGGCTAGAGTAGAGGAAATGGATTCTATTTGAATATCTGTCTAGAGGCTTTGCCCCACAGGTCCTGGTTGTCCTTGATGGGCTGCAGCTGTGAGCATTGAAGAGAACTGGGATAAAAGGGGGCAGCTTAGCCATTCAGGGAGAGCCTTGAAGGAGCCCTGAACTGGGAAAGAACAGCATGCAGAAGAAAGCGTCTGTGCTGTGAAGATCTGCAGCCATAAGAACACACCGAGGAGGTATGGACTTTAGCAATCTGAGAACAGCATGATGGGACTCTAGAGAAATAGAACAACAACAAGTGGCAGCTTTCGATTTGGAGCAATCCAGCAAAGCTTGCAAATTTCTTGCTGGGCACCACCCTCTTGGTCAGGGCGAGTGGCCAGAAATGGAGGCCATTTTCCATGAGGAAAACGAAGTCATTGGCCCAGGCTCTGGGTGTCAGATGAAAGGTGGCATCTGGGGCTCTAAGGACTTGCAGGGTCCTAGTTGCTGGCAGCTTTCGTTCTGGAAGGATCCAGCACAGTTTGTAGATTCCTGGCTTGGCACTGCCCTGCCTGCCAGGCCAAGTGGCCACAAATGAAGGCCATTTTCCATGGGAAAAAGAAGTCCTTTCCCCAGGGTCTCAGTAATATGTTCAAGGTGGCGTTTGAGGCTCTAAGTACATCCAGGGCCCTAGTTCCTGGCAGCTTTTCTTTTGGAAAAATCCAGCAACGATCGCATCATTCTAGCTAGGCTCCCACTTTCTGCCAGGGTGAGTGGCTGCCAAGGGAGGCCATTTGCCATGGGAAAAAGAAGTCCTTTCCCCAGGGTCTGGGTGTCAGATGAAAGGTGGCCTTTGGGGCTCTAAGGACTTGTAGGGTAGTACTTACTGGCTAGAGTAGAGGAAATGGATTCTATTTGAATATCTGTCTAGAGGCTTTGCCCCACAGGTCCTGGTTGTCCTTGATGGGCTGCAGCTGTGAGCATTGAAGAGAACTGGGATAAAAGGGGGCGGCGTAGCCATTCAGGGAGAGCCTTGAAGGAGCCCTGAACTGGGAAAGAACAGCATGCAGAAGAAAGCGTCTGTGCTGTGAAGATCTGCAGCCATAAGAACACACCGAGGAGGTATGGACTTTAGCAATCTGAGAACAGCATGATGGGACTCTAGAGAAATAGAACAACAACAAGTGGCAGCTTTAGATTTGGAGCAATCCAGCAAAGATTGCAAATTTCTTGCTGGGCACCACCCTCTTGGTCAGGGTGAGAGGCCAGAAATGGAGGCCATTTTCCATGGGGAAAACGAAGTCATTGGCCCAGGCTCTGGGTGTCAGATGAAAGGTGGCGTCTGGGGCTCTAAGGACTTGCAGGGTCCTAGTTGCTGGCAGCTTTCGTTCTGGAAGGATCCAGCACAGTTTGTAGATTCCTGGCTTGGCACTGCCCTGCCTGCCAGGCCAAGTGGCCAGAAATGAAGGCCATTTCCCATGGGAAAAAGAAGTCCTTTCCCCAGGGTCTCAGTAATATGTTCAAGGTGGCGTTTGAGGCTCTAAGTACTTCCAGGGCCCTAGTTGCTGGCAGCTTTTCTTTTGGAAAAATCCAGCAACGATCGCATCATTCTAGCTAGGCTCCCACTTTCTGCCAGGGTGAGTGGCTGCCAAGGGAGGCCATTTGCCATGGGAAAAAGAAGTCCTTTCCCCAGGGTCTGGGTGTCAGATGAAAGGTGGCCTTTGGGGCTCTAAGGACTTGTAGGGTAGTACTTACTGGCTAGAGTAGAGGAAATGGATTCTATTTGAATATCTGTCTAGAGGCTTTGCCCCACAGGTCCTGGTTGTCCTTGATGGGCTGCAGCTGTGAGCATTGAAGAGAACTGGGATAAAAGGGGGCGGCTTAGCCATTCAGGGAGAGCCTTGAAGGAGCCCTGAACTGGGAAAGAACAGCATGCAGAAGAAAGCGTCTGTGCTGTGAAGATCTGCAGCCATAAGAACACACCGAGGAGGTATGGACTTTAGCAATCTGAGAACAGCATGATGGGACTCTAGAGAAATAGAACAACAACAAGTGGCAGCTTTAGATTTGGAGCAATCCAGCAAAGCTTGCAAATTTCTTGCTGGGCACCACCCTCTTGGTCAGGGTGAGAGGCCAGAAATGGAGGCCATTTTCCATGGGGAAAACGAAGTCATTGGCCCAGGCTCTGGGTGTCAGATGAAAGGTGGCGTCTGGGGCTCTAAGGACTTGCAGGGTCCTAGTTGCTGGCAGCTTTCGTTCTGGAAGGATCCAGCACAGTTTGTAGATTCCTGGCTTGGCACTGCCCTGCCTGCCAGGCCAAGTGGCCACAAATGAAGGCCGTTTTCCATGGGAAAAAGATGTCCTTTCCCCAGGGTCTCAGTAATATGTTCAAGGTGGCGTTTGAGGCTCTAAGGACTTGCAGGGTCCTAGTTGCTGCCAGCTTTTCTTTTGGAAAAATCCAGCAACGATCGCATCATTCTAGCTAGGCTCCCACTTTCTGCCAGGGTGAGTGGCTGCCAAGGGAGGCCATTTGCCATGGGAAAAAGAAGTCCTTTCCCCAGGGTCTGGGTGTCAGATGAAAGGTGGCCTTTGGGGCTCTAAGGACTTGTAGGGTAGTACTTACTGGCTAGAGTAGAGGAAATGGATTCTATTTGAATATCTGTCTAGAGGCTTTGCCCCACAGGTCCTGGTTGTCCTTGATGGGCTGCAGCTGTGAGCATTGAAGAGAACTGGGATAAAAGGGGGCGGCTTAGCCATTCAGGGAGAGCCTTGAAGGAGCCCTGAACTGGGAAAGAACAGCATGCAGAAGAAAGCGTCTGTGCTGTGAAGATCTGCAGCCATAAGAACACACCGAGGAGGTATGGACTTTAGCAATCTGAGAACAGCATGATGGGACTCTAGAGAAATAGAACAACAACAAGTGGCAGCTTTAGATTTGGAGCAATCCAGCAAAGATTGCAAATTTCTTGCTGGGCACCACCCTCTTGGTCAGGGTGAGAGGCCAGAAATGGAGGCCATTTTCCATGAGGAAAACGAAGTCATTGGCCCAGGCTCTGGGTGTCAGATGAAAGGTGGCGTCTGGGGCTCTAAGGACTTGCAGGGTCCTAGTTGCTGGCAGCTTTCGTTCTGGAAGGATCCAGCACAGTTTGTAGATTCCTGGCTTGGCACTGCCCTGCCTGCCAGGCCAAGTGGCCACAAATGAAGGCCATTTCCCATGGGAAAAAGAAGTCCTTTCCCCAGGGTCTCAGTAATATGTTCAAGGTGGCGTTTGAGGCTCTAAGTACTTCCAGGGCCCTAGTTGCTGGCAGCTTTTCTTTTGGAAAAATCCAGCAACGATTGCATCATTCTAGCTAGGCTCCCACTTTCTGCCAGGGTGAGTGGCTGCCAAGGGAGGCCATTTGCCATGGGAAAAAGAAGTCCTTTCCCCAGGGTCTGGGTGTCAGATGAAAGGTGGCCTTTGGGGCTCTAAGGACTTGTAGGGTAGTACTTACTGGCTAGAGTAGAGGAAATGGATTCTATTTGAATATCTGTCTAGAGGCTTTGCCCCACAGGTCCTGGTTGTCCTTGATGGGCTGCAGCTGTGAGCATTGAAGAGAACTGGGATAAAAGGGGGCGGCTTAGCCATTCAGGGAGAGCCTTGAAGGAGCCCTGAACTGGGAAAGAACAGCATGCAGAAGAAAGCGTCTGTGCTGTGAAGATCTGCAGCCATAAGAACACACCGAGGAGGTATGGACTTTAGCAATCTGAGAACAGCATTATGGGACTCTAGAGAAATAGAACAACAACAAGTGGCAGCTTTAGATTTGGAGCAATCCAGCAAAGCTTGCAAATTTCTTGCTGGGCACCACCCTCTTGGTCAGGGTGAGAGGCCAGAAATGGAGGCCATTTTCCATGGGGAAAACGAAGTCATTGGCCCAGGCTCTGGGTGTCAGATGAAAGGTGGCGTCTGGGGCTCTAAGGACTTGCAGGGTCCTAGTTGCTGGCAGCTTTCGTTCTGGAAGGATCCAGCACAGTTTGTAGATTCCTGGCTTGGCACTGCCCTGCCTGCCAGGCCAAGTGGCCACAAATGAAGGCCGTTTTCCATGGGAAAAAGATGTCCTTTCCCCAGGGTCTCAGTAATATGTTCAAGGTGGCGTTTGAGGCTCTAAGGACTTGCAGGGTCCTAGTTGCTGCCAGCTTTTCTTTTGGAAAAATCCAGCAACGATCGCATCATTCTAGCTAGGCTCCCACTTTCTGCCAGGGTGAGTGGCTGCCAAGGGAGGCCATTTGCCATGGGAAAAAGAAGTCCTTTCCCCAGGGTCTGGGTGTCAGATGAAAGGTGGCCTTTGGGGCTCTAAGGACTTGTAGGGTAGTACTTACTGGCTAGAGTAGAGGAAATGGATTCTATTTGAATATCTGTCTAGAGGCTTTGCCCCACAGGTCCTGGTTGTCCTTGATGGGCTGCAGCTGTGAGCATTGAAGAGAACTGGGATAAAAGGGGGCGGCTTAGCCATTCAGGGAGAGCCTTGAAGGAGCCCTGAACTGGGAAAGAACAGCATGCAGAAGAAAGCGTCTGTGCTGTGAAGATCTGCAGCCATAAGAACACACCGAGGAGGTATGGACTTTAGCAATCTGAGAACAGCATGATGGGACTCTAGAGAAATAGAACAACAACAAGTGGCAGCTTTAGATTTGGAGCAATCCAGCAAAGCTTGCAAATTTCTTGCTGGGCACCACCCTCTTGGTCAGGGCGAGTGGCCAGAAATGGAGGCCATTTTCCATGGGGAAAACAAAGTCATTGGCCCAGGCTCTGGGTGTCAGATGAAAGGTGGCGTCTGGGGCTCTAAGGACTTGCAGGGTCCTAGTTGCTGGCAGCTTTCGTTCTGGAAGGATCCAGCACAGTTTGTAGATTCCTGGCTTGGCACTGCCCTGCCTGCCAGGCCAAGTGGCCACAAATGAAGGCCATTTGCCATGGGAAAAAGAAGTCCTTTCCCCAGGGTCTCAGTAATATGTTCAAGGTGGCGTTTGAGGCTCTAAGTACTTCCAGGGCCCTAGTTGCTGCCAGCTTTTCTTTTGGAAAAATCCAGCAACGATCGCATCATTCTAGCTAGGCTCCCACTTTCTGCCAGGGTGAGTGGCTGCCAAGGGAGGCCATTTGCCATGGGAAAAAGAAGTCCTTTCCCCAGGGTCTGGGTGTCAGATGAAAGGTGGCCTTTGGGGCTCTAAGGACTTGTAGGGTAGTACTTACTGGCTAGAGTAGAGGAAATGGATTCTATTTGAATATCTGTCTAGAGGCTTTGCCCCACAGGTCCTGGTTGTCCTTGATGGGCTGCAGCTGTGAGCATTGAAGAGAACTGGGATAAAAGGGGGCGGCTTAGCCATTCAGGGAGAGCCTTGAAGGAGCCCTGAACTGGGAAAGAACAGCATGCAGAAGAAAGCGTCTGTGCTGTGAAGATCTGCAGCCATAAGAACACACCGAGGAGGTATGGACTTTAGCAATCTGAGAACAGCATGATGGGACTCTAGAGAAATAGAACAACAACAAGTGGCAGCTTTAGATTTGGAGCAATCCAGCAAAGCTTGCAAATTTCTTGCTGGGCACCACCCTCTTGGTCAGGGCGAGTGGCCAGAAATGGAGGCCATTTTCCATGGGGAAAACGAAGTCATTGGCCCAGGCTCTGGGTGTCAGATGAAAGGTGGCGTCTGGGGCTCTAAGGACTTGCAGGGTCCTAGTTGCTGGCAGCTTTCGTTCTGGAAGGATCCAGCACAGTTTGTAGATTCCTGGCTTGGCACTGCCCTGCCTGCCAGGCCAAGTGGCCAGAAATGAAGGCCATTTGCCATGGGAAAAAGAAGTCCTTTCCCCAGGGTCTCAGTAATATGTTCAAGGTGGCGTTTGAGGCTCTAAGTACTTCCAGGGCCCTAGTTGCTGGCAGCTTTTCTTTTGGAAAAATCCAGCAACGATCGCATCATTCTAGCTAGGCTCCCACTTTCTGCCAGGGTGAGTGGCTGCCAAGGGAGGCCATTTGCCATGGGAAAAAGAAGTCCTTTCCCCAGGGTCTGGGTGTCAGATGAAAGGTGGCCTTTGGGGCTCTAAGGACTTGTAGGGTAGTACTTACTGGCTAGAGTAGAGGAAATGGATTCTATTTGAATATCTGTCTAGAGGCTTTGCCCCACAGGTCCTGGTTGTCCTTGATGGGCTGCAGCTGTGAGCATTGAAGAGAACTGGGATAAAAGGGGGCGGCTTAGCCATTCAGGGAGAGCCTTGAAGGAGCCCTGAACTGGGAAAGAACAGCATGCAGAAGAAAGCGTCTGTGCTGTGAAGATCTGCAGCCATAAGAACACACCGAGGAGGTATGGACTTTAGCAATCTGAGAACAGCATGATGGGACTCTAGAGAAATAGAACAACAACAAGTGGCAGCTTTAGATTTGGAGCAATCCAGCAAAGCTTGCAAATTTCTTGCTGGGCACCACCCTCTTGGTCAGGGCGAGTGGCCAGAAATGGAGGCCATTTTCCATGAGGAAAACGAAGTCATTGGCCCAGGCTCTGGGTGTCAGATGACAGGTGGCATCTGGGGCTCTAAGGACTTGCAGGGTCCTAGTTGCTGGCAGCTTTCGTTCTGGAAGGATCCAGCACAGTTTGTAGATTCCTGGCTTGGCACTGCCCTGCCTGCCAGGCCAAGTGGCCAGAAATGAAGGCCATTTTCCATGGGAAAAAGAAGTCCTTTCCCCAGGGTCTCAGTAATATGTTCAAGGTGGCGTTTGAGGCTCTAAGTACATCCAGGGCCCTAGTTGCTGGCAGCTTTTCTTTTGGAAAAATCCAGCAACGATCGCATCATTCTAGCTAGGCTCCCACTTTCTGCCAGGGTGAGTGGCTGCCAAGGGAGGCCATTTGCCATGGGAAAAAGAAGTCCTTTCCCCAGGGTCTGGGTGTCAGATGAAAGGTGGCCTTTGGGGCTCTAAGGACTTGTAGGGTAGTACTTACTGGCTAGAGTAGAGGAAATGGATTCTATTTGAATATCTGTCTAGAGGCTTTGCCCCACAGGTCCTGGTTGTCCTTGATGGGCTGCAGCTGTGAGCATTGAAGAGAACTGGGATAAAAGGGGGCGGCTTAGCCATTCAGGGAGAGCCTTGAAGGAGCCCTGAACTGGGAAAGAACAGCATGCAGAAGAAAGCGTCTGTGCTGTGAAGATCTGCAGCCATAAGAACACACCGAGGAGGTATGGACTTTAGCAATCTGAGAACAGCATGATGGGACTCTAGAGAAATAGAACAACAACAAGTGGCAGCTTTAGATTTGGAGCAATCCAGCAAAGCTTGCAAATTTCTTGCTGGGCACCACCCTCTTGGTCAGGGCGAGTGGCCAGAAATGGAGGCCATTTTCCATGGGGAAAACGAAGTCATTGGCCCAGGCTCTGGGTGTCAGATGAAAGGTGGCGTCTGGGGCTCTAAGGACTTGCAGGGTCCTAGTTGCTGGCAGCTTTCGTTCTGGAAGGATCCAGCACAGTTTGTAGATTCCTGGCTTGGCACTGCCCTGCCTGCCAGGCCAAGTGGCCAGAAATGAAGGCCATTTGCCATGGGAAAAAGAAGTCCTTTCCCCAGGGTCTCAGTAATATGTTCAAGGTGGCGTTTGAGGCTCTAAGTACTTCCAGGGCCCTAGTTGCTGGCAGCTTTTCTTTTGGAAAAATCCAGCAACGATCGCATCATTCTAGCTAGGCTCCCACTTTCTGCCAGGGTGAGTGGCTGCCAAGGGAGGCCATTTGCCATGGGAAAAAGAAGTCCTTTCCCCAGGGTCTGGGTGTCAGATGAAAGGTGGCCTTTGGGGCTCTAAGGACTTGTAGGGTAGTACTTACTGGCTAGAGTAGAGGAAATGGATTCTATTTGAATATCTGTCTAGAGGCTTTG
Source organism: Agelaius phoeniceus (assembly GCF_051311805.1). Taxonomy (NCBI): domain Eukaryota; kingdom Metazoa; phylum Chordata; class Aves; order Passeriformes; family Icteridae; genus Agelaius; species Agelaius phoeniceus. The sequence continues at coordinate 21,040,072 of NC_135277.1, forward strand.
CCCCACAGGTCCTGGTTGTCCTTGATGGGCTGCAGCTGTGAGCATTGAAGAGAACTGGGATAAAAGGGGGCGGCTTAGCCATTCAGGGAGAGCCTTGAAGGAGCCCTGAACTGGGAAAGAACAGCATGCAGAAGAAAGCGTCTGTGCTGTGAAGATCTGCAGCCATAAGAACACACCGAGGAGGTATGGACTTTAGCAATCTGAGAACAGCATGATGGGACTCTAGAGAAATAGAACAACAACAAGTGGCAGCTTTAGATTTGGAGCAATCCAGCAAAGCTTGCAAATTTCTTGCTGGGCACCACCCTCTTGGTCAGGGCGAGTGGCCAGAAATGGAGGCCATTTTCCATGAGGAAAACGAAGTCATTGGCCCAGGCTCTGGGTGTCAGATGACAGGTGGCATCTGGGGCTCTAAGGACTTGCAGGGTCCTAGTTGCTGGCAGCTTTCGTTCTGGAAGGATCCAGCACAGTTTGTAGATTCCTGGCTTGGCACTGCCCTGCCTGCCAGGCCAAGTGGCCAGAAATGAAGGCCATTTTCCATGGGAAAAAGAAGTCCTTTCCCCAGGGTCTCAGTAATATGTTCAAGGTGGCGTTTGAGGCTCTAAGTACATCCAGGGCCCTAGTTGCTGGCAGCTTTTCTTTTGGAAAAATCCAGCAACGATCGCATCATTCTAGCTAGGCTCCCACTTTCTGCCAGGGTGAGTGGCTGCCAAGGGAGGCCATTTGCCATGGGAAAAAGAAGTCCTTTCCCCAGGGTCTGGGTGTCAGATGAAAGGTGGCCTTTGGGGCTCTAAGGACTTGTAGGGTAGTACTTACTGGCTAGAGTAGAGGAAATGGATTCTATTTGAATATCTGTCTAGAGGCTTTGCCCCACAGGTCCTGGTTGTCCTTGATGGGCTGCAGCTGTGAGCATTGAAGAGAACTGGGATAAAAGGGGGCGGCGTAGCCATTCAGGGAGAGCCTTGAAGGAGCCCTGAACTGGGAAAGAACAGCATGCAGAAGAAAGTGTCTGTGCTGTGAAGATCTGCAGCCATAAGAACACACCGAGGAGGTATGGACTTTAGCAATCTGAGGACAGCATTATGGGACTCTAGAGAAATAGAACAACAACAAGTGGCAGCTTTCGATTTGGAGCAATCCAGGAAAGCTTGCAAATTTCTTGCTGGGCACCACCCTCTTGGTCAGGGCGAGTGGCCAGAAATGGAGGCCATTTTCCATGAGGAAAACGAAGTCATTGGCCCAGGCTCTGGGTGTCAGATGAAAGGTGGCATCTGGGGCTCTAAGGACTTGCAGGGTCCTAGTTGCTGGCAGCTTTCGTTCTGGAAGGATCCAGCACAGTTTGTAGATTCCTGGCTTGGCACTGCCCTGCCTGCCAGGCCAAGTGGCCACAAATGAAGGCCGTTTCCCATGGGAAAAAGAAGTCCTTTCCCCAGAGTCTCAGTAATATGTTCAAGGTGGCATTTGAGGCTCTAAGGACTTGCAGGGTCCTAGTTGCTGGCAGCTTTTCTTTTGGAAAAATCCAGCAACGATCGCATCATTCTAGCTAGGCTCTCACTTTCTGCCAGGGTGAGTGGCTGCCAAGGGAGGCCATTTGCCATGGGAAAAAGAAGTCCTTTCCCCAGGGTCTGGGTGTCAGATGAAAGGTGGCCTTTGGGGCTCTAAGGACTTGTAGGGTAGTACTTACTGGCTAGAGTAGAGGAAATGGATTCTATTTGAATATCTGTCTAGAGGCTTTGCCCCACAGGTCCTGGTTGTCCTTGATGGGCTGCAGCTGTGAGCATTGAAGAGAACTGGGATAAAAGGGGGCGGCTTAGCCATTCAGGGAGAGCCTTGAAGGAGCCCTGAACTGGGAAAGAACAGCATGCAGAAGAAAGCGTCTGTGCTGTGAAGATCTGCAGCCATAAGAACACACCGAGGAGGTATGGACTTTAGCAATCTGAGAACAGCATGATGGGACTCTAGAGAAATAGAACAACAACAAGTGGCAGCTTTAGATTTGGAGCAATCCAGCAAAGCTTGCAAATTTCTTGCTGGGCACCACCCTCTTGGTCAGGGTGAGAGGCCAGAAATGGAGGCCATTTTCCATGGGGAAAACGAAGTCATTGGCCCAGGCTCTGGGTGTCAGATGAAAGGTGGTGTCTGGGGCTCTAAGGACTTGCAGGGTCCTAGTTGCTGGCAGCTTTCGTTCTGGAAGGATCCAGCACAGTTTGTAGATTCCTGGCTTGGCACTGCCCTGCCTGCCAGGCCAAGTGGCCACAAATGAAGGCCATTTGCCATGGGAGAAAGAAGTCCTTTCCCCAGGGTCTCAGTAATATGTTCAAGGTGGCGTTTGAGGCTCTAAGGACTTGCAGGGTCCTAGTTGCTGGCAGCTTTTCTTTTGGAAAAATCCAGCAACGCTCGCATCATTCTAGCTAGGCTCCCACTTTCTGCCAGGGTGAGTGGCTGCCAAGGGAGGCCATTTGCCATGGGAAAAAGAAGTCCTTTCCCCAGGGTCTGGGTGTCAGATGAAAGGTGGCCTTTGGGGCTCTAAGGACTTGTAGGGTAGTACTTACTGGCTAGAGTAGAGGAAATGGATTCTATTTGAATATCTGTCTAGAGGCTTTGCCCCACAGGTCCTGGTTGTCCTTGATGGGCTGCAGCTGTGAGCATTGAAGAGAACTGGGATAAAAGGGGGCGGCTTAGCCATTCAGGGAGAGCCTTGAAGGAGCCCTGAAGTGGGAAAGAACAGCATGCAGAAGAAAGCGTCTGTGCTGTGAAGATCTGCAGCCATAAGAACACACCGAGGAGGTATGGACTTTAGCAATCTGAGAACAGCATTATGGGACTCTAGAGAAATAGAACAACAACAAGTGGCAGCTTTAGATTTGGAGCAATCCAGCAAAGCTTGCAAATTTCTTGCTGGGCACCACCCTCTTGGTCAGGGCGAGTGGCCAGAAATGGAGGCCATTTTCCATGGGGAAAACGAAGTCATTGGCCCAGGCTCTGGGTGTCAGATGAAAGGTGGCGTCTGGGGCTCTAAGGACTTGCAGGGTCCTAGTTGCTGGCAGCTTTCGTTCTGGAAGGATCCAGCACAGTTTGTAGATTCCTGGCTTGGCACTGCCCTGCCTGCCAGGCCAAGTGGCCACAAATGAAGGCCATTTTCCATGGGAAAAAGAAGTCCTTTCCCCAGGGTCTCAGTAATATGTTCAAGGTGGCGTTTGAGGCTCTAAGTACTTCCAGGGCCCTAGTTGCTGCCAGCTTTTCTTTTGGAAAAATCCAGCAACGATCGCATCATTCTAGCTAGGCTCCCACTTTCTGCCAGGGTGAGTGGCTGCCAAGGGAGGCCATTTGCCATGGGAAAAAGAAGTCCTTTCCCCAGGGTCTGGGTGTCAGATGAAAGGTGGCCTTTGGGGCTCTAAGGACTTGTAGGGTACTACTTACTGGCTAGAGTAGAGGAAATGGATTCTATTTGAATATCTGTCTAGAGGCTTTGCCCCACAGGTCCTGGTTGTCCTTGATGGGCTGCAGCTGTGAGCATTGAAGAGAACTGGGATAAAAGGGGGCGGCTTAGCCATTCAGGGAGAGCCTTGAAGGAGCCCTGAACTGGGAAAGAACAGCATGCAGAAGAAAGCGTCTGTGCTGTGAAGATCTGCAGCCATAAGAACACACCGAGGAGGTATGGACTTTAGCAATCTGAGAACAGCATGATGGGACTCTAGAGAAATAGAACAACAACAAGTGGCAGCTTTAGATTTGGAGCAATCCAGCAAAGCTTGCAAATTTCTTGCTGGGCACCACCCTCTTGGTCAGGGTGAGAGGCCAGAAATGGAGGCCATTTTCCATGAGGAAAACGAAGTCATTGGCCCAGGCTCTGGGTGTCAGATGAAAGGTGGCATCTGGGGCTCTAAGGACTTGCAGGGTCCTAGTTGCTGGCAGCTTTCGTTCTGGAAGGATCCAGCACAGTTTGTAGATTCCTGGCTTGGCACTGCCCTGCCTGCCAGGCCAAGTGGCCACAAATGAAGGCCGTTTTCCATGGGAAAAAGATGTCCTTTCCCCAGGGTCTCAGTAATATGTTCAAGGTGGCGTTTGAGGCTCTAAGTACTTCCAGGGCCCTAGTTGCTGGCAGCTTTTCTTTTGGAAAAATCCAGCAACGATCGCATCATTCTAGCTAGGCTCCCACTTTCTGCCAGGGTGAGTGGCTGCCAAGGGAGGCCATTTGCCATGGGAAAAAGAAGTCCTTTCCCCAGGGTCTGGGTGTCAGATGAAAGGTGGCCTTTGGGGCTCTAAGGACTTGTAGGGTAGTACTTACTGGCTAGAGTAGAGGAAATGGATTCTATTTGAATATCTGTCTAGAGGCTTTGCCCCACAGGTCCTGGTTGTCCTTGATGGGCTGCAGCTGTGAGCATTGAAGAGAACTGGGATAAAAGGGGGCGGCTTAGCCATTCAGGGAGAGCCTTGAAGGAGCCCTGAACTGGGAAAGAACAGCATGCAGAAGAAAGCGTCTGTGCTGTGAAGATCTGCAGCCATAAGAACACACCGAGGAGGTATGGACTTTAGCAATCTGAGAACAGCATGATGGGACTCTAGAGAAATAGAACAACAACAAGTGGCAGCTTTAGATTTGGAGCAATCCAGCAAAGCTTGCAAATTTCTTGCTGGGCACCACCCTCTTGGTCAGGGCGAGTGGCCAGAAATGGAGGCCATTTTCCATGAGGAAAACGAAGTCATTGGCCCAGGCTCTGGGTGTCAGATGACAGGTGGCATCTGGGGCTCTAAGGACTTGCAGGGTCCTAGTTGCTGGCAGCTTTCGTTCTGGAAGGATCCAGCACAGTTTGTAGATTCCTGGCTTGGCACTGCCCTGCCTGCCAGGCCAAGTGGCCAGAAATGAAGGCCATTTTCCATGGGAAAAAGAAGTCCTTTCCCCAGGGTCTCAGTAATATGTTCAAGGTGGCGTTTGAGGCTCTAAGTACATCCAGGGCCCTAGTTGCTGGCAGCTTTTCTTTTGGAAAAATCCAGCAACGATCGCATCATTCTAGCTAGGCTCCCACTTTCTGCCAGGGTGAGTGGCTGCCAAGGGAGGCCATTTGCCATGGGAAAAAGAAGTCCTTTCCCCAGGGTCTGGGTGTCAGATGAAAGGTGGCCTTTGGGGCTCTAAGGACTTGTAGGGTAGTACTTACTGGCTAGAGTAGAGGAAATGGATTCTATTTGAATATCTGTCTAGAGGCTTTGCCCCACAGGTCCTGGTTGTCCTTGATGGGCTGCAGCTGTGAGCATTGAAGAGAACTGGGATAAAAGGGGGCGGCTTAGCCATTCAGGGAGAGCCTTGAAGGAGCCCTGAACTGGGAAAGAACAGCATGCAGAAGAAAGCGTCTGTGCTGTGAAGATCTGCAGCCATAAGAACACACCGAGGAGGTATGGACTTTAGCAATCTGAGAACAGCATGATGGGACTCTAGAGAAATAGAACAACAACAAGTGGCAGCTTTAGATTTGGAGCAATCCAGCAAAGCTTGCAAATTTCTTGCTGGGCACCACCCTCTTGGTCAGGGCGAGTGGCCAGAAATGGAGGCCATTTTCCATGGGGAAAACGAAGTCATTGGCCCAGGCTCTGGGTGTCAGATGAAAGGTGGCGTCTGGGGCTCTAAGGACTTGCAGGGTCCTAGTTGCTGGCAGCTTTCGTTCTGGAAGGATCCAGCACAGTTTGTAGATTCCTGGCTTGGCACTGCCCTGCCTGCCAGGCCAAGTGGCCAGAAATGAAGGCCATTTGCCATGGGAAAAAGAAGTCCTTTCCCCAGGGTCTCAGTAATATGTTCAAGGTGGCGTTTGAGGCTCTAAGTACTTCCAGGGCCCTAGTTGCTGGCAGCTTTTCTTTTGGAAAAATCCAGCAACGATCGCATCATTCTAGCTAGGCTCCCACTTTCTGCCAGGGTGAGTGGCTGCCAAGGGAGGCCATTTGCCATGGGAAAAAGAAGTCCTTTCCCCAGGGTCTGGGTGTCAGATGAAAGGTGGCCTTTGGGGCTCTAAGGACTTGTAGGGTAGTACTTACTGGCTAGAGTAGAGGAAATGGATTCTATTTGAATATCTGTCTAGAGGCTTTGCCCCACAGGTCCTGGTTGTCCTTGATGGGCTGCAGCTGTGAGCATTGAAGAGAACTGGGATAAAAGGGGGCGGCTTAGCCATTCAGGGAGAGCCTTGAAGGAGCCCTGAACTGGGAAAGAACAGCATGCAGAAGAAAGCGTCTGTGCTGTGAAGATCTGCAGCCATAAGAACACACCGAGGAGGTATGGACTTTAGCAATCTGAGAACAGCATGATGGGACTCTAGAGAAATAGAACAACAACAAGTGGCAGCTTTAGATTTGGAGCAATCCAGCAAAGCTTGCAAATTTCTTGCTGGGCACCACCCTCTTGGTCAGGGCGAGTGGCCAGAAATGGAGGCCATTTTCCATGAGGAAAACGAAGTCATTGGCCCAGGCTCTGGGTGTCAGATGACAGGTGGCATCTGGGGCTCTAAGGACTTGCAGGGTCCTAGTTGCTGGCAGCTTTCGTTCTGGAAGGATCCAGCACAGTTTGTAGATTCCTGGCTTGGCACTGCCCTGCCTGCCAGGCCAAGTGGCCAGAAATGAAGGCCATTTTCCATGGGAAAAAGAAGTCCTTTCCCCAGGGTCTCAGTAATATGTTCAAGGTGGCGTTTGAGGCTCTAAGTACATCCAGGGCCCTAGTTGCTGGCAGCTTTTCTTTTGGAAAAATCCAGCAACGATCGCATCATTCTAGCTAGGCTCCCACTTTCTGCCAGGGTGAGTGGCTGCCAAGGGAGGCCATTTGCCATGGGAAAAAGAAGTCCTTTCCCCAGGGTCTGGGTGTCAGATGAAAGGTGGCCTTTGGGGCTCTAAGGACTTGTAGGGTAGTACTTACTGGCTAGAGTAGAGGAAATGGATTCTATTTGAATATCTGTCTAGAGGCTTTGCCCCACAGGTCCTGGTTGTCCTTGATGGGCTGCAGCTGTGAGCATTGAAGAGAACTGGGATAAAAGGGGGCGGCGTAGCCATTCAGGGAGAGCCTTGAAGGAGCCCTGAACTGGGAAAGAACAGCATGCAGAAGAAAGTGTCTGTGCTGTGAAGATCTGCAGCCATAAGAACACACCGAGGAGGTATGGACTTTAGCAATCTGAGGACAGCATTATGGGACTCTAGAGAAATAGAACAACAACAAGTGGCAGCTTTCGATTTGGAGCAATCCAGGAAAGCTTGCAAATTTCTTGCTGGGCACCACCCTCTTGGTCAGGGCGAGTGGCCAGAAATGGAGGCCATTTTCCATGAGGAAAACGAAGTCATTGGCCCAGGCTCTGGGTGTCAGATGAAAGGTGGCATCTGGGGCTCTAAGGACTTGCAGGGTCCTAGTTGCTGGCAGCTTTCGTTCTGGAAGGATCCAGCACAGTTTGTAGATTCCTGGCTTGGCACTGCCCTGCCTGCCAGGCCAAGTGGCCACAAATGAAGGCCGTTTCCCATGGGAAAAAGAAGTCCTTTCCCCAGAGTCTCAGTAATATGTTCAAGGTGGCATTTGAGGCTCTAAGGACTTGCAGGGTCCTAGTTGCTGGCAGCTTTTCTTTTGGAAAAATCCAGCAACGATCGCATCATTCTAGCTAGGCTCTCACTTTCTGCCAGGGTGAGTGGCTGCCAAGGGAGGCCATTTGCCATGGGAAAAAGAAGTCCTTTCCCCAGGGTCTGGGTGTCAGATGAAAGGTGGCCTTTGGGGCTCTAAGGACTTGTAGGGTAGTACTTACTGGCTAGAGTAGAGGAAATGGATTCTATTTGAATATCTGTCTAGAGGCTTTGCCCCACAGGTCCTGGTTGTCCTTGATGGGCTGCAGCTGTGAGCATTGAAGAGAACTGGGATAAAAGGGGGCGGCTTAGCCATTCAGGGAGAGCCTTGAAGGAGCCCTGAACTGGGAAAGAACAGCATGCAGAAGAAAGCGTCTGTGCTGTGAAGATCTGCAGCCATAAGAACACACCGAGGAGGTATGGACTTTAGCAATCTGAGAACAGCATGATGGGACTCTAGAGAAATAGAACAACAACAAGTGGCAGCTTTAGATTTGGAGCAATCCAGCAAAGCTTGCAAATTTCTTGCTGGGCACCACCCTCTTGGTCAGGGTGAGAGGCCAGAAATGGAGGCCATTTTCCATGGGGAAAACGAAGTCATTGGCCCAGGCTCTGGGTGTCAGATGAAAGGTGGTGTCTGGGGCTCTAAGGACTTGCAGGGTCCTAGTTGCTGGCAGCTTTCGTTCTGGAAGGATCCAGCACAGTTTGTAGATTCCTGGCTTGGCACTGCCCTGCCTGCCAGGCCAAGTGGCCACAAATGAAGGCCATTTGCCATGGGAGAAAGAAGTCCTTTCCCCAGGGTCTCAGTAATATGTTCAAGGTGGCGTTTGAGGCTCTAAGGACTTGCAGGGTCCTAGTTGCTGGCAGCTTTTCTTTTGGAAAAATCCAGCAACGCTCGCATCATTCTAGCTAGGCTCCCACTTTCTGCCAGGGTGAGTGGCTGCCAAGGGAGGCCATTTGCCATGGGAAAAAGAAGTCCTTTCCCCAGGGTCTGGGTGTCAGATGAAAGGTGGCCTTTGGGGCTCTAAGGACTTGTAGGGTAGTACTTACTGGCTAGAGTAGAGGAAATGGATTCTATTTGAATATCTGTCTAGAGGCTTTGCCCCACAGGTCCTGGTTGTCCTTGATGGGCTGCAGCTGTGAGCATTGAAGAGAACTGGGATAAAAGGGGGCGGCTTAGCCATTCAGGGAGAGCCTTGAAGGAGCCCTGAAGTGGGAAAGAACAGCATGCAGAAGAAAGCGTCTGTGCTGTGAAGATCTGCAGCCATAAGAACACACCGAGGAGGTATGGACTTTAGCAATCTGAGAACAGCATTATGGGACTCTAGAGAAATAGAACAACAACAAGTGGCAGCTTTAGATTTGGAGCAATCCAGCAAAGCTTGCAAATTTCTTGCTGGGCACCACCCTCTTGGTCAGGGCGAGTGGCCAGAAATGGAGGCCATTTTCCATGGGGAAAACGAAGTCATTGGCCCAGGCTCTGGGTGTCAGATGAAAGGTGGCGTCTGGGGCTCTAAGGACTTGCAGGGTCCTAGTTGCTGGCAGCTTTCGTTCTGGAAGGATCCAGCACAGTTTGTAGATTCCTGGCTTGGCACTGCCCTGCCTGCCAGGCCAAGTGGCCACAAATGAAGGCCATTTTCCATGGGAAAAAGAAGTCCTTTCCCCAGGGTCTCAGTAATATGTTCAAGGTGGCGTTTGAGGCTCTAAGTACTTCCAGGGCCCTAGTTGCTGCCAGCTTTTCTTTTGGAAAAATCCAGCAACGATCGCATCATTCTAGCTAGGCTCCCACTTTCTGCCAGGGTGAGTGGCTGCCAAGGGAGGCCATTTGCCATGGGAAAAAGAAGTCCTTTCCCCAGGGTCTGGGTGTCAGATGAAAGGTGGCCTTTGGGGCTCTAAGGACTTGTAGGGTACTACTTACTGGCTAGAGTAGAGGAAATGGATTCTATTTGAATATCTGTCTAGAGGCTTTGCCCCACAGGTCCTGGTTGTCCTTGATGGGCTGCAGCTGTGAGCATTGAAGAGAACTGGGATAAAAGGGGGCGGCTTAGCCATTCAGGGAGAGCCTTGAAGGAGCCCTGAACTGGGAAAGAACAGCATGCAGAAGAAAGCGTCTGTGCTGTGAAGATCTGCAGCCATAAGAACACACCGAGGAGGTATGGACTTTAGCAATCTGAGAACAGCATGATGGGACTCTAGAGAAATAGAACAACAACAAGTGGCAGCTTTAGATTTGGAGCAATCCAGCAAAGATTGCAAATTTCTTGCTGGGCACCACCCTCTTGGTCAGGGTGAGAGGCCAGAAATGGAGGCCATTTTCCATGAGGAAAACGAAGTCATTGGCCCAGGCTCTGGGTGTCAGATGAAAGGTGGCATCTGGGGCTCTAAGGACTTGCAGGGTCCTAGTTGCTGGCAGCTTTCGTTCTGGAAGGATCCAGCACAGTTTGTAGATTCCTGGCTTGGCACTGCCCTGCCTGCCAGGCCAAGTGGCCACAAATGAAGGCCGTTTTCCATGGGAAAAAGATGTCCTTTCCCCAGGGTCTCAGTAATATGTTCAAGGTGGCGTTTGAGGCTCTAAGTACATCCAGGGCCCTAGTTGCTGGCAGCTTTTCTTTTGGAAAAATCCAGCAACGATCGCATCATTCTAGCTAGGCTCCCACTTTCTGCCGGGTTGAGTGGCTGCCAAGGGAGGCCATTTGCCATGGGAAAAAGAAGTCCTTTCCCCAGGGTCTGGGTGTCAGATGAAAGGTGGCCTTTGGGGCTCTAAGGACTTGTAGGGTAGTACTTACTGGCTAGAGTAGAGGAAATGGATTCTATTTGAATATCTGTCTAGAGGCTTTGCCCCACAGGTCCTGGTTGTCCTTGATGGGCTACAGCTGTGAGCATTGAAGAGAACTGGGATAAAAGGGGGCGGCTTAGCCATTCAGGGAGAGCCTTGAAGGAGCCCTGAACTGGGAAAGAACAGCATGCAGAAGAAAGCGTCTGTGCTGTGAAGATCTGCAGCCATAAGAACACACCGAGGAGGTATGGACTTTAGCAATCTGAGAACAGCATGATGGGACTCTAGAGAAATAGAACAACAACAAGTGGCAGCTTTAGATTTGGAGCAATCCAGCAAAGCTTGCAAATTTCTTGCTGGGCACCACCCTCTTGGTCAGGGTGAGAGGCCAGAAATGGAGGCCATTTTCCATGGGGAAAACGAAGTCATTGGCCCAGGCTCTGGGTGTCAGATGAAAGGTGGTGTCTGGGGCTCTAAGGACTTGCAGGGTCCTAGTTGCTGGCAGCTTTCGTTCTGGAAGGATCCAGCACAGTTTGTAGATTCCTGGCTTGGCACTGCCCTGCCTGCCAGGCCAAGTGGCCACAAATGAAGGCCATTTGCCATGGGAAAAAGAAGTCCTTTCCCCAGGGTCTCAGTAATATGTTCAAGGTGGCGTTTGAGGCTCTAAGGACTTGCAGGGTCCTAGTTGCTGCCAGCTTTTCTTTTGGAAAAATCCAGCAACGATTGCATCATTCTAGCTAGGCTCCCACTTTCTGCCAGGGTGAGTGGCTGCCAAGGGAGGCCATTTGCCATGGGAAAAAGAAGTCCTTTCCCCAGGGTCTGGGTGTCAGATGAAAGGTGGCCTTTGGGGCTCTAAGGACTTGTAGGGTAGTACTTACTGGCTAGAGTAGAGGAAATGGATTCTATTTGAATATCTGTCTAGAGGCTTTGCCCCACAGGTCCTGGTTGTCCTTGATGGGCTGCAGCTGTGAGCATTGAAGAGAACTGGGATAAAAGGGGGCGGCTTAGCCATTCAGGGAGAGCCTTGAAGGAGCCCTGAAGTGGGAAAGAACAGCATGCAGAAGAAAGCGTCTGTGCTGTGAAGATCTGCAGCCATAAGAACACACCGAGGAGGTATGGACTTTAGCAATCTGAGAACAGCATTATGGGACTCTAGAGAAATAGAACAACAACAAGTGGCAGCTTTCGATTTGGAGCAATCCAGCAAAGCTTGCAAATTTCTTGCTGGGCACCACCCTCTTGGTCAGGGCGAGTGGCCAGAAATGGAGGCCATTTTCCATGGGGAAAACGAAGTCATTGGCCCAGGCTCTGGGTGTCAGATGAAAGGTGGCGTCTGGGGCTCTAAGGACTTGCAGGGTCCTAGTTGCTGGCAGCTTTCGTTCTGGAAGGATCCAGCACAGTTTGTAGATTCCTGGCTTGGCACTGCCCTGCCTGCCAGGCCAAGTGGCCACAAATGAAGGCCATTTTCCATGGGAAAAAGAAGTCCTTTCCCCAGGGTCTCAGTAATATGTTCAAGGTGGCGTTTGAGGCTCTAAGTACTTCCAGGGCCCTAGTTGCTGCCAGCTTTTCTTTTGGAAAAATCCAGCAACGATTGCATCATTCTAGCTAGGCTCCCACTTTCTGCCAGGGTGAGTGGCTGCCAAGGGAGGCCATTTGCCATGGGAAAAAGAAGTCCTTTCCCCAGGGTCTGGGTGTCAGATGAAAGGTGGCCTTTGGGGCTCTAAGGACTTGTAGGGTACTACTTACTGGCTAGAGTAGAGGAAATGGATTCTATTTGAATATCTGTCTAGAGGCTTTGCCCCACAGGTCCTGGTTGTCCTTGATGGGCTGCAGCTGTGAGCATTGAAGAGAACTGGGATAAAAGGGGGCGGCTTAGCCATTCAGGGAGAGCCTTGAAGGAGCCCTGAACTGGGAAAGAACAGCATGCAGAAGAAAGCGTCTGTGCTGTGAAGATCTGCAGCCATAAGAACACACCGAGGAGGTATGGACTTTAGCAATCTGAGAACAGCATGATGGGACTCTAGAGAAATAGAACAACAACAAGTGGCAGCTTTCGATTTGGAGCAATCCAGCAAAGCTTGCAAATTTCTTGCTGGGCACCACCCTCTTGGTCAGGGCGAGTGGCCAGAAATGGAGGCCATTTTCCATGAGGAAAACGAAGTCATTGGCCCAGGCTCTGGGTGTCAGATGAAAGGTGGCATCTGGGGCTCTAAGGACTTGCAGGGTCCTAGTTGCTGGCAGCTTTCGTTCTGGAAGGATCCAGCACAGTTTGTAGATTCCTGGCTTGGCACTGCCCTGCCTGCCAGGCCAAGTGGCCACAAATGAAGGCCATTTCCCATGGGAAAAAGAAGTCCTTTCCCCAGGGTCTCAGTAATATGTTCAAGGTGGCGTTTGAGGCTCTAAGTACTTCCAGGGCCCTAGTTGCTGGCAGCTTTTCTTTTGGAAAAATCCAGCAACGATCGCATCATTCTAGCTAGGCTCCCACTTTCTGCCAGGGTGAGTGGCTGCCAAGGGAGGCCATTTGCCATGGGAAAAAGAAGTCCTTTCCCCAGGGTCTGGGTGTCAGATGAAAGGTGGCCTTTGGGGCTCTAAGGACTTGTAGGGTAGTACTTACTGGCTAGAGTAGAGGAAATGGATTCTATTTGAATATCTGTCTAGAGGCTTTGCCCCACAGGTCCTGGTTGTCCTTGATGGGCTGCAGCTGTGAGCATTGAAGAGAACTGGGATAAAAGGGGGCGGCTTAGCCATTCAGGGAGAGCCTTGAAGGAGCCCTGAACTGGGAAAGAACAGCATGCAGAAGAAAGCGTCTGTGCTGTGAAGATCTGCAGCCATAAGAACACACCGAGGAGGTATGGACTTTAGCAATCTGAGAACAGCATGATGGGACTCTAGAGAAATAGAACAACAACAAGTGGCAGCTTTAGATTTGGAGCAATCCAGCAAAGCTTGCAAATTTCTTGCTGGGCACCACCCTCTTGGTCAGGGTGAGAGGCCAGAAATGGAGGCCATTTTCCATGGGGAAAACGAAGTCATTGGCCCAGGCTCTGGGTGTCAGATGAAAGGTGGTGTCTGGGGCTCTAAGGACTTGCAGGGTCCTAGTTGCTGGCAGCTTTCGTTCTGGAAGGATCCAGCACAGTTTGTAGATTCCTGGCTTGGCACTGCCCTGCCTGCCAGGCCAAGTGGCCACAAATGAAGGCCATTTTCCATGGGAAAAAGAAGTCCTTTCCCCAGGGTCTCAGTAATATGTTCAAGGTGGCGTTTGAGGCTCTAAGGACTTGCAGGGTCCTAGTTGCTGGCAGCTTTTCTTTTGGAAAAATCCAGCAACGCTCGCATCATTCTAGCTAGGCTCCCACTTTCTGCCAGGGTGAGTGGCTGCCAAGGGAGGCCATTTGCCATGGGAAAAAGAAGTCCTTTCCCCAGGGTCTGGGTGTCAGATGAAAGGTGGCCTTTGGGGCTCTAAGGACTTGTAGGGTAGTACTTACTGGCTAGAGTAGAGGAAATGGATTCTATTTGAATATCTGTCTAGAGGCTTTGCCCCACAGGTCCTGGTTGTCCTTGATGGGCTGCAGCTGTGAGCATTGAAGAGAACTGGGATAAAAGGGGGCGGCTTAGCCATTCAGGGAGAGCCTTGAAGGAGCCCTGAACTGGGAAAGAACAGCATGCAGAAGAAAGCGTCTGTGCTGTGAAGATCTGCAGCCATAAGAACACACCGAGGAGGTATGGACTTTAGCAATCTGAGAACAGCATGATGGGACTCTAGAGAAATAGAACAAGAACAAGTGGCAGCTTTAGATTTGGAGCAATCCAGCAAAGCTTGCAAATTTCTTGCTGGGCACCACCCTCTTGGTCAGGGCGAGTGGCCAGAAATGGAGGCCATTTTCCATGGGGAAAACGAAGTCATTGGCCCAGGCTCTGGGTGTCAGATGAAAGGTGGCGTCTGGGGCTCTAAGGACTTGCAGGGTCCTAGTTGCTGGCAGCTTTCGTTCTGGAAGGATCCAGCACAGTTTGTAGATTCCTGGCTTGGCACTGCCCTGCCTGCCAGGCCAAGTGGCCACAAATGAAGGCCATTTTCCATGGGAAAAAGAAGTCCTTTCCCCAGGGTCTCAGTAATATGTTCAAGGTGGCGTTTGAGGCTCTAAGTACTTCCAGGGCCCTAGTTGCTGCCAGCTTTTCTTTTGGAAAAATCCAGCAACGATTGCATCATTCTAGCTAGGCTCCCACTTTCTGCCAGGGTGAGTGGCTGCCAAGGGAGGCCATTTGCCATGGGAAAAAGAAGTCCTTTCCCCAGGGTCTGGGTGTCAGATGAAAGGTGGCCTTTGGGGCTCTAAGGACTTGTAGGGTAGTACTTACTGGCTAGAGTAGAGGAAATGGATTCTATTTGAATATCTGTCTAGAGGCTTTGCCCCACAGGTCCTGGTTGTCCTTGATGGGCTGCAGCTGTGAGCATTGAAGAGAACTGGGATAAAAGGGGGCGGCTTAGCCATTCAGGGAGAGCCTTGAAGGAGCCCTGAACTGGGAAAGAACAGCATGCAGAAGAAAGCGTCTGTGCTGTGAAGATCTGCAGCCATAAGAACACACCGAGGAGGTATGGACTTTAGCAATCTGAGAACAGCATGATGGGACTCTAGAGAAATAGAACAACAACAAGTGGCAGCTTTCGATTTGGAGCAATCCAGCAAAGCTTGCAAATTTCTTGCTGGGCACCACCCTCTTGGTCAGGGCGAGTGGCCAGAAATGGAGGCCATTTTCCATGAGGAAAACGAAGTCATTGGCCCAGGCTCTGGGTGTCAGATGAAAGGTGGCATCTGGGGCTCTAAGGACTTGCAGGGTCCTAGTTGCTGGCAGCTTTCGTTCTGGAAGGATCCAGCACAGTTTGTAGATTCCTGGCTTGGCACTGCCCTGCCTGCCAGGCCAAGTGGCCACAAATGAAGGCCATTTCCCATGGGAAAAAGAAGTCCTTTCCCCAGGGTCTCAGTAATATGTTCAAGGTGGCGTTTGAGGCTCTAAGTACTTCCAGGGCCCTAGTTGCTGCCAGCTTTTCTTTTGGAAAAATCCAGCAACGATCGCATCATTCTAGCTAGGCTCCCACTTTCTGCCAGGGTGAGTGGCTGCCAAGGGAGGCCATTTGCCATGGGAAAAAGAAGTCCTTTCCCCAGGGTCTGGGTGTCAGATGAAAGGTGGCCTTTGGGGCTCTAAGGACTTGTAGGGTAGTACTTACTGGCTAGAGTAGAGGAAATGGATTCTATTTGAATATCTGTCTAGAGGCTTTGCCCCACAGGTCCTGGTTGTCCTTGATGGGCTGCAGCTGTGAGCATTGAAGAGAACTGGGATAAAAGGGGGCGGCGTAGCCATTCAGGGAGAGCCTTGAAGGAGCCCTGAACTGGGAAAGAACAGCATGCAGAAGAAAGCGTCTGTGCTGTGAAGATCTGCAGCCATAAGAACACACCGAGGAGGTATGGACTTTAGCAATCTGAGAACAGCATGATGGGACTCTAGAGAAATAGAACAACAACAAGTGGCAGCTTTAGATTTGGAGCAATCCAGCAAAGCTTGCAAATTTCTTGCTGGGCACCACCCTCTTGGTCAGGGTGAGAGGCCAGAAATGGAGGCCATTTTCCATGGGGAAAACGAAGTCATTGGCCCAGGCTCTGGGTGTCAGATGAAAGGTGGTGTCTGGGGCTCTAAGGACTTGCAGGGTCCTAGTTGCTGGCAGCTTTCGTTCTGGAAGGATCCAGCACAGTTTGTAGATTCCTGGCTTGGCACTGCCCTGCCTGCCAGGCCAAGTGGCCACAAATGAAGGCCATTTGCCATGGGAAAAAGAAGTCCTTTCCCCAGGGTCTCAGTAATATGTTCAAGGTGGCGTTTGAGGCTCTAAGTACTTCCAGGGCCCTAGTTGCTGCCAGCTTTTCTTTTGGAAAAATCCAGCAACGATTGCATCATTCTAGCTAGGCTCCCACTTTCTGCCAGGGTGAGTGGCTGCCAAGGGAGGCCATTTGCCATGGGAAAAAGAAGTCCTTTCCCCAGGGTCTGGGTGTCAGATGAAAGGTGGCCTTTGGGGCTCTAAGGACTTGTAGGGTAGTACTTACTGGCTAGAGTAGAGGAAATGGATTCTATTTGAATATCTGTCTAGAGGCTTTGCCCCACAGGTCCTGGTTGTCCTTGATGGGCTGCAGCTGTGAGCATTGAAGAGAACTGGGATAAAAGGGGGCGGCTTAGCCATTCAGGGAGAGCCTTGAAGGAGCCCTGAACTGGGAAAGAACAGCATGCAGAAGAAAGCGTCTGTGCTGTGAAGATCTGCAGCCATAAGAACACACCGAGGAGGTATGGACTTTAGCAATCTGAGAACAGCATGATGGGACTCTAGAGAAATAGAACAACAACAAGTGGCAGCTTTCGATTTGGAGCAATCCAGCAAAGCTTGCAAATTTCTTGCTGGGCACCACCCTCTTGGTCAGGGCGAGTGGCCAGAAATGGAGGCCATTTTCCATGAGGAAAACGAAGTCATTGGCCCAGGCTCTGGGTGTCAGATGAAAGGTGGCATCTGGGGCTCTAAGGACTTGCAGGGTCCTAGTTGCTGGCAGCTTTCGTTCTGGAAGGATCCAGCACAGTTTGTAGATTCCTGGCTTGGCACTGCCCTGCCTGCCAGGCCAAGTGGCCAGAAATGAAGGCCATTTGCCATGGGAAAAAGAAGTCCTTTCCCCAGGGTCTCAGTAATATGTTCAAGGTGGCGTTTGAGGCTCTAAGTACTTCCAGGGCCCTAGTTGCTGGCAGCTTTTCTTTTGGAAAAATCCAGCAACGATCGCATCATTCTAGCTAGGCTCCCACTTTCTGCCAGGGTGAGTGGCTGCCAAGGGAGGCCATTTGCCATGGGAAAAAGAAGTCCTTTCCCCAGGGTCTGGGTGTCAGATGAAAGGTGGCCTTTGGGGCTCTAAGGACTTGTAGGGTAGTACTTACTGGCTAGAGTAGAGGAAATGGATTCTATTTGAATATCTGTCTAGAGGCTTTGCCCCACAGGTCCTGGTTGTCCTTGATGGGCTGCAGCTGTGAGCATTGAAGAGAACTGGGATAAAAGGGGGCGGCTTAGCCATTCAGGGAGAGCCTTGAAGGAGCCCTGAAGTGGGAAAGAACAGCATGCAGAAGAAAGCGTCTGTGCTGTGAAGATCTGCAGCCATAAGAACACACCGAGGAGGTATGGACTTTAGCAATCTGAGAACAGCATTATGGGACTCTAGAGAAATAGAACAACAACAAGTGGCAGCTTTAGATTTGGAGCAATCCAGCAAAGCTTGCAAATTTCTTGCTGGGCACCACCCTCTTGGTCAGGGCGAGTGGCCAGAAATGGAGGCCATTTTCCATGGGGAAAACGAAGTCATTGGCCCAGGCTCTGGGTGTCAGATGAAAGGTGGCGTCTGGGGCTCTAAGGACTTGCAGGGTCCTAGTTGCTGGCAGCTTTCGTTCTGGAAGGATCCAGCACAGTTTGTAGATTCCTGGCTTGGCACTGCCCTGCCTGCCAGGCCAAGTGGCCACAAATGAAGGCCATTTTCCATGGGAAAAAGAAGTCCTTTCCCCAGGGTCTCAGTAATATGTTCAAGGTGGCGTTTGAGGCTCTAAGTACTTCCAGGGCCCTAGTTGCTGCCAGCTTTTCTTTTGGAAAAATCCAGCAACGATTGCATCATTCTAGCTAGGCTCCCACTTTCTGCCAGGGTGAGTGGCTGCCAAGGGAGGCCATTTGCCATGGGAAAAAGAAGTCCTTTCCCCAGGGTCTGGGTGTCAGATGAAAGGTGGCCTTTGGGGCTCTAAGGACTTGTAGGGTAGTACTTACTGGCTAGAGTAGAGGAAATGGATTCTATTTGAATATCTGTCTAGAGGCTTTGCCCCACAGGTCCTGGTTGTCCTTGATGGGCTGCAGCTGTGAGCATTGAAGAGAACTGGGATAAAAGGGGGCGGCTTAGCCATTCAGGGAGAGCCTTGAAGGAGCCCTGAACTGGGAAAGAACAGCATGCAGAAGAAAGCGTCTGTGCTGTGAAGATCTGCAGCCATAAGAACACACCGAGGAGGTATGGACTTTAGCAATCTGAGAACAGCATGATGGGACTCTAGAGAAATAGAACAACAACAAGTGGCAGCTTTAGATTTGGAGCAATCCAGCAAAGCTTGCAAATTTCTTGCTGGGCACCACCCTCTTGGTCAGGGTGAGAGGCCAGAAATGGAGGCCATTTTCCATGGGGAAAACGAAGTCATTGGCCCAGGCTCTGGGTGTCAGATGAAAGGTGGTGTCTGGGGCTCTAAGGACTTGCAGGGTCCTAGTTGCTGGCAGCTTTCGTTCTGGAAGGATCCAGCACAGTTTGTAGATTCCTGGCTTGGCACTGCCCTGCCTGCCAGGCCAAGTGGCCAGAAATGAAGGCCATTTTCCATGGGAAAAAGAAGTCCTTTCCCCAGGGTCTCAGTAATATGTTCAAGGTGGCGTTTGAGGCTCTAAGTACTTCCAGGGCCCTAGTTGCTGCCAGCTTTTCTTTTGGAAAAATCCAGCAACGATTGCATCATTCTAGCTAGGCTCCCACTTTCTGCCAGGGTGAGTGGCTGCCAAGGGAGGCCATTTGCCATGGGAAAAAGAAGTCCTTTCCCCAGGGTCTGGGTGTCAGATGAAAGGTGGCCTTTGGGGCTCTAAGGACTTGTAGGGTAGTACTTACTGGCTAGAGTAGAGGAAATGGATTCTATTTGAATATCTGTCTAGAGGCTTTGCCCCACAGGTCCTGGTTGTCCTTGATGGGCTGCAGCTGTGAGCATTGAAGAGAACTGGGATAAAAGGGGGCGGCTTAGCCATTCAGGGAGAGCCTTGAAGGAGCCCTGAACTGGGAAAGAACAGCATGCAGAAGAAAGCGTCTGTGCTGTGAAGATCTGCAGCCATAAGAACACACCGAGGAGGTATGGACTTTAGCAATCTGAGAACAGCATGATGGGACTCTAGAGAAATAGAACAAGAACAAGTGGCAGCTTTAGATTTGGAGCAATCCAGCAAAGCTTGCAAATTTCTTGCTGGGCACCACCCTCTTGGTCAGGGCGAGTGGCCAGAAATGGAGGCCATTTTCCATGAGGAAAACGAAGTCATTGGCCCAGGCTCTGGGTGTCAGATGAAAGGTGGCATCTGGGGCTCTAAGGACTTGCAGGGTCCTAGTTGCTGGCAGCTTTCGTTCTGGAAGGATCCAGCACAGTTTGTAGATTCCTGGCTTGGCACTGCCCTGCCTGCCAGGCCAAGTGGCCACAAATGAAGGCCATTTTCCATGGGAAAAAGAAGTCCTTTCCCCAGGGTCTCAGTAATATGTTCAAGGTGGCGTTTGAGGCTCTAAGTACTTCCAGGGCCCTAGTTGCTGCCAGCTTTTCTTTTGGAAAAATCCAGCAACGATCGCATCATTCTAGCTAGGCTCCCACTTTCTGCCAGGGTGAGTGGCTGCCAAGGGAGGCCATTTGCCATGGGAAAAAGAAGTCCTTTCCCCAGGGTCTGGGTGTCAGATGAAAGGTGGCCTTTGGGGCTCTAAGGACTTGTAGGGTAGTACTTACTGGCTAGAGTAGAGGAAATGGATTCTATTTGAATATCTGTCTAGAGGCTTTGCCCCACAGGTCCTGGTTGTCCTTGATGGGCTGCAGCTGTGAGCATTGAAGAGAACTGGGATAAAAGGGGGCGGCGTAGCCATTCAGGGAGAGCCTTGAAGGAGCCCTGAACTGGGAAAGAACAGCATGCAGAAGAAAGCGTCTGTGCTGTGAAGATCTGCAGCCATAAGAACACACCGAGGAGGTATGGACTTTAGCAATCTGAGAACAGCATGATGGGACTCTAGAGAAATAGAACAACAACAAGTGGCAGCTTTCGATTTGGAGCAATCCAGCAAAGCTTGCAAATTTCTTGCTGGGCACCACCCTCTTGGTCAGGGTGAGAGGCCAGAAATGGAGGCCATTTTCCATGGGGAAAACGAAGTCATTGGCCCAGGCTCTGGGTGTCAGATGAAAGGTGGTGTCTGGGGCTCTAAGGACTTGCAGGGTCCTAGTTGCTGGCAGCTTTCGTTCTGGAAGGATCCAGCACAGTTTGTAGATTCCTGGCTTGGCACTGCCCTGCCTGCCAGGCCAAGTGGCCACAAATGAAGGCCATTTTCCATGGGAAAAAGAAGTCCTTTCCCCAGGGTCTCAGTAATATGTTCAAGGTGGCGTTTGAGGCTCTAAGTACTTCCAGGGCCCTAGTTGCTGCCAGCTTTTCTTTTGGAAAAATCCAGCAACGATTGCATCATTCTAGCTAGGCTCCCACTTTCTGCCAGGGTGAGTGGCTGCCAAGGGAGGCCATTTGCCATGGGAAAAAGAAGCCCTTTCCCCAGGGTCTGGGTGTCAGATGAAAGGTGGCCTTTGGGGCTCTAAGGACTTGTAGGGTAGTACTTACTGGCTAGAGTAGAGGAAATGGATTCTATTTGAATATCTGTCTAGAGGCTTTGCCCCACAGGTCCTGGTTGTCCTTGATGGGCTGCAGCTGTGAGCATTGAAGAGAACTGGGATAAAAGGGGGCGGCTTAGCCATTCAGGGAGAGCCTTGAAGGAGCCCTGAACTGGGAAAGAACAGCATGCAGAAGAAAGCGTCTGTGCTGTGAAGATCTGCAGCCATAAGAACACACCGAGGAGGTATGGACTTTAGCAATCTGAGAACAGCATGATGGGACTCTAGAGAAATAGAACAACAACAAGTGGCAGCTTTCGATTTGGAGCAATCCAGCAAAGCTTGCAAATTTCTTGCTGGGCACCACCCTCTTGGTCAGGGCGAGTGGCCAGAAATGGAGGCCATTTTCCATGAGGAAAACGAAGTCATTGGCCCAGGCTCTGGGTGTCAGATGAAAGGTGGCATCTGGGGCTCTAAGGACTTGCAGGGTCCTAGTTGCTGGCAGCTTTCGTTCTGGAAGGATCCAGCACAGTTTGTAGATTCCTGGCTTGGCACTGCCCTGCCTGCCAGGCCAAGTGGCCACAAATGAAGGCCATTTTCCATGGGAAAAAGAAGTCCTTTCCCCAGGGTCTCAGTAATATGTTCAAGGTGGCGTTTGAGGCTCTAAGTACATCCAGGGCCCTAGTTCCTGGCAGCTTTTCTTTTGGAAAAATCCAGCAACGATCGCATCATTCTAGCTAGGCTCCCACTTTCTGCCAGGGTGAGTGGCTGCCAAGGGAGGCCATTTGCCATGGGAAAAAGAAGTCCTTTCCCCAGGGTCTGGGTGTCAGATGAAAGGTGGCCTTTGGGGCTCTAAGGACTTGTAGGGTAGTACTTACTGGCTAGAGTAGAGGAAATGGATTCTATTTGAATATCTGTCTAGAGGCTTTGCCCCACAGGTCCTGGTTGTCCTTGATGGGCTGCAGCTGTGAGCATTGAAGAGAACTGGGATAAAAGGGGGCGGCGTAGCCATTCAGGGAGAGCCTTGAAGGAGCCCTGAACTGGGAAAGAACAGCATGCAGAAGAAAGCGTCTGTGCTGTGAAGATCTGCAGCCATAAGAACACACCGAGGAGGTATGGACTTTAGCAATCTGAGAACAGCATGATGGGACTCTAGAGAAATAGAACAACAACAAGTGGCAGCTTTAGATTTGGAGCAATCCAGCAAAGATTGCAAATTTCTTGCTGGGCACCACCCTCTTGGTCAGGGTGAGAGGCCAGAAATGGAGGCCATTTTCCATGGGGAAAACGAAGTCATTGGCCCAGGCTCTGGGTGTCAGATGAAAGGTGGCGTCTGGGGCTCTAAGGACTTGCAGGGTCCTAGTTGCTGGCAGCTTTCGTTCTGGAAGGATCCAGCACAGTTTGTAGATTCCTGGCTTGGCACTGCCCTGCCTGCCAGGCCAAGTGGCCACAAATGAAGGCCATTTGCCATGGGAAAAAGAAGTCCTTTCCCCAGGGTCTCAGTAATATGTTCAAGGTGGCGTTTGAGGCTCTAAGTACATCCAGAGCCCTAGTTGCTGGCAGCTTTTCTTTTGGAAAAATCCAGCAACGATCGCATCATTCTAGCTAGGCTCCCACTTTCTGCCAGGGTGAGTGGCTGCCAAGGGAGGCCATTTGCCATGGGAAAAAGAAGTCCTTTCCCCAGGGTCTGGGTGTCAGATGAAAGGTGGCCTTTGGGGCTCTAAGGACTTGTAGGGTACTACTTACTGGCTAGAGTAGAGGAAATGGATTCTATTTGAATATCTGTCTAGAGGCTTTGCCCCACAGGTCCTGGTTGTCCTTGATGGGCTGCAGCTGTGAGCATTGAAGAGAACTGGGATAAAAGGGGGCGGCTTAGCCATTCAGGGAGAGCCTTGAAGGAGCCCTGAACTGGGAAAGAACAGCATGCAGAAGAAAGCGTCTGTGCTGTGAAGATCTGCAGCCATAAGAACACACCGAGGAGGTATGGACTTTAGCAATCTGAGAACAGCATGATGGGACTCTAGAGAAATAGAACAACAACAAGTGGCAGCTTTCGATTTGGAGCAATCCAGGAAAGCTTGCAAATTTCTTGCTGGGCACCACCCTCTTGGTCAGGGCGAGTGGCCAGAAATGGAGGCCATTTTCCATGAGGAAAACGAAGTCATTGGCCCAGGCTCTGGGTGTCAGATGAAAGGTGGCATCTGGGGCTCTAAGGACTTGCAGGGTCCTAGTTGCTGGCAGCTTTCGTTCTGGAAGGATCCAGCACAGTTTGTAGATTCCTGGCTTGGCACTGCCCTGCCTGCCAGGCCAAGTGGCCACAAATGAAGGCCGTTTCCCATGGGAAAAAGAAGTCCTTTCCCCAGGGTCTCAGTAATATGTTCAAGGTGGCGTTTGAGGCTCTAAGGACTTGCAGGGTCCTAGTTGCTGCCAGCTTTTCTTTTGGAAAAATCCAGCAACGATCGCATCATTCTAGCTAGGCTCCCACTTTCTGCCAGGGTGAGTGGCTGCCAAGGGAGGCCATTTGCCATGGGAAAAAGAAGTCCTTTCCCCAGGGTCTGGGTGTCAGATGAAAGGTGGCCTTTGGGGCTCTAAGGACTTGTAGGGTAGTACTTACTGGCTAGAGTAGAGGAAATGGATTCTATTTGAATATCTGTCTAGAGGCTTTGCCCCACAGGTCCTGGTTGTCCTTGATGGGCTGCAGCTGTGAGCATTGAAGAGAACTGGGATAAAAGGGGGCGGCTTAGCCATTCAGGGAGAGCCTTGAAGGAGCCCTGAACTGGGAAAGAACAGCATGCAGAAGAAAGCGTCTGTGCTGTGAAGATCTGCAGCCATAAGAACACACCGAGGAGGTATGGACTTTAGCAATCTGAGAACAGCATGATGGGACTCTAGAGAAATAGAACAACAACAAGTGGCAGCTTTAGATTTGGAGCAATCCAGCAAAGATTGCAAATTTCTTGCTGGGCACCACCCTCTTGGTCAGGGTGAGAGGCCAGAAATGGAGGCCATTTTCCATGAGGAAAACGAAGTCATTGGCCCAGGCTCTGGGTGTCAGATGAAAGGTGGCATCTGGGGCTCTAAGGACTTGCAGGGTCCTAGTTGCTGGCAGCTTTCGTTCTGGAAGGATCCAGCACAGTTTGTAGATTCCTGGCTTGGCACTGCCCTGCCTGCCAGGCCAAGTGGCCACAAATGAAGGCCGTTTTCCATGGGAAAAAGATGTCCTTTCCCCAGGGTCTCAGTAATATGTTCAAGGTGGCGTTTGAGGCTCTAAGGACTTGCAGGGTCCTAGTTGCTGCCAGCTTTTCTTTTGGAAAAATCCAGCAACGATCGCATCATTCTAGCTAGGCTCCCACTTTCTGCCGGGGTGAGTGGCTGCCAAGGGAGGCCATTTGCCATGGGAAAAAGAAGTCCTTTCCCCAGGGTCTGGGTGTCAGATGAAAGGTGGCCTTTGGGGCTCTAAGGACTTGTAGGGTAGTACTTACTGGCTAGAGTAGAGGAAATGGATTCTATTTGAATATCTGTCTAGAGGCTTTGCCCCACAGGTCCTGGTTGTCCTTGATGGGCTGCAGCTGTGAGCATTGAAGAGAACTGGGATAAAAGGGGGCGGCTTAGCCATTCAGGGAGAGCCTTGAAGGAGCCCTGAACTGGGAAAGAACAGCATGCAGAAGAAAGCGTCTGTGCTGTGAAGATCTGCAGCCATAAGAACACACCGAGGAGGTATGGACTTTAGCAATCTGAGAACAGCATGATGGGACTCTAGAGAAATAGAACAACAACAAGTGGCAGCTTTAGATTTGGAGCAATCCAGCAAAGCTTGCAAATTTCTTGCTGGGCACCACCCTCTTGGTCAGGGTGAGAGGCCAGAAATGGAGGCCATTTTCCATGGGGAAAACGAAGTCATTGGCCCAGGCTCTGGGTGTCAGATGAAAGGTGGTGTCTGGGGCTCTAAGGACTTGCAGGGTCCTAGTTGCTGGCAGCTTTCGTTCTGGAAGGATCCAGCACAGTTTGTAGATTCCTGGCTTGGCACTGCCCTGCCTGCCAGGCCAAGTGGCCACAAATGAAGGCCATTTGCCATGGGAAAAAGAAGTCCTTTCCCCAGGGTCTCAGTAATATGTTCAAGGTGGCGTTTGAGGCTCTAAGGACTTGCAGGGTCCTAGTTGCTGGCAGCTTTTCTTTTGGAAAAATCCAGCAACGCTCGCATCATTCTAGCTAGGCTCCCACTTTCTGCCAGGGTGAGTGGCTGCCAAGGGAGGCCATTTGCCATGGGAAAAAGAAGTCCTTTCCCCAGGGTCTGGGTGTCAGATGAAAGGTGGCCTTTGGGGCTCTAAGGACTTGTAGGGTAGTACTTACTGGCTAGAGTAGAGGAAATGGATTCTATTTGAATATCTGTCTAGAGGCTTTGCCCCACAGGTCCTGGTTGTCCTTGATGGGCTGCAGCTGTGAGCATTGAAGAGAACTGGGATAAAAGGGGGCGGCTTAGCCATTCAGGGAGAGCCTTGAAGGAGCCCTGAACTGGGAAAGAACAGCATGCAGAAGAAAGCGTCTGTGCTGTGAAGATCTGCAGCCATAAGAACACACCGAGGAGGTATGGACTTTAGCAATCTGAGAACAGCATGATGGGACTCTAGAGAAATAGAACAACAACAAGTGGCAGCTTTAGATTTGGAGCAATCCAGCAAAGCTTGCAAATTTCTTGCTGGGCACCACCCTCTTGGTCAGGGCGAGTGGCCAGAAATGGAGGCCATTTTCCATGGGGAAAACGAAGTCATTGGCCCAGGCTCTGGGTGTCAGATGAAAGGTGGCGTCTGGGGCTCTAAGGACTTGCAGGGTCCTAGTTGCTGGCAGCTTTCGTTCTGGAAGGATCCAGCACAGTTTGTAGATTCCTGGCTTGGCACTGCCCTGCCTGCCAGGCCAAGTGGCCACAAATGAAGGCCATTTTCCATGGGAAAAAGAAGTCCTTTCCCCAGGGTCTCAGTAATATGTTCAAGGTGGCGTTTGAGGCTCTAAGTACTTCCAGGGCCCTAGTTGCTGCCAGCTTTTCTTTTGGAAAAATCCAGCAACGATTGCATCATTCTAGCTAGGCTCCCACTTTCTGCCAGGGTGAGTGGCTGCCAAGGGAGGCCATTTGCCATGGGAAAAAGAAGTCCTTTCCCCAGGGTCTGGGTGTCAGATGAAAGGTGGCCTTTGGGGCTCTAAGGACTTGTAGGGTAGTACTTACTGGCTAGAGTAGAGGAAATGGATTCTATTTGAATATCTGTCTAGAGGCTTTGCCCCACAGGTCCTGGTTGTCCTTGATGGGCTGCAGCTGTGAGCATTGAAGAGAACTGGGATAAAAGGGGGCGGCTTAGCCATTCAGGGAGAGCCTTGAAGGAGCCCTGAACTGGGAAAGAACAGCATGCAGAAGAAAGCGTCTGTGCTGTGAAGATCTGCAGCCATAAGAACACACCGAGGAGGTATGGACTTTAGCAATCTGAGAACAGCATTATGGGACTCTAGAGAAATAGAACAACAACAAGTGGCAGCTTTAGATTTGGAGCAATCCAGCAAAGCTTGCAAATTTCTTGCTGGGCACCACCCTCTTGGTCAGGGCGAGTGGCCAGAAATGGAGGCCATTTTCCATGGGGAAAACGAAGTCATTGGCCCAGGCTCTGGGTGTCAGATGAAAGGTGGCGTCTGGGGCTCTAAGGACTTGCAGGGTCCTAGTTGCTGGCAGCTTTCGTTCTGGAAGGATCCAGCACAGTTTGTAGATTCCTGGCTTGGCACTGCCCTGCCTGCCAGGCCAAGTGGCCAGAAATGAAGGCCATTTTCCATGGGAAAAAGAAGTCCTTTCCCCAGGGTCTCAGTAATATGTTCAAGGTGGCGTTTGAGGCTCTAAGTACTTCCAGGGCCCTAGTTGCTGCCAGCTTTTCTTTTGGAAAAATCCAGCAACGATTGCATCATTCTAGCTAGGCTCCCACTTTCTGCCAGGGTGAGTGGCTGCCAAGGGAGGCCATTTGCCATGGGAAAAAGAAGTCCTTTCCCCAGGGTCTGGGTGTCAGATGAAAGGTGGCCTTTGGGGCTCTAAGGACTTGTAGGGTACTACTTACTGGCTAGAGTAGAGGAAATGGATTCTATTTGAATATCTGTCTAGAGGCTTTGCCCCACAGGTCCTGGTTGTCCTTGATGGGCTGCAGCTGTGAGCATTGAAGAGAACTGGGATAAAAGGGGGCGGCTTAGCCATTCAGGGAGAGCCTTGAAGGAGCCCTGAACTGGGAAAGAACAGCATGCAGAAGAAAGCGTCTGTGCTGTGAAGATCTGCAGCCATAAGAACACACCGAGGAGGTATGGACTTTAGCAATCTGAGAACAGCATGATGGGACTCTAGAGAAATAGAACAACAACAAGTGGCAGCTTTCGATTTGGAGCAATCCAGCAAAGCTTGCAAATTTCTTGCTGGGCACCACCCTCTTGGTCAGGGCGAGTGGCCAGAAATGGAGGCCATTTTCCATGAGGAAAACGAAGTCATTGGCCCAGGCTCTGGGTGTCAGATGAAAGGTGGCATCTGGGGCTCTAAGGACTTGCAGGGTCCTAGTTGCTGGCAGCTTTCGTTCTGGAAGGATCCAGCACAGTTTGTAGATTCCTGGCTTGGCACTGCCCTGCCTGCCAGGCCAAGTGGCCACAAATGAAGGCCATTTTCCATGGGAAAAAGAAGTCCTTTCCCCAGGGTCTCAGTAATATGTTCAAGGTGGCGTTTGAGGCTCTAAGTACATCCAGGGCCCTAGTTCCTGGCAGCTTTTCTTTTGGAAAAATCCAGCAACGATCGCATCATTCTAGCTAGGCTCCCACTTTCTGCCAGGGTGAGTGGCTGCCAAGGGAGGCCATTTGCCATGGGAAAAAGAAGTCCTTTCCCCAGGGTCTGGGTGTCAGATGAAAGGTGGCCTTTGGGGCTCTAAGGACTTGTAGGGTAGTACTTACTGGCTAGAGTAGAGGAAATGGATTCTATTTGAATATCTGTCTAGAGGCTTTGCCCCACAGGTCCTGGTTGTCCTTGATGGGCTGCAGCTGTGAGCATTGAAGAGAACTGGGATAAAAGGGGGCGGCGTAGCCATTCAGGGAGAGCCTTGAAGGAGCCCTGAACTGGGAAAGAACAGCATGCAGAAGAAAGCGTCTGTGCTGTGAAGATCTGCAGCCATAAGAACACACCGAGGAGGTATGGACTTTAGCAATCTGAGAACAGCATGATGGGACTCTAGAGAAATAGAACAACAACAAGTGGCAGCTTTAGATTTGGAGCAATCCAGCAAAGATTGCAAATTTCTTGCTGGGCACCACCCTCTTGGTCAGGGTGAGAGGCCAGAAATGGAGGCCATTTTCCATGGGGAAAACGAAGTCATTGGCCCAGGCTCTGGGTGTCAGATGAAAGGTGGCGTCTGGGGCTCTAAGGACTTGCAGGGTCCTAGTTGCTGGCAGCTTTCGTTCTGGAAGGATCCAGCACAGTTTGTAGATTCCTGGCTTGGCACTGCCCTGCCTGCCAGGCCAAGTGGCCACAAATGAAGGCCATTTCCCATGGGAAAAAGAAGTCCTTTCCCCAGGGTCTCAGTAATATGTTCAAGGTGGCGTTTGAGGCTCTAAGTACATCCAGAGCCCTAGTTGCTGGCAGCTTTTCTTTTGGAAAAATCCAGCAACGATCGCATCATTCTAGCTAGGCTCCCACTTTCTGCCAGGGTGAGTGGCTGCCAAGGGAGGCCATTTGCCATGGGAAAAAGAAGTCCTTTCCCCAGGGTCTGGGTGTCAGATGAAAGGTGGCCTTTGGGGCTCTAAGGACTTGTAGGGTACTACTTACTGGCTAGAGTAGAGGAAATGGATTCTATTTGAATATCTGTCTAGAGGCTTTGCCCCACAGGTCCTGGTTGTCCTTGATGGGCTGCAGCTGTGAGCATTGAAGAGAACTGGGATAAAAGGGGGCGGCTTAGCCATTCAGGGAGAGCCTTGAAGGAGCCCTGAAGTGGGAAAGAACAGCATGCAGAAGAAAGCGTCTGTGCTGTGAAGATCTGCAGCCATAAGAACACACCGAGGAGGTATGGACTTTAGCAATCTGAGAACAGCATTATGGGACTCTAGAGAAATAGAACAACAACAAGTGGCAGCTTTCGATTTGGAGCAATCCAGGAAAGCTTGCAAATTTCTTGCTGGGCACCACCCTCTTGGTCAGGGCGAGTGGCCAGAAATGGAGGCCATTTTCCATGAGGAAAACGAAGTCATTGGCCCAGGCTCTGGGTGTCAGATGAAAGGTGGCATCTGGGGCTCTAAGGACTTGCAGGGTCCTAGTTGCTGTCAGCTTTCGTTCTGGAAGGATCCAGCACAGTTTGTAGATTCCTGGCTTGGCACTGCCCTGCCTGCCAGGCCAAGTGGCCACAAATGAAGGCCGTTTCCCATGGGAAAAAGAAGTCCTTTCCCCAGGGTCTCAGTAATATGTTCAAGGTGGCGTTTGAGGCTCTAAGGACTTGCAGGGTCCTAGTTGCTGCCAGCTTTTCTTTTGGAAAAATCCAGCAACGATCGCATCATTCTAGCTAGGCTCCCACTTTCTGCCAGGGTGAGTGGCTGCCAAGGGAGGCCATTTGCCATGGGAAAAAGAAGTCCTTTCCCCAGGGTCTGGGTGTCAGATGAAAGGTGGCCTTTGGGGCTCTAAGGACTTGTAGGGTAGTACTTACTGGCTAGAGTAGAGGAAATGGATTCTATTTGAATATCTGTCTAGAGGCTTTGCCCCACAGGTCCTGGTTGTCCTTGATGGGCTGCAGCTGTGAGCATTGAAGAGAACTGGGATAAAAGGGGGCGGCTTAGCCATTCAGGGAGAGCCTTGAAGGAGCCCTGAACTGGGAAAGAACAGCATGCAGAAGAAAGCGTCTGTGCTGTGAAGATCTGCAGCCATAAGAACACACCGAGGAGGTATGGACTTTAGCAATCTGAGAACAGCATGATGGGACTCTAGAGAAATAGAACAACAACAAGTGGCAGCTTTAGATTTGGAGCAATCCAGCAAAGATTGCAAATTTCTTGCTGGGCACCACCCTCTTGGTCAGGGTGAGAGGCCAGAAATGGAGGCCATTTTCCATGAGGAAAACGAAGTCATTGGCCCAGGCTCTGGGTGTCAGATGAAAGGTGGCATCTGGGGCTCTAAGGACTTGCAGGGTCCTAGTTGCTGGCAGCTTTCGTTCTGGAAGGATCCAGCACAGTTTGTAGATTCCTGGCTTGGCACTGCCCTGCCTGCCAGGCCAAGTGGCCACAAATGAAGGCCGTTTTCCATGGGAAAAAGATGTCCTTTCCCCAGGGTCTCAGTAATATGTTCAAGGTGGCGTTTGAGGCTCTAAGGACTTGCAGGGTCCTAGTTGCTGCCAGCTTTTCTTTTGGAAAAATCCAGCAACGATCGCATCATTCTAGCTAGGCTCCCACTTTCTGCCGGGGTGAGTGGCTGCCAAGGGAGGCCATTTGCCATGGGAAAAAGAAGTCCTTTCCCCAGGGTCTGGGTGTCAGATGAAAGGTGGCCTTTGGGGCTCTAAGGACTTGTAGGGTAGTACTTACTGGCTAGAGTAGAGGAAATGGATTCTATTTGAATATCTGTCTAGAGGCTTTGCCCCACAGGTCCTGGTTGTCCTTGATGGGCTGCAGCTGTGAGCATTGAAGAGAACTGGGATAAAAGGGGGCGGCTTAGCCATTCAGGGAGAGCCTTGAAGGAGCCCTGAACTGGGAAAGAACAGCATGCAGAAGAAAGCGTCTGTGCTGTGAAGATCTGCAGCCATAAGAACACACCGAGGAGGTATGGACTTTAGCAATCTGAGAACAGCATGATGGGACTCTAGAGAAATAGAACAACAACAAGTGGCAGCTTTAGATTTGGAGCAATCCAGCAAAGCTTGCAAATTTCTTGCTGGGCACCACCCTCTTGGTCAGGGTGAGAGGCCAGAAATGGAGGCCATTTTCCATGGGGAAAACGAAGTCATTGGCCCAGGCTCTGGGTGTCAGATGAAAGGTGGTGTCTGGGGCTCTAAGGACTTGCAGGGTCCTAGTTGCTGGCAGCTTTCGTTCTGGAAGGATCCAGCACAGTTTGTAGATTCCTGGCTTGGCACTGCCCTGCCTGCCAGGCCAAGTGGCCACAAATGAAGGCCATTTGCCATGGGAAAAAGAAGTCCTTTCCCCAGGGTCTCAGTAATATGTTCAAGGTGGCGTTTGAGGCTCTAAGGACTTGCAGGGTCCTAGTTGCTGGCAGCTTTTCTTTTGGAAAAATCCAGCAACGCTCGCATCATTCTAGCTAGGCTCCCACTTTCTGCCAGGGTGAGTGGCTGCCAAGGGAGGCCATTTGCCATGGGAAAAAGAAGTCCTTTCCCCAGGGTCTGGGTGTCAGATGAAAGGTGGCCTTTGGGGCTCTAAGGACTTGTAGGGTAGTACTTACTGGCTAGAGTAGAGGAAATGGATTCTATTTGAATATCTGTCTAGAGGCTTTGCCCCACAGGTCCTGGTTGTCCTTGATGGGCTGCAGCTGTGAGCATTGAAGAGAACTGGGATAAAAGGGGGCGGCTTAGCCATTCAGGGAGAGCCTTGAAGGAGCCCTGAAGTGGGAAAGAACAGCATGCAGAAGAAAGCGTCTGTGCTGTGAAGATCTGCAGCCATAAGAACACACCGAGGAGGTATGGACTTTAGCAATCTGAGAACAGCATGATGGGACTCTAGAGAAATAGAACAACAACAAGTGGCAGCTTTAGATTTGGAGCAATCCAGCAAAGCTTGCAAATTTCTTGCTGGGCACCACCCTCTTGGTCAGGGCGAGTGGCCAGAAATGGAGGCCATTTTCCATGGGGAAAACGAAGTCATTGGCCCAGGCTCTGGGTGTCAGATGAAAGGTGGCGTCTGGGGCTCTAAGGACTTGCAGGGTCCTAGTTGCTGGCAGCTTTCGTTCTGGAAGGATCCAGCACAGTTTGTAGATTCCTGGCTTGGCACTGCCCTGCCTGCCAGGCCAAGTGGCCACAAATGAAGGCCATTTTCCATGGGAAAAAGAAGTCCTTTCCCCAGGGTCTCAGTAATATGTTCAAGGTGGCGTTTGAGGCTCTAAGTACTTCCAGGGCCCTAGTTGCTGCCAGCTTTTCTTTTGGAAAAATCCAGCAACGATTGCATCATTCTAGCTAGGCTCCCACTTTCTGCCAGGGTGAGTGGCTGCCAAGGGAGGCCATTTGCCATGGGAAAAAGAAGTCCTTTCCCCAGGGTCTGGGTGTCAGATGAAAGGTGGCCTTTGGGGCTCTAAGGACTTGTAGGGTAGTACTTACTGGCTAGAGTAGAGGAAATGGATTCTATTTGAATATCTGTCTAGAGGCTTTGCCCCACAGGTCCTGGTTGTCCTTGATGGGCTGCAGCTGTGAGCATTGAAGAGAACTGGGATAAAAGGGGGCGGCTTAGCCATTCAGGGAGAGCCTTGAAGGAGCCCTGAACTGGGAAAGAACAGCATGCAGAAGAAAGCGTCTGTGCTGTGAAGATCTGCAGCCATAAGAACACACCGAGGAGGTATGGACTTTAGCAATCTGAGAACAGCATTATGGGACTCTAGAGAAATAGAACAACAACAAGTGGCAGCTTTAGATTTGGAGCAATCCAGCAAAGCTTGCAAATTTCTTGCTGGGCACCACCCTCTTGGTCAGGGCGAGTGGCCAGAAATGGAGGCCATTTTCCATGGGGAAAACGAAGTCATTGGCCCAGGCTCTGGGTGTCAGATGAAAGGTGGCGTCTGGGGCTCTAAGGACTTGCAGGGTCCTAGTTGCTGGCAGCTTTCGTTCTGGAAGGATCCAGCACAGTTTGTAGATTCCTGGCTTGGCACTGCCCTGCCTGCCAGGCCAAGTGGCCACAAATGAAGGCCATTTTCCATGGGAAAAAGAAGTCCTTTCCCCAGGGTCTCAGTAATATGTTCAAGGTGGCGTTTGAGGCTCTAAGTACTTCCAGGGCCCTAGTTGCTGCCAGCTTTTCTTTTGGAAAAATCCAGCAACGATTGCATCATTCTAGCTAGGCTCCCACTTTCTGCCAGGGTGAGTGGCTGCCAAGGGAGGCCATTTGCCATGGGAAAAAGAAGTCCTTTCCCCAGGGTCTGGGTGTCAGATGAAAGGTGGCCTTTGGGGCTCTAAGGACTTGTAGGGTACTACTTACTGGCTAGAGTAGAGGAAATGGATTCTATTTGAATATCTGTCTAGAGGCTTTGCCCCACAGGTCCTGGTTGTCCTTGATGGGCTGCAGCTGTGAGCATTGAAGAGAACTGGGATAAAAGGGGGCGGCTTAGCCATTCAGGGAGAGCCTTGAAGGAGCCCTGAACTGGGAAAGAACAGCATGCAGAAGAAAGCGTCTGTGCTGTGAAGATCTGCAGCCATAAGAACACACCGAGGAGGTATGGACTTTAGCAATCTGAGAACAGCATGATGGGACTCTAGAGAAATAGAACAACAACAAGTGGCAGCTTTCGATTTGGAGCAATCCAGCAAAGCTTGCAAATTTCTTGCTGGGCACCACCCTCTTGGTCAGGGCGAGTGGCCAGAAATGGAGGCCATTTTCCATGAGGAAAACGAAGTCATTGGCCCAGGCTCTGGGTGTCAGATGAAAGGTGGCATCTGGGGCTCTAAGGACTTGCAGGGTCCTAGTTGCTGGCAGCTTTCGTTCTGGAAGGATCCAGCACAGTTTGTAGATTCCTGGCTTGGCACTGCCCTGCCTGCCAGGCCAAGTGGCCACAAATGAAGGCCATTTTCCATGGGAAAAAGAAGTCCTTTCCCCAGGGTCTCAGTAATATGTTCAAGGTGGCGTTTGAGGCTCTAAGTACATCCAGGGCCCTAGTTCCTGGCAGCTTTTCTTTTGGAAAAATCCAGCAACGATCGCATCATTCTAGCTAGGCTCCCACTTTCTGCCAGGGTGAGTGGCTGCCAAGGGAGGCCATTTGCCATGGGAAAAAGAAGTCCTTTCCCCAGGGTCTGGGTGTCAGATGAAAGGTGGCCTTTGGGGCTCTAAGGACTTGTAGGGTAGTACTTACTGGCTAGAGTAGAGGAAATGGATTCTATTTGAATATCTGTCTAGAGGCTTTGCCCCACAGGTCCTGGTTGTCCTTGATGGGCTGCAGCTGTGAGCATTGAAGAGAACTGGGATAAAAGGGGGCGGCGTAGCCATTCAGGGAGAGCCTTGAAGGAGCCCTGAACTGGGAAAGAACAGCATGCAGAAGAAAGCGTCTGTGCTGTGAAGATCTGCAGCCATAAGAACACACCGAGGAGGTATGGACTTTAGCAATCTGAGAACAGCATGATGGGACTCTAGAGAAATAGAACAACAACAAGTGGCAGCTTTAGATTTGGAGCAATCCAGCAAAGATTGCAAATTTCTTGCTGGGCACCACCCTCTTGGTCAGGGTGAGAGGCCAGAAATGGAGGCCATTTTCCATGGGGAAAACGAAGTCATTGGCCCAGGCTCTGGGTGTCAGATGAAAGGTGGCGTCTGGGGCTCTAAGGACTTGCAGGGTCCTAGTTGCTGGCAGCTTTCGTTCTGGAAGGATCCAGCACAGTTTGTAGATTCCTGGCTTGGCACTGCCCTGCCTGCCAGGCCAAGTGGCCACAAATGAAGGCCATTTGCCATGGGAAAAAGAAGTCCTTTCCCCAGGGTCTCAGTAATATGTTCAAGGTGGCGTTTGAGGCTCTAAGTACTTCCAGGGCCCTAGTTGCTGCCAGCTTTTCTTTTGGAAAAATCCAGCAACGATCGCATCATTCTAGCTAGGCTCCCACTTTCTGCCAGGGTGAGTGGCTGCCAAGGGAGGCCATTTGCCATGGGAAAAAGAAGTCCTTTCCCCAGGGTCTGGGTGTCAGATGAAAGGTGGCCTTTGGGGCTCTAAGGACTTGTAGGGTAGTACTTACTGGCTAGAGTAGAGGAAATGGATTCTATTTGAATATCTGTCTAGAGGCTTTGCCCCACAGGTCCTGGTTGTCCTTGATGGGCTGCAGCTGTGAGCATTGAAGAGAACTGGGATAAAAGGGGGCGGCTTAGCCATTCAGGGAGAGCCTTGAAGGAGCCCTGAACTGGGAAAGAACAGCATGCAGAAGAAAGCGTCTGTGCTGTGAAGATCTGCAGCCATAAGAACACACCGAGGAGGTATGGACTTTAGCAATCTGAGAACAGCATTATGGGACTCTAGAGAAATAGAACAACAACAAGTGGCAGCTTTAGATTTGGAGCAATCCAGCAAAGCTTGCAAATTTCTTGCTGGGCACCACCCTCTTGGTCAGGGCGAGTGGCCAGAAATGGAGGCCATTTTCCATGAGGAAAACGAAGTCATTGGCCCAGGCTCTGGGTGTCAGATGAAAGGTGGCATCTGGGGCTCTAAGGACTTGCAGGGTCCTAGTTGCTGGCAGCTTTCGTTCTGGAAGGATCCAGCACAGTTTGTAGATTCCTGGCTTGGCACTGCCCTGCCTGCCAGGCCAAGTGGCCAGAAATGAAGGCCATTTTCCATGGGAAAAAGAAGTCCTTTCCCCAGGGTCTCAGTAATATGTTCAAGGTGGCGTTTGAGGCTCTAAGTACATCCAGGGCCCTAGTTGCTGGCAGCTTTTCTTTTGGAAAAATCCAGCAACGCTCGCATCATTCTAGCTAGGCTCCCACTTTCTGCCAGGGTGAGTGGCTGCCAAGGGAGGCCATTTGCCATGGGAAAAAGAAGTCCTTTCCCCAGGGTCTGGGTGTCAGATGAAAGGTGGCCTTTGGGGCTCTAAGGACTTGTAGGGTAGTACTTACTGGCTAGAGTAGAGGAAATGGATTCTATTTGAATATCTGTCTAGAGGCTTTGCCCCACAGGTCCTGGTTGTCCTTGATGGGCTGCAGCTGTGAGCATTGAAGAGAACTGGGATAAAAGGGGGCGGCTTAGCCATTCAGGGAGAGCCTTGAAGGAGCCCTGAACTGGGAAAGAACAGCATGCAGAAGAAAGCGTCTGTGCTGTGAAGATCTGCAGCCATAAGAACACACCGAGGAGGTATGGACTTTAGCAATCTGAGAACAGCATGATGGGACTCTAGAGAAATAGAACAACAACAAGTGGCAGCTTTAGATTTGGAGCAATCCAGCAAAGCTTGCAAATTTCTTGCTGGGCACCACCCTCTTGGTCAGGGCGAGTGGCCAGAAATGGAGGCCATTTTCCATGGGGAAAACAAAGTCATTGGCCCAGGCTCTGGGTGTCAGATGAAAGGTGGCGTCTGGGGCTCTAAGGACTTGCAGGGTCCTAGTTGCTGGCAGCTTTCGTTCTGGAAGGATCCAGCACAGTTTGTAGATTCCTGGCTTGGCACTGCCCTGCCTGCCAGGCCAAGTGGCCAGAAATGAAGGCCATTTGCCATGGGAAAAAGAAGTCCTTTCCCCAGGGTCTCAGTAATATGTTCAAGGTGGCGTTTGAGGCTCTAAGTACTTCCAGGGCCCTAGTTGCTGGCAGCTTTTCTTTTGGAAAAATCCAGCAACGATCGCATCATTCTAGCTAGGCTCCCACTTTCTGCCAGGGTGAGTGGCTGCCAAGGGAGGCCATTTGCCATGGGAAAAAGAAGTCCTTTCCCCAGGGTCTGGGTGTCAGATGAAAGGTGGCCTTTGGGGCTCTAAGGACTTGTAGGGTAGTACTTACTGGCTAGAGTAGAGGAAATGGATTCTATTTGAATATCTGTCTAGAGGCTTTGCCCCACAGGTCCTGGTTGTCCTTGATGGGCTGCAGCTGTGAGCATTGAAGAGAACTGGGATAAAAGGGGGCGGCTTAGCCATTCAGGGAGAGCCTTGAAGGAGCCCTGAACTGGGAAAGAACAGCATGCAGAAGAAAGCGTCTGTGCTGTGAAGATCTGCAGCCATAAGAACACACCGAGGAGGTATGGACTTTAGCAATCTGAGAACAGCATGATGGGACTCTAGAGAAATAGAACAACAACAAGTGGCAGCTTTCGATTTGGAGCAATCCAGCAAAGCTTGCAAATTTCTTGCTGGGCACCACCCTCTTGGTCAGGGCGAGTGGCCAGAAATGGAGGCCATTTTCCATGAGGAAAACGAAGTCATTGGCCCAGGCTCTGGGTGTCAGATGAAAGGTGGCATCTGGGGCTCTAAGGACTTGCAGGGTCCTAGTTGCTGTCAGCTTTCGTTCTGGAAGGATCCAGCACAGTTTGTAGATTCCTGGCTTGGCACTGCCCTGCCTGCCAGGCCAAGTGGCCACAAATGAAGGCCGTTTCCCATGGGAAAAAGAAGTCCTTTCCCCAGGGTCTCAGTAATATGTTCAAGGTGGCGTTTGAGGCTCTAAGGACTTGCAGGGTCCTAGTTGCTGCCAGCTTTTCTTTTGGAAAAATCCAGCAACGATCGCATCATTCTAGCTAGGCTCCCACTTTCTGCCAGGGTGAGTGGCTGCCAAGGGAGGCCATTTGCCATGGGAAAAAGAAGTCCTTTCCCCAGGGTCTGGGTGTCAGATGAAAGGTGGCCTTTGGGGCTCTAAGGACTTGTAGGGTAGTACTTACTGGCTAGAGTAGAGGAAATGGATTCTATTTGAATATCTGTCTAGAGGCTTTGCCCCACAGGTCCTGGTTGTCCTTGATGGGCTGCAGCTGTGAGCATTGAAGAGAACTGGGATAAAAGGGGGCGGCTTAGCCATTCAGGGAGAGCCTTGAAGGAGCCCTGAACTGGGAAAGAACAGCATGCAGAAGAAAGCGTCTGTGCTGTGAAGATCTGCAGCCATAAGAACACACCGAGGAGGTATGGACTTTAGCAATCTGAGAACAGCATGATGGGACTCTAGAGAAATAGAACAACAACAAGTGGCAGCTTTAGATTTGGAGCAATCCAGCAAAGATTGCAAATTTCTTGCTGGGCACCACCCTCTTGGTCAGGGTGAGAGGCCAGAAATGGAGGCCATTTTCCATGAGGAAAACGAAGTCATTGGCCCAGGCTCTGGGTGTCAGATGAAAGGTGGCATCTGGGGCTCTAAGGACTTGCAGGGTCCTAGTTGCTGGCAGCTTTCGTTCTGGAAGGATCCAGCACAGTTTGTAGATTCCTGGCTTGGCACTGCCCTGCCTGCCAGGCCAAGTGGCCACAAATGAAGGCCGTTTTCCATGGGAAAAAGATGTCCTTTCCCCAGGGTCTCAGTAATATGTTCAAGGTGGCGTTTGAGGCTCTAAGGACTTGCAGGGTCCTAGTTGCTGCCAGCTTTTCTTTTGGAAAAATCCAGCAACGATCGCATCATTCTAGCTAGGCTCCCACTTTCTGCCGGGGTGAGTGGCTGCCAAGGGAGGCCATTTGCCATGGGAAAAAGAAGTCCTTTCCCCAGGGTCTGGGTGTCAGATGAAAGGTGGCCTTTGGGGCTCTAAGGACTTGTAGGGTAGTACTTACTGGCTAGAGTAGAGGAAATGGATTCTATTTGAATATCTGTCTAGAGGCTTTGCCCCACAGGTCCTGGTTGTCCTTGATGGGCTGCAGCTGTGAGCATTGAAGAGAACTGGGATAAAAGGGGGCGGCTTAGCCATTCAGGGAGAGCCTTGAAGGAGCCCTGAACTGGGAAAGAACAGCATGCAGAAGAAAGCGTCTGTGCTGTGAAGATCTGCAGCCATAAGAACACACCGAGGAGGTATGGACTTTAGCAATCTGAGAACAGCATGATGGGACTCTAGAGAAATAGAACAACAACAAGTGGCAGCTTTAGATTTGGAGCAATCCAGCAAAGCTTGCAAATTTCTTGCTGGGCACCACCCTCTTGGTCAGGGCGAGTGGCCAGAAATGGAGGCCATTTTCCATGGGGAAAACGAAGTCATTGGCCCAGGCTCTGGGTGTCAGATGAAAGGTGGCGTCTGGGGCTCTAAGGACTTGCAGGGTCCTAGTTGCTGGCAGCTTTCGTTCTGGAAGGATCCAGCACAGTTTGTAGATTCCTGGCTTGGCACTGCCCTGCCTGCCAGGCCAAGTGGCCACAAATGAAGGCCATTTTCCATGGGAAAAAGAAGTCCTTTCCCCAGGGTCTCAGTAATATGTTCAAGGTGGCGTTTGAGGCTCTAAGTACTTCCAGGGCCCTAGTTGCTGCCAGCTTTTCTTTTGGAAAAATCCAGCAACGATTGCATCATTCTAGCTAGGCTCCCACTTTCTGCCAGGGTGAGTGGCTGCCAAGGGAGGCCATTTGCCATGGGAAAAAGAAGTCCTTTCCCCAGGGTCTGGGTGTCAGATGAAAGGTGGCCTTTGGGGCTCTAAGGACTTGTAGGGTAGTACTTACTGGCTAGAGTAGAGGAAATGGATTCTATTTGAATATCTGTCTAGAGGCTTTGCCCCACAGGTCCTGGTTGTCCTTGATGGGCTGCAGCTGTGAGCATTGAAGAGAACTGGGATAAAAGGGGGCGGCTTAGCCATTCAGGGAGAGCCTTGAAGGAGCCCTGAACTGGGAAAGAACAGCATGCAGAAGAAAGCGTCTGTGCTGTGAAGATCTGCAGCCATAAGAACACACCGAGGAGGTATGGACTTTAGCAATCTGAGAACAGCATGATGGGACTCTAGAGAAATAGAACAACAACAAGTGGCAGCTTTCGATTTGGAGCAATCCAGCAAAGCTTGCAAATTTCTTGCTGGGCACCACCCTCTTGGTCAGGGCGAGTGGCCAGAAATGGAGGCCATTTTCCATGAGGAAAACGAAGTCATTGGCCCAGGCTCTGGGTGTCAGATGAAAGGTGGCATCTGGGGCTCTAAGGACTTGCAGGGTCCTAGTTGCTGGCAGCTTTCGTTCTGGAAGGATCCAGCACAGTTTGTAGATTCCTGGCTTGGCACTGCCCTGCCTGCCAGGCCAAGTGGCCACAAATGAAGGCCATTTTCCATGGGAAAAAGAAGTCCTTTCCCCAGGGTCTCAGTAATATGTTCAAGGTGGCGTTTGAGGCTCTAAGTACATCCAGGGCCCTAGTTCCTGGCAGCTTTTCTTTTGGAAAAATCCAGCAACGATCGCATCATTCTAGCTAGGCTCCCACTTTCTGCCAGGGTGAGTGGCTGCCAAGGGAGGCCATTTGCCATGGGAAAAAGAAGTCCTTTCCCCAGGGTCTGGGTGTCAGATGAAAGGTGGCCTTTGGGGCTCTAAGGACTTGTAGGGTAGTACTTACTGGCTAGAGTAGAGGAAATGGATTCTATTTGAATATCTGTCTAGAGGCTTTGCCCCACAGGTCCTGGTTGTCCTTGATGGGCTGCAGCTGTGAGCATTGAAGAGAACTGGGATAAAAGGGGGCGGCGTAGCCATTCAGGGAGAGCCTTGAAGGAGCCCTGAACTGGGAAAGAACAGCATGCAGAAGAAAGCGTCTGTGCTGTGAAGATCTGCAGCCATAAGAACACACCGAGGAGGTATGGACTTTAGCAATCTGAGAACAGCATGATGGGACTCTAGAGAAATAGAACAACAACAAGTGGCAGCTTTAGATTTGGAGCAATCCAGCAAAGATTGCAAATTTCTTGCTGGGCACCACCCTCTTGGTCAGGGTGAGAGGCCAGAAATGGAGGCCATTTTCCATGGGGAAAACGAAGTCATTGGCCCAGGCTCTGGGTGTCAGATGAAAGGTGGCGTCTGGGGCTCTAAGGACTTGCAGGGTCCTAGTTGCTGGCAGCTTTCGTTCTGGAAGGATCCAGCACAGTTTGTAGATTCCTGGCTTGGCACTGCCCTGCCTGCCAGGCCAAGTGGCCACAAATGAAGGCCATTTGCCATGGGAAAAAGAAGTCCTTTCCCCAGGGTCTCAGTAATATGTTCAAGGTGGCGTTTGAGGCTCTAAGTACTTCCAGGGCCCTAGTTGCTGCCAGCTTTTCTTTTGGAAAAATCCAGCAACGATCGCATCATTCTAGCTAGGCTCCCACTTTCTGCCAGGGTGAGTGGCTGCCAAGGGAGGCCATTTGCCATGGGAAAAAGAAGTCCTTTCCCCAGGGTCTGGGTGTCAGATGAAAGGTGGCCTTTGGGGCTCTAAGGACTTGTAGGGTAGTACTTACTGGCTAGAGTAGAGGAAATGGATTCTATTTGAATATCTGTCTAGAGGCTTTGCCCCACAGGTCCTGGTTGTCCTTGATGGGCTGCAGCTGTGAGCATTGAAGAGAACTGGGATAAAAGGGGGCGGCTTAGCCATTCAGGGAGAGCCTTGAAGGAGCCCTGAACTGGGAAAGAACAGCATGCAGAAGAAAGCGTCTGTGCTGTGAAGATCTGCAGCCATAAGAACACACCGAGGAGGTATGGACTTTAGCAATCTGAGAACAGCATTATGGGACTCTAGAGAAATAGAACAACAACAAGTGGCAGCTTTAGATTTGGAGCAATCCAGCAAAGCTTGCAAATTTCTTGCTGGGCACCACCCTCTTGGTCAGGGCGAGTGGCCAGAAATGGAGGCCATTTTCCATGAGGAAAACGAAGTCATTGGCCCAGGCTCTGGGTGTCAGATGAAAGGTGGCATCTGGGGCTCTAAGGACTTGCAGGGTCCTAGTTGCTGGCAGCTTTCGTTCTGGAAGGATCCAGCACAGTTTGTAGATTCCTGGCTTGGCACTGCCCTGCCTGCCAGGCCAAGTGGCCACAAATGAAGGCCGTTTCCCATGGGAAAAAGAAGTCCTTTCCCCAGGGTCTCAGTAATATGTTCAAGGTGGCGTTTGAGGCTCTAAGGACTTGCAGGGTCCTAGTTGCTGGCAGCTTTTCTTTTGGAAAAATCCAGCAACGATCGCATCATTCTAGCTAGGCTCCCACTTTCTGCCAGGGTGAGTGGCTGCCAAGGGAGGCCATTTGCCATGGGAAAAAGAAGTCCTTTCCCCAGGGTCTGGGTGTCAGATGAAAGGTGGCCTTTGGGGCTCTAAGGACTTGTAGGGTAGTACTTACTGGCTAGAGTAGAGGAAATGGATTCTATTTGAATATCTGTCTAGAGGCTTTGCCCCACAGGTCCTGGTTGTCCTTGATGGGCTGCAGCTGTGAGCATTGAAGAGAACTGGGATAAAAGGGGGCGGCTTAGCCATTCAGGGAGAGCCTTGAAGGAGCCCTGAACTGGGAAAGAACAGCATGCAGAAGAAAGCGTCTGTGCTGTGAAGATCTGCAGCCATAAGAACACACCGAGGAGGTATGGACTTTAGCAATCTGAGAACAGCATGATGGGACTCTAGAGAAATAGAACAACAACAAGTGGCAGCTTTAGATTTGGAGCAATCCAGCAAAGATTGCAAATTTCTTGCTGGGCACCACCCTCTTGGTCAGGGTGAGAGGCCAGAAATGGAGGCCATTTTCCATGAGGAAAACGAAGTCATTGGCCCAGGCTCTGGGTGTCAGATGAAAGGTGGCATCTGGGGCTCTAAGGACTTGCAGGGTCCTAGTTGCTGTCAGCTTTCGTTCTGGAAGGATCCAGCACAGTTTGTAGATTCCTGGCTTGGCACTGCCCTGCCTGCCAGGCCAAGTGGCCACAAATGAAGGCCGTTTTCCATGGGAAAAAGATGTCCTTTCCCCAGGGTCTCAGTAATATGTTCAAGGTGGCGTTTGAGGCTCTAAGGACTTGCAGGGTCCTAGTTGCTGCCAGCTTTTCTTTTGGAAAAATCCAGCAACGATCGCATCATTCTAGCTAGGCTCCCACTTTCTGCCGGGGTGAGTGGCTGCCAAGGGAGGCCATTTGCCATGGGAAAAAGAAGTCCTTTCCCCAGGGTCTGGGTGTCAGATGAAAGGTGGCCTTTGGGGCTCTAAGGACTTGTAGGGTAGTACTTACTGGCTAGAGTAGAGGAAATGGATTCTATTTGAATATCTGTCTAGAGGCTTTGCCCCACAGGTCCTGGTTGTCCTTGATGGGCTGCAGCTGTGAGCATTGAAGAGAACTGGGATAAAAGGGGGCGGCTTAGCCATTCAGGGAGAGCCTTGAAGGAGCCCTGAACTGGGAAAGAACAGCATGCAGAAGAAAGCGTCTGTGCTGTGAAGATCTGCAGCCATAAGAACACACCGAGGAGGTATGGACTTTAGCAATCTGAGAACAGCATGATGGGACTCTAGAGAAATAGAACAACAACAAGTGGCAGCTTTAGATTTGGAGCAATCCAGCAAAGCTTGCAAATTTCTTGCTGGGCACCACCCTCTTGGTCAGGGCGAGTGGCCAGAAATGGAGGCCATTTTCCATGGGGAAAACAAAGTCATTGGCCCAGGCTCTGGGTGTCAGATGAAAGGTGGCGTCTGGGGCTCTAAGGACTTGCAGGGTCCTAGTTGCTGGCAGCTTTCGTTCTGGAAGGATCCAGCACAGTTTGTAGATTCCTGGCTTGGCACTGCCCTGCCTGCCAGGCCAAGTGGCCACAAATGAAGGCCATTTGCCATGGGAAAAAGAAGTCCTTTCCCCAGGGTCTCAGTAATATGTTCAAGGTGGCGTTTGAGGCTCTAAGTACTTCCAGGGCCCTAGTTGCTGGCAGCTTTTCTTTTGGAAAAATCCAGCAACGATCGCATCATTCTAGCTAGGCTCCCACTTTCTGCCAGGGTGAGTGGCTGCCAAGGGAGGCCATTTGCCATGGGAAAAAGAAGTCCTTTCCCCAGGGTCTGGGTGTCAGATGAAAGGTGGCCTTTGGGGCTCTAAGGACTTGTAGGGTAGTACTTACTGGCTAGAGTAGAGGAAATGGATTCTATTTGAATATCTGTCTAGAGGCTTTGCCCCACAGGTCCTGGTTGTCCTTGATGGGCTGCAGCTGTGAGCATTGAAGAGAACTGGGATAAAAGGGGGCGGCTTAGCCATTCAGGGAGAGCCTTGAAGGAGCCCTGAACTGGGAAAGAACAGCATGCAGAAGAAAGCGTCTGTGCTGTGAAGATCTGCAGCCATAAGAACACACCGAGGAGGTATGGACTTTAGCAATCTGAGAACAGCATGATGGGACTCTAGAGAAATAGAACAACAACAAGTGGCAGCTTTAGATTTGGAGCAATCCAGCAAAGCTTGCAAATTTCTTGCTGGGCACCACCCTCTTGGTCAGGGCGAGTGGCCAGAAATGGAGGCCATTTTCCATGAGGAAAACGAAGTCATTGGCCCAGGCTCTGGGTGTCAGATGAAAGGTGGCATCTGGGGCTCTAAGGACTTGCAGGGTCCTAGTTGCTGTCAGCTTTCGTTCTGGAAGGATCCAGCACAGTTTGTAGATTCCTGGCTTGGCACTGCCCTGCCTGCCAGGCCAAGTGGCCACAAATGAAGGCCGTTTCCCATGGGAAAAAGAAGTCCTTTCCCCAGGGTCTCAGTAATATGTTCAAGGTGGCGTTTGAGGCTCTAAGGACTTGCAGGGTCCTAGTTGCTGGCAGCTTTTCTTTTGGAAAAATCCAGCAACGATCGCATCATTCTAGCTAGGCTCCCACTTTCTGCCAGGGTGAGTGGCTGCCAAGGGAGGCCATTTGCCATGGGAAAAAGAAGTCCTTTCCCCAGGGTCTGGGTGTCAGATGAAAGGTGGCCTTTGGGGCTCTAAGGACTTGTAGGGTAGTACTTACTGGCTAGAGTAGAGGAAATGGATTCTATTTGAATATCTGTCTAGAGGCTTTGCCCCACAGGTCCTGGTTGTCCTTGATGGGCTGCAGCTGTGAGCATTGAAGAGAACTGGGATAAAAGGGGGCGGCTTAGCCATTCAGGGAGAGCCTTGAAGGAGCCCTGAACTGGGAAAGAACAGCATGCAGAAGAAAGCGTCTGTGCTGTGAAGATCTGCAGCCATAAGAACACACCGAGGAGGTATGGACTTTAGCAATCTGAGAACAGCATGATGGGACTCTAGAGAAATAGAACAACAACAAGTGGCAGCTTTAGATTTGGAGCAATCCAGCAAAGATTGCAAATTTCTTGCTGGGCACCACCCTCTTGGTCAGGGTGAGAGGCCAGAAATGGAGGCCATTTTCCATGAGGAAAACGAAGTCATTGGCCCAGGCTCTGGGTGTCAGATGAAAGGTGGCATCTGGGGCTCTAAGGACTTGCAGGGTCCTAGTTGCTGGCAGCTTTCGTTCTGGAAGGATCCAGCACAGTTTGTAGATTCCTGGCTTGGCACTGCCCTGCCTGCCAGGCCAAGTGGCCACAAATGAAGGCCGTTTTCCATGGGAAAAAGATGTCCTTTCCCCAGGGTCTCAGTAATATGTTCAAGGTGGCGTTTGAGGCTCTAAGGACTTGCAGGGTCCTAGTTGCTGCCAGCTTTTCTTTTGGAAAAATCC
The DNA here is from genome assembly GCF_051311805.1 of Agelaius phoeniceus. NCBI lineage: Eukaryota > Metazoa > Chordata > Aves > Passeriformes > Icteridae > Agelaius > Agelaius phoeniceus. The sequence continues at coordinate 21,084,993 of NC_135277.1, forward strand.
AGCAACGATCGCATCATTCTAGCTAGGCTCCCACTTTCTGCCGGGGTGAGTGGCTGCCAAGGGAGGCCATTTGCCATGGGAAAAAGAAGTCCTTTCCCCAGGGTCTGGGTGTCAGATGAAAGGTGGCCTTTGGGGCTCTAAGGACTTGTAGGGTAGTACTTACTGGCTAGAGTAGAGGAAATGGATTCTATTTGAATATCTGTCTAGAGGCTTTGCCCCACAGGTCCTGGTTGTCCTTGATGGGCTGCAGCTGTGAGCATTGAAGAGAACTGGGATAAAAGGGGGCGGCTTAGCCATTCAGGGAGAGCCTTGAAGGAGCCCTGAACTGGGAAAGAACAGCATGCAGAAGAAAGCGTCTGTGCTGTGAAGATCTGCAGCCATAAGAACACACCGAGGAGGTATGGACTTTAGCAATCTGAGAACAGCATGATGGGACTCTAGAGAAATAGAACAAGAACAAGTGGCAGCTTTAGATTTGGAGCAATCCAGCAAAGCTTGCAAATTTCTTGCTGGGCACCACCCTCTTGGTCAGGGTGAGAGGCCAGAAATGGAGGCCATTTTCCATGGGGAAAACGAAGTCATTGGCCCAGGCTCTGGGTGTCAGATGAAAGGTGGTGTCTGGGGCTCTAAGGACTTGCAGGGTCCTAGTTGCTGGCAGCTTTCGTTCTGGAAGGATCCAGCACAGTTTGTAGATTCCTGGCTTGGCACTGCCCTGCCTGCCAGGCCAAGTGGCCACAAATGAAGGCCATTTGCCATGGGAAAAAGAAGTCCTTTCCCCAGGGTCTCAGTAATATGTTCAAGGTGGCGTTTGAGGCTCTAAGGACTTGCAGGGTCCTAGTTGCTGGCAGCTTTTCTTTTGGAAAAATCCAGCAACGCTCGCATCATTCTAGCTAGGCTCCCACTTTCTGCCAGGGTGAGTGGCTGCCAAGGGAGGCCATTTGCCATGGGAAAAAGAAGTCCTTTCCCCAGGGTCTGGGTGTCAGATGAAAGGTGGCCTTTGGGGCTCTAAGGACTTGTAGGGTAGTACTTACTGGCTAGAGTAGAGGAAATGGATTCTATTTGAATATCTGTCTAGAGGCTTTGCCCCACAGGTCCTGGTTGTCCTTGATGGGCTGCAGCTGTGAGCATTGAAGAGAACTGGGATAAAAGGGGGCGGCGTAGCCATTCAGGGAGAGCCTTGAAGGAGCCCTGAAGTGGGAAAGAACAGCATGCAGAAGAAAGCGTCTGTGCTGTGAAGATCTGCAGCCATAAGAACACACCGAGGAGGTATGGACTTTAGCAATCTGAGAACAGCATGATGGGACTCTAGAGAAATAGAACAACAACAAGTGGCAGCTTTAGATTTGGAGCAATCCAGCAAAGCTTGCAAATTTCTTGCTGGGCACCACCCTCTTGGTCAGGGCGAGTGGCCAGAAATGGAGGCCATTTTCCATGGGGAAAACGAAGTCATTGGCCCAGGCTCTGGGTGTCAGATGAAAGGTGGCGTCTGGGGCTCTAAGGACTTGCAGGGTCCTAGTTGCTGGCAGCTTTCGTTCTGGAAGGATCCAGCACAGTTTGTAGATTCCTGGCTTGGCACTGCCCTGCCTGCCAGGCCAAGTGGCCACAAATGAAGGCCATTTTCCATGGGAAAAAGAAGTCCTTTCCCCAGGGTCTCAGTAATATGTTCAAGGTGGCGTTTGAGGCTCTAAGTACTTCCAGGGCCCTAGTTCCTGGCAGCTTTTCTTTTGGAAAAATCCAGCAACGATCGCATCATTCTAGCTAGGCTCCCACTTTCTGCCAGGGTGAGTGGCTTCCAAGGGAGGCCATTTGCCATGGGAAAAAGAAGTCCTTTCCCCAGGGTCTGGGTGTCAGATGAAAGGTGGCCTTTGGGGCTCTAAGGACTTGTAGGGTAGTACTTACTGGCTAGAGTAGAGGAAATGGATTCTATTTGAATATCTGTCTAGAGGCTTTGCCCCACAGGTCCTGGTTGTCCTTGATGGGCTGCAGCTGTGAGCATTGAAGAGAACTGGGATAAAAGGGGGCGGCTTAGCCATTCAGGGAGAGCCTTGAAGGAGCCCTGAACTGGGAAAGAACAGCATGCAGAAGAAAGCGTCTGTGCTGTGAAGATCTGCAGCCATAAGAACACACCGAGGAGGTATGGACTTTAGCAATCTGAGAACAGCATGATGGGACTCTAGAGAAATAGAACAACAACAAGTGGCAGCTTTAGATTTGGAGCAATCCAGCAAAGCTTGCAAATTTCTTGCTGGGCACCACCCTCTTGGTCAGGGTGAGAGGCCAGAAATGGAGGCCATTTTCCATGAGGAAAACGAAGTCATTGGCCCAGGCTCTGGGTGTCAGATGAAAGGTGGCATCTGGGGCTCTAAGGACTTGCAGGGTCCTAGTTGCTGGCAGCTTTCGTTCTGGAAGGATCCAGCACAGTTTGTAGATTCCTGGCTTGGCACTGCCCTGCCTGCCAGGCCAAGTGGCCACAAATGAAGGCCGTTTTCCATGGGAAAAAGATGTCCTTTCCCCAGGGTCTCAGTAATATGTTCAAGGTGGCGTTTGAGGCTCTAAGGACTTGCAGGGTCCTAGTTGCTGCCAGCTTTTCTTTTGGAAAAATCCAGCAACGATCGCATCATTCTAGCTAGGCTCCCACTTTCTGCCGGGGTGAGTGGCTGCCAAGGGAGGCCATTTGCCATGGGAAAAAGAAGTCCTTTCCCCAGGGTCTGGGTGTCAGATGAAAGGTGGCCTTTGGGGCTCTAAGGACTTGTAGGGTAGTACTTACTGGCTAGAGTAGAGGAAATGGATTCTATTTGAATATCTGTCTAGAGGCTTTGCCCCACAGGTCCTGGTTGTCCTTGATGGGCTGCAGCTGTGAGCATTGAAGAGAACTGGGATAAAATGGGGCGGCTTAGCCATTCAGGGAGAGCCTTGAAGGAGCCCTGAACTGGGAAAGAACAGCATGCAGAAGAAAGCGTCTGTGCTGTGAAGATCTGCAGCCATAAGAACACACCGAGGAGGTATGGACTTTAGCAATCTGAGAACAGCATGATGGGACTCTAGAGAAATAGAACAACAACAAGTGGCAGCTTTAGATTTGGAGCAATCCAGCAAAGCTTGCAAATTTCTTGCTGGGCACCACCCTCTTGGTCAGGGTGAGAGGCCAGAAATGGAGGCCATTTTCCATGGGGAAAACGAAGTCATTGGCCCAGGCTCTGGGTGTCAGATGAAAGGTGGTGTCTGGGGCTCTAAGGACTTGCAGGGTCCTAGTTGCTGGCAGCTTTCGTTCTGGAAGGATCCAGCACAGTTTGTAGATTCCTGGCTTGGCACTGCCCTGCCTGCCAGGCCAAGTGGCCACAAATGAAGGCCATTTGCCATGGGAAAAAGAAGTCCTTTCCCCAGGGTCTCAGTAATATGTTCAAGGTGGCGTTTGAGGCTCTAAGGACTTGCAGGGTCCTAGTTGCTGGCAGCTTTTCTTTTGGAAAAATCCAGCAACGCTCGCATCATTCTAGCTAGGCTCCCACTTTCTGCCAGGGTGAGTGGCTGCCAAGGGAGGCCATTTGCCATGGGAAAAAGAAGTCCTTTCCCCAGGGTCTGGGTGTCAGATGAAAGGTGGCCTTTGGGGCTCTAAGGACTTGTAGGGTAGTACTTACTGGCTAGAGTAGAGGAAATGGATTCTATTTGAATATCTGTCTAGAGGCTTTGCCCCACAGGTCCTGGTTGTCCTTGATGGGCTGCAGCTGTGAGCATTGAAGAGAACTGGGATAAAAGGGGGCGGCTTAGCCATTCAGGGAGAGCCTTGAAGGAGCCCTGAACTGGGAAAGAACAGCATGCAGAAGAAAGCGTCTGTGCTGTGAAGATCTGCAGCCATAAGAACACACCGAGGAGGTATGGACTTTAGCAATCTGAGAACAGCATGATGGGACTCTAGAGAAATAGAACAACAACAAGTGGCAGCTTTAGATTTGGAGCAATCCAGCAAAGCTTGCAAATTTCTTGCTGGGCACCACCCTCTTGGTCAGGGTGAGAGGCCAGAAATGGAGGCCATTTTCCATGGGGAAAACGAAGTCATTGGCCCAGGCTCTGGGTGTCAGATGAAAGGTGGCGTCTGGGGCTCTAAGGACTTGCAGGGTCCTAGTTGCTGGCAGCTTTCGTTCTGGAAGGATCCAGCACAGTTTGTAGATTCCTGGCTTGGCACTGCCCTGCCTGCCAGGCCAAGTGGCCACAAATGAAGGCCATTTGCCATGGGAAAAAGAAGTCCTTTCCCCAGGGTCTCAGTAATATGTTCAAGGTGGCGTTTGAGGCTCTAAGTACTTCCAGGGCCCTAGTTGCTGCCAGCTTTTCTTTTGGAAAAATCCAGCAACGATCGCATCATTCTAGCTAGGCTCCCACTTTCTGCCAGGGTGAGTGGCTGCCAAGGGAGGCCATTTGCCATGGGAAAAAGAAGTCCTTTCCCCAGGGTCTGGGTGTCAGATGAAAGGTGGCCTTTGGGGCTCTAAGGACTTGTAGGGTAGTACTTACTGGCTAGAGTAGAGGAAATGGATTCTATTTGAATATCTGTCTAGAGGCTTTGCCCCACAGGTCCTGGTTGTCCTTGATGGGCTGCAGCTGTGAGCATTGAAGAGAACTGGGATAAAAGGGGGCGGCTTAGCCATTCAGGGAGAGCCTTGAAGGAGCCCTGAACTGGGAAAGAACAGCATGCAGAAGAAAGCGTCTGTGCTGTGAAGATCTGCAGCCATAAGAACACACCGAGGAGGTATGGACTTTAGCAATCTGAGAACAGCATTATGGGACTCTAGAGAAATAGAACAACAACAAGTGGCAGCTTTAGATTTGGAGCAATCCAGCAAAGCTTGCAAATTTCTTGCTGGGCACCACCCTCTTGGTCAGGGCGAGTGGCCAGAAATGGAGGCCATTTTCCATGAGGAAAACGAAGTCATTGGCCCAGGCTCTGGGTGTCAGATGAAAGGTGGCATCTGGGGCTCTAAGGACTTGCAGGGTCCTAGTTGCTGGCAGCTTTCGTTCTGGAAGGATCCAGCACAGTTTGTAGATTCCTGGCTTGGCACTGCCCTGCCTGCCAGGCCAAGTGGCCAGAAATGAAGGCCATTTGCCATGGGAAAAAGAAGTCCTTTCCCCAGGGTCTCAGTAATATGTTCAAGGTGGCGTTTGAGGCTCTAAGTACATCCAGGGCCCTAGTTGCTGGCAGCTTTTCTTTTGGAAAAATCCAGCAACGCTCGCATCATTCTAGCTAGGCTCCCACTTTCTGCCAGGGTGAGTGGCTGCCAAGGGAGGCCATTTGCCATGGGAAAAAGAAGTCCTTTCCCCAGGGTCTGGGTGTCAGATGAAAGGTGGCCTTTGGGGCTCTAAGGACTTGTAGGGTAGTACTTACTGGCTAGAGTAGAGGAAATGGATTCTATTTGAATATCTGTCTAGAGGCTTTGCCCCACAGGTCCTGGTTGTCCTTGATGGGCTGCAGCTGTGAGCATTGAAGAGAACTGGGATAAAAGGGGGCGGCTTAGCCATTCAGGGAGAGCCTTGAAGGAGCCCTGAACTGGGAAAGAACAGCATGCAGAAGAAAGCGTCTGTGCTGTGAAGATCTGCAGCCATAAGAACACACCGAGGAGGTATGGACTTTAGCAATCTGAGAACAGCATGATGGGACTCTAGAGAAATAGAACAACAACAAGTGGCAGCTTTAGATTTGGAGCAATCCAGCAAAGCTTGCAAATTTCTTGCTGGGCACCACCCTCTTGGTCAGGGCGAGTGGCCAGAAATGGAGGCCATTTTCCATGGGGAAAACAAAGTCATTGGCCCAGGCTCTGGGTGTCAGATGAAAGGTGGCGTCTGGGGCTCTAAGGACTTGCAGGGTCCTAGTTGCTGGCAGCTTTCGTTCTGGAAGGATCCAGCACAGTTTGTAGATTCCTGGCTTGGCACTGCCCTGCCTGCCAGGCCAAGTGGCCACAAATGAAGGCCATTTGCCATGGGAAAAAGAAGTCCTTTCCCCAGGGTCTCAGTAATATGTTCAAGGTGGCGTTTGAGGCTCTAAGTACTTCCAGGGCCCTAGTTGCTGGCAGCTTTTCTTTTGGAAAAATCCAGCAACGATCGCATCATTCTAGCTAGGCTCCCACTTTCTGCCAGGGTGAGTGGCTGCCAAGGGAGGCCATTTGCCATGGGAAAAAGAAGTCCTTTCCCCAGGGTCTGGGTGTCAGATGAAAGGTGGCCTTTGGGGCTCTAAGGACTTGTAGGGTAGTACTTACTGGCTAGAGTAGAGGAAATGGATTCTATTTGAATATCTGTCTAGAGGCTTTGCCCCACAGGTCCTGGTTGTCCTTGATGGGCTGCAGCTGTGAGCATTGAAGAGAACTGGGATAAAAGGGGGCGGCTTAGCCATTCAGGGAGAGCCTTGAAGGAGCCCTGAACTGGGAAAGAACAGCATGCAGAAGAAAGCGTCTGTGCTGTGAAGATCTGCAGCCATAAGAACACACCGAGGAGGTATGGACTTTAGCAATCTGAGAACAGCATGATGGGACTCTAGAGAAATAGAACAACAACAAGTGGCAGCTTTAGATTTGGAGCAATCCAGCAAAGCTTGCAAATTTCTTGCTGGGCACCACCCTCTTGGTCAGGGCGAGTGGCCAGAAATGGAGGCCATTTTCCATGAGGAAAACGAAGTCATTGGCCCAGGCTCTGGGTGTCAGATGAAAGGTGGCATCTGGGGCTCTAAGGACTTGCAGGGTCCTAGTTGCTGTCAGCTTTCGTTCTGGAAGGATCCAGCACAGTTTGTAGATTCCTGGCTTGGCACTGCCCTGCCTGCCAGGCCAAGTGGCCACAAATGAAGGCCGTTTCCCATGGGAAAAAGAAGTCCTTTCCCCAGGGTCTCAGTAATATGTTCAAGGTGGCGTTTGAGGCTCTAAGGACTTGCAGGGTCCTAGTTGCTGGCAGCTTTTCTTTTGGAAAAATCCAGCAACGATCGCATCATTCTAGCTAGGCTCCCACTTTCTGCCAGGGTGAGTGGCTGCCAAGGGAGGCCATTTGCCATGGGAAAAAGAAGTCCTTTCCCCAGGGTCTGGGTGTCAGATGAAAGGTGGCCTTTGGGGCTCTAAGGACTTGTAGGGTAGTACTTACTGGCTAGAGTAGAGGAAATGGATTCTATTTGAATATCTGTCTAGAGGCTTTGCCCCACAGGTCCTGGTTGTCCTTGATGGGCTGCAGCTGTGAGCATTGAAGAGAACTGGGATAAAAGGGGGCGGCTTAGCCATTCAGGGAGAGCCTTGAAGGAGCCCTGAACTGGGAAAGAACAGCATGCAGAAGAAAGCGTCTGTGCTGTGAAGATCTGCAGCCATAAGAACACACCGAGGAGGTATGGACTTTAGCAATCTGAGAACAGCATGATGGGACTCTAGAGAAATAGAACAACAACAAGTGGCAGCTTTAGATTTGGAGCAATCCAGCAAAGATTGCAAATTTCTTGCTGGGCACCACCCTCTTGGTCAGGGTGAGAGGCCAGAAATGGAGGCCATTTTCCATGAGGAAAACGAAGTCATTGGCCCAGGCTCTGGGTGTCAGATGAAAGGTGGCATCTGGGGCTCTAAGGACTTGCAGGGTCCTAGTTGCTGGCAGCTTTCGTTCTGGAAGGATCCAGCACAGTTTGTAGATTCCTGGCTTGGCACTGCCCTGCCTGCCAGGCCAAGTGGCCACAAATGAAGGCCGTTTTCCATGGGAAAAAGATGTCCTTTCCCCAGGGTCTCAGTAATATGTTCAAGGTGGCGTTTGAGGCTCTAAGGACTTGCAGGGTCCTAGTTGCTGCCAGCTTTTCTTTTGGAAAAATCCAGCAACGATCGCATCATTCTAGCTAGGCTCCCACTTTCTGCCGGGGTGAGTGGCTGCCAAGGGAGGCCATTTGCCATGGGAAAAAGAAGTCCTTTCCCCAGGGTCTGGGTGTCAGATGAAAGGTGGCCTTTGGGGCTCTAAGGACTTGTAGGGTAGTACTTACTGGCTAGAGTAGAGGAAATGGATTCTATTTGAATATCTGTCTAGAGGCTTTGCCCCACAGGTCCTGGTTGTCCTTGATGGGCTGCAGCTGTGAGCATTGAAGAGAACTGGGATAAAAGGGGGCGGCTTAGCCATTCAGGGAGAGCCTTGAAGGAGCCCTGAACTGGGAAAGAACAGCATGCAGAAGAAAGCGTCTGTGCTGTGAAGATCTGCAGCCATAAGAACACACCGAGGAGGTATGGACTTTAGCAATCTGAGAACAGCATGATGGGACTCTAGAGAAATAGAACAAGAACAAGTGGCAGCTTTAGATTTGGAGCAATCCAGCAAAGCTTGCAAATTTCTTGCTGGGCACCACCCTCTTGGTCAGGGTGAGAGGCCAGAAATGGAGGCCATTTTCCATGGGGAAAACGAAGTCATTGGCCCAGGCTCTGGGTGTCAGATGAAAGGTGGTGTCTGGGGCTCTAAGGACTTGCAGGGTCCTAGTTGCTGGCAGCTTTCGTTCTGGAAGGATCCAGCACAGTTTGTAGATTCCTGGCTTGGCACTGCCCTGCCTGCCAGGCCAAGTGGCCACAAATGAAGGCCATTTGCCATGGGAAAAAGAAGTCCTTTCCCCAGGGTCTCAGTAATATGTTCAAGGTGGCGTTTGAGGCTCTAAGGACTTGCAGGGTCCTAGTTGCTGGCAGCTTTTCTTTTGGAAAAATCCAGCAACGCTCGCATCATTCTAGCTAGGCTCCCACTTTCTGCCAGGGTGAGTGGCTGCCAAGGGAGGCCATTTGCCATGGGAAAAAGAAGTCCTTTCCCCAGGGTCTGGGTGTCAGATGAAAGGTGGCCTTTGGGGCTCTAAGGACTTGTAGGGTAGTACTTACTGGCTAGAGTAGAGGAAATGGATTCTATTTGAATATCTGTCTAGAGGCTTTGCCCCACAGGTCCTGGTTGTCCTTGATGGGCTGCAGCTGTGAGCATTGAAGAGAACTGGGATAAAAGGGGGCGGCGTAGCCATTCAGGGAGAGCCTTGAAGGAGCCCTGAAGTGGGAAAGAACAGCATGCAGAAGAAAGCGTCTGTGCTGTGAAGATCTGCAGCCATAAGAACACACCGAGGAGGTATGGACTTTAGCAATCTGAGAACAGCATGATGGGACTCTAGAGAAATAGAACAACAACAAGTGGCAGCTTTAGATTTGGAGCAATCCAGCAAAGCTTGCAAATTTCTTGCTGGGCACCACCCTCTTGGTCAGGGCGAGTGGCCAGAAATGGAGGCCATTTTCCATGGGGAAAACGAAGTCATTGGCCCAGGCTCTGGGTGTCAGATGAAAGGTGGCGTCTGGGGCTCTAAGGACTTGCAGGGTCCTAGTTGCTGGCAGCTTTCGTTCTGGAAGGATCCAGCACAGTTTGTAGATTCCTGGCTTGGCACTGCCCTGCCTGCCAGGCCAAGTGGCCACAAATGAAGGCCATTTTCCATGGGAAAAAGAAGTCCTTTCCCCAGGGTCTCAGTAATATGTTCAAGGTGGCGTTTGAGGCTCTAAGTACTTCCAGGGCCCTAGTTCCTGGCAGCTTTTCTTTTGGAAAAATCCAGCAACGATCGCATCATTCTAGCTAGGCTCCCACTTTCTGCCAGGGTGAGTGGCTTCCAAGGGAGGCCATTTGCCATGGGAAAAAGAAGTCCTTTCCCCAGGGTCTGGGTGTCAGATGAAAGGTGGCCTTTGGGGCTCTAAGGACTTGTAGGGTAGTACTTACTGGCTAGAGTAGAGGAAATGGATTCTATTTGAATATCTGTCTAGAGGCTTTGCCCCACAGGTCCTGGTTGTCCTTGATGGGCTGCAGCTGTGAGCATTGAAGAGAACTGGGATAAAAGGGGGCGGCTTAGCCATTCAGGGAGAGCCTTGAAGGAGCCCTGAACTGGGAAAGAACAGCATGCAGAAGAAAGCGTCTGTGCTGTGAAGATCTGCAGCCATAAGAACACACCGAGGAGGTATGGACTTTAGCAATCTGAGAACAGCATGATGGGACTCTAGAGAAATAGAACAACAACAAGTGGCAGCTTTAGATTTGGAGCAATCCAGCAAAGATTGCAAATTTCTTGCTGGGCACCACCCTCTTGGTCAGGGTGAGAGGCCAGAAATGGAGGCCATTTTCCATGAGGAAAACGAAGTCATTGGCCCAGGCTCTGGGTGTCAGATGAAAGGTGGCATCTGGGGCTCTAAGGACTTGCAGGGTCCTAGTTGCTGGCAGCTTTCGTTCTGGAAGGATCCAGCACAGTTTGTAGATTCCTGGCTTGGCACTGCCCTGCCTGCCAGGCCAAGTGGCCACAAATGAAGGCCGTTTTCCATGGGAAAAAGATGTCCTTTCCCCAGGGTCTCAGTAATATGTTCAAGGTGGCGTTTGAGGCTCTAAGGACTTGCAGGGTCCTAGTTGCTGCCAGCTTTTCTTTTGGAAAAATCCAGCAACGATCGCATCATTCTAGCTAGGCTCCCACTTTCTGCCGGGGTGAGTGGCTGCCAAGGGAGGCCATTTGCCATGGGAAAAAGAAGTCCTTTCCCCAGGGTCTGGGTGTCAGATGAAAGGTGGCCTTTGGGGCTCTAAGGACTTGTAGGGTAGTACTTACTGGCTAGAGTAGAGGAAATGGATTCTATTTGAATATCTGTCTAGAGGCTTTGCCCCACAGGTCCTGGTTGTCCTTGATGGGCTGCAGCTGTGAGCATTGAAGAGAACTGGGATAAAATGGGGCGGCTTAGCCATTCAGGGAGAGCCTTGAAGGAGCCCTGAACTGGGAAAGAACAGCATGCAGAAGAAAGCGTCTGTGCTGTGAAGATCTGCAGCCATAAGAACACACCGAGGAGGTATGGACTTTAGCAATCTGAGAACAGCATGATGGGACTCTAGAGAAATAGAACAACAACAAGTGGCAGCTTTAGATTTGGAGCAATCCAGCAAAGCTTGCAAATTTCTTGCTGGGCACCACCCTCTTGGTCAGGGTGAGAGGCCAGAAATGGAGGCCATTTTCCATGGGGAAAACGAAGTCATTGGCCCAGGCTCTGGGTGTCAGATGAAAGGTGGTGTCTGGGGCTCTAAGGACTTGCAGGGTCCTAGTTGCTGGCAGCTTTCGTTCTGGAAGGATCCAGCACAGTTTGTAGATTCCTGGCTTGGCACTGCCCTGCCTGCCAGGCCAAGTGGCCACAAATGAAGGCCATTTGCCATGGGAAAAAGAAGTCCTTTCCCCAGGGTCTCAGTAATATGTTCAAGGTGGCGTTTGAGGCTCTAAGGACTTGCAGGGTCCTAGTTGCTGGCAGCTTTTCTTTTGGAAAAATCCAGCAACGCTCGCATCATTCTAGCTAGGCTCCCACTTTCTGCCAGGGTGAGTGGCTGCCAAGGGAGGCCATTTGCCATGGGAAAAAGAAGTCCTTTCCCCAGGGTCTGGGTGTCAGATGAAAGGTGGCCTTTGGGGCTCTAAGGACTTGTAGGGTAGTACTTACTGGCTAGAGTAGAGGAAATGGATTCTATTTGAATATCTGTCTAGAGGCTTTGCCCCACAGGTCCTGGTTGTCCTTGATGGGCTGCAGCTGTGAGCATTGAAGAGAACTGGGATAAAAGGGGGCGGCTTAGCCATTCAGGGAGAGCCTTGAAGGAGCCCTGAAGTGGGAAAGAACAGCATGCAGAAGAAAGCGTCTGTGCTGTGAAGATCTGCAGCCATAAGAACACACCGAGGAGGTATGGACTTTAGCAATCTGAGAACAGCATGATGGGACTCTAGAGAAATAGAACAACAACAAGTGGCAGCTTTAGATTTGGAGCAATCCAGCAAAGCTTGCAAATTTCTTGCTGGGCACCACCCTCTTGGTCAGGGCGAGTGGCCAGAAATGGAGGCCATTTTCCATGGGGAAAACGAAGTCATTGGCCCAGGCTCTGGGTGTCAGATGAAAGGTGGCGTCTGGGGCTCTAAGGACTTGCAGGGTCCTAGTTGCTGGCAGCTTTCGTTCTGGAAGGATCCAGCACAGTTTGTAGATTCCTGGCTTGGCACTGCCCTGCCTGCCAGGCCAAGTGGCCACAAATGAAGGCCATTTTCCATGGGAAAAAGAAGTCCTTTCCCCAGGGTCTCAGTAATATGTTCAAGGTGGCGTTTGAGGCTCTAAGTACTTCCAGGGCCCTAGTTGCTGCCAGCTTTTCTTTTGGAAAAATCCAGCAACGATTGCATCATTCTAGCTAGGCTCCCACTTTCTGCCGGGGTGAGTGGCTGCCAAGGGAGGCCATTTGCCATGGGAAAAAGAAGTCCTTTCCCCAGGGTCTGGGTGTCAGATGAAAGGTGGCCTTTGGGGCTCTAAGGACTTGTAGGGTAGTACTTACTGGCTAGAGTAGAGGAAATGGATTCTATTTGAATATCTGTCTAGAGGCTTTGCCCCACAGGTCCTGGTTGTCCTTGATGGGCTGCAGCTGTGAGCATTGAAGAGAACTGGGATAAAAGGGGGCGGCTTAGCCATTCAGGGAGAGCCTTGAAGGAGCCCTGAACTGGGAAAGAACAGCATGCAGAAGAAAGCGTCTGTGCTGTGAAGATCTGCAGCCATAAGAACACACCGAGGAGGTATGGACTTTAGCAATCTGAGAACAGCATGATGGGACTCTAGAGAAATAGAACAAGAACAAGTGGCAGCTTTAGATTTGGAGCAATCCAGCAAAGCTTGCAAATTTCTTGCTGGGCACCACCCTCTTGGTCAGGGTGAGAGGCCAGAAATGGAGGCCATTTTCCATGGGGAAAACGAAGTCATTGGCCCAGGCTCTGGGTGTCAGATGAAAGGTGGTGTCTGGGGCTCTAAGGACTTGCAGGGTCCTAGTTGCTGGCAGCTTTCGTTCTGGAAGGATCCAGCACAGTTTGTAGATTCCTGGCTTGGCACTGCCCTGCCTGCCAGGCCAAGTGGCCACAAATGAAGGCCATTTGCCATGGGAAAAAGAAGTCCTTTCCCCAGGGTCTCAGTAATATGTTCAAGGTGGCGTTTGAGGCTCTAAGGACTTGCAGGGTCCTAGTTGCTGGCAGCTTTTCTTTTGGAAAAATCCAGCAACGCTCGCATCATTCTAGCTAGGCTCCCACTTTCTGCCAGGGTGAGTGGCTGCCAAGGGAGGCCATTTGCCATGGGAAAAAGAAGTCCTTTCCCCAGGGTCTGGGTGTCAGATGAAAGGTGGCCTTTGGGGCTCTAAGGACTTGTAGGGTAGTACTTACTGGCTAGAGTAGAGGAAATGGATTCTATTTGAATATCTGTCTAGAGGCTTTGCCCCACAGGTCCTGGTTGTCCTTGATGGGCTGCAGCTGTGAGCATTGAAGAGAACTGGGATAAAAGGGGGCGGCGTAGCCATTCAGGGAGAGCCTTGAAGGAGCCCTGAAGTGGGAAAGAACAGCATGCAGAAGAAAGCGTCTGTGCTGTGAAGATCTGCAGCCATAAGAACACACCGAGGAGGTATGGACTTTAGCAATCTGAGAACAGCATGATGGGACTCTAGAGAAATAGAACAACAACAAGTGGCAGCTTTAGATTTGGAGCAATCCAGCAAAGCTTGCAAATTTCTTGCTGGGCACCACCCTCTTGGTCAGGGCGAGTGGCCAGAAATGGAGGCCATTTTCCATGGGGAAAACGAAGTCATTGGCCCAGGCTCTGGGTGTCAGATGAAAGGTGGCGTCTGGGGCTCTAAGGACTTGCAGGGTCCTAGTTGCTGGCAGCTTTCGTTCTGGAAGGATCCAGCACAGTTTGTAGATTCCTGGCTTGGCACTGCCCTGCCTGCCAGGCCAAGTGGCCACAAATGAAGGCCATTTTCCATGGGAAAAAGAAGTCCTTTCCCCAGGGTCTCAGTAATATGTTCAAGGTGGCGTTTGAGGCTCTAAGTACTTCCAGGGCCCTAGTTCCTGGCAGCTTTTCTTTTGGAAAAATCCAGCAACGATCGCATCATTCTAGCTAGGCTCCCACTTTCTGCCAGGGTGAGTGGCTTCCAAGGGAGGCCATTTGCCATGGGAAAAAGAAGTCCTTTCCCCAGGGTCTGGGTGTCAGATGAAAGGTGGCCTTTGGGGCTCTAAGGACTTGTAGGGTAGTACTTACTGGCTAGAGTAGAGGAAATGGATTCTATTTGAATATCTGTCTAGAGGCTTTGCCCCACAGGTCCTGGTTGTCCTTGATGGGCTGCAGCTGTGAGCATTGAAGAGAACTGGGATAAAAGGGGGCGGCTTAGCCATTCAGGGAGAGCCTTGAAGGAGCCCTGAACTGGGAAAGAACAGCATGCAGAAGAAAGCGTCTGTGCTGTGAAGATCTGCAGCCATAAGAACACACCGAGGAGGTATGGACTTTAGCAATCTGAGAACAGCATGATGGGACTCTAGAGAAATAGAACAACAACAAGTGGCAGCTTTAGATTTGGAGCAATCCAGCAAAGATTGCAAATTTCTTGCTGGGCACCACCCTCTTGGTCAGGGTGAGAGGCCAGAAATGGAGGCCATTTTCCATGAGGAAAACGAAGTCATTGGCCCAGGCTCTGGGTGTCAGATGAAAGGTGGCATCTGGGGCTCTAAGGACTTGCAGGGTCCTAGTTGCTGGCAGCTTTCGTTCTGGAAGGATCCAGCACAGTTTGTAGATTCCTGGCTTGGCACTGCCCTGCCTGCCAGGCCAAGTGGCCACAAATGAAGGCCGTTTTCCATGGGAAAAAGATGTCCTTTCCCCAGGGTCTCAGTAATATGTTCAAGGTGGCGTTTGAGGCTCTAAGGACTTGCAGGGTCCTAGTTGCTGCCAGCTTTTCTTTTGGAAAAATCCAGCAACGATCGCATCATTCTAGCTAGGCTCCCACTTTCTGCCGGGGTGAGTGGCTGCCAAGGGAGGCCATTTGCCATGGGAAAAAGAAGTCCTTTCCCCAGGGTCTGGGTGTCAGATGAAAGGTGGCCTTTGGGGCTCTAAGGACTTGTAGGGTAGTACTTACTGGCTAGAGTAGAGGAAATGGATTCTATTTGAATATCTGTCTAGAGGCTTTGCCCCACAGGTCCTGGTTGTCCTTGATGGGCTGCAGCTGTGAGCATTGAAGAGAACTGGGATAAAATGGGGCGGCTTAGCCATTCAGGGAGAGCCTTGAAGGAGCCCTGAACTGGGAAAGAACAGCATGCAGAAGAAAGCGTCTGTGCTGTGAAGATCTGCAGCCATAAGAACACACCGAGGAGGTATGGACTTTAGCAATCTGAGAACAGCATGATGGGACTCTAGAGAAATAGAACAACAACAAGTGGCAGCTTTAGATTTGGAGCAATCCAGCAAAGCTTGCAAATTTCTTGCTGGGCACCACCCTCTTGGTCAGGGTGAGAGGCCAGAAATGGAGGCCATTTTCCATGGGGAAAACGAAGTCATTGGCCCAGGCTCTGGGTGTCAGATGAAAGGTGGTGTCTGGGGCTCTAAGGACTTGCAGGGTCCTAGTTGCTGGCAGCTTTCGTTCTGGAAGGATCCAGCACAGTTTGTAGATTCCTGGCTTGGCACTGCCCTGCCTGCCAGGCCAAGTGGCCACAAATGAAGGCCATTTGCCATGGGAAAAAGAAGTCCTTTCCCCAGGGTCTCAGTAATATGTTCAAGGTGGCGTTTGAGGCTCTAAGGACTTGCAGGGTCCTAGTTGCTGGCAGCTTTTCTTTTGGAAAAATCCAGCAACGCTCGCATCATTCTAGCTAGGCTCCCACTTTCTGCCAGGGTGAGTGGCTGCCAAGGGAGGCCATTTGCCATGGGAAAAAGAAGTCCTTTCCCCAGGGTCTGGGTGTCAGATGAAAGGTGGCCTTTGGGGCTCTAAGGACTTGTAGGGTAGTACTTACTGGCTAGAGTAGAGGAAATGGATTCTATTTGAATATCTGTCTAGAGGCTTTGCCCCACAGGTCCTGGTTGTCCTTGATGGGCTGCAGCTGTGAGCATTGAAGAGAACTGGGATAAAAGGGGGCGGCTTAGCCATTCAGGGAGAGCCTTGAAGGAGCCCTGAACTGGGAAAGAACAGCATGCAGAAGAAAGCGTCTGTGCTGTGAAGATCTGCAGCCATAAGAACACACCGAGGAGGTATGGACTTTAGCAATCTGAGAACAGCATGATGGGACTCTAGAGAAATAGAACAACAACAAGTGGCAGCTTTAGATTTGGAGCAATCCAGCAAAGCTTGCAAATTTCTTGCTGGGCACCACCCTCTTGGTCAGGGCGAGTGGCCAGAAATGGAGGCCATTTTCCATGGGGAAAACGAAGTCATTGGCCCAGGCTCTGGGTGTCAGATGAAAGGTGGCGTCTGGGGCTCTAAGGACTTGCAGGGTCCTAGTTGCTGGCAGCTTTCGTTCTGGAAGGATCCAGCACAGTTTGTAGATTCCTGGCTTGGCACTGCCCTGCCTGCCAGGCCAAGTGGCCACAAATGAAGGCCATTTTCCATGGGAAAAAGAAGTCCTTTCCCCAGGGTCTCAGTAATATGTTCAAGGTGGCGTTTGAGGCTCTAAGTACTTCCAGGGCCCTAGTTCCTGGCAGCTTTTCTTTTGGAAAAATCCAGCAACGATTGCATCATTCTAGCTAGGCTCCCACTTTCTGCCAGGGTGAGTGGCTGCCAAGGGAGGCCATTTGCCATGGGAAAAAGAAGTCCTTTCCCCAGGGTCTGGGTGTCAGATGAAAGGTGGCCTTTGGGGCTCTAAGGACTTGTAGGGTACTACTTACTGGCTAGAGTAGAGGAAATGGATTCTATTTGAATATCTGTCTAGAGGCTTTGCCCCACAGGTCCTGGTTGTCCTTGATGGGCTGCAGCTGTGAGCATTGAAGAGAACTGGGATAAAAGGGGGCGGCTTAGCCATTCAGGGAGAGCCTTGAAGGAGCCCTGAACTGGGAAAGAACAGCATGCAGAAGAAAGCGTCTGTGCTGTGAAGATCTGCAGCCATAAGAACACACCGAGGAGGTATGGACTTTAGCAATCTGAGAACAGCATGATGGGACTCTAGAGAAATAGAACAACAACAAGTGGCAGCTTTCGATTTGGAGCAATCCAGCAAAGCTTGCAAATTTCTTGCTGGGCACCACCCTCTTGGTCAGGGCGAGTGGCCAGAAATGGAGGCCATTTTCCATGAGGAAAACGAAGTCATTGGCCCAGGCTCTGGGTGTCAGATGACAGGTGGCATCTGGGGCTCTAAGGACTTGCAGGGTCCTAGTTGCTGGCAGCTTTCGTTCTGGAAGGATCCAGCACAGTTTGTAGATTCCTGGCTTGGCACTGCCCTGCCTGCCAGGCCAAGTGGCCACAAATGAAGGCCATTTTCCATGGGAAAAAGAAGTCCTTTCCCCAGGGTCTCAGTAATATGTTCAAGGTGGCGTTTGAGGCTCTAAGTACTTCCAGGGCCCTAGTTGCTGGCAGCTTTTCTTTTGGAAAAATCCAGCAACGATCGCATCATTCTAGCTAGGCTCCCACTTTCTGCCAGGGTGAGTGGCTGCCAAGGGAGGCCATTTGCCATGGGAAAAAGAAGTCCTTTCCCCAGGGTCTGGGTGTCAGATGAAAGGTGGCCTTTGGGGCTCTAAGGACTTGTAGGGTAGTACTTACTGGCTAGAGTAGAGGAAATGGATTCTATTTGAATATCTGTCTAGAGGCTTTGCCCCACAGGTCCTGGTTGTCCTTGATGGGCTGCAGCTGTGAGCATTGAAGAGAACTGGGATAAAAGGGGGCGGCGTAGCCATTCAGGGAGAGCCTTGAAGGAGCCCTGAACTGGGAAAGAACAGCATGCAGAAGAAAGCGTCTGTGCTGTGAAGATCTGCAGCCATAAGAACACACCGAGGAGGTATGGACTTTAGCAATCTGAGAACAGCATGATGGGACTCTAGAGAAATAGAACAACAACAAGTGGCAGCTTTAGATTTGGAGCAATCCAGCAAAGATTGCAAATTTCTTGCTGGGCACCACCCTCTTGGTCAGGGTGAGAGGCCAGAAATGGAGGCCATTTTCCATGGGGAAAACGAAGTCATTGGCCCAGGCTCTGGGTGTCAGATGAAAGGTGGCGTCTGGGGCTCTAAGGACTTGCAGGGTCCTAGTTGCTGGCAGCTTTCGTTCTGGAAGGATCCAGCACAGTTTGTAGATTCCTGGCTTGGCACTGCCCTGCCTGCCAGGCCAAGTGGCCACAAATGAAGGCCATTTCCCATGGGAAAAAGAAGTCCTTTCCCCAGGGTCTCAGTAATATGTTCAAGGTGGCGTTTGAGGCTCTAAGTACTTCCAGGGCTCTAGTTGCTGGCAGCTTTTCTTTTGGAAAAATCCAGCAACGATCGCATCATTCTAGCTAGGCTCCCACTTTCTGACAGGGTGAGTGGCTGCCAAGGGAGGCCATTTGCCATGGGAAAAAGAAGTCCTTTCCCCAGGGTCTGGGTGTCAGATGAAAGGTGGCCTTTGGGGCTCTAAGGACTTGTAGGGTAGTACTTACTGGCTAGAGTAGAGGAAATGGATTCTATTTGAATATCTGTCTAGAGGCTTTGCCCCACAGGTCCTGGTTGTCCTTGATGGGCTGCAGCTGTGAGCATTGAAGAGAACTGGGATAAAAGGGGGCGGCTTAGCCATTCAGGGAGAGCCTTGAAGGAGCCCTGAACTGGGAAAGAACAGCATGCAGAAGAAAGCGTCTGTGCTGTGAAGATCTGCAGCCATAAGAACACACCGAGGAGGTATGGACTTTAGCAATCTGAGAACAGCATGATGGGACTCTAGAGAAATAGAACAACAACAAGTGGCAGCTTTAGATTTGGAGCAATCCAGCAAAGCTTGCAAATTTCTTGCTGGGCACCACCCTCTTGGTCAGGGTGAGAGGCCAGAAATGGAGGCCATTTTCCATGGGGAAAACGAAGTCATTGGCCCAGGCTCTGGGTGTCAGATGAAAGGTGGCGTCTGGGGCTCTAAGGACTTGCAGGGTCCTAGTTGCTGGCAGCTTTCGTTCTGGAAGGATCCAGCACAGTTTGTAGATTCCTGGCTTGGCACTGCCCTGCCTGCCAGGCCAAGTGGCCAGAAATGAAGGCCATTTGCCATGGGAAAAAGAAGTCCTTTCCCCAGGGTCTCAGTAATATGTTCAAGGTGGCGTTTGAGGCTCTAAGTACTTCCAGGGCCCTAGTTGCTGCCAGCTTTTCTTTTGGAAAAATCCAGCAACGATTGCATCATTCTAGCTAGGCTCCCACTTTCTGCCAGGGTGAGTGGCTGCCAAGGGAGGCCATTTGCCATGGGAAAAAGAAGTCCTTTCCCCAGGGTCTGGGTGTCAGATGAAAGGTGGCCTTTGGGGCTCTAAGGACTTGTAGGGTACTACTTACTGGCTAGAGTAGAGGAAATGGATTCTATTTGAATATCTGTCTAGAGGCTTTGCCCCACAGGTCCTGGTTGTCCTTGATGGGCTGCAGCTGTGAGCATTGAAGAGAACTGGGATAAAAGGGGGCGGCTTAGCCATTCAGGGAGAGCCTTGAAGGAGCCCTGAACTGGGAAAGAACAGCATGCAGAAGAAAGCGTCTGTGCTGTGAAGATCTGCAGCCATAAGAACACACCGAGGAGGTATGGACTTTAGCAATCTGAGAACAGCATGATGGGACTCTAGAGAAATAGAACAACAACAAGTGGCAGCTTTAGATTTGGAGCAATCCAGCAAAGCTTGCAAATTTCTTGCTGGGCACCACCCTCTTGGTCAGGGCGAGTGGCCAGAAATGGAGGCCATTTTCCATGGGGAAAACGAAGTCATTGGCCCAGGCTCTGGGTGTCAGATGAAAGGTGGCGTCTGGGGCTCTAAGGACTTGCAGGGTCCTAGTTGCTGGCAGCTTTCGTTCTGGAAGGATCCAGCACAGTTTGTAGATTCCTGGCTTGGCACTGCCCTGCCTGCCAGGCCAAGTGGCCACAAATGAAGGCCATTTTCCATGGGAAAAAGAAGTCCTTTCCCCAGGGTCTCAGTAATATGTTCAAGGTGGCGTTTGAGGCTCTAAGTACTTCCAGGGCCCTAGTTGCTGCCAGCTTTTCTTTTGGAAAAATCCAGCAACGATTGCATCATTCTAGCTAGGCTCCCACTTTCTGCCAGGGTGAGTGGCTGCCAAGGGAGGCCATTTGCCATGGGAAAAAGAAGTCCTTTCCCCAGGGTCTGGGTGTCAGATGAAAGGTGGCCTTTGGGGCTCTAAGGACTTGTAGGGTACTACTTACTGGCTAGAGTAGAGGAAATGGATTCTATTTGAATATCTGTCTAGAGGCTTTGCCCCACAGGTCCTGGTTGTCCTTGATGGGCTGCAGCTGTGAGCATTGAAGAGAACTGGGATAAAAGGGGGCGGCTTAGCCATTCAGGGAGAGCCTTGAAGGAGCCCTGAACTGGGAAAGAACAGCATGCAGAAGAAAGCGTCTGTGCTGTGAAGATCTGCAGCCATAAGAACACACCGAGGAGGTATGGACTTTAGCAATCTGAGAACAGCATGATGGGACTCTAGAGAAATAGAACAACAACAAGTGGCAGCTTTCGATTTGGAGCAATCCAGCAAAGCTTGCAAATTTCTTGCTGGGCACCACCCTCTTGGTCAGGGCGAGTGGCCAGAAATGGAGGCCATTTTCCATGAGGAAAACGAAGTCATTGGCCCAGGCTCTGGGTGTCAGATGACAGGTGGCATCTGGGGCTCTAAGGACTTGCAGGGTCCTAGTTGCTGGCAGCTTTCGTTCTGGAAGGATCCAGCACAGTTTGTAGATTCCTGGCTTGGCACTGCCCTGCCTGCCAGGCCAAGTGGCCACAAATGAAGGCCATTTTCCATGGGAAAAAGAAGTCCTTTCCCCAGGGTCTCAGTAATATGTTCAAGGTGGCGTTTGAGGCTCTAAGTACATCCAGGGCCCTAGTTCCTGGCAGCTTTTCTTTTGGAAAAATCCAGCAACGATCGCATCATTCTAGCTAGGCTCCCACTTTCTGCCAGGGTGAGTGGCTGCCAAGGGAGGCCATTTGCCATGGGAAAAAGAAGTCCTTTCCCCAGGGTCTGGGTGTCAGATGAAAGGTGGCCTTTGGGGCTCTAAGGACTTGTAGGGTAGTACTTACTGGCTAGAGTAGAGGAAATGGATTCTATTTGAATATCTGTCTAGAGGCTTTGCCCCACAGGTCCTGGTTGTCCTTGATGGGCTGCAGCTGTGAGCATTGAAGAGAACTGGGATAAAAGGGGGCGGCGTAGCCATTCAGGGAGAGCCTTGAAGGAGCCCTGAACTGGGAAAGAACAGCATGCAGAAGAAAGCGTCTGTGCTGTGAAGATCTGCAGCCATAAGAACACACCGAGGAGGTATGGACTTTAGCAATCTGAGAACAGCATGATGGGACTCTAGAGAAATAGAACAACAACAAGTGGCAGCTTTAGATTTGGAGCAATCCAGCAAAGATTGCAAATTTCTTGCTGGGCACCACCCTCTTGGTCAGGGTGAGAGGCCAGAAATGGAGGCCATTTTCCATGGGGAAAACGAAGTCATTGGCCCAGGCTCTGGGTGTCAGATGAAAGGTGGCGTCTGGGGCTCTAAGGACTTGCAGGGTCCTAGTTGCTGGCAGCTTTCGTTCTGGAAGGATCCAGCACAGTTTGTAGATTCCTGGCTTGGCACTGCCCTGCCTGCCAGGCCAAGTGGCCACAAATGAAGGCCATTTCCCATGGGAAAAAGAAGTCCTTTCCCCAGGGTCTCAGTAATATGTTCAAGGTGGCGTTTGAGGCTCTAAGTACTTCCAGGGCCCTAGTTGCTGGCAGCTTTTCTTTTGGAAAAATCCAGCAACGATCGCATCATTCTAGCTAGGCTCCCACTTTCTGCCAGGGTGAGTGGCTGCCAAGGGAGGCCATTTGCCATGGGAAAAAGAAGTCCTTTCCCCAGGGTCTGGGTGTCAGATGAAAGGTGGCCTTTGGGGCTCTAAGGACTTGTAGGGTAGTACTTACTGGCTAGAGTAGAGGAAATGGATTCTATTTGAATATCTGTCTAGAGGCTTTGCCCCACAGGTCCTGGTTGTCCTTGATGGGCTGCAGCTGTGAGCATTGAAGAGAACTGGGATAAAAGGGGGCGGCGTAGCCATTCAGGGAGAGCCTTGAAGGAGCCCTGAACTGGGAAAGAACAGCATGCAGAAGAAAGCGTCTGTGCTGTGAAGATCTGCAGCCATAAGAACACACCGAGGAGGTATGGACTTTAGCAATCTGAGAACAGCATGATGGGACTCTAGAGAAATAGAACAACAACAAGTGGCAGCTTTAGATTTGGAGCAATCCAGCAAAGATTGCAAATTTCTTGCTGGGCACCACCCTCTTGGTCAGGGTGAGAGGCCAGAAATGGAGGCCATTTTCCATGGGGAAAACGAAGTCATTGGCCCAGGCTCTGGGTGTCAGATGAAAGGTGGCGTCTGGGGCTCTAAGGACTTGCAGGGTCCTAGTTGCTGGCAGCTTTCGTTCTGGAAGGATCCAGCACAGTTTGTAGATTCCTGGCTTGGCACTGCCCTGCCTGCCAGGCCAAGTGGCCACAAATGAAGGCCATTTCCCATGGGAAAAAGAAGTCCTTTCCCCAGGGTCTCAGTAATATGTTCAAGGTGGCGTTTGAGGCTCTAAGTACTTCCAGGGCCCTAGTTGCTGCCAGCTTTTCTTTTGGAAAAATCCAGCAACGATTGCATCATTCTAGCTAGGCTCCCACTTTCTGCCAGGGTGAGTGGCTGCCAAGGGAGGCCATTTGCCATGGGAAAAAGAAGTCCTTTCCCCAGGGTCTGGGTGTCAGATGAAAGGTGGCCTTTGGGGCTCTAAGGACTTGTAGGGTACTACTTACTGGCTAGAGTAGAGGAAATGGATTCTATTTGAATATCTGTCTAGAGGCTTTGCCCCACAGGTCCTGGTTGTCCTTGATGGGCTGCAGCTGTGAGCATTGAAGAGAACTGGGATAAAAGGGGGCGGCTTAGCCATTCAGGGAGAGCCTTGAAGGAGCCCTGAACTGGGAAAGAACAGCATGCAGAAGAAAGCGTCTGTGCTGTGAAGATCTGCAGCCATAAGAACACACCGAGGAGGTATGGACTTTAGCAATCTGAGAACAGCATGATGGGACTCTAGAGAAATAGAACAACAACAAGTGGCAGCTTTAGATTTGGAGCAATCCAGCAAAGATTGCAAATTTCTTGCTGGGCACCACCCTCTTGGTCAGGGTGAGAGGCCAGAAATGGAGGCCATTTTCCATGGGGAAAACGAAGTCATTGGCCCAGGCTCTGGGTGTCAGATGAAAGGTGGCGTCTGGGGCTCTAAGGACTTGCAGGGTCCTAGTTGCTGGCAGCTTTCGTTCTGGAAGGATCCAGCACAGTTTGTAGATTCCTGGCTTGGCACTGCCCTGCCTGCCAGGCCAAGTGGCCACAAATGAAGGCCATTTCCCATGGGAAAAAGAAGTCCTTTCCCCAGGGTCTCAGTAATATGTTCAAGGTGGCGTTTGAGGCTCTAAGTACTTCCAGGGCCCTAGTTGCTGCCAGCTTTTCTTTTGGAAAAATCCAGCAACGATTGCATCATTCTAGCTAGGCTCCCACTTTCTGCCAGGGTGAGTGGCTGCCAAGGGAGGCCATTTGCCATGGGAAAAAGAAGTCCTTTCCCCAGGGTCTGGGTGTCAGATGAAAGGTGGCCTTTGGGGCTCTAAGGACTTGTAGGGTACTACTTACTGGCTAGAGTAGAGGAAATGGATTCTATTTGAATATCTGTCTAGAGGCTTTGCCCCACAGGTCCTGGTTGTCCTTGATGGGCTGCAGCTGTGAGCATTGAAGAGAACTGGGATAAAAGGGGGCGGCTTAGCCATTCAGGGAGAGCCTTGAAGGAGCCCTGAACTGGGAAAGAACAGCATGCAGAAGAAAGCGTCTGTGCTGTGAAGATCTGCAGCCATAAGAACACACCGAGGAGGTATGGACTTTAGCAATCTGAGAACAGCATGATGGGACTCTAGAGAAATAGAACAACAACAAGTGGCAGCTTTCGATTTGGAGCAATCCAGCAAAGCTTGCAAATTTCTTGCTGGGCACCACCCTCTTGGTCAGGGCGAGTGGCCAGAAATGGAGGCCATTTTCCATGGGGAAAACGAAGTCATTGGCCCAGGCTCTGGGTGTCAGATGACAGGTGGCATCTGGGGCTCTAAGGACTTGCAGGGTCCTAGTTGCTGGCAGCTTTCGTTCTGGAAGGATCCAGCACAGTTTGTAGATTCCTGGCTTGGCACTGCCCTGCCTGCCAGGCCAAGTGGCCACAAATGAAGGCCATTTTCCATGGGAAAAAGAAGTCCTTTCCCCAGGGTCTCAGTAATATGTTCAAGGTGGCGTTTGAGGCTCTAAGTACATCCAGGGCCCTAGTTCCTGGCAGCTTTTCTTTTGGAAAAATCCAGCAACGATCGCATCATTCTAGCTAGGCTCCCACTTTCTGCCAGGGTGAGTGGCTGCCAAGGGAGGCCATTTGCCATGGGAAAAAGAAGTCCTTTCCCCAGGGTCTGGGTGTCAGATGAAAGGTGGCCTTTGGGGCTCTAAGGACTTGTAGGGTAGTACTTACTGGCTAGAGTAGAGGAAATGGATTCTATTTGAATATCTGTCTAGAGGCTTTGCCCCACAGGTCCTGGTTGTCCTTGATGGGCTGCAGCTGTGAGCATTGAAGAGAACTGGGATAAAAGGGGGCGGCGTAGCCATTCAGGGAGAGCCTTGAAGGAGCCCTGAACTGGGAAAGAACAGCATGCAGAAGAAAGCGTCTGTGCTGTGAAGATCTGCAGCCATAAGAACACACCGAGGAGGTATGGACTTTAGCAATCTGAGAACAGCATGATGGGACTCTAGAGAAATAGAACAACAACAAGTGGCAGCTTTAGATTTGGAGCAATCCAGCAAAGATTGCAAATTTCTTGCTGGGCACCACCCTCTTGGTCAGGGTGAGAGGCCAGAAATGGAGGCCATTTTCCATGGGGAAAACGAAGTCATTGGCCCAGGCTCTGGGTGTCAGATGAAAGGTGGCGTCTGGGGCTCTAAGGACTTGCAGGGTCCTAGTTGCTGGCAGCTTTCGTTCTGGAAGGATCCAGCACAGTTTGTAGATTCCTGGCTTGGCACTGCCCTGCCTGCCAGGCCAAGTGGCCACAAATGAAGGCCATTTCCCATGGGAAAAAGAAGTCCTTTCCCCAGGGTCTCAGTAATATGTTCAAGGTGGCGTTTGAGGCTCTAAGTACTTCCAGGGCCCTAGTTGCTGGCAGCTTTTCTTTTGGAAAAATCCAGCAACGATCGCATCATTCTAGCTAGGCTCCCACTTTCTGCCAGGGTGAGTGGCTGCCAAGGGAGGCCATTTGCCATGGGATAAAGAAGTCCTTTCCCCAGGGTCTGGGTGTCAGATGAAAGGTGGCCTTTGGGGCTCTAAGGACTTGTAGGGTAGTACTTACTGGCTAGAGTAGAGGAAATGGATTCTATTTGAATATCTGTCTAGAGGCTTTGCCCCACAGGTCCTGGTTGTCCTTGATGGGCTGCAGCTGTGAGCATTGAAGAGAACTGGGATAAAAGGGGGCGGCTTAGCCATTCAGGGAGAGCCTTGAAGGAGCCCTGAACTGGGAAAGAACAGCATGCAGAAGAAAGCGTCTGTGCTGTGAAGATCTGCAGCCATAAGAACACACCGAGGAGGTATGGACTTTAGCAATCTGAGAACAGCATGATGGGACTCTAGAGAAATAGAACAACAACAAGTGGCAGCTTTCGATTTGGAGCAATCCAGCAAAGCTTGCAAATTTCTTGCTGGGCACCACCCTCTTGGTCAGGGCGAGTGGCCAGAAATGGAGGCCATTTTCCATGAGGAAAACGAAGTCATTGGCCCAGGCTCTGGGTGTCAGATGACAGGTGGCATCTGGGGCTCTAAGGACTTGCAGGGTCCTAGTTGCTGGCAGCTTTCGTTCTGGAAGGATCCAGCACAGTTTGTAGATTCCTGGCTTGGCACTGCCCTGCCTGCCAGGCCAAGTGGCCACAAATGAAGGCCATTTTCCATGGGAAAAAGAAGTCCTTTCCCCAGGGTCTCAGTAATATGTTCAAGGTGGCGTTTGAGGCTCTAAGTACATCCAGGGCCCTAGTTGCTGGCAGCTTTTCTTTTGGAAAAATCCAGCAACGATCGCATCATTCTAGCTAGGCTCCCACTTTCTGCCAGGGTGAGTGGCTGCCAAGGGAGGCCATTTGCCATGGGAAAAAGAAGTCCTTTCCCCAGGGTCTGGGTGTCAGATGAAAGGTGGCCTTTGGGGCTCTAAGGACTTGTAGGGTAGTACTTACTGGCTAGAGTAGAGGAAATGGATTCTATTTGAATATCTGTCTAGAGGCTTTGCCCCACAGGTCCTGGTTGTCCTTGATGGGCTGCAGCTGTGAGCATTGAAGAGAACTGGGATAAAAGGGGGCGGCGTAGCCATTCAGGGAGAGCCTTGAAGGAGCCCTGAACTGGGAAAGAACAGCATGCAGAAGAAAGCGTCTGTGCTGTGAAGATCTGCAGCCATAAGAACACACCGAGGAGGTATGGACTTTAGCAATCTGAGAACAGCATGATGGGACTCTAGAGAAATAGAACAACAACAAGTGGCAGCTTTAGATTTGGAGCAATCCAGCAAAGATTGCAAATTTCTTGCTGGGCACCACCCTCTTGGTCAGGGTGAGAGGCCAGAAATGGAGGCCATTTTCCATGGGGAAAACGAAGTCATTGGCCCAGGCTCTGGGTGTCAGATGAAAGGTGGTGTCTGGGGCTCTAAGGACTTGCAGGGTCCTAGTTGCTGGCAGCTTTCGTTCTGGAAGGATCCAGCACAGTTTGTAGATTCCTGGCTTGGCACTGCCCTGCCTGCCAGGCCAAGTGGCCCCAAATGAAGGCCATTTTCCATGGGAAAAAGAAGTCCTTTCCCCAGGGTCTCAGTAATATGTTCAAGGTGGCGTTTGAGGCTCTAAGTACATCCAGGGCCCTAGTTGCTGCCAGCTTTTCTTTTGGAAAAATCCAGCAACGATTGCATCATTCTAGCTAGGCTCCCACTTTCTGCCAGGGTGAGTGGCTGCCAAGGGAGGCCATTTGCCATGGGAAAAAGAAGTCCTTTCCCCAGGGTCTGGGTGTCAGATGAAAGGTGGCCTTTGGGGCTCTAAGGACTTGTAGGGTAGTACTTACTGGCTAGAGTAGAGGAAATGGATTCTATTTGAATATCTGTCTAGAGGCTTTGCCCCACAGGTCCTGGTTGTCCTTGATGGGCTGCAGCTGTGAGCATTGAAGAGAACTGGGATAAAAGGGGGCGGCGTAGCCATTCAGGGAGAGCCTTGAAGGAGCCCTGAACTGGGAAAGAACAGCATGCAGAAGAAAGCGTCTGTGCTGTGAAGATCTGCAGCCATAAGAACACACCGAGGAGGTATGGACTTTAGCAATCTGAGAACAGCATGATGGGACTCTAGAGAAATAGAACAACAACAAGTGGCAGCTTTAGATTTGGAGTAATCCAGCAAAGATTGCAAATTTCTTGCTGGGCACCACCCTCTTGGTCAGGGTGAGAGGCCAGAAATGGAGGCCATTTTCCATGGGGAAAACGAAGTCATTGGCCCAGGCTCTGGGTGTCAGATGAAAGGTGGCGTCTGGGGCTCTAAGGACTTGCAGGGTCCTAGTTGCTGGCAGCTTTCGTTCTGGAAGGATCCAGCACAGTTTGTAGATTCCTGGCTTGGCACTGCCCTGCCTGCCAGGCCAAGTGGCCACAAATGAAGGCCATTTGCCATGGGAAAAAGAAGTCCTTTCCCCAGGGTCTCAGTAATATGTTCAAGGTGGCGTTTGAGGCTCTAAGTACTTCCAGGGCCCTAGTTGCTGCCAGCTTTTCTTTTGGAAAAATCCAGCAACGATTGCATCATTCTAGCTAGGCTCCCACTTTCTGCCAGGGTGAGTGGCTGCCAAGGGAGGCCATTTGCCATGGGAAAAAGAAGTCCTTTCCCCAGGGTCTGGGTGTCAGATGAAAGGTGGCCTTTGGGGCTCTAAGGACTTGTAGGGTACTACTTACTGGCTAGAGTAGAGGAAATGGATTCTATTTGAATATCTGTCTAGAGGCTTTGCCCCACAGGTCCTGGTTGTCCTTGATGGGCTGCAGCTGTGAGCATTGAAGAGAACTGGGATAAAAGGGGGCGGCTTAGCCATTCAGGGAGAGCCTTGAAGGAGCCCTGAACTGGGAAAGAACAGCATGCAGAAGAAAGCGTCTGTGCTGTGAAGATCTGCAGCCATAAGAACACACCGAGGAGGTATGGACTTTAGCAATCTGAGAACAGCATGATGGGACTCTAGAGAAATAGAACAACAACAAGTGGCAGCTTTAGATTTGGAGCAATCCAGCAAAGCTTGCAAATTTCTTGCTGGGCACCACCCTCTTGGTCAGGGCGAGTGGCCAGAAATGGAGGCCATTTTCCATGAGGAAAACGAAGTCATTGGCCCAGGCTCTGGGTGTCAGATGACAGGTG
Organism: Agelaius phoeniceus; assembly: GCF_051311805.1. Classification (NCBI taxonomy): domain Eukaryota; kingdom Metazoa; phylum Chordata; class Aves; order Passeriformes; family Icteridae; genus Agelaius; species Agelaius phoeniceus. Next base: position 21,113,383 of record NC_135277.1, read on the forward strand.
GCATCTGGGGCTCTAAGGACTTGCAGGGTCCTAGTTGCTGGCAGCTTTCGTTCTGGAAGGATCCAGCACAGTTTGTAGATTCCTGGCTTGGCACTGCCCTGCCTGCCAGGCCAAGTGGCCACAAATGAAGGCCATTTTCCATGGGAAAAAGAAGTCCTTTCCCCAGGGTCTCAGTAATATGTTCAAGGTGGCGTTTGAGGCTCTAAGTACATCCAGGGCCCTAGTTCCTGGCAGCTTTTCTTTTGGAAAAATCCAGCAACGATCGCATCATTCTAGCTAGGCTCCCACTTTCTGCCAGGGTGAGTGGCTGCCAAGGGAGGCCATTTGCCATGGGAAAAAGAAGTCCTTTCCCCAGGGTCTGGGTGTCAGATGAAAGGTGGCCTTTGGGGCTCTAAGGACTTGTAGGGTAGTACTTACTGGCTAGAGTAGAGGAAATGGATTCTATTTGAATATCTGTCTAGAGGCTTTGCCCCACAGGTCCTGGTTGTCCTTGATGGGCTGCAGCTGTGAGCATTGAAGAGAACTGGGATAAAAGGGGGCGGCGTAGCCATTCAGGGAGAGCCTTGAAGGAGCCCTGAACTGGGAAAGAACAGCATGCAGAAGAAAGCGTCTGTGCTGTGAAGATCTGCAGCCATAAGAACACACCGAGGAGGTATGGACTTTAGCAATCTGAGAACAGCATGATGGGACTCTAGAGAAATAGAACAACAACAAGTGGCAGCTTTAGATTTGGAGCAATCCAGCAAAGATTGCAAATTTCTTGCTGGGCACCACCCTCTTGGTCAGGGTGAGAGGCCAGAAATGGAGGCCATTTTCCATGGGGAAAACGAAGTCATTGGCCCAGGCTCTGGGTGTCAGATGAAAGGTGGCGTCTGAGGCTCTAAGGACTTGCAGGGTCCTAGTTGCTGGCAGCTTTCGTTCTGGAAGGATCCAGCACAGTTTGTAGATTCCTGGCTTGGCACTGCCCTGCCTGCCAGGCCAAGTGGCCACAAATGAAGGCCATTTCCCATGGGAAAAAGAAGTCCTTTCCCCAGGGTCTCAGTAATATGTTCAAGGTGGCGTTTGAGGCTCTAAGTACTTCCAGGGCCCTAGTTGCTGGCAGCTTTTCTTTTGGAAAAATCCAGCAACGATCGCATCATTCTAGCTAGGCTCCCACTTTCTGCCAGGGTGAGTGGCTGCCAAGGGAGGCCATTTGCCATGGGATAAAGAAGTCCTTTCCCCAGGGTCTGGGTGTCAGATGAAAGGTGGCCTTTGGGGCTCTAAGGACTTGTAGGGTAGTACTTACTGGCTAGAGTAGAGGAAATGGATTCTATTTGAATATCTGTCTAGAGGCTTTGCCCCACAGGTCCTGGTTGTCCTTGATGGGCTGCAGCTGTGAGCATTGAAGAGAACTGGGATAAAAGGGGGCGGCTTAGCCATTCAGGGAGAGCCTTGAAGGAGCCCTGAACTGGGAAAGAACAGCATGCAGAAGAAAGCGTCTGTGCTGTGAAGATCTGCAGCCATAAGAACACACCGAGGAGGTATGGACTTTAGCAATCTGAGAACAGCATGATGGGACTCTAGAGAAATAGAACAACAACAAGTGGCAGCTTTAGATTTGGAGCAATCCAGCAAAGCTTGCAAATTTCTTGCTGGGCACCACCCTCTTGGTCAGGGCGAGTGGCCAGAAATGGAGGCCATTTTCCATGAGGAAAACGAAGTCATTGGCCCAGGCTCTGGGTGTCAGATGAAAGGTGGCATCTGGGGCTCTAAGGACTTGCAGGGTCCTAGTTGCTGGCAGCTTTCGTTCTGGAAGGATCCAGCACAGTTTGTAGATTCCTGGCTTGGCACTGCCCTGCCTGCCAGGCCAAGTGGCCACAAATGAAGGCCATTTTCCATGGGAAAAAGAAGTCCTTTCCCCAGGGTCTCAGTAATATGTTCAAGGTGGCGTTTGAGGCTCTAAGTACATCCAGGGCCCTAGTTGCTGGCAGCTTTTCTTTTGGAAAAATCCAGCAACGATCGCATCATTCTAGCTAGGCTCCCACTTTCTGCCAGGGTGAGTGGCTGCCAAGGGAGGCCATTTGCCATGGGAAAAAGAAGTCCTTTCCCCAGGGTCTGGGTGTCAGATGAAAGGTGGCCTTTGGGGCTCTAAGGACTTGTAGGGTAGTACTTACTGGCTAGAGTAGAGGAAATGGATTCTATTTGAATATCTGTCTAGAGGCTTTGCCCCACAGGTCCTGGTTGTCCTTGATGGGCTGCAGCTGTGAGCATTGAAGAGAACTGGGATAAAAGGGGGCGGCGTAGCCATTCAGGGAGAGCCTTGAAGGAGCCCTGAACTGGGAAAGAACAGCATGCAGAAGAAAGTGTCTGTGCTGTGAAGATCTGCAGCCATAAGAACACACCGAGGAGGTATGGACTTTAGCAATCTGAGAACAGCATTATGGGACTCTAGAGAAATAGAACAACAACAAGTGGCAGCTTTAGATTTGGAGCAATCCAGCAAAGATTGCAAATTTCTTGCTGGGCACCACCCTCTTGGTCAGGGTGAGAGGCCAGAAATGGAGGCCATTTTCCATGGGGAAAACGAAGTCATTGGCCCAGGCTCTGGGTGTCAGATGAAAGGTGGCGTCTGGGGCTCTAAGGACTTGCAGGGTCCTAGTTGCTGGCAGCTTTCGTTCTGGAAGGATCCAGCACAGTTTGTAGATTCCTGGCTTGGCACTGCCCTGCCTGCCAGGCCAAGTGGCCACAAATGAAGGCCATTTCCCATGGGAAAAAGAAGTCCTTTCCCCAGGGTCTCAGTAATATGTTCAAGGTGGCGTTTGAGGCTCTAAGTACTTCCAGGGCCCTAGTTGCTGGCAGCTTTTCTTTTGGAAAAATCCAGCAACGATCGCATCATTCTAGCTAGGCTCCCACTTTCTGCCAGGGTGAGTGGCTGCCAAGGGAGGCCATTTGCCATGGGAAAAAGAAGTCCTTTCCCCAGGGTCTGGGTGTCAGATGAAAGGTGGCCTTTGGGGCTCTAAGGACTTGTAGGGTAGTACTTACTGGCTAGAGTAGAGGAAATGGATTCTATTTGAATATCTGTCTAGAGGCTTTGCCCCACAGGTCCTGGTTGTCCTTGATGGGCTGCAGCTGTGAGCATTGAAGAGAACTGGGATAAAAGGGGGCGGCGTAGCCATTCAGGGAGAGCCTTGAAGGAGCCCTGAACTGGGAAAGAACAGCATGCAGAAGAAAGCGTCTGTGCTGTGAAGATCTGCAGCCATAAGAACACACCGAGGAGGTATGGACTTTAGCAATCTGAGAACAGCATGATGGGACTCTAGAGAAATAGAACAACAACAAGTGGCAGCTTTAGATTTGGAGCAATCCAGCAAAGCTTGCAAATTTCTTGCTGGGCACCACCCTCTTGGTCAGGGTGAGAGGCCAGAAATGGAGGCCATTTTCCATGGGGAAAACGAAGTCATTGGCCCAGGCTCTGGGTGTCAGATGAAAGGTGGTGTCTGGGGCTCTAAGGACTTGCAGGGTCCTAGTTGCTGGCAGCTTTCGTTCTGGAAGGATCCAGCACAGTTTGTAGATTCCTGGCTTGGCACTGCCCTGCCTGCCAGGCCAAGTGGCCCCAAATGAAGGCCATTTTCCATGGGAAAAAGAAGTCCTTTCCCCAGGGTCTCAGTAATATGTTCAAGGTGGCGTTTGAGGCTCTAAGTACATCCAGGGCCCTAGTTCCTGGCAGCTTTTCTTTTGGAAAAATCCAGCAACGATCGCATCATTCTAGCTAGGCTCCCACTTTCTGCCAGGGTGAGTGGCTGCCAAGGGAGGCCATTTGCCATGGGAAAAAGAAGTCCTTTCCCCAGGGTCTGGGTGTCAGATGAAAGGTGGCCTTTGGGGCTCTAAGGACTTGTAGGGTAGTACTTACTGGCTAGAGTAGAGGAAATGGATTCTATTTGAATATCTGTCTAGAGGCTTTGCCCCACAGGTCCTGGTTGTCCTTGATGGGCTGCAGCTGTGAGCATTGAAGAGAACTGGGATAAAAGGGGGCGGCGTAGCCATTCAGGGAGAGCCTTGAAGGAGCCCTGAACTGGGAAAGAACAGCATGCAGAAGAAAGCGTCTGTGCTGTGAAGATCTGCAGCCATAAGAACACACCGAGGAGGTATGGACTTTAGCAATCTGAGAACAGCATGATGGGACTCTAGAGAAATAGAACAACAACAAGTGGCAGCTTTAGATTTGGAGCAATCCAGCAAAGATTGCAAATTTCTTGCTGGGCACCACCCTCTTGGTCAGGGTGAGAGGCCAGAAATGGAGGCCATTTTCCATGGGGAAAACGAAGTCATTGGCCCAGGCTCTGGGTGTCAGATGAAAGGTGGCGTCTGGGGCTCTAAGGACTTGCAGGGTCCTAGTTGCTGGCAGCTTTCGTTCTGGAAGGATCCAGCACAGTTTGTAGATTCCTGGCTTGGCACTGCCCTGCCTGCCAGGCCAAGTGGCCACAAATGAAGGCCATTTCCCATGGGAAAAAGAAGTCCTTTCCCCAGGGTCTCAGTAATATGTTCAAGGTGGCGTTTGAGGCTCTAAGTACTTCCAGGGCCCTAGTTGCTGCCAGCTTTTCTTTTGGAAAAATCCAGCAACGATCGCATCATTCTAGCTAGGCTCCCACTTTCTGCCAGGGTGAGTGGCTGCCAAGGGAGGCCATTTGCCATGGGAAAAAGAAGTCCTTTCCCCAGGGTCTGGGTGTCAGATGAAAGGTGGCCTTTGGGGCTCTAAGGACTTGTAGGGTAGTACTTACTGGCTAGAGTAGAGGAAATGGATTCTATTTGAATATCTGTCTAGAGGCTTTGCCCCACAGGTCCTGGTTGTCCTTGATGGGCTGCAGCTGTGAGCATTGAAGAGAACTGGGATAAAAGGGGGCGGCGTAGCCATTCAGGGAGAGCCTTGAAGGAGCCCTGAACTGGGAAAGAACAGCATGCAGAAGAAAGCGTCTGTGCTGTGAAGATCTGCAGCCATAAGAACACACCGAGGAGGTATGGACTTTAGCAATCTGAGAACAGCATGATGGGACTCTAGAGAAATAGAACAACAACAAGTGGCAGCTTTCGATTTGGAGCAATCCAGCAAAGCTTGCAAATTTCTTGCTGGGCACCACCCTCTTGGTCAGGGCGAGTGGCCAGAAATGGAGGCCATTTTCCATGAGGAAAACGAAGTCATTGGCCCAGGCTCTGGGTGTCAGATGAAAGGTGGCATCTGGGGCTCTAAGGACTTGCAGGGTCCTAGTTGCTGGCAGCTTTCGTTCTGGAAGGATCCAGCACAGTTTGTAGATTCCTGGCTTGGCACTGCCCTGCCTGCCAGGCCAAGTGGCCACAAATGAAGGCCATTTGCCATGGGAAAAAGAAGTCCTTTCCCCAGGGTCTCAGTAATATGTTCAAGGTGGCGTTTGAGGCTCTAAGTACATCCAGGGCCCTAGTTGCTGCCAGCTTTTCTTTTGGAAAAATCCAGCAACGATCGCATCATTCTAGCTAGGCTCCCACTTTCTGCCAGGGTGAGTGGCTGCCAAGGGAGGCCATTTGCCATGGGAAAAAGAAGTCCTTTCCCCAGGGTCTGGGTGTCAGATGAAAGGTGGCCTTTGGGGCTCTAAGGACTTGTAGGGTAGTACTTACTGGCTAGAGTAGAGGAAATGGATTCTATTTGAATATCTGTCTAGAGGCTTTGCCCCACAGGTCCTGGTTGTCCTTGATGGGCTGCAGCTGTGAGCATTGAAGAGAACTGGGATAAAAGGGGGCGGCGTAGCCATTCAGGGAGAGCCTTGAAGGAGCCCTGAACTGGGAAAGAACAGCATGCAGAAGAAAGCGTCTGTGCTGTGAAGATCTGCAGCCATAAGAACACACCGAGGAGGTATGGACTTTAGCAATCTGAGAACAGCATGATGGGACTCTAGAGAAATAGAACAACAACAAGTGGCAGCTTTAGATTTGGAGCAATCCAGCAAAGATTGCAAATTTCTTGCTGGGCACCACCCTCTTGGTCAGGGCGAGTGGCCAGAAATGGAGGCCATTTTCCATGGGGAAAACGAAGTCATTGGCCCAGGCTCTGGGTGTCAGATGAAAGGTGGTGTCTGGGGCTCTAAGGACTTGCAGGGTCCTAGTTGCTGGCAGCTTTCGTTCTGGAAGGATCCAGCACAGTTTGTAGATTCCTGGCTTGGCACTGCCCTGCCTGCCAGGCCAAGTGGCCACAAATGAAGGCCATTTTCCATGGGAAAAAGAAGTCCTTTCCCCAGGGTCTCAGTAATATGTTCAAGGTGGCGTTTGAGGCTCTAAGTACTTCCAGGGCCCTAGTTGCTGCCAGCTTTTCTTTTGGAAAAATCCAGCAACGATCGCATCATTCTAGCTAGGCTCCCACTTTCTGCCAGGGTGAGTGGCTGCCAAGGGAGGCCATTTGCCATGGGAAAAAGAAGTCCTTTCCCCAGGGTCTGGGTGTCAGATGAAAGGTGGCCTTTGGGGCTCTAAGGACTTGTAGGGTAGTACTTACTGGCTAGAGTAGAGGAAATGGATTCTATTTGAATATCTGTCTAGAGGCTTTGCCCCACAGGTCCTGGTTGTCCTTGATGGGCTGCAGCTGTGAGCATTGAAGAGAACTGGGATAAAAGGGGGCGGCTTAGCCATTCAGGGAGAGCCTTGAAGGAGCCCTGAACTGGGAAAGAACAGCATGCAGAAGAAAGCGTCTGTGCTGTGAAGATCTGCAGCCATAAGAACACACCGAGGAGGTATGGACTTTAGCAATCTGAGAACAGCATGATGGGACTCTAGAGAAATAGAACAACAACAAGTGGCAGCTTTAGATTTGGAGCAATCCAGCAAAGCTTGCAAATTTCTTGCTGGGCACCACCCTCTTGGTCAGGGCGAGTGGCCAGAAATGGAGGCCATTTTCCATGGGGAAAACGAAGTCATTGGCCCAGGCTCTGGGTGTCAGATGAAAGGTGGCGTCTGGGGCTCTAAGGACTTGCAGGGTCCTAGTTGCTGGCAGCTTTCGTTCTGGAAGGATCCAGCACAGTTTGTAGATTCCTGGCTTGGCACTGCCCTGCCTGCCAGGCCAAGTGGCCACAAATGAAGGCCATTTTCCATGGGAAAAAGAAGTCCTTTCCCCAGGGTCTCAGTAATATGTTCAAGGTGGCGTTTGAGGCTCTAAGTACTTCCAGGGCCCTAGTTGCTGCCAGCTTTTCTTTTGGAAAAATCCAGCAACGATCGCATCATTCTAGCTAGGCTCCCACTTTCTGCCAGGGTGAGTGGCTGCCAAGGGAGGCCATTTGCCATGGGAAAAAGAAGTCCTTTCCCCAGGGTCTGGGTGTCAGATGAAAGGTGGCCTTTGGGGCTCTAAGGACTTGTAGGGTAGTACTTACTGGCTAGAGTAGAGGAAATGGATTCTATTTGAATATCTGTCTAGAGGCTTTGCCCCACAGGTCCTGGTTGTCCTTGATGGGCTGCAGCTGTGAGCATTGAAGAGAACTGGGATAAAAGGGGGCGGCTTAGCCATTCAGGGAGAGCCTTGAAGGAGCCCTGAACTGGGAAAGAACAGCATGCAGAAGAAAGCGTCTGTGCTGTGAAGATCTGCAGCCATAAGAACACACCGAGGAGGTATGGACTTTAGCAATCTGAGAACAGCATTATGGGACTCTAGAGAAATAGAACAACAACAAGTGGCAGCTTTCGATTTGGAGCAATCCAGCAAAGCTTGCAAATTTCTTGCTGGGCACCACCCTCTTGGTCAGGGCGAGTGGCCAGAAATGGAGGCCATTTTCCATGAGGAAAACGAAGTCATTGGCCCAGGCTCTGGGTGTCAGATGAAAGGTGGCATCTGGGGCTCTAAGGACTTGCAGGGTCCTAGTTGCTGGCAGCTTTCGTTCTGGAAGGATCCAGCACAGTTTGTAGATTCCTGGCTTGGCACTGCCCTGCCTGCCAGGCCAAGTGGCCACAAATGAAGGCCATTTTCCATGGGAAAAAGATGTCCTTTCCCCAGGGTCTCAGTAATATGTTCAAGGTGGCGTTTGAGGCTCTAAGTACATCCAGGGCCCTAGTTGCTGCCAGCTTTTCTTTTGGAAAAATCCAGCAACGATCGCATCATTCTAGCTAGGCTCCCACTTTCTGCCAGGGTGAGTGGCTGCCAAGGGAGGCCATTTGCCATGGGAAAAAGAAGTCCTTTCCCCAGGGTCTGGGTGTCAGATGAAAGGTGGCCTTTGGGGCTCTAAGGACTTGTAGGGTAGTACTTACTGGCTAGAGTAGAGGAAATGGATTCTATTTGAATATCTGTCTAGAGGCTTTGCCCCACAGGTCCTGGTTGTCCTTGATGGGCTGCAGCTGTGAGCATTGAAGAGAACTGGGATAAAAGGGGGCGGCGTAGCCATTCAGGGAGAGCCTTGAAGGAGCCCTGAACTGGGAAAGAACAGCATGCAGAAGAAAGCGTCTGTGCTGTGAAGATCTGCAGCCATAAGAACACACCGAGGAGGTATGGACTTTAGCAATCTGAGAACAGCATGATGGGACTCTAGAGAAATAGAACAACAACAAGTGGCAGCTTTAGATTTGGAGCAATCCAGCAAAGCTTGCAAATTTCTTGCTGGGCACCACCCTCTTGGTCAGGGCGAGTGGCCAGAAATGGAGGCCATTTTCCATGAGGAAAACGAAGTCATTGGCCCAGGCTCTGGGTGTCAGATGAAAGGTGGCATCTGGGGCTCTAAGGACTTGCAGGGTCCTAGTTGCTGGCAGCTTTCGTTCTGGAAGGATCCAGCACAGTTTGTAGATTCCTGGCTTGGCACTGCCCTGCCTGCCAGGCCAAGTGGCCACAAATGAAGGCCATTTGCCATGGGAAAAAGAAGTCCTTTCCCCAGGGTCTCAGTAATATGTTCAAGGTGGCGTTTGAGGCTCTAAGTACTTCCAGGGCCCTAGTTGCTGCCAGCTTTTCTTTTGGAAAAATCCAGCAACGATCGCATCATTCTAGCTAGGCTCCCACTTTCTGCCAGGGTGAGTGGCTGCCAAGGGAGGCCATTTGCCATGGGAAAAAGAAGTCCTTTCCCCAGGGTCTGGGTGTCAGATGAAAGGTGGCCTTTGGGGCTCTAAGGACTTGTAGGGTAGTACTTACTGGCTAGAGTAGAGGAAATGGATTCTATTTGAATATCTGTCTAGAGGCTTTGCCCCACAGGTCCTGGTTGTCCTTGATGGGCTGCAGCTGTGAGCATTGAAGAGAACTGGGATAAAAGGGGGCGGCTTAGCCATTCAGGGAGAGCCTTGAAGGAGCCCTGAACTGGGAAAGAACAGCATGCAGAAGAAAGCGTCTGTGCTGTGAAGATCTGCAGCCATAAGAACACACCGAGGAGGTATGGACTTTAGCAATCTGAGAACAGCATTATGGGACTCTAGAGAAATAGAACAACAACAAGTGGCAGCTTTAGATTTGGAGCAATCCAGCAAAGCTTGCAAATTTCTTGCTGGGCACCACCCTCTTGGTCAGGGCGAGTGGCCGGAAATGGAGGCCATTTTCCATGGGGAAAACGAAGTCATTGGCCCAGGCTCTGGGTGTCAGATGAAAGGTGGCGTCTGGGGCTCTAAGGACTTGCAGGGTCCTAGTTGCTGGCAGCTTTCGTTCTGGAAGGATCCAGCACAGTTTGTAGATTCCTGGCTTGGCACTGCCCTGCCTGCCAGGCCAAGTGGCCACAAATGAAGGCCATTTCCCATGGGAAAAAGAAGTCCTTTCCCCAGGGTCTCAGTAATATGTTCAAGGTGGCGTTTGAGGCTCTAAGTACTTCCAGGGCCCTAGTTGCTGCCAGCTTTTCTTTTGGAAAAATCCAGCAACGATCGCATCATTCTAGCTAGGCTCCCACTTTCTGCCAGGGTGAGTGGCTGCCAAGGGAGGCCATTTGCCATGGGAAAAAGAAGTCCTTTCCCCAGGGTCTGGGTGTCAGATGAAAGGTGGCCTTTGGGGCTCTAAGGACTTGTAGGGTAGTACTTACTGGCTAGAGTAGAGGAAATGGATTCTATTTGAATATCTGTCTAGAGGCTTTGCCCCACAGGTCCTGGTTGTCCTTGATGGGCTGCAGCTGTGAGCATTGAAGAGAACTGGGATAAAAGGGGGCGGCTTAGCCATTCAGGGAGAGCCTTGAAGGAGCCCTGAACTGGGAAAGAACAGCATGCAGAAGAAAGCGTCTGTGCTGTGAAGATCTGCAGCCATAAGAACACACCGAGGAGGTATGGACTTTAGCAATCTGAGAACAGCATGATGGGACTCTAGAGAAATAGAACAACAACAAGTGGCAGCTTTTGATTTGGAGCAATCCAGCAAAGCTTGCAAATTTCTTGCTGGGCACCACCCTCTTGGTCAGGGCGAGTGGCCAGAAATGGAGGCCATTTTCCATGAGGAAAACGAAGTCATTGGCCCAGGCTCTGGGTGTCAGATGAAAGGTGGCATCTGGGGCTGTAAGGACTTGCAGGGTCCTAGTTGCGTGCAGCTTTCGTTCTGGAAGGATCCAGCACAGTTTGTAGATTCCTGGCTTGGCACTGCCCTGCCTGCCAGGCCAAGTGGCCACAAATGAAGGCCATTTGCCATGGGAAAAAGAAGTCCTTTCCCCAGGGTCTCAGTAATATGTTCAAGGTGGCGTTTGAGGCTCTAAGTACATCCAGGGCCCTAGTTGCTGGCAGCTTTTCTTTTGGAAAAATCCAGCAACGATCGCATCATTCTAGCTAGGCTCCCACTTTCTGCCAGGGTGAGTGGCTGCCAAGGGAGGCCATTTGCCATGGGAAAAAGAAGTCCTTTCCCCAGGGTCTGGGTGTCAGATGAAAGGTGGCCTTTGGGGCTCTAAGGACTTGTAGGGTAGTACTTACTGGCTAGAGTAGAGGAAATGGATTCTATTTGAATATCTGTCTAGAGGCTTTGCCCCACAGGTCCTGGTTGTCCTTGATGGGCTGCAGCTGTGAGCATTGAAGAGAACTGGGATAAAAGGGGGCGGCGTAGCCATTCAGGGAGAGCCTTGAAGGAGCCCTGAACTGGGAAAGAACAGCATGCAGAAGAAAGCGTCTGTGCTGTGAAGATCTGCAGCCATAAGAACACACCGAGGAGGTATGGACTTTAGCAATCTGAGAACAGCATGATGGGACTCTAGAGAAATAGAACAACAACAAGTGGCAGCTTTAGATTTGGAGCAATCCAGCAAAGATTGCAAATTTCTTGCTGGGCACCACCCTCTTGGTCAGGGTGAGAGGCCAGAAATGGAGGCCATTTTCCATGGGGAAAACGAAGTCATTGGCCCAGGCTCTGGGTGTCAGATGAAAGGTGGCGTCTGGGGCTCTAAGGACTTGCAGGGTCCTAGTTGCTGGCAGCTTTCGTTCTGGAAGGATCCAGCACAGTTTGTAGATTCCTGGCTTGGCACTGCCCTGCCTGCCAGGCCAAGTGGCCACAAATGAAGGCCATTTGCCATGGGAAAAAGAAGTCCTTTCCCCAGGGTCTCAGTAATATGTTCAAGGTGGCGTTTGAGGCTCTAAGTACTTCCAGGGCCCTAGTTGCTGCCAGCTTTTCTTTTGGAAAAATCCAGCAACGATCGCATCATTCTAGCTAGGCTCCCACTTTCTGCCAGGGTGAGTGGCTGCCAAGGGAGGCCATTTGCCATGGGAAAAAGAAGTCCTTTCCCCAGGGTCTGGGTGTCAGATGAAAGGTGGCCTTTGGGGCTCTAAGGACTTGTAGGGTAGTACTTACTGGCTAGAGTAGAGGAAATGGATTCTATTTGAATATCTGTCTAGAGGCTTTGCCCCACAGGTCCTGGTTGTCCTTGATGGGCTGCAGCTGTGAGCATTGAAGAGAACTGGGATAAAAGGGGGCGGCTTAGCCATTCAGGGAGAGCCTTGAAGGAGCCCTGAACTGGGAAAGAACAGCATGCAGAAGAAAGCGTCTGTGCTGTGAAGATCTGCAGCCATAAGAACACACCGAGGAGGTATGGACTTTAGCAATCTGAGAACAGCATGATGGGACTCTAGAGAAATAGAACAACAACAAGTGGCAGCTTTAGATTTGGAGCAATCCAGCAAAGCTTGCAAATTTCTTGCTGGGCACCACCCTCTTGGTCAGGGTGAGAGGCCAGAAATGGAGGCCATTTTCCATGGGGAAAACGAAGTCATTGGCCCAGGCTCTGGGTGTCAGATGAAAGGTGGCGTCTGGGGCTCTAAGGACTTGCAGGGTCCTAGTTGCTGGCAGCTTTCGTTCTGGAAGGATCCAGCACAGTTTGTAGATTCCTGGCTTGGCACTGCCCTGCCTGCCAGGCCAAGTGGCCACAAATGAAGGCCATTTGCCATGGGAAAAAGAAGTCCTTTCCCCAGGGTCTCAGTAATATGTTCAAGGTGGCGTTTGAGGCTCTAAGTACTTCCAGGGCCCTAGTTGCTGCCAGCTTTTCTTTTGGAAAAATCCAGCAACGATCGCATCATTCTAGCTAGGCTCCCACTTTCTGCCAGGGTGAGTGGCTGCCAAGGGAGGCCATTTGCCATGGGAAAAAGAAGTCCTTTCCCCAGGGTCTGGGTGTCAGATGAAAGGTGGCCTTTGGGGCTCTAAGGACTTGTAGGGTAGTACTTACTGGCTAGAGTAGAGGAAATGGATTCTATTTGAATATCTGTCTAGAGGCTTTGCCCCACAGGTCCTGGTTGTCCTTGATGGGCTGCAGCTGTGAGCATTGAAGAGAACTGGGATAAAAGGGGGCGGCTTAGCCATTCAGGGAGAGCCTTGAAGGAGCCCTGAACTGGGAAAGAACAGCATGCAGAAGAAAGCGTCTGTGCTGTGAAGATCTGCAGCCATAAGAACACACCGAGGAGGTATGGACTTTAGCAATCTGAGAACAGCATGATGGGACTCTAGAGAAATAGAACAACAACAAGTGGCAGCTTTAGATTTGGAGCAATCCAGCAAAGCTTGCAAATTTCTTGCTGGGCACCACCCTCTTGGTCAGGGCGAGTGGCCAGAAATGGAGGCCATTTTCCATGAGGAAAACGAAGTCATTGGCCCAGGCTCTGGGTGTCAGATGAAAGGTGGCATCGGGGCTCTAAGGACTTGCAGGGTCCTAGTTGCTGGCAGCTTTCGTTCTGGAAGGATCCAGCACAGTTTGTAGATTCCTGGCTTGGCACTGCCCTGCCTGCCAGGCCAAGTGGCCACAAATGAAGGCCATTTCCCATGGGAAAAAGAAGTCCTTTCCCCAGGGTCTCAGTAATATGTTCAAGGTGGCGTTTGAGGCTCTAAGTACTTCCAGGGCCCTAGTTGCTGGCAGCTTTTCTTTTGGAAAAATCCAGCAACGATCGCATCATTCTAGCTAGGCTCCCACTTTCTGCCAGGGTGAGTGGCTGCCAAGGGAGGCCATTTGCCATGGGAAAAAGAAGTCCTTTCCCCAGGGTCTGGGTGTCAGATGAAAGGTGGCCTTTGGGGCTCTAAGGACTTGTAGGGTAGTACTTACTGGCTAGAGTAGAGGAAATGGATTCTATTTGAATATCTGTCTAGAGGCTTTGCCCCACAGGTCCTGGTTGTCCTTGATGGGCTGCAGCTGTGAGCATTGAAGAGAACTGGGATAAAAGGGGGCGGCTTAGCCATTCAGGGAGAGCCTTGAAGGAGCCCTGAACTGGGAAAGAACAGCATGCAGAAGAAAGCGTCTGTGCTGTGAAGATCTGCAGCCATAAGAACACACCGAGGAGGTATGGACTTTAGCAATCTGAGAACAGCATGATGGGACTCTAGAGAAATAGAACAACAACAAGTGGCAGCTTTAGATTTGGAGCAATCCAGCAAAGCTTGCAAATTTCTTGCTGGGCACCACCCTCTTGGTCAGGGTGAGAGGCCAGAAATGGAGGCCATTTTCCATGGGGAAAACGAAGTCATTGGCCCAGGCTCTGGGTGTCAGATGAAAGGTGGCGTCTGGGGCTCTAAGGACTTGCAGGGTCCTAGTTGCTGGCAGCTTTCGTTCTGGAAGGATCCAGCACAGTTTGTAGATTCCTGGCTTGGCACTGCCCTGCCTGCCAGGCCAAGTGGCCACAAATGAAGGCCATTTCCCATGGGAAAAAGAAGTCCTTTCCCCAGGGTCTCAGTAATATGTTCAAGGTGGCGTTTGAGGCTCTAAGTACTTCCAGGGCCCTAGTTGCTGCCAGCTTTTCTTTTGGAAAAATCCAGCAACGATCGCATCATTCTAGCTAGGCTCCCACTTTCTGCCAGGGTGAGTGGCTGCCAAGGGAGGCCATTTGCCATGGGAAAAAGAAGTCCTTTCCCCAGGGTCTGGGTGTCAGATGAAAGGTGGCCTTTGGGGCTCTAAGGACTTGTAGGGTAGTACTTACTGGCTAGAGTAGAGGAAATGGATTCTATTTGAATATCTGTCTAGAGGCTTTGCCCCACAGGTCCTGGTTGTCCTTGATGGGCTGCAGCTGTGAGCATTGAAGAGAACTGGGATAAAAGGGGGCGGCTTAGCCATTCAGGGAGAGCCTTGAAGGAGCCCTGAACTGGGAAAGAACAGCATGCAGAAGAAAGCGTCTGTGCTGTGAAGATCTGCAGCCATAAGAACACACCGAGGAGGTATGGACTTTAGCAATCTGAGAACAGCATGATGGGACTCTAGAGAAATAGAACAACAACAAGTGGCAGCTTTTGATTTGGAGCAATCCAGCAAAGCTTGCAAATTTCTTGCTGGGCACCACCCTCTTGGTCAGGGCGAGTGGCCAGAAATGGAGGCCATTTTCCATGAGGAAAACGAAGTCATTGGCCCAGGCTCTGGGTGTCAGATGAAAGGTGGCATCTGGGGCTGTAAGGACTTGCAGGGTCCTAGTTGCGTGCAGCTTTCGTTCTGGAAGGATCCAGCACAGTTTGTAGATTCCTGGCTTGGCACTGCCCTGCCTGCCAGGCCAAGTGGCCACAAATGAAGGCCATTTGCCATGGGAAAAAGAAGTCCTTTCCCCAGGGTCTCAGTAATATGTTCAAGGTGGCGTTTGAGGCTCTAAGTACTTCCAGGGCCCTAGTTGCTGGCAGCTTTTCTTTTGGAAAAATCCAGCAACGATCGCATCATTCTAGCTAGGCTCCCACTTTCTGCCAGGGTGAGTGGCTGCCAAGGGAGGCCATTTGCCATGGGAAAAAGAAGTCCTTTCCCCAGGGTCTGGGTGTCAGATGAAAGGTGGCCTTTGGGGCTCTAAGGACTTGTAGGGTAGTACTTACTGGCTAGAGTAGAGGAAATGGATTCTATTTGAATATCTGTCTAGAGGCTTTGCCCCACAGGTCCTGGTTGTCCTTGATGGGCTGCAGCTGTGAGCATTGAAGAGAACTGGGATAAAAGGGGGCGGCGTAGCCATTCAGGGAGAGCCTTGAAGGAGCCCTGAACTGGGAAAGAACAGCATGCAGAAGAAAGCGTCTGTGCTGTGAAGATCTGCAGCCATAAGAACACACCGAGGAGGTATGGACTTTAGCAATCTGAGAACAGCATTATGGGACTCTAGAGAAATAGAACAACAACAAGTGGCAGCTTTCGATTTGGAGCAATCCAGCAAAGCTTGCAAATTTCTTGCTGGGCACCACCCTCTTGGTCAGGGCGAGTGGCCAGAAATGGAGGCCATTTTCCATGAGGAAAACGAAGTCATTGGCCCAGGCTCTGGGTGTCAGATGAAAGGTGGCATCTGGGGCTCTAAGGACTTGCAGGGTCCTAGTTGCTGGCAGCTTTCGTTCTGGAAGGATCCAGCACAGTTTGTAGATTCCTGGCTTGGCACTGCCCTGCCTGCCAGGCCAAGTGGCCACAAATGAAGGCCATTTGCCATGGGAAAAAGAAGTCCTTTCCCCAGGGTCTCAGTAATATGTTCAAGGTGGCGTTTGAGGCTCTAAGTACATCCAGGGCCCTAGTTGCTGGCAGCTTTTCTTTTGGAAAAATCCAGCAACGATCGCATCATTCTAGCTAGGCTCCCACTTTCTGCCAGGGTGAGTGGCTGCCAAGGGAGGCCATTTGCCATGGGAAAAAGAAGTCCTTTCCCCAGGGTCTGGGTGTCAGATGAAAGGTGGCCTTTGGGGCTCTAAGGACTTGTAGGGTAGTACTTACTGGCTAGAGTAGAGGAAATGGATTCTATTTGAATATCTGTCTAGAGGCTTTGCCCCACAGGTCCTGGTTGTCCTTGATGGGCTGCAGCTGTGAGCATTGAAGAGAACTGGGATAAAAGGGGGCGGCGTAGCCATTCAGGGAGAGCCTTGAAGGAGCCCTGAACTGGGAAAGAACAGCATGCAGAAGAAAGCGTCTGTGCTGTGAAGATCTGCAGCCATAAGAACACACCGAGGAGGTATGGACTTTAGCAATCTGAGAACAGCATGATGGGACTCTAGAGAAATAGAACAACAACAAGTGGCAGCTTTAGATTTGGAGCAATCCAGCAAAGATTGCAAATTTCTTGCTGGGCACCACCCTCTTGGTCAGGGTGAGAGGCCAGAAATGGAGGCCATTTTCCATGGGGAAAACGAAGTCATTGGCCCAGGCTCTGGGTGTCAGATGAAAGGTGGCGTCTGGGGCTCTAAGGACTTGCAGGGTCCTAGTTGCTGGCAGCTTTCGTTCTGGAAGGATCCAGCACAGTTTGTAGATTCCTGGCTTGGCACTGCCCTGCCTGCCAGGCCAAGTGGCCACAAATGAAGGCCATTTGCCATGGGAAAAAGAAGTCCTTTCCCCAGGGTCTCAGTAATATGTTCAAGGTGGCGTTTGAGGCTCTAAGTACTTCCAGGGCCCTAGTTGCTGCCAGCTTTTCTTTTGGAAAAATCCAGCAACGATCGCATCATTCTAGCTAGGCTCCCACTTTCTGCCAGGGTGAGTGGCTGCCAAGGGAGGCCATTTGCCATGGGAAAAAGAAGTCCTTTCCCCAGGGTCTGGGTGTCAGATGAAAGGTGGCCTTTGGGGCTCTAAGGACTTGTAGGGTAGTACTTACTGGCTAGAGTAGAGGAAATGGATTCTATTTGAATATCTGTCTAGAGGCTTTGCCCCACAGGTCCTGGTTGTCCTTGATGGGCTGCAGCTGTGAGCATTGAAGAGAACTGGGATAAAAGGGGGCGGCTTAGCCATTCAGGGAGAGCCTTGAAGGAGCCCTGAACTGGGAAAGAACAGCATGCAGAAGAAAGCGTCTGTGCTGTGAAGATCTGCAGCCATAAGAACACACCGAGGAGGTATGGACTTTAGCAATCTGAGAACAGCATGATGGGACTCTAGAGAAATAGAACAACAACAAGTGGCAGCTTTAGATTTGGAGCAATCCAGCAAAGCTTGCAAATTTCTTGCTGGGCACCACCCTCTTGGTCAGGGCGAGTGGCCAGAAATGGAGGCCATTTTCCATGAGGAAAACGAAGTCATTGGCCCAGGCTCTGGGTGTCAGATGAAAGGTGGCATCGGGGCTCTAAGGACTTGCAGGGTCCTAGTTGCTGGCAGCTTTCGTTCTGGAAGGATCCAGCACAGTTTGTAGATTCCTGGCTTGGCACTGCCCTGCCTGCCAGGCCAAGTGGCCACAAATGAAGGCCATTTCCCATGGGAAAAAGAAGTCCTTTCCCCAGGGTCTCAGTAATATGTTCAAGGTGGCGTTTGAGGCTCTAAGTACTTCCAGGGCCCTAGTTGCTGCCAGCTTTTCTTTTGGAAAAATCCAGCAACGATCGCATCATTCTAGCTAGGCTCCCACTTTCTGCCAGGGTGAGTGGCTGCCAAGGGAGGCCATTTGCCATGGGAAAAAGAAGTCCTTTCCCCAGGGTCTGGGTGTCAGATGAAAGGTGGCCTTTGGGGCTCTAAGGACTTGTAGGGTAGTACTTACTGGCTAGAGTAGAGGAAATGGATTCTATTTGAATATCTGTCTAGAGGCTTTGCCCCACAGGTCCTGGTTGTCCTTGATGGGCTGCAGCTGTGAGCATTGAAGAGAACTGGGATAAAAGGGGGCGGCTTAGCCATTCAGGGAGAGCCTTGAAGGAGCCCTGAACTGGGAAAGAACAGCATGCAGAAGAAAGCGTCTGTGCTGTGAAGATCTGCAGCCATAAGAACACACCGAGGAGGTATGGACTTTAGCAATCTGAGAACAGCATGATGGGACTCTAGAGAAATAGAACAACAACAAGTGGCAGCTTTAGATTTGGAGCAATCCAGCAAAGATTGCAAATTTCTTGCTGGGCACCACCCTCTTGGTCAGGGTGAGAGGCCAGAAATGGAGGCCATTTTCCATGGGGAAAACGAAGTCATTGGCCCAGGCTCTGGGTGTCAGATGAAAGGTGGCGTCTGGGGCTCTAAGGACTTGCAGGGTCCTAGTTGCTGGCAGCTTTCGTTCTGGAAGGATCCAGCACAGTTTGTAGATTCCTGGCTTGGCACTGCCCTGCCTGCCAGGCCAAGTGGCCACAAATGAAGGCCATTTGCCATGGGAAAAAGAAGTCCTTTCCCCAGGGTCTCAGTAATATGTTCAAGGTGGCGTTTGAGGCTCTAAGTACTTCCAGGGCCCTAGTTGCTGCCAGCTTTTCTTTTGGAAAAATCCAGCAACGATTGCATCATTCTAGCTAGGCTCCCACTTTCTGCCAGGGTGAGTGGCTGCCAAGGGAGGCCATTTGCCATGGGAAAAAGAAGTCCTTTCCCCAGGGTCTGGGTGTCAGATGAAAGGTGGCCTTTGGGGCTCTAAGGACTTGTAGGGTAGTACTTACTGGCTAGAGTAGAGGAAATGGATTCTATTTGAATATCTGTCTAGAGGCTTTGCCCCACAGGTCCTGGTTGTCCTTGATGGGCTGCAGCTGTGAGCATTGAAGAGAACTGGGATAAAAGGGGGCGGCTTAGCCATTCAGGGAGAGCCTTGAAGGAGCCCTGAACTGGGAAAGAACAGCATGCAGAAGAAAGCGTCTGTGCTGTGAAGATCTGCAGCCATAAGAACACACCGAGGAGGTATGGACTTTAGCAATCTGAGAACAGCATGATGGGACTCTAGAGAAATAGAACAACAACAAGTGGCAGCTTTCGATTTGGAGCAATCCAGCAAAGCTTGCAAATTTCTTGCTGGGCACCACCCTCTTGGTCAGGGCGAGTGGCCAGAAATGGAGGCCATTTTCCATGAGGAAAACGAAGTCATTGGCCCAGGCTCTGGGTGTCAGATGAAAGGTGGCATCTGGGGCTCTAAGGACTTGCAGGGTCCTAGTTGCTGGCAGCTTTCGTTCTGGAAGGATCCAGCACAGTTTGTAGATTCCTGGCTTGGCACTGCCCTGCCTGCCAGGCCAAGTGGCCACAAATGAAGGCCATTTGCCATGGGAAAAAGAAGTCCTTTCCCCAGGGTCTCAGTAATATGTTCAAGGTGGCGTTTGAGGCTCTAAGTACATCCAGGGCCCTAGTTGCTGCCAGCTTTTCTTTTGGAAAAATCCAGCAACGATCGCATCATTCTAGCTAGGCTCCCACTTTCTGCCAGGGTGAGTGGCTGCCAAGGGAGGCCATTTGCCATGGGAAAAAGAAGTCCTTTCCCCAGGGTCTGGGTGTCAGATGAAAGGTGGCCTTTGGGGCTCTAAGGACTTGTAGGGTAGTACTTACTGGCTAGAGTAGAGGAAATGGATTCTATTTGAATATCTGTCTAGAGGCTTTGCCCCACAGGTCCTGGTTGTCCTTGATGGGCTGCAGCTGTGAGCATTGAAGAGAACTGGGATAAAAGGGGGCGGCGTAGCCATTCAGGGAGAGCCTTGAAGGAGCCCTGAACTGGGAAAGAACAGCATGCAGAAGAAAGCGTCTGTGCTGTGAAGATCTGCAGCCATAAGAACACACCGAGGAGGTATGGACTTTAGCAATCTGAGAACAGCATGATGGGACTCTAGAGAAATAGAACAACAACAAGTGGCAGCTTTAGATTTGGAGCAATCCAGCAAAGATTGCAAATTTCTTGCTGGGCACCACCCTCTTGGTCAGGGTGAGAGGCCAGAAATGGAGGCCATTTTCCATGGGGAAAACGAAGTCATTGGCCCAGGCTCTGGGTGTCAGATGAAAGGTGGCGTCTGGGGCTCTAAGGACTTGCAGGGTCCTAGTTGCTGGCAGCTTTCGTTCTGGAAGGATCCAGCACAGTTTGTAGATTCCTGGCTTGGCACTGCCCTGCCTGCCAGGCCAAGTGGCCACAAATGAAGGCCATTTCCCATGGGAAAAAGAAGTCCTTTCCCCAGGGTCTCAGTAATATGTTCAAGGTGGCGTTTGAGGCTCTAAGTACTTCCAGGGCCCTAGTTGCTGGCAGCTTTTCTTTTGGAAAAATCCAGCAACGATCGCATCATTCTAGCTAGGCTCCCACTTTCTGCCAGGGTGAGTGGCTGCCAAGGGAGGCCATTTGCCATGGGAAAAAGAAGTCCTTTCCCCAGGGTCTGGGTGTCAGATGAAAGGTGGCCTTTGGGGCTCTAAGGACTTGTAGGGTAGTACTTACTGGCTAGAGTAGAGGAAATGGATTCTATTTGAATATCTGTCTAGAGGCTTTGCCCCACAGGTCCTGGTTGTCCTTGATGGGCTGCAGCTGTGAGCATTGAAGAGAACTGGGATAAAAGGGGGCGGCTTAGCCATTCAGGGAGAGCCTTGAAGGAGCCCTGAACTGGGAAAGAACAGCATGCAGAAGAAAGCGTCTGTGCTGTGAAGATCTGCAGCCATAAGAACACACCGAGGAGGTATGGACTTTAGCAATCTGAGAACAGCATGATGGGACTCTAGAGAAATAGAACAACAACAAGTGGCAGCTTTAGATTTGGAGCAATCCAGCAAAGCTTGCAAATTTCTTGCTGGGCACCACCCTCTTGGTCAGGGTGAGAGGCCAGAAATGGAGGCCATTTTCCATGGGGAAAACGAAGTCATTGGCCCAGGCTCTGGGTGTCAGATGAAAGGTGGCGTCTGGGGCTCTAAGGACTTGCAGGGTCCTAGTTGCTGGCAGCTTTCGTTCTGGAAGGATCCAGCACAGTTTGTAGATTCCTGGCTTGGCACTGCCCTGCCTGCCAGGCCAAGTGGCCACAAATGAAGGCCATTTGCCATGGGAAAAAGAAGTCCTTTCCCCAGGGTCTCAGTAATATGTTCAAGGTGGCGTTTGAGGCTCTAAGTACTTCCAGGGCCCTAGTTGCTGCCAGCTTTTCTTTTGGAAAAATCCAGCAACGATTGCATCATTCTAGCTAGGCTCCCACTTTCTGCCAGGGTGAGTGGCTGCCAAGGGAGGCCATTTGCCATGGGAAAAAGAAGTCCTTTCCCCAGGGTCTGGGTGTCAGATGAAAGGTGGCCTTTGGGGCTCTAAGGACTTGTAGGGTAGTACTTACTGGCTAGAGTAGAGGAAATGGATTCTATTTGAATATCTGTCTAGAGGCTTTGCCCCACAGGTCCTGGTTGTCCTTGATGGGCTGCAGCTGTGAGCATTGAAGAGAACTGGGATAAAAGGGGGCGGCTTAGCCATTCAGGGAGAGCCTTGAAGGAGCCCTGAACTGGGAAAGAACAGCATGCAGAAGAAAGCGTCTGTGCTGTGAAGATCTGCAGCCATAAGAACACACCGAGGAGGTATGGACTTTAGCAATCTGAGAACAGCATTATGGGACTCTAGAGAAATAGAACAACAACAAGTGGCAGCTTTCGATTTGGAGCAATCCAGCAAAGCTTGCAAATTTCTTGCTGGGCACCACCCTCTTGGTCAGGGCGAGTGGCCAGAAATGGAGGCCATTTTCCATGAGGAAAACGAAGTCATTGGCCCAGGCTCTTCGTGTCAGATGAAAGGTGGCATCTGGGGCTCTAAGGACTTGCAGGGTCCTAGTTGCTGGCAGCTTTCGTTCTGGAAGGATCCAGCACAGTTTGTAGATTCCTGGCTTGGCACTGCCCTGCCTGCCAGGCCAAGTGGCCACAAATGAAGGCCATTTGCCATGGGAAAAAGAAGTCCTTTCCCCAGGGTCTCAGTAATATGTTCAAGGTGGCGTTTGAGGCTCTAAGTACATCCAGGGCCCTAGTTGCTGCCAGCTTTTCTTTTGGAAAAATCCAGCAACGATCGCATCATTCTAGCTAGGCTCCCACTTTCTGCCAGGGTGAGTGGCTGCCAAGGGAGGCCATTTGCCATGGGAAAAAGAAGTCCTTTCCCCAGGGTCTGGGTGTCAGATGAAAGGTGGCCTTTGGGGCTCTAAGGACTTGTAGGGTAGTACTTACTGGCTAGAGTAGAGGAAATGGATTCTATTTGAATATCTGTCTAGAGGCTTTGCCCCACAGGTCCTGGTTGTCCTTGATGGGCTGCAGCTGTGAGCATTGAAGAGAACTGGGATAAAAGGGGGCGGCGTAGCCATTCAGGGAGAGCCTTGAAGGAGCCCTGAACTGGGAAAGAACAGCATGCAGAAGAAAGCGTCTGTGCTGTGAAGATCTGCAGCCATAAGAACACACCGAGGAGGTATGGACTTTAGCAATCTGAGAACAGCATGATGGGACTCTAGAGAAATAGAACAACAACAAGTGGCAGCTTTAGATTTGGAGCAATCCAGCAAAGATTGCAAATTTCTTGCTGGGCACCACCCTCTTGGTCAGGGTGAGAGGCCAGAAATGGAGGCCATTTTCCATGGGGAAAACGAAGTCATTGGCCCAGGCTCTGGGTGTCAGATGAAAGGTGGCGTCTGGGGCTCTAAGGACTTGCAGGGTCCTAGTTGCTGGCAGCTTTCGTTCTGGAAGGATCCAGCACAGTTTGTAGATTCCTGGCTTGGCACTGCCCTGCCTGCCAGGCCAAGTGGCCACAAATGAAGGCCATTTGCCATGGGAAAAAGAAGTCCTTTCCCCAGGGTCTCAGTAATATGTTCAAGGTGGCGTTTGAGGCTCTAAGTACTTCCAGGGCCCTAGTTGCTGGCAGCTTTTCTTTTGGAAAAATCCAGCAACGATCGCATCATTCTAGCTAGGCTCCCACTTTCTGCCAGGGTGAGTGGCTGCCAAGGGAGGCCATTTGCCATGGGAAAAAGAAGTCCTTTCCCCAGGGTCTGGGTGTCAGATGAAAGGTGGCCTTTGGGGCTCTAAGGACTTGTAGGGTAGTACTTACTGGCTAGAGTAGAGGAAATGGATTCTATTTGAATATCTGTCTAGAGGCTTTGCCCCACAGGTCCTGGTTGTCCTTGATGGGCTGCAGCTGTGAGCATTGAAGAGAACTGGGATAAAAGGGGGCGGCTTAGCCATTCAGGGAGAGCCTTGAAGGAGCCCTGAACTGGGAAAGAACAGCATGCAGAAGAAAGCGTCTGTGCTGTGAAGATCTGCAGCCATAAGAACACACCGAGGAGGTATGGACTTTAGCAATCTGAGAACAGCATGATGGGACTCTAGAGAAATAGAACAACAACAAGTGGCAGCTTTAGATTTGGAGCAATCCAGCAAAGCTTGCAAATTTCTTGCTGGGCACCACCCTCTTGGTCAGGGCGAGTGGCCAGAAATGGAGGCCATTTTCCATGAGGAAAACGAAGTCATTGGCCCAGGCTCTGGGTGTCAGATGAAAGGTGGCATCGGGGCTCTAAGGACTTGCAGGGTCCTAGTTGCTGGCAGCTTTCGTTCTGGAAGGATCCAGCACAGTTTGTAGATTCCTGGCTTGGCACTGCCCTGCCTGCCAGGCCAAGTGGCCACAAATGAAGGCCATTTCCCATGGGAAAAAGAAGTCCTTTCCCCAGGGTCTCAGTAATATGTTCAAGGTGGCGTTTGAGGCTCTAAGTACTTCCAGGGCCCTAGTTGCTGGCAGCTTTTCTTTTGGAAAAATCCAGCAACGATCGCATCATTCTAGCTAGGCTCCCACTTTCTGCCAGGGTGAGTGGCTGCCAAGGGAGGCCATTTGCCATGGGAAAAAGAAGTCCTTTCCCCAGGGTCTGGGTGTCAGATGAAAGGTGGCCTTTGGGGCTCTAAGGACTTGTAGGGTAGTACTTACTGGCTAGAGTAGAGGAAATGGATTCTATTTGAATATCTGTCTAGAGGCTTTGCCCCACAGGTCCTGGTTGTCCTTGATGGGCTGCAGCTGTGAGCATTGAAGAGAACTGGGATAAAAGGGGGCGGCTTAGCCATTCAGGGAGAGCCTTGAAGGAGCCCTGAACTGGGAAAGAACAGCATGCAGAAGAAAGCGTCTGTGCTGTGAAGATCTGCAGCCATAAGAACACACCGAGGAGGTATGGACTTTAGCAATCTGAGAACAGCATGATGGGACTCTAGAGAAATAGAACAACAACAAGTGGCAGCTTTAGATTTGGAGCAATCCAGCAAAGCTTGCAAATTTCTTGCTGGGCACCACCCTCTTGGTCAGGGTGAGAGGCCAGAAATGGAGGCCATTTTCCATGGGGAAAACGAAGTCATTGGCCCAGGCTCTGGGTGTCAGATGAAAGGTGGCGTCTGGGGCTCTAAGGACTTGCAGGGTCCTAGTTGCTGGCAGCTTTCGTTCTGGAAGGATCCAGCACAGTTTGTAGATTCCTGGCTTGGCACTGCCCTGCCTGCCAGGCCAAGTGGCCAGAAATGAAGGCCATTTTCCATGGGAAAAAGAAGTCCTTTCCCCAGGGTCTCAGTAATATGTTCAAGGTGGCGTTTGAGGCTCTAAGTACTTCCAGGGCCCTAGTTGCTGCCAGCTTTTCTTTTGGAAAAATCCAGCAACGATTGCATCATTCTAGCTAGGCTCCCACTTTCTGCCAGGGTGAGTGGCTGCCAAGGGAGGCCATTTGCCATGGGAAAAAGAAGTCCTTTCCCCAGGGTCTGGGTGTCAGATGAAAGGTGGCCTTTGGGGCTCTAAGGACTTGTAGGGTAGTACTTACTGGCTAGAGTAGAGGAAATGGATTCTATTTGAATATCTGTCTAGAGGCTTTGCCCCACAGGTCCTGGTTGTCCTTGATGGGCTGCAGCTGTGAGCATTGAAGAGAACTGGGATAAAAGGGGGCGGCTTAGCCATTCAGGGAGAGCCTTGAAGGAGCCCTGAACTGGGAAAGAACAGCATGCAGAAGAAAGCGTCTGTGCTGTGAAGATCTGCAGCCATAAGAACACACCGAGGAGGTATGGACTTTAGCAATCTGAGAACAGCATGATGGGACTCTAGAGAAATAGAACAACAACAAGTGGCAGCTTTAGATTTGGAGCAATCCAGCAAAGCTTGCAAATTTCTTGCTGGGCACCACCCTCTTGGTCAGGGCGAGTGGCCGGAAATGGAGGCCATTTTCCATGAGGAAAACGAAGTCATTGGCCCAGGCTCTGGGTGTCAGATGAAAGGTGGCATCTGGGGCTCTAAGGACTTGCAGGGTCCTAGTTGCTGGCAGCTTTCGTTCTGGAAGGATCCAGCACAGTTTGTAGATTCCTGGCTTGGCACTGCCCTGCCTGCCAGGCCAAGTGGCCACAAATGAAGGCCATTTGCCATGGGAAAAAGAAGTCCTTTCCCCAGGGTCTCAGTAATATGTTCAAGGTGGCGTTTGAGGCTCTAAGTACTTCCAGGGCCCTAGTTGCTGCCAGCTTTGCTTTTGGAAAAATCCAGCAACGATCGCATCATTCTAGCTAGGCTCCCACTTTCTGCCAGGGTGAGTGGCTGCCAAGGGAGGCCATTTGCCATGGGAAAAAGAAGTCCTTTCCCCAGGGTCTGGGTGTCAGA
Organism: Agelaius phoeniceus; assembly: GCF_051311805.1. Classification (NCBI taxonomy): domain Eukaryota; kingdom Metazoa; phylum Chordata; class Aves; order Passeriformes; family Icteridae; genus Agelaius; species Agelaius phoeniceus. Next base: position 21,138,922 of record NC_135277.1, read on the forward strand.
TGAAAGGTGGCCTTTGGGGCTCTAAGGACTTGTAGGGTAGTACTTACTGGCTAGAGTAGAGGAAATGGATTCTATTTGAATATCTGTCTAGAGGCTTTGCCCCACAGGTCCTGGTTGTCCTTGATGGGCTGCAGCTGTGAGCATTGAAGAGAACTGGGATAAAAGGGGGCGGCTTAGCCATTCAGGGAGAGCCTTGAAGGAGCCCTGAACTGGGAAAGAACAGCATGCAGAAGAAAGCGTCTGTGCTGTGAAGATCTGCAGCCATAAGAACACACCGAGGAGGTATGGACTTTAGCAATCTGAGAACAGCATGATGGGACTCTAGAGAAATAGAACAACAACAAGTGGCAGCTTTCGATTTGGAGCAATCCAGCAAAGCTTGCAAATTTCTTGCTGGGCACCACCCTCTTGGTCAGGGCGAGTGGCCAGAAATGGAGGCCATTTTCCATGAGGAAAACGAAGTCATTGGCCCAGGCTCTTCGTGTCAGATGAAAGGTGGCATCTGGGGCTCTAAGGACTTGCAGGGTCCTAGTTGCTGGCAGCTTTCGTTCTGGAAGGATCCAGCACAGTTTGTAGATTCCTGGCTTGGCACTGCCCTGCCTGCCAGGCCAAGTGGCCACAAATGAAGGCCATTTGCCATGGGAAAAAGAAGTCCTTTCCCCAGGGTCTCAGTAATATGTTCAAGGTGGCGTTTGAGGCTCTAAGGACTTGCAGGGTCCTAGTTGCTGGCAGCTTTTCTTTTGGAAAAATCCAGCAACGCTCGCATCATTCTAGCTAGGCTCCCACTTTCTGCCAGGGTGAGTGGCTGCCAAGGGAGGCCATTTGCCATGGGAAAAAGAAGTCCTTTCCCCAGGGTCTGGGTGTCAGATGAAAGGTGGCCTTTGGGGCTCTAAGGACTTGTAGGGTAGTACTTACTGGCTAGAGTAGAGGAAATGGATTCTATTTGAATATCTGTCTAGAGGCTTTGCCCCACAGGTCCTGGTTGTCCTTGATGGGCTGCAGCTGTGAGCATTGAAGAGAACTGGGATAAAAGGGGGCGGCTTAGCCATTCAGGGAGAGCCTTGAAGGAGCCCTGAACTGGGAAAGAACAGCATGCAGAAGAAAGCGTCTGTGCTGTGAAGATCTGCAGCCATAAGAACACACCGAGGAGGTATGGACTTTAGCAATCTGAGAACAGCATGATGGGACTCTAGAGAAATAGAACAACAACAAGTGGAAGCTTTAGATTTGGAGCAATCCAGCAAAGCTTGCAAATTTCTTGCTGGGCACCACCCTCTTGGTCAGGGTGAGAGGCCAGAAATGGAGGCCATTTTCCATGGGGAAAACGAAGTCATTGGCCCAGGCTCTGGGTGTCAGATGAAAGGTGGCGTCTGGGGCTCTAAGGACTTGCAGGGTCCTAGTTGCTGGCAGCTTTCGTTCTGGAAGGATCCAGCACAGTTTGAAGATTCCTGGCTTGGCACTGCCCTGCCTGCCAGGCCAAGTGGCCACAAATGAAGGCCATTTCCCATGGGAAAAAGAAGTCCTTTCCCCAGGGTCTCAGTAATATGTTCAAGGTGGCGTTTGAGGCTCTAAGTACTTCCAGGGCCCTAGTTGCTGCCAGCTTTTCTTTTGGAAAAATCCAGCAACGATCGCATCATTCTAGCTAGGCTCCCACTTTCTGCCAGGGTGAGTGGCTGCCAAGGGAGGCCATTTGCCATGGGAAAAAGAAGTCCTTTCCCCAGGGTCTGGGTGTCAGATGAAAGGTGGCCTTTGGGGCTCTAAGGACTTGTAGGGTACTACTTACTGGCTAGAGTAGAGGAAATGGATTCTATTTGAATATCTGTCTAGAGGCTTTGCCCCACAGGTCCTGGTTGTCCTTGATGGGCTGCAGCTGTGAGCATTGAAGAGAACTGGGATAAAAGGGGGCGGCGTAGCCATTCAGGGAGAGCCTTGAAGGAGCCCTGAACTGGGAAAGAACAGCATGCAGAAGAAAGCGTCTGTGCTGTGAAGATCTGCAGCCATAAGAACACACCGAGGAGGTATGGACTTTAGCAATCTGAGAACAGCATGATGGGACTCTAGAGAAATAGAACAACAACAAGTGGCAGCTTTAGATTTGGAGCAATCCAGAAAAGCTTGCAAATTTCTTGCTGGGCACCACCCTCTTGGTCAGGGTGAGAGGCCAGAAATGGAGGCCATTTTCCATGAGGAAAACGAAGTCATTGGCCCAGGCTCTTCGTGTCAGATGAAAGGTGGCATCTGGGGCTCTAAGGACTTGCAGGGTCCTAGTTGCTGGCAGCTTTCGTTCTGGAAGGATCCAGCACAGTTTGTAGATTCCTGGCTTGGCACTGCCCTGCCTGCCAGGCCAAGTGGCCACAAATGAAGGCCATTTCCCATGGGAAAAAGAAGTCCTTTCCCCAGGGTCTCAGTAATATGTTCAAGGTGGCGTTTGAGGCTCTAAGTACTTCCAGGGCCCTAGTTGCTGCCAGCTTTTCTTTTGGAAAAATCCAGCAACGATCGCATCATTCTAGCTAGGCTCCCACTTTCTGCCAGGGTGAGTGGCTGCCAAGGGAGGCCATTTGCCATGGGAAAAAGAAGTCCTTTCCCCAGGGTCTGGGTGTCAGATGAAAGGTGGCCTTTGGGGCTCTAAGGACTTGTAGGGTAGTACTTACTGGCTAGAGTAGAGGAAATGGATTCTATTTGAATATCTGTCTAGAGGCTTTGCCCCACAGGTCCTGGTTGTCCTTGATGGGCTGCAGCTGTGAGCATTGAAGAGAACTGGGATAAAAGGGGGCGGCGTAGCCATTCAGGGAGAGCCTTGAAGGAGCCCTGAACTGGGAAAGAACAGCATGCAGAAGAAAGCGTCTGTGCTGTGAAGATCTGCAGCCATAAGAACACACCGAGGAGGTATGGACTTTAGCAATCTGAGAACAGCATGATGGGACTCTAGAGAAATAGAACAACAACAAGTGGCAGCTTTCGATTTGGAGCAATCCAGCAAAGCTTGCAAATTTCTTGCTGGGCACCACCCTCTTGGTCAGGGCGAGTGGCCAGAAATGGAGGCCATTTTCCATGAGGAAAACGAAGTCATTGGCCCAGGCTCTGGGTGTCAGATGAAAGGTGGCATCTGGGGCTCTAAGGACTTGCAGGGTCCTAGTTGCTGGCAGCTTTCGTTCTGGAAGGATCCAGCACAGTTTGTCGATTCCTGGCTTGGCACTGCCCTGCCTGCCAGGCCAAGTGGCCAGAAATGAAGGCCATTTTCCATGGGAAAAAGAAGTCCTTTCCCCAGGGTCTCAGTAATATGTTCAAGGTGGCGTTTGAGGCTCTAAGTACATCCAGGGCCCTAGTTGCTGGCAGCTTTTCTTTTGGAAAAATCCAGCAACGATTGCATCATTCTAGCTAGGCTCCCACTTTCTGCCAGGGTGAGTGGCTGCCAAGGGAGGCCATTTGCCATGGGAAAAAGAAGTCCTTTCCCCAGGGTCTGGGTGTCAGATGAAAGGTGGCCTTTGGGGCTCTAAGGACTTGTAGGGTAGTACTTACTGGCTAGAGTAGAGGAAATGGATTCTATTTGAATATCTGTCTAGAGGCTTTGCCCCACAGGTCCTGGTTGTCCTTGATGGGCTGCAGCTGTGAGCATTGAAGAGAACTGGGATAAAAGGGGGCGGCTTAGCCATTCAGGGAGAGCCTTGAAGGAGCCCTGAACTGGGAAAGAACAGCATGCAGAAGAAAGCGTCTGTGCTGTGAAGATCTGCAGCCATAAGAACACACCGAGGAGGTATGGACTTTAGCAATCTGAGAACAGCATGATGGGACTCTAGAGAAATAGAACAACAACAAGTGGAAGCTTTAGATTTGGAGCAATCCAGCAAAGCTTGCAAATTTCTTGCTGGGCACCACCCTCTTGGTCAGGGTGAGAGGCCAGAAATGGAGGCCATTTTCCATGGGGAAAACGAAGTCATTGGCCCAGGCTCTGGGTGTCAGATGAAAGGTGGCGTCTGGGGCTCTAAGGACTTGCAGGGTCCTAGTTGCTGGCAGCTTTCGTTCTGGAAGGATCCAGCACAGTTTGAAGATTCCTGGCTTGGCACTGCCCTGCCTGCCAGGCCAAGTGGCCACAAATGAAGGCCATTTCCCATGGGAAAAAGAAGTCCTTTCCCCAGGGTCTCAGTAATATGTTCAAGGTGGCGTTTGAGGCTCTAAGTACTTCCAGGGCCCTAGTTGCTGCCAGCTTTTCTTTTGGAAAAATCCAGCAACGATCGCATCATTCTAGCTAGGCTCCCACTTTCTGCCAGGGTGAGTGGCTGCCAAGGGAGGCCATTTGCCATGGGAAAAAGAAGTCCTTTCCCCAGGGTCTGGGTGTCAGATGAAAGGTGGCCTTTGGGGCTCTAAGGACTTGTAGGGTAGTACTTACTGGCTAGAGTAGAGGAAATGGATTCTATTTGAATATCTGTCTAGAGGCTTTGCCCCACAGGTCCTGGTTGTCCTTGATGGGCTGCAGCTGTGAGCATTGAAGAGAACTGGGATAAAAGGGGGCGGCGTAGCCATTCAGGGAGAGCCTTGAAGGAGCCCTGAACTGGGAAAGAACAGCATGCAGAAGAAAGCGTCTGTGCTGTGAAGATCTGCAGCCATAAGAACACACCGAGGAGGTATGGACTTTAGCAATCTGAGAACAGCATGATGGGACTCTAGAGAAATAGAACAACAACAAGTGGCAGCTTTAGATTTGGAGCAATCCAGCAAAGCTTGCAAATTTCTTGCTGGGCACCACCCTCTTGGTCAGGGCGAGTGGCCGGAAATGGAGGCCATTTTCCATGAGGAAAACGAAGTCATTGGCCCAGGCTCTGGGTGTCAGATGAAAGGTGGCGTCTGGGGCTCTAAGGACTTGCAGGGTCCTAGTTGCTGGCAGCTTTCGTTCTGGAAGGATCCAGCACAGTTTGTCGATTCCTGGCTTGGCACTGCCCTGCCTGCCAGGCCAAGTGGCCACAAATGAAGGCCATTTGCCATGGGAAAAACGAAGTCCTTTCCCCAGGGTCTCAGTAATATGTTCAAGGTGGCGTTTGAGGCTCTAAGTACTTCCAGGGCCCTAGTTGCTGGCAGCTTTTCTTTTGGAAAAATCCAGCAACGATCGCATCATTCTAGCTAGGCTCCCACTTTCTGCCAGGGTGAGTGGCTGCCAAGGGAGGCCATTTGCCATGGGAAAAAGAAGTCCTTTCCCCAGGGTCTGGGTGTCAGATGAAAGGTGGCCTTTGGGGCTCTAAGGACTTGTAGGGTAGTACTTACTGGCTAGAGTAGAGGAAATGGATTCTATTTGAATATCTGTCTAGAGGCTTTGCCCCACAGGTCCTGGTTGTCCTTGATGGGCTGCAGCTGTGAGCATTGAAGAGAACTGGGATAAAAGGGGGCGGCTTAGCCATTCAGGGAGAGCCTTGAAGGAGCCCTGAACTGGGAAAGAACAGCATGCAGAAGAAAGCGTCTGTGCTGTGAAGATCTGCAGCCATAAGAACACACCGAGGAGGTATGGACTTTAGCAATCTGAGAACAGCATGATGGGACTCTAGAGAAATAGAACAACAACAAGTGGCAGCTTTCGATTTGGAGCAATCCAGCAAAGCTTGCAAATTTCTTGCTGGGCACCACCCTCTTGGTCAGGGCGAGTGGCCAGAAATGGAGGCCATTTTCCATGAGGAAAACGAAGTCATTGGCCCAGGCTCTGGGTGTCAGATGAAAGGTGGCATCTGGGGCTCTAAGGACTTGCAGGGTCCTAGTTGCTGGCAGCTTTCGTTCTGGAAGGATCCAGCACAGTTTGTCGATTCCTGGCTTGGCACTGCCCTGCCTGCCAGGCCAAGTGGCCACAAATGAAGGCCATTTTCCATGGGAAAAAGAAGTCCTTTCCCCAGGGTCTCAGTAATATGTTCAAGGTGGCGTTTGAGGCTCTAAGTACATCCAGGGCCCTAGTTGCTGGCAGCTTTTCTTTTGGAAAAATCCAGCAACGATCGCATCATTCTAGCTAGGCTCCCACTTTCTGCCAGGGTGAGTGGCTGCCAAGGGAGGCCATTTGCCATGGGAAAAAGAAGTCCTTTCCCCAGGGTCTGGGTGTCAGATGAAAGGTGGCCTTTGGGGCTCTAAGGACTTGTAGGGTAGTACTTACTGGCTAGAGTAGAGGAAATGGATTCTATTTGAATATCTGTCTATAGGCTTTGCCCCACCGGTCCTGGTTGTCCTTGATGGGCTGCAGCTGTGAGCATTGAAGAGAACTGGGATAAAAGGGGGCGGCTTAGCCATTCAGGGAGAGCCTTGAAGGAGCCCTGAACTGGGAAAGAACAGCATGCAGAAGAAAGCGTCTGTGCTGTGAAGATCTGCAGCCATAAGAACACACCGAGGAGGTATGGACTTTAGCAATCTGAGAACAGCATGATGGGACTCTAGAGAAATAGAACAACAACAAGTGGCAGCTTTAGATTTGGAGCAATCCAGCAAAGCTTGCAAATTTCTTGCTGGGCACCACCCTCTTGGTCAGGGTGAGAGGCCAGAAATGGAGGCCATTTTCCATGGGGAAAACGAAGTCATTGGCCCAGGCTCTGGGTGTCAGATGAAAGGTGGCGTCTGGGGCTCTAAGGACTTGCAGGGTCCTAGTTGCTGGCAGCTTTCGTTCTGGAAGGATCCAGCACAGTTTGTCGATTCCTGGCTTGGCACTGCCCTGCCTGCCAGGCCAAGTGGCCACAAATGAAGGCCATTTGCCATGGGAAAAAGAAGTCCTTTCCCCAGGGTCTCAGTAATATGTTCAAGGTGGCGTTTGAGGCTCTAAGGACTTGCAGGGTCCTAGTTGCTGGCAGCTTTTCTTTTGGAAAAATCCAGCAACGCTCGCATCATTCTAGCTAGGCTCCCACTTTCTGCCAGGGTGAGTGGCTGCCAAGGGAGGCCATTTGCCATGGGAAAAAGAAGTCCTTTCCCCAGGGTCTGGGTGTCAGATGAAAGGTGGCCTTTGGGGCTCTAAGGACTTGTAGGGTAGTACTTACTGGCTAGAGTAGAGGAAATGGATTCTATTTGAATATCTGTCTAGAGGCTTTGCCCCACAGGTCCTGGTTGTCCTTGATGGGCTGCAGCTGTGAGCATTGAAGAGAACTGGGATAAAAGGGGGCGGCTTAGCCATTCAGGGAGAGCCTTGAAGGAGCCCTGAAGTGGGAAAGAACAGCATGCAGAAGAAAGCGTCTGTGCTGTGAAGATCTGCAGCCATAAGAACACACCGAGGAGGTATGGACTTTAGCAATCTGAGAACAGCATGATGGGACTCTAGAGAAATAGAACAACAACAAGTGGAAGCTTTAGATTTGGAGCAATCCAGCAAAGCTTGCAAATTTCTTGCTGGGCACCACCCTCTTGGTCAGGGTGAGAGGCCAGAAATGGAAGCCATTTTCCATGGGGAAAACGAAGTCATTGGCCCAGGCTCTGGGTGTCAGATGAAAGGTGGCGTCTGGGGCTCTAAGGACTTGCAGGGTCCTAGTTGCTGGCAGCTTTCGTTCTGGAAGGATCCAGCACAGTTTGAAGATTCCTGGCTTGGCACTGCCCTGCCTGCCAGGCCAAGTGGCCAGAAATGAAGGCCATTTGCCATGGGAAAAAGAAGTCCTTTCCCCAGGGTCTCAGTAATATGTTCAAGGTGGCGTTTGAGGCTCTAAGTACTTCCAGGGCCCTAGTTGCTGGCAGCTTTTCTTTTGGAAAAATCCAGCAACGATCGCATCATTCTAGCTAGGCTCCCACTTTCTGCCAGGGTGAGTGGCTGCCAAGGGAGGCCATTTGCCATGGGAAAAAGAAGTCCTTTCCCCAGGGTCTGGGTGTCAGATGAAAGGTGGCCTTTGGGGCTCTAAGGACTTGTAGGGTAGTACTTACTGGCTAGAGTAGAGGAAATGGATTCTATTTGAATATCTGTCTAGAGGCTTTGCCCCACAGGTCCTGGTTGTCCTTGATGGGCTGCAGCTGTGAGCATTGAAGAGAACTGGGATAAAAGGGGGCGGCGTAGCCATTCAGGGAGAGCCTTGAAGGAGCCCTGAACTGGGAAAGAACAGCATGCAGAAGAAAGCGTCTGTGCTGTGAAGATCTGCAGCCATAAGAACACACCGAGGAGGTATGGACTTTAGCAATCTGAGAACAGCATTATGGGACTCTAGAGAAATAGAACAACAACAAGTGGCAGCTTTCGATTTGGAGCAATCCAGCAAAGCTTGCAAATTTCTTGCTGGGCACCACCCTCTTGGTCAGGGTGAGAGGCCAGAAATGGAGGCCATTTTCCATGAGGAAAACGAAGTCATTGGCCCAGGCTCTTCGTGTCAGATGAAAGGTGGCATCTGGGGCTCTAAGGACTTGCAGGGTCCTAGTTGCTGGCAGCTTTCGTTCTGGAAGGATCCAGCACAGTTTGTAGATTCCTGGCTTGGCACTGCCCTGCCTGCCAGGCCAAGTGGCCCCAAATGAAGGCCATTTCCCATGGGAAAAAGAAGTCCTTTCCCCAGGGTCTCAGTAATATGTTCAAGGTGGCGTTTGAGGCTCTAAGTACTTCCAGGGCCCTAGTTGCTGCCAGCTTTTCTTTTGGAAAAATCCAGCAACGATCGCATCATTCTAGCTAGGCTCCCACTTTCTGCCAGGGTGAGTGGCTGCCAAGGGAGGCCATTTGCCATGGGAAAAAGAAGTCCTTTCCCCAGGGTCTGGGTGTCAGATGAAAGGTGGCCTTTGGGGCTCTAAGGACTTGTAGGGTAGTACTTACTGGCTAGAGTAGAGGAAATGGATTCTATTTGAATATCTGTCTAGAGGCTTTGCCCCACAGGTCCTGGTTGTCCTTGATGGGCTGCAGCTGTGAGCATTGAAGAGAACTGGGATAAAAGGGGGCGGCGTAGCCATTCAGGGAGAGCCTTGAAGGAGCCCTGAACTGGGAAAGAACAGCATGCAGAAGAAAGCGTCTGTGCTGTGAAGATCTGCAGCCATAAGAACACACCGAGGAGGTATGGACTTTAGCAATCTGAGAACAGCATGATGGGACTCTAGAGAAATAGAACAACAACAAGTGGCAGCTTTCGATTTGGAGCAATCCAGCAAAGCTTGCAAATTTCTTGCTGGGCACCACCCTCTTGGTCAGGGCGAGTGGCCAGAAATGGAGGCCATTTTCCATGAGGAAAACGAAGTCATTGGCCCAGGCTCTGGGTGTCAGATGACTGGTGGCATCTGGGGCTCTAAGGACTTGCAGGGTCCTAGTTGCTGGCAGCTTTCGTTCTGGAAGGATCCAGCACAGTTTGTAGATTCCTGGCTTGGCACTGCCCTGCCTGCCAGGCCAAGTGGCCAGAAATGAAGGCCATTTTCCATGGGAAAAAGAAGTCCTTTCCCCAGGGTCTCAGTAATATGTTCAAGGTGGCGTTTGAGGCTCTAAGTACATCCAGGGCCCTAGTTGCTGGCAGCTTTTCTTTTGGAAAAATCCAGCAACGATCGCATCATTCTAGCTAGGCTCCCACTTTCTGCCAGGGTGAGTGGCTGCCAAGGGAGGCCATTTGCCATGGGAAAAAGAAGTCCTTTCCCCAGGGTCTGGGTGTCAGATGAAAGGTGGCCTTTGGGGCTCTAAGGACTTGTAGGGTAGTACTTACTGGCTAGAGTAGAGGAAATGGATTCTATTTGAATATCTGTCTAGAGGCTTTGCCCCACAGGTCCTGGTTGTCCTTGATGGGCTGCAGCTGTGAGCATTGAAGAGAACTGGGATAAAAGGGGGCGGCGTAGCCATTCAGGGAGAGCCTTGAAGGAGCCCTGAACTGGGAAAGAACAGCATGCAGAAGAAAGCGTCTGTGCTGTGAAGATCTGCAGCCATAAGAACACACCGAGGAGGTATGGACTTTAGCAATCTGAGAACAGCATGATGGGACTCTAGAGAAATAGAACAACAACAAGTGGCAGCTTTCGATTTGGAGCGATCCAGCAAAGCTTGCAAATTTCTTGCTGGGCACCACCCTCTTGGTCAGGGCGAGTGGCCAGAAATGGAGGCCATTTTCCATGAGGAAAACGAAGTCATTGGCCCAGGCTCTGGGTGTCAGATGAAAGGTGGCATCTGGGGCTCTAAGGACTTGCAGGGTCCTAGTTGCTGGCAGCTTTCGTTCTGGAAGGATCCAGCACAGTTTGTAGATTCCTGGCTTGGCACTGCCCTGCCTGCCAGGCCAAGTGGCCAGAAATGAAGGCCATTTTCCATGGGAAAAAGAAGTCCTTTCCCCAGGGTCTCAGTAATATGTTCAAGGTGGCGTTTGAGGCTCTAAGTACATCCAGGGCCCTAGTTGCTGGCAGCTTTTCTTTTGGAAAAATCCAGCAACGATTGCATCATTCTAGCTAGGCTCCCACTTTCTGCCAGGGTGAGTGGCTGCCAAGGGAGGCCATTTGCCATGGGAAAAAGAAGTCCTTTCCCCAGGGTCTGGGTGTCAGATGAAAGGTGGCCTTTGGGGCTCTAAGGACTTGTAGGGTAGTACTTACTGGCTAGAGTAGAGGAAATGGATTCTATTTGAATATCTGTCTAGAGGCTTTGCCCCACAGGTCCTGGTTGTCCTTGATGGGCTGCAGCTGTGAGCATTGAAGAGAACTGGGATAAAAGGGGGCGGCTTAGCCATTCAGGGAGAGCCTTGAAGGAGCCCTGAACTGGGAAAGAACAGCATGCAGAAGAAAGCGTCTGTGCTGTGAAGATCTGCAGCCATAAGAACACACCGAGGAGGTATGGACTTTAGCAATCTGAGAACAGCATGATGGGACTCTAGAGAAATAGAACAACAACAAGTGGAAGCTTTAGATTTGGAGCAATCCAGCAAAGCTTGCAAATTTCTTGCTGGGCACCACCCTCTTGGTCAGGGTGAGAGGCCAGAAATGGAGGCCATTTTCCATGGGGAAAACGAAGTCATTGGCCCAGGCTCTGGGTGTCAGATGAAAGGTGGCGTCTGGGGCTCTAAGGACTTGCAGGGTCCTAGTTGCTGGCAGCTTTCGTTCTGGAAGGATCCAGCACAGTTTGAAGATTCCTGGCTTGGCACTGCCCTGCCTGCCAGGCCAAGTGGCCAGAAATGAAGGCCATTTGCCATGGGAAAAAGAAGTCCTTTCCCCAGGGTCTCAGTAATATGTTCAAGGTGGCGTTTGAGGCTCTAAGTACTTCCAGGGCCCTAGTTGCTGGCAGCTTTTCTTTTGGAAAAATCCAGCAACGATTGCATCATTCTAGCTAGGCTCCCACTTTCTGCCAGGGTGAGTGGCTGCCAAGGGAGGCCATTTGCCATGGGAAAAAGAAGTCCTTTCCCCAGGGTCTGGGTGTCAGATGAAAGGTGGCCTTTGGGGCTCTAAGGACTTGTAGGGTAGTACTTACTGGCTAGAGTAGAGGAAATGGATTCTATTTGAATATCTGTCTAGAGGCTTTGCCCCACAGGTCCTGGTTGTCCTTGATGGGCTGCAGCTGTGAGCATTGAAGAGAACTGGGATAAAAGGGGGCGGCGTAGCCATTCAGGGAGAGCCTTGAAGGAGCCCTGAACTGGGAAAGAACAGCATGCAGAAGAAAGCGTCTGTGCTGTGAAGATCTGCAGCCATAAGAACACACCGAGGAGGTATGGACTTTAGCAATCTGAGAACAGCATGATGGGACTCTAGAGAAATAGAACAACAACAAGTGGCAGCTTTCGATTTGGAGCAATCCAGCAAAGCTTGCAAATTTCTTGCTGGGCACCACCCTCTTGGTCAGGGCGAGTGGCCAGAAATGGAGGCCATTTTCCATGAGGAAAACGAAGTCATTGGCCCAGGCTCTGGGTGTCAGATGAAAGGTGGCATCTGGGGCTCTAAGGACTTGCAGGGTCCTAGTTGCTGGCAGCTTTCGTTCTGGAAGGATCCAGCACAGTTTGTCGATTCCTGGCTTGGCACTGCCCTGCCTGCCAGGCCAAGTGGCCACAAATGAAGGCCATTTTCCATGGGAAAAAGAAGTCCTTTCCCCAGGGTCTCAGTAATATGTTCAAGGTGGTGTTTGAGGCTCTAAGTACATCCAGGGCCCTAGTTGCTGGCAGCTTTTCTTTTGGAAAAATCCAGCAACGATCGCATCATTCTAGCTAGGCTCCCACTTTCTGCCAGGGTGAGTGGCTGCCAAGGGAGGCCATTTGCCATGGGAAAAAGAAGTCCTTTCCCCAGGGTCTGGGTGTCAGATGAAAGGTGGCCTTTGGGGCTCTAAGGACTTGTAGGGTAGTACTTACTGGCTAGAGTAGAGGAAATGGATTCTATTTGAATATCTGTCTAGAGGCTTTGCCCCACAGGTCCTGGTTGTCCTTGATGGGCTGCAGCTGTGAGCATTGAAGAGAACTGGGATAAAAGGGGGCGGCTTAGCCATTCAGGGAGAGCCTTGAAGGAGCCCTGAACTGGGAAAGAACAGCATGCAGAAGAAAGCGTCTGTGCTGTGAAGATCTGCAGCCATAAGAACACACCGAGGAGGTATGGACTTTAGCAATCTGAGAACAGCATTATGGGACTCTAGAGAAATAGAACAACAACAAGTGGCAGCTTTAGATTTGGAGCAATCCAGCAAAGCTTGCAAATTTCTTGCTGGGCACCACCCTCTTGGTCAGGGTGAGAGGCCAGAAATGGAGGCCATTTTCCATGGGGAAAACGAAGTCATTGGCCCAGGCTCTGGGTGTCAGATGAAAGGTGGCGTCTGGGGCTCTAAGGACTTGCAGGGTCCTAGTTGCTGGCAGCTTTCGTTCTGGAAGGATCCAGCACAGTTTGTCGATTCCTGGCTTGGCACTGCCCTGCCTGCCAGGCCAAGTGGCCAGAAATGAAGGCCATTTTCCATGGGAAAAAGAAGTCCTTTCCCCAGGGTCTCAGTAATATGTTCAAGGTGGCGTTTGAGGCTCTAAGTACTTCCAGGGCCCTAGTTGCTGGCAGCTTTTCTTTTGGAAAAATCCAGCAACGATCGCATCATTCTAGCTAGGCTCCCACTTTCTGCCAGGGTGAGTGGCTGCCAAGGGAGGCCATTTGCCATGGGAAAAAGAAGTCCTTTCCCCAGGGTCTGGGTGTCAGATGAAAGGTGGCCTTTGGGGCTCTAAGGACTTGTAGGGTAGTACTTACTGGCTAGAGTAGAGGAAATGGATTCTATTTGAATATCTGTCTAGAGGCTTTGCCCCACAGGTCCTGGTTGTCCTTGATGGGCTGCAGCTGTGAGCATTGAAGAGAACTGGGATAAAAGGGGGCGGCGTAGCCATTCAGGGAGAGCCTTGAAGGAGCCCTGAACTGGGAAAGAACAGCATGCAGAAGAAAGCGTCTGTGCTGTGAAGATCTGCAGCCATAAGAACACACCGAGGAGGTATGGACTTTAGCAATCTGAGAACAGCATGATGGGACTCTAGAGAAATAGAACAACAACAAGTGGCAGCTTTCGATTTGGAGCAATCCAGCAAAGCTTGCAAATTTCTTGCTGGGCACCACCCTCTTGGTCAGGGCGAGTGGCCAGAAATGGAGGCCATTTTCCATGAGGAAAACGAAGTCATTGGCCCAGGCTCTGGGTGTCAGATGAAAGGTGGCATCTGGGGCTCTAAGGACTTGCAGGGTCCTAGTTGCTGGCAGCTTTCGTTCTGGAAGGATCCAGCACAGTTTGTCGATTCCTGGCTTGGCACTGCCCTGCCTGCCAGGCCAAGTGGCCACAAATGAAGGCCATTTGCCATGGGAAAAAGAAGTCCTTTCCCCAGGGTCTCAGTAATATGTTCAAGGTGGCGTTTGAGGCTCTAAGTACATCCAGGGCCCTAGTTGCTGGCAGCTTTTCTTTTGGAAAAATCCAGCAACGATCGCATCATTCTAGCTAGGCTCCCACTTTCTGCCAGGGTGAGTGGCTGCCAAGGGAGGCCATTTGCCATGGGAAAAAGAAGTCCTTTCCCCAGGGTCTGGGTGTCAGATGAAAGGTGGCCTTTGGGGCTCTAAGGACTTGTAGGGTAGTACTTACTGGCTAGAGTAGAGGAAATGGATTCTATTTGAATATCTGTCTAGAGGCTTTGCCCCACAGGTCCTGGTTGTCCTTGATGGGCTGCAGCTGTGAGCATTGAAGAGAACTGGGATAAAAGGGGGCGGCTTAGCAATTCAGGGAGAGCCTTGAAGGAGCCCTGAACTGGGAAAGAACAGCATGCAGAAGAAAGCGTCTGTGCTGTGAAGATCTGCAGCCATAAGAACACACCGAGGAGGTATGGACTTTAGCAATCTGAGAACAGCATTATGGGACTCTAGAGAAATAGAACAACAACAAGTGGCAGCTTTAGATTTGGAGCAATCCAGCAAAGCTTGCAAATTTCTTGCTGGGCACCACCCTCTTGGTCAGGGTGAGAGGCCAGAAATGGAGGCCATTTTCCATGGGGAAAACGAAGTCATTGGCCCAGGCTCTGGGTGTCAGATGAAAGGTGGCGTCTGGGGCTCTAAGGACTTGCAGGGTCCTAGTTGCTGGCAGCTTTCGTTCTGGAAGGATCCAGCACAGTTTGTAGATTCCTGGCTTGGCACTGCCCTGCCTGCCAGGCCAAGTGGCCACAAATGAAGGCCATTTTCCATGGGAAAAAGAAGTCCTTTCCCCAGGGTCTCAGTAATATGTTCAAGGTGGCGTTTGAGGCTCTAAGTACTTCCAGGGCCCTAGTTGCTGCCAGCTTTTCTTTTGGAAAAATCCAGCAACGATTGCATCATTCTAGCTAGGCTCCCACTTTCTGCCAGGGTGAGTGGCTGCCAAGGGAGGCCATTTGCCATGGGAAAAAGAAGTCCTTTCCCCAGGGTCTGGGTGTCAGATGAAAGGTGGCCTTTGGGGCTCTAAGGACTTGTAGGGTAGTACTTACTGGCTAGAGTAGAGGAAATGGATTCTATTTGAATATCTGTCTAGAGGCTTTGCCCCACAGGTCCTGGTTGTCCTTGATGGGCTGCAGCTGTGAGCATTGAAGAGAACTGGGATAAAAGGGGGCGGCGTAGCCATTCAGGGAGAGCCTTGAAGGAGCCCTGAACTGGGAAAGAACAGCATGCAGAAGAAAGCGTCTGTGCTGTGAAGATCTGCAGCCATAAGAACACACCGAGGAGGTATGGACTTTAGCAATCTGAGAACAGCATGATGGGACTCTAGAGAAATAGAACAACAACAAGTGGCAGCTTTAGATTTGGAGCAATCCAGCAAAGCTTGCAAATTTCTTGCTGGGCACCACCCTCTTGGTCAGGGCGAGTGGCCGGAAATGGAGGCCATTTTCCATGAGGAAAACGAAGTCATTGGCCCAGGCTCTGGGTGTCAGATGAAAGGTGGCATCTGGGGCTCTAAGGACTTGCAGGGTCCTAGTTGCTGGCAGCTTTCGTTCTGGAAGGATCCAGCACAGTTTGTAGATTCCTGGCTTGGCACTGCCCTGCCTGCCAGGCCAAGTGGCCACAAATGAAGGCCATTTGCCATGGGAAAAAGAAGTCCTTTCCCCAGGGTCTCAGTAATATGTTCAAGGTGGCGTTTGAGGCTCTAAGTACTTCCAGGGCCCTAGTTGCTGGCAGCTTTTCTTTTGGAAAAATCCAGCAACGATCGCATCATTCTAGCTAGGCTCCCACTTTCTGCCAGGGTGAGTGGCTGCCAAGGGAGGCCATTTGCCATGGGAAAAAGAAGTCCTTTCCCCAGGGTCTGGGTGTCAGATGAAAGGTGGCCTTTGGGGCTCTAAGGACTTGTAGGGTAGTACTTACTGGCTAGAGTAGAGGAAATGGATTCTATTTGAATATCTGTCTAGAGGCTTTGCCCCACAGGTCCTGGTTGTCCTTGATGGGCTGCAGCTGTGAGCATTGAAGAGAACTGGGATAAAAGGGGGCGGCTTAGCCATTCAGGGAGAGCCTTGAAGGAGCCCTGAACTGGGAAAGAACAGCATGCAGAAGAAAGCGTCTGTGCTGTGAAGATCTGCAGCCATAAGAACACACCGAGGAGGTATGGACTTTAGCAATCTGAGAACAGCATGATGGGACTCTAGAGAAATAGAACAACAACAAGTGGCAGCTTTCGATTTGGAGCAATCCAGCAAAGCTTGCAAATTTCTTGCTGGGCACCACCCTCTTGGTCAGGGCGAGTGGCCAGAAATGGAGGCCATTTTCCATGAGGAAAACGAAGTCATTGGCCCAGGCTCTGGGTGTCAGATGAAAGGTGGCATCTGGGGCTCTAAGGACTTGCAGGGTCCTAGTTGCTGGCAGCTTTCGTTCTGGAAGGATCCAGCACAGTTTGTAGATTCCTGGCTTGGCACTGCCCTGCCTGCAAGGCCAAGTGGCCACAAATGAAGGCCATTTTCCATGGGAAAAAGAAGTCCTTTCCCCAGGGTCTCAGTAATATGTTCAAGGTGGCGTTTGAGGCTCTAAGTACATCCAGGGCCCTAGTTGCTGCCAGCTTTTCTTTTGGAAAAATCCAGCAACGATCGCATCATTCTAGCTAGGCTCCCACTTTCTGCCAGGGTGAGTGGCTGCCAAGGGAGGCCATTTGCCATGGGAAAAAGAAGTCCTTTCCCCAGGGTCTGGGTGTCAGATGAAAGGTGGCCTTTGGGGCTCTAAGGACTTGTAGGGTAGTACTTACTGGCTAGAGTAGAGGAAATGGATTCTATTTGAATATCTGTCTATAGGCTTTGCCCCACAGGTCCTGGTTGTCCTTGATGGGCTGCAGCTGTGAGCATTGAAGAGAACTGGGATTAAAGGGGGCGGCTTAGCCATTCAGGGAGAGCCTTGAAGGAGCCCTGAACTGGGAAAGAACAGCATGCAGAAGAAAGCGTCTGTGCTGTGAAGATCTGCAGCCATAAGAACACACCGAGGAGGTATGGACTTTAGCAATCTGAGAACAGCATGATGGGACTCTAGAGAAATAGAACAACAACAAGTGGCAGCTTTAGATTTGGAGCAATCCAGCAAAGCTTGCAAATTTCTTGCTGGGCTCCACCCTCTTGGTCAGGGTGAGAGGCCAGAAATGGAGGCCATTTTCCATGGGGAAAACGAAGTCATTGGCCCAGGCTCTGGGTGTCAGATGAAAGGTGGCGTCTGGGGCTCTAAGGACTTGCAGGGTCCTAGTTGCTGGCAGCTTTCGTTCTGGAAGGATCCAGCACAGTTTGTAGATTCCTGGCTTGGCACTGCCCTGCCTGCCAGGCCAAGTGGCCACAAATGAAGGCCATTTTCCATGGGAAAAAGAAGTCCTTTCCCCAGGGTCTCAGTAATATGTTCAAGGTGGCGTTTGAGGCTCTAAGTACTTCCAGGGCCCTAGTTGCTGCCAGCTTTTCTTTTGGAAAAATCCAGCAACGATTGCATCATTCTAGCTAGGCTCCCACTTTCTGCCAGGGTGAGTGGCTGCCAAGGGAGGCCATTTGCCATGGGAAAAAGAAGTCCTTTCCCCAGGGTCTGGGTGTCAGATGAAAGGTGGCCTTTGGGGCTCTAAGGACTTGTAGGGTAGTACTTACTGGCTAGAGTAGAGGAAATGGATTCTATTTGAATATCTGTCTAGAGGCTTTGCCCCACAGGTCCTGGTTGTCCTTGATGGGCTGCAGCTGTGAGCATTGAAGAGAACTGGGATAAAAGGGGGCGGCGTAGCCATTCAGGGAGAGCCTTGAAGGAGCCCTGAACTGGGAAAGAACAGCATGCAGAAGAAAGCGTCTGTGCTGTGAAGATCTGCAGCCATAAGAACACACCGAGGAGGTATGGACTTTAGCAATCTGAGAACAGCATGATGGGACTCTAGAGAAATAGAACAACAACAAGTGGAAGCTTTAGATTTGGAGCAATCCAGCAAAGCTTGCAAATTTCTTGCTGGGCACCACCCTCTTGGTCAGGGTGAGAGGCCAGAAATGGAGGCCATTTTCCATGGGGAAAACGAAGTCATTGGCCCAGGCTCTGGGTGTCAGATGAAAGGTGGCGTCTGGGGCTCTAAGGACTTGCAGGGTCCTAGTTGCTGGCAGCTTTCGTTCTGGAAGGATCCAGCACAGTTTGAAGATTCCTGGCTTGGCACTGCCCTGCCTGCCAGGCCAAGTGGCCAGAAATGAAGGCCATTTGCCATGGGAAAAAGAAGTCCTTTCCCCAGGGTCTCAGTAATATGTTCAAGGTGGCGTTTGAGGCTCTAAGTACTTCCAGGGCCCTAGTTGCTGGCAGCTTTTCTTTTGGAAAAATCCAGCAACGATCGCATCATTCTAGCTAGGCTCCCACTTTCTGCCAGGGTGAGTGGCTGCCAAGGGAGGCCATTTGCCATGGGAAAAAGAAGTCCTTTCCCCAGGGTCTGGGTGTCAGATGAAAGGTGGCCTTTGGGGCTCTAAGGACTTGTAGGGTAGTACTTACTGGCTAGAGTAGAGGAAATGGATTCTATTTGAATATCTGTCTAGAGGCTTTGCCCCACAGGTCCTGGTTGTCCTTGATGGGCTGCAGCTGTGAGCATTGAAGAGAACTGGGATAAAAGGGGGCGGCTTAGCCATTCAGGGAGAGCCTTGAAGGAGCCCTGAACTGGGAAAGAACAGCATGCAGAAGAAAGCGTCTGTGCTGTGAAGATCTGCAGCCATAAGAACACACCGAGGAGGTATGGACTTTAGCAATCTGAGAACAGCATTATGGGACTCTAGAGAAATAGAACAACAACAAGTGGCAGCTTTAGATTTGGAGCAATCCAGCAAAGCTTGCAAATTTCTTGCTGGGCACCACCCTCTTGGTCAGGGTGAGAGGCCAGAAATGGAGGCCATTTTCCATGAGGAAAACGAAGTCATTGGCCCAGGCTCTTCGTGTCAGATGAAAGGTGGCATCTGGGGCTCTAAGGACTTGCAGGGTCCTAGTTGCTGGCAGCTTTCGTTCTGGAAGGATCCAGCACAGTTTGTAGATTCCTGGCTTGGCACTGCCCTGCCTGCCAGGCCAAGTGGCCACAAATGAAGGCCATTTGCCATGGGAAAAAGAAGTCCTTTCCCCAGGGTCTCAGTAATATGTTCAAGGTGGCGTTTGAGGCTCTAAGTACTTCCAGGGCCCTAGTTGCTGCCAGCTTTTCTTTTGGAAAAATCCAGCAACGATCGCATCATTCTAGCTAGGCTCCCACTTTCTGCCAGGGTGAGTGGCTGCCAAGGGAGGCCATTTGCCATGGGAAAAAGAAGTCCTTTCCCCAGGGTCTGGGTGTCAGATGAAAGGTGGCCTTTGGGGCTCTAAGGACTTGTAGGGTAGTACTTACTGGCTAGAGTAGAGGAAATGGATTCTATTTGAATATCTGTCTAGAGGCTTTGCCCCACAGGTCCTGGTTGTCCTTGATGGGCTGCAGCTGTGAGCATTGAAGAGAACTGGGATAAAAGGGGGCGGCGTAGCCATTCAGGGAGAGCCTTGAAGGAGCCCTGAACTGGGAAAGAACAGCATGCAGAAGAAAGCGTCTGTGCTGTGAAGATCTGCAGCCATAAGAACACACCGAGGAGGTATGGACTTTAGCAATCTGAGAACAGCATGATGGGACTCTAGAGAAATAGAACAACAACAAGTGGCAGCTTTCGATTTGGAGCAATCCAGCAAAGCTTGCAAATTTCTTGCTGGGCACCACCCTCTTGGTCAGGGCGAGTGGCCAGAAATGGAGGCCATTTTCCATGAGGAAAACGAAGTCATTGGCCCAGGCTCTGGGTGTCAGATGAAAGGTGGCATCTGGGGCTCTAAGGACTTGCAGGGTCCTAGTTGCTGGCAGCTTTCGTTCTGGAAGGATCCAGCACAGTTTGTCGATTCCTGGCTTGGCACTGCCCTGCCTGCCAGGCCAAGTGGCCAGAAATGAAGGCCATTTTCCATGGGAAAAAGAAGTCCTTTCCCCAGGGTCTCAGTAATATGTTCAAGGTGGCGTTTGAGGCTCTAAGTACATCCAGGGCCCTAGTTGCTGGCAGCTTTTCTTTTGGAAAAATCCAGCAACGATCGCATCATTCTAGCTAGGCTCCCACTTTCTGCCAGGGTGAGTGGCTGCCAAGGGAGGCCATTTGCCATGGGAAAAAGAAGTCCTTTCCCCAGGGTCTGGGTGTCAGATGAAAGGTGGCCTTTGGGGCTCTAAGGACTTGTAGGGTAGTACTTACTGGCTAGAGTAGAGGAAATGGATTCTATTTGAATATCTGTCTAGAGGCTTTGCCCCACAGGTCCTGGTTGTCCTTGATGGGCTGCAGCTGTGAGCATTGAAGAGAACTGGGATAAAAGGGGGCGGCTTAGCCATTCAGGGAGAGCCTTGAAGGAGCCCTGAAGTGGGAAAGAACAGCATGCAGAAGAAAGCGTCTGTGCTGTGAAGATCTGCAGCCATAAGAACACACCGAGGAGGTATGGACTTTAGCAATCTGAGAACAGCATGATGGGACTCTAGAGAAATAGAACAACAACAAGTGGCAGCTTTCGATTTGGAGCAATCCAGCAAAGCTTGCAAATTTCTTGCTGGGCACCACCCTCTTGGTCAGGGTGAGAGGCCAGAAATGGAGGCCATTTTCCATGGGGAAAACGAAGTCATTGGCCCAGGCTCTGGGTGTCAGATGAAAGGTGGCGTCTGGGGCTCTAAGGACTTGCAGGGTCCTAGTTGCTGGCAGCTTTCGTTCTGGAAGGATCCAGCACAGTTTGTAGATTCCTGGCTTGGCACTGCCCTGCCTGCCAGGCCAAGTGGCCACAAATGAAGGCCATTTTCCATGGGAAAAAGAAGTCCTTTCCCCAGGGTCTCAGTAATATGTTCAAGGTGGCGTTTGAGGCTCTAAGTACTTCCAGGGCCCTAGTTGCTGCCAGCTTTTCTTTTGGAAAAATCCAGCAACGATTGCATCATTCTAGCTAGGCTCCCACTTTCTGCCAGGGTGAGTGGCTGCCAAGGGAGGCCATTTGCCATGGGAAAAAGAAGTCCTTTCCCCAGGGTCTGGGTGTCAGATGAAAGGTGGCCTTTGGGGCTCTAAGGACTTGTAGGGTAGTACTTACTGGCTAGAGTAGAGGAAATGGATTCTATTTGAATATCTGTCTAGAGGCTTTGCCCCACAGGTCCTGGTTGTCCTTGATGGGCTGCAGCTGTGAGCATTGAAGAGAACTGGGATAAAAGGGGGCGGCTTAGCCATTCAGGGAGAGCCTTGAAGGAGCCCTGAACTGGGAAAGAACAGCATGCAGAAGAAAGCGTCTGTGCTGTGAAGATCTGCAGCCATAAGAACACACCGAGGAGGTATGGACTTTAGCAATCTGAGAACAGCATGATGGGACTCTAGAGAAATAGAACAACAACAAGTGGAAGCTTTAGATTTGGAGCAATCCAGCAAAGCTTGCAAATTTCTTGCTGGGCACCACCCTCTTGGTCAGGGTGAGAGGCCAGAAATGGAGGCCATTTTCCATGGGGAAAACGAAGTCATTGGCCCAGGCTCTGGGTGTCAGATGAAAGGTGGCGTCTGGGGCTCTAAGGACTTGCAGGGTCCTAGTTGCTGGCAGCTTTCGTTCTGGAAGGATCCAGCACAGTTTGAAGATTCCTGGCTTGGCACTGCCCTGCCTGCCAGGCCAAGTGGCCAGAAATGAAGGCCATTTTCCATGGGAAAAAGAAGTCCTTTCCCCAGGGTCTCAGTAATATGTTCAAGGTGGCGTTTGAGGCTCTAAGTACTTCCAGGGCCCTAGTTGCTGGCAGCTTTTCTTTTGGAAAAATCCAGCAACGATCGCATCATTCTAGCTAGGCTCCCACTTTCTGCCAGGGTGAGTGGCTGCCAAGGGAGGCCATTTGCCATGGGAAAAAGAAGTCCTTTCCCCAGGGTCTGGGTGTCAGATGAAAGGTGGCCTTTGGGGCTCTAAGGACTTGTAGGGTAGTACTTACTGGCTAGAGTAGAGGAAATGGATTCTATTTGAATATCTGTCTAGAGGCTTTGCCCCACAGGTCCTGGTTGTCCTTGATGGGCTGCAGCTGTGAGCATTGAAGAGAACTGGGATAAAAGGGGGCGGCGTAGCCATTCAGGGAGAGCCTTGAAGGAGCCCTGAACTGGGAAAGAACAGCATGCAGAAGAAAGCGTCTGTGCTGTGAAGATCTGCAGCCATAAGAACACACCGAGGAGGTATGGACTTTAGCAATCTGAGAACAGCATTATGGGACTCTAGAGAAATAGAACAACAACAAGTGGCAGCTTTCGATTTGGAGCAATCCAGCAAAGCTTGCAAATTTCTTGCTGGGCACCACCCTCTTGGTCAGGGTGAGAGGCCAGAAATGGAGGCCATTTTCCATGAGGAAAACGAAGTCATTGGCCCAGGCTCTGGGTGTCAGATGAAAGGTGGCATCTGGGGCTCTAAGGACTTGCAGGGTCCTAGTTGCTGGCAGCTTTCGTTCTGGAAGGATCCAGCACAGTTTGTAGATTCCTGGCTTGGCACTGCCCTGCCTGCCAGGCCAAGTGGCCAGAAATGAAGGCCATTTGCCATGGGAAAAAGAAGTCCTTTCCCCAGGGTCTCAGTAATATGTTCAAGGTGGCGTTTGAGGCTCTAAGTACTTCCAGGGCCCTAGTTGCTGCCAGCTTTTCTTTTGGAAAAATCCAGCAACGATCGCATCATTCTAGCTAGGCTCCCACTTTCTGCCAGGGTGAGTGGCTGCCAAGGGAGGCCATTTGCCATGGGAAAAAGAAGTCCTTTCCCCAGGGTCTGGGTGTCAGATGAAAGGTGGCCTTTGGGGCTCTAAGGACTTGTAGGGTAGTACTTACTGGCTAGAGTAGAGGAAATGGATTCTATTTGAATATCTGTCTAGAGGCTTTGCCCCACAGGTCCTGGTTGTCCTTGATGGGCTGCAGCTGTGAGCATTGAAGAGAACTGGGATAAAAGGGGGCGGCGTAGCCATTCAGGGAGAGCCTTGAAGGAGCCCTGAACTGGGAAAGAACAGCATGCAGAAGAAAGCGTCTGTGCTGTGAAGATCTGCAGCCATAAGAACACACCGAGGAGGTATGGACTTTAGCAATCTGAGAACAGCATGATGGGACTCTAGAGAAATAGAACAACAACAAGTGGCAGCTTTCGATTTGGAGCAATCCAGCAAAGCTTGCAAATTTCTTGCTGGGCACCACCCTCTTGGTCAGGGCGAGTGGCCAGAAATGGAGGCCATTTTCCATGAGGAAAACGAAGTCATTGGCCCAGGCTCTGGGTGTCAGATGAAAGGTGGCATCTGGGGCTCTAAGGACTTGCAGGGTCCTAGTTGCTGGCAGCTTTCGTTCTGGAAGGATCCAGCACAGTTTGTAGATTCCTGGCTTGGCACTGCCCTGCCTGCCAGGCCAAGTGGCCACAAATGAAGGCCATTTCCCATGGGAAAAAGAAGTCCTTTCCCCAGGGTCTCAGTAATATGTTCAAGGTGGCGTTTGAGGCTCTAAGTACTTCCAGGGCCCTAGTTGCTGCCAGCTTTTCTTTTGGAAAAATCCAGCAACGATTGCATCATTCTAGCTAGGCTCCCACTTTCTGCCAGGGTGAGTGGCTGCCAAGGGAGGCCATTTGCCATGGGAAAAAGAAGTCCTTTCCCCAGGGTCTGGGTGTCAGATGAAAGGTGGCCTTTGGGGCTCTAAGGACTTGTAGGGTAGTACTTACTGGCTAGAGTAGAGGAAATGGATTCTATTTGAATATCTGTCTAGAGGCTTTGCCCCACAGGTCCTGGTTGTCCTTGATGGGCTGCAGCTGTGAGCATTGAAGAGAACTGGGATAAAAGGGGGCGGCTTAGCCATTCAGGGAGAGCCTTGAAGGAGCCCTGAACTGGGAAAGAACAGCATGCAGAAGAAAGCGTCTGTGCTGTGAAGATCTGCAGCCATAAGAACACACCGAGGAGGTATGGACTTTAGCAATCTGAGAACAGCATGATGGGACTCTAGAGAAATAGAACAACAACAAGTGGGAGCTTTAGATTTGGAGCAATCCAGCAAAGCTTGCAAATTTCTTGCTGGGCACCACCCTCTTGGTCAGGGTGAGAGGCCAGAAATGGAGGCCATTTTCCATGAGGAAAACGAAGTCATTGGCCCAGGCTCTGGGTGTCAGATGAAAGGTGGCATCTGGGGCTCTAAGGAC
The DNA here is from genome assembly GCF_051311805.1 of Agelaius phoeniceus. Taxonomy (NCBI): domain Eukaryota; kingdom Metazoa; phylum Chordata; class Aves; order Passeriformes; family Icteridae; genus Agelaius; species Agelaius phoeniceus. Next base: position 21,162,877 of record NC_135277.1, read on the forward strand.
TTGCAGGGTCCTAGTTGCTGGCAGCTTTCGTTCTGGAAGGATCCAGCACAGTTTGTAGATTCCTGGCTTGGCACTGCCCTGCCTGCCAGGCCAAGTGGCCACAAATGAAGGCCATTTTCCATGGGAAAAAGAAGTCCTTTCCCCAGGGTCTCAGTAATATGTTCAAGGTGGCGTTTGAGGCTCTAAGTACATCCAGGGCCCTAGTTGCTGGCAGCTTTTCTTTTGGAAAAATCCAGCAACGATTGCATCATTCTAGCTAGGCTCCCACTTTCTGCCAGGGTGAGTGGCTGCCAAGGGAGGCCATTTGCCATGGGAAAAAGAAGTCCTTTCCCCAGGGTCTGGGTGTCAGATGAAAGGTGGCCTTTGGGGCTCTAAGGACTTGTAGGGTAGTACTTACTGGCTAGAGTAGAGGAAATGGATTCTATTTGAATATCTGTCTAGAGGCTTTGCCCCACAGGTCCTGGTTGTCCTTGATGGGCTGCAGCTGTGAGCATTGAAGAGAACTGGGATAAAAGGGGGCGGCGTAGCCATTCAGGGAGAGCCTTGAAGGAGCCCTGAACTGGGAAAGAACAGCATGCAGAAGAAAGCGTCTGTGCTGTGAAGATCTGCAGCCATAAGAACACACCGAGGAGGTATGGACTTTAGCAATCTGAGAACAGCATGATGGGACTCTAGAGAAATAGAACAACAACAAGTGGCAGCTTTCGATTTGGAGCAATCCAGCAAAGCTTGCAAATTTCTTGCTGGGCACCACCCTCTTGGTCAGGGCGAGTGGCCAGAAATGGAGGCCATTTTCCATGAGGAAAACGAAGTCATTGGCCCAGGCTCTGGGTGTCAGATGAAAGGTGGCATCTGGGGCTCTAAGGACTTGCAGGGTCCTAGTTGCTGGCAGCTTTCGTTCTGGAAGGATCCAGCACAGTTTGTCGATTCCTGGCTTGGCACTGCCCTGCCTGCCAGGCCAAGTGGCCACAAATGAAGGCCATTTTCCATGGGAAAAAGAAGTCCTTTCCCCAGGGTCTCAGTAATATGTTCAAGGTGGCGTTTGAGGCTCTAAGTACATCCAGGGCCCTAGTTGCTGGCAGCTTTTCTTTTGGAAAAATCCAGCAACGATCGCATCATTCTAGCTAGGCTCCCACTTTCTGCCGGGGTGAGTGGCTGCCAAGGGAGGCCATTTGCCATGGGAAAAAGAAGTCCTTTCCCCAGGGTCTGGGTGTCAGATGAAAGGTGGCCTTTGGGGCTCTAAGGACTTGTAGGGTAGTACTTACTGGCTAGAGTAGAGGAAATGGATTCTATTTGAATATCTGTCTAGAGGCTTTGCCCCACAGGTCCTGGTTGTCCTTGATGGGCTGCAGCTGTGAGCATTGAAGAGAACTGGGATAAAAGGGGGCGGCGTAGCCATTCAGGGAGAGCCTTGAAGGAGCCCTGAACTGGGAAAGAACAGCATGCAGAAGAAAGCGTCTGTGCTGTGAAGATCTGCAGCCATAAGAACACACCGAGGAGGTATGGACTTTAGCAATCTGAGAACAGCATGATGGGACTCTAGAGAAATAGAACAACAACAAGTGGCAGCTTTCGATTTGGAGCAATCCAGCAAAGCTTGCAAATTTCTTGCTGGGCACCACCCTCTTGGTCAGGGCGAGTGGCCAGAAATGGAGGCCATTTTCCATGAGGAAAACGAAGTCATTGGCCCAGGCTCTGGGTGTCAGATGAAAGGTGGCATCTGGGGCTCTAAGGACTTGCAGGGTCCTAGTTGCTGGCAGCTTTCGTTCTGGAAGGATCCAGCACAGTTTGTCGATTCCTGGCTTGGCACTGCCCTGCCTGCCAGGCCAAGTGGCCACAAATGAAGGCCATTTGCCATGGGAAAAAGAAGTCCTTTCCCCAGGGTCTCAGTAATATGTTCAAGGTGGCGTTTGAGGCTCTAAGTACATCCAGGGCCCTAGTTGCTGGCAGCTTTTCTTTTGGAAAAATCCAGCAACGATTGCATCATTCTAGCTAGGCTCCCACTTTCTGCCAGGGTGAGTGGCTGCCAAGGGAGGCCATTTGCCATGGGAAAAAGAAGTCCTTTCCCCAGGGTCTGGGTGTCAGATGAAAGGTGGCCTTTGGGGCTCTAAGGACTTGTAGGGTAGTACTTACTGGCTAGAGTAGAGGAAATGGATTCTATTTGAATATCTGTCTAGAGGCTTTGCCCCACAGGTCCTGGTTGTCCTTGATGGGCTGCAGCTGTGAGCATTGAAGAGAACTGGGATAAAAGGGGGCGGCTTAGCCATTCAGGGAGAGCCTTGAAGGAGCCCTGAACTGGGAAAGAACAGCATGCAGAAGAAAGCGTCTGTGCTGTGAAGATCTGCAGCCATAAGAACACACCGAGGAGGTATGGACTTTAGCAATCTGAGAACAGCATGATGGGACTCTAGAGAAATAGAACAACAACAAGTGGCAGCTTTAGATTTGGAGCAATCCAGCAAAGCTTGCAAATTTCTTGCTGGGCACCACCCTCTTGGTCAGGGTGAGAGGCCAGAAATGGAGGCCATTTTCCATGGGGAAAACGAAGTCATTGGCCCAGGCTCTGGGTGTCAGATGAAAGGTGGCGTCTGGGGCTCTAAGGACTTGCAGGGTCCTAGTTGCTGGCAGCTTTCGTTCTGGAAGGATCCAGCACAGTTTGTAGATTCCTGGCTTGGCACTGCCCTGCCTGCCAGGCCAAGTGGCCACAAATGAAGGCCATTTTCCATGGGAAAAAGAAGTCCTTTCCCCAGGGTCTCAGTAATATGTTCAAGGTGGCGTTTGAGGCTCTAAGTACTTCCAGGGCCCTAGTTGCTGCCAGCTTTTCTTTTGGAAAAATCCAGCAACGATTGCATCATTCTAGCTAGGCTCCCACTTTCTGCCAGGGTGAGTGGCTGCCAAGGGAGGCCATTTGCCATGGGAAAAAGAAGTCCTTTCCCCAGGGTCTGGGTGTCAGATGAAAGGTGGCCTTTGGGGCTCTAAGGACTTGTAGGGTAGTACTTACTGGCTAGAGTAGAGGAAATGGATTCTATTTGAATATCTGTCTAGAGGCTTTGCCCCACAGGTCCTGGTTGTCCTTGATGGGCTGCAGCTGTGAGCATTGAAGAGAACTGGGATAAAAGGGGGCGGCTTAGCCATTCAGGGAGAGCCTTGAAGGAGCCCTGAACTGGGAAAGAACAGCATGCAGAAGAAAGCGTCTGTGCTGTGAAGATCTGCAGCCATAAGAACACACCGAGGAGGTATGGACTTTAGCAATCTGAGAACAGCATGATGGGACTCTAGAGAAATAGAACAACAACAAGTGGAAGCTTTAGATTTGGAGCAATCCAGCAAAGCTTGCAAATTTCTTGCTGGGCACCACCCTCTTGGTCAGGGTGAGAGGCCAGAAATGGAGGCCATTTTCCATGAGGAAAACGAAGTCATTGGCCCAGGCTCTGGGTGTCAGATGAAAGGTGGCATCTGGGGCTCTAAGGACTTGCAGGGTCCTAGTTGCTGGCAGCTTTCGTTCTGGAAGGATCCAGCACAGTTTGTAGATTCCTGGCTTGGCACTGCCCTGCCTGCCAGGCCAAGTGGCCAGAAATGAAGGCCATTTGCCATGGGAAAAAGAAGTCCTTTCCCCAGGGTCTCAGTAATATGTTCAAGGTGGCGTTTGAGGCTCTAAGTACATCCAGGGCCCTAGTTGCTGGCAGCTTTTCTTTTGGAAAAATCCAGCAACGATCGCATCATTCTAGCTAGGCTCCCACTTTCTGCCAGGGTGAGTGGCTGCCAAGGGAGGCCATTTGCCATGGGAAAAAGAAGTCCTTTCCCCAGGGTCTGGGTGTCAGATGAAAGGTGGCCTTTGGGGCTCTAAGGACTTGTAGGGTAGTACTTACTGGCTAGAGTAGAGGAAATGGATTCTATTTGAATATCTGTCTAGAGGCTTTGCCCCACAGGTCCTGGTTGTCCTTGATGGGCTGCAGCTGTGAGCATTGAAGAGAACTGGGATAAAAGGGGGCGGCTTAGCCATTCAGGGAGAGCCTTGAAGGAGCCCTGAACTGGGAAAGAACAGCATGCAGAAGAAAGCGTCTGTGCTGTGAAGATCTGCAGCCATAAGAACACACCGAGGAGGTATGGACTTTAGCAATCTGAGAACAGCATGATGGGACTCTAGAGAAATAGAACAACAACAAGTGGCAGCTTTCGATTTGGAGCAATCCAGCAAAGCTTGCAAATTTCTTGCTGGGCACCACCCTCTTGGTCAGGGCGAGTGGCCAGAAATGGAGGCCATTTTCCATGAGGAAAACGAAGTCATTGGCCCAGGCTCTGGGTGTCAGATGAAAGGTGGCATCTGGGGCTCTAAGGACTTGCAGGGTCCTAGTTGCTGGCAGCTTTCGTTCTGGAAGGATCCAGCACAGTTTGTCGATTCCTGGCTTGGCACTGCCCTGCCTGCCAGGCCAAGTGGCCACAAATGAAGGCCATTTGCCATGGGAAAAAGAAGTCCTTTCCCCAGGGTCTCAGTAATATGTTCAAGGTGGCGTTTGAGGCTCTAAGTACATCCAGGGCCCTAGTTGCTGGCAGCTTTTCTTTTGGAAAAATCCAGCAACGATCGCATCATTCTAGCTAGGCTCCCACTTTCTGCCGGGGTGAGTGGCTGCCAAGGGAGGCCATTTGCCATGGGAAAAAGAAGTCCTTTCCCCAGGGTCTGGGTGTCAGATGAAAGGTGGCCTTTGGGGCTCTAAGGACTTGTAGGGTAGTACTTACTGGCTAGAGTAGAGGAAATGGATTCTATTTGAATATCTGTCTAGAGGCTTTGCCCCACAGGTCCTGGTTGTCCTTGATGGGCTGCAGCTGTGAGCATTGAAGAGAACTGGGATAAAAGGGGGCGGCGTAGCCATTCAGGGAGAGCCTTGAAGGAGCCCTGAACTGGGAAAGAACAGCATGCAGAAGAAAGCGTCTGTGCTGTGAAGATCTGCAGCCATAAGAACACACCGAGGAGGTATGGACTTTAGCAATCTGAGAACAGCATTATGGGACTCTAGAGAAATAGAACAACAACAAGTGGCAGCTTTCGATTTGGAGCAATCCAGCAAAGCTTGCAAATTTCTTGCTGGGCACCACCCTCTTGGTCAGGGTGAGAGGCCAGAAATGGAGGCCATTTTCCATGGGGAAAACGAAGTCATTGGCCCAGGCTCTGGGTGTCAGATGAAAGGTGGCGTCTGGGGCTCTAAGGACTTGCAGGGTCCTAGTTGCTGGCAGCTTTCGTTCTGGAAGGATCCAGCACAGTTTGTAGATTCCTGGCTTGGCACTGCCCTGCCTGCCAGGCCAAGTGGCCACAAATGAAGGCCATTTTCCATGGGAAAAACGAAGTCCTTTCCCCAGGGTCTCAGTAATATGTTCAAGGTGGCGTTTGAGGCTCTAAGTACTTCCAGGGCCCTAGTTGCTGCCAGCTTTTCTTTTGGAAAAATCCAGCAACGATTGCATCATTCTAGCTAGGCTCCCACTTTCTGCCAGGGTGAGTGGCTGCCAAGGGAGGCCATTTGCCATGGGAAAAAGAAGTCCTTTCCCCAGGGTCTGGGTGTCAGATGAAAGGTGGCCTTTGGGGCTCTAAGGACTTGTAGGGTAGTACTTACTGGCTAGAGTAGAGGAAATGGATTCTATTTGAATATCTGTCTAGAGGCTTTGCCCCACAGGTCCTGGTTGTCCTTGATGGGCTGCAGCTGTGAGCATTGAAGAGAACTGGGATAAAAGGGGGCGGCGTAGCCATTCAGGGAGAGCCTTGAAGGAGCCCTGAACTGGGAAAGAACAGCATGCAGAAGAAAGCGTCTGTGCTGTGAAGATCTGCAGCCATAAGAACACACCGAGGAGGTATGGACTTTAGCAATCTGAGAACAGCATTATGGGACTCTAGAGAAATAGAACAACAACAAGTGGCAGCTTTAGATTTGGAGCAATCCAGCAAAGCTTGCAAATTTCTTGCTGGGCACCACCCTCTTGGTCAGGGTGAGAGGCCAGAAATGGAGGCCATTTTCCATGGGGAAAACGAAGTCATTGGCCCAGGCTCTGGGTGTCAGATGAAAGGTGGCATCTGGGGCTCTAAGGACTTGCAGGGTCCTAGTTGCTGGCAGCTTTCGTTCTGGAAGGATCCAGCACAGTTTGTCGATTCCTGGCTTGGCACTGCCCTGCCTGCCAGGCCAAGTGGCCACAAATGAAGGCATTTTCCATGGGAAAAAGAAGTCCTTTCCCCAGGGTCTCAGTAATATGTTCAAGGTGGCGTTTGAGGCTCTAAGTACATCCAGGGCCCTAGTTGCTGGCAGCTTTTCTTTTGGAAAAATCCAGCAACGATTGCATCATTCTAGCTAGGCTCCCACTTTCTGCCAGGGTGAGTGGCTGCCAAGGGAGGCCATTTGCCATGGGAAAAAGAAGTCCTTTCCCCAGGGTCTGGGTGTCAGATGAAAGGTGGCCTTTGGGGCTCTAAGGACTTGTAGGGTAGTACTTACTGGCTAGAGTAGAGGAAATGGATTCTATTTGAATATCTGTCTAGAGGCTTTGCCCCACAGGTCCTGGTTGTCCTTGATGGGCTGCAGCTGTGAGCATTGAAGAGAACTGGGATAAAAGGGGGCGGCTTAGCCATTCAGGGAGAGCCTTGAAGGAGCCCTGAACTGGGAAAGAACAGCATGCAGAAGAAAGCGTCTGTGCTGTGAAGATCTGCAGCCATAAGAACACACCGAGGAGGTATGGACTTTAGCAATCTGAGAACAGCATTATGGGACTCTAGAGAAATAGAACAACAACAAGTGGCAGCTTTAGATTTGGAGCAATCCAGCAAAGCTTGCAAATTTCTTGCTGGGCACCACCCTCTTGGTCAGGGTGAGAGGCCAGAAATGGAGGCCATTTTCCATGGGGAAAACGAAGTCATTGGCCCAGGCTCTGGGTGTCAGATGAAAGGTGGCGTCTGGGGCTCTAAGGACTTGCAGGGTCCTAGTTGCTGGCAGCTTTCGTTCTGGAAGGATCCAGCACAGTTTGTAGATTCCTGGCTTGGCACTGCCCTGCCTGCCAGGCCAAGTGGCCACAAATGAAGGCCATTTTCCATGGGAAAAAGAAGTCCTTTCCCCAGGGTCTCAGTAATATGTTCAAGGTGGCGTTTGAGGCTCTAAGTACTTCCAGGGCCCTAGTTGCTGCCAGCTTTTCTTTTGGAAAAATCCAGCAACGATTGCATCATTCTAGCTAGGCTCCCACTTTCTGCCAGGGTGAGTGGCTGCCAAGGGAGGCCATTTGCCATGGGAAAAAGAAGTCCTTTCCCCAGGGTCTGGGTGTCAGATGAAAGGTGGCCTTTGGGGCTCTAAGGACTTGTAGGGTAGTACTTACTGGCTAGAGTAGAGGAAATGGATTCTATTTGAATATCTGTCTAGAGGCTTTGCCCCACAGGTCCTGGTTGTCCTTGATGGGCTGCAGCTGTGAGCATTGAAGAGAACTGGGATAAAAGGGGGCGGCTTAGCCATTCAGGGAGAGCCTTGAAGGAGCCCTGAACTGGGAAAGAACAGCATGCAGAAGAAAGCGTCTGTGCTGTGAAGATCTGCAGCCATAAGAACACACCGAGGAGGTATGGACTTTAGCAATCTGAGAACAGCATGATGGGACTCTAGAGAAATAGAACAACAACAAGTGGAAGCTTTAGATTTGGAGCAATCCAGCAAAGCTTGCAAATTTCTTGCTGGGCACCACCCTCTTGGTCAGGGTGAGAGGCCAGAAATGGAGGCCATTTTCCATGAGGAAAACGAAGTCATTGGCCCAGGCTCTGGGTGTCAGATGAAAGGTGGCATCTGGGGCTCTAAGGACTTGCAGGGTCCTAGTTGCTGGCAGCTTTCGTTCTGGAAGGATCCAGCACAGTTTGTAGATTCCTGGCTTGGCACTGCCCTGCCTGCCAGGCCAAGTGGCCACAAATGAAGGCCATTTGCCATGGGAAAAAGAAGTCCTTTCCCCAGGGTCTCAGTAATATGTTCAAGGTGGCGTTTGAGGCTCTAAGTACATCCAGGGCCCTAGTTGCTGGCAGCTTTTCTTTTGGAAAAATCCAGCAACGATCGCATCATTCTAGCTAGGCTCCCACTTTCTGCCAGGGTGAGTGGCTGCCAAGGGAGGCCATTTGCCATGGGAAAAAGAAGTCCTTTCCCCAGGGTCTGGGTGTCAGATGAAAGGTGGCCTTTGGGGCTCTAAGGACTTGTAGGGTAGTACTTACTGGCTAGAGTAGAGGAAATGGATTCTATTTGAATATCTGTCTAGAGGCTTTGCCCCACAGGTCCTGGTTGTCCTTGATGGGCTGCAGCTGTGAGCATTGAAGAGAACTGGGATAAAAGGGGGCGGCTTAGCCATTCAGGGAGAGCCTTGAAGGAGCCCTGAACTGGGAAAGAACAGCATGCAGAAGAAAGCGTCTGTGCTGTGAAGATCTGCAGCCATAAGAACACACCGAGGAGGTATGGACTTTAGCAATCTGAGAACAGCATGATGGGACTCTAGAGAAATAGAACAACAACAAGTGGCAGCTTTCGATTTGGAGCAATCCAGCAAAGCTTGCAAATTTCTTGCTGGGCACCACCCTCTTGGTCAGGGCGAGTGGCCAGAAATGGAGGCCATTTTCCATGAGGAAAACGAAGTCATTGGCCCAGGCTCTGGGTGTCAGATGAAAGGTGGCATCTGGGGCTCTAAGGACTTGCAGGGTCCTAGTTGCTGGCAGCTTTCGTTCTGGAAGGATCCAGCACAGTTTGTCGATTCCTGGCTTGGCACTGCCCTGCCTGCCAGGCCAAGTGGCCACAAATGAAGGCCATTTTCCATGGGAAAAAGAAGTCCTTTCCCCAGGGTCTCAGTAATATGTTCAAGGTGGCGTTTGAGGCTCTAAGTACATCCAGGGCCCTAGTTGCTGGCAGCTTTTCTTTTGGAAAAATCCAGCAACGATCGCATCATTCTAGCTAGGCTCCCACTTTCTGCCAGGGTGAGTGGCTGCCAAGGGAGGCCATTTGCCATGGGAAAAAGAAGTCCTTTCCCCAGGGTCTGGGTGTCAGATGAAAGGTGGCCTTTGGGGCTCTAAGGACTTGTAGGGTAGTACTTACTGGCTAGAGTAGAGGAAATGGATTCTATTTGAATATCTGTCTAGAGGCTTTGCCCCACAGGTCCTGGTTGTCCTTGATGGGCTGCAGCTGTGAGCATTGAAGAGAACTGGGATAAAAGGGGGCGGCTTAGCCATTCAGGGAGAGCCTTGAAGGAGCCCTGAACTGGGAAAGAACAGCATGCAGAAGAAAGCGTCTGTGCTGTGAAGATCTGCAGCCATAAGAACACACCGAGGAGGTATGGACTTTAGCAATCTGAGAACAGCATTATGGGACTCTAGAGAAATAGAACAACAACAAGTGGCAGCTTTAGATTTGGAGCAATCCAGCAAAGCTTGCAAATTTCTTGCTGGGCACCACCCTCTTGGTCAGGGTGAGAGGCCAGAAATGGAGGCCATTTTCCATGGGGAAAACGAAGTCATTGGCCCAGGCTCTGGGTGTCAGATGAAAGGTGGCGTCTGGGGCTCTAAGGACTTGCAGGGTCCTAGTTGCTGGCAGCTTTCGTTCTGGAAGGATCCAGCACAGTTTGTAGATTCCTGGCTTGGCACTGCCCTGCCTGCCAGGCCAAGTGGCCACAAATGAAGGCCATTTCCCATGGGAAAAACGAAGTCCTTTCCCCAGGGTCTCAGTAATATGTTCAAGGTGGCGTTTGAGGCTCTAAGTACTTCCAGGGCCCTAGTTGCTGCCAGCTTTTCTTTTGGAAAAATCCAGCAACGATTGCATCATTCTAGCTAGGCTCCCACTTTCTGCCAGGGTGAGTGGCTGCCAAGGGAGGCCATTTGCCATGGGAAAAAGAAGTCCTTTCCCCAGGGTCTGGGTGTCAGATGAAAGGTGGCCTTTGGGGCTCTAAGGACTTGTAGGGTAGTACTTACTGGCTAGAGTAGAGGAAATGGATTCTATTTGAATATCTGTCTAGAGGCTTTGCCCCACAGGTCCTGGTTGTCCTTGATGGGCTGCAGCTGTGAGCATTGAAGAGAACTGGGATAAAAGGGGGCGGCGTAGCCATTCAGGGAGAGCCTTGAAGGAGCCCTGAACTGGGAAAGAACAGCATGCAGAAGAAAGCGTCTGTGCTGTGAAGATCTGCAGCCATAAGAACACACCGAGGAGGTATGGACTTTAGCAATCTGAGAACAGCATGATGGGACTCTAGAGAAATAGAACAACAACAAGTGGAAGCTTTAGATTTGGAGCAATCCAGCAAAGCTTGCAAATTTCTTGCTGGGCACCACCCTCTTGGTCAGGGTGAGAGGCCAGAAATGGAGGCCATTTTCCATGGGGAAAACGAAGTCATTGGCCCAGGCTCTGGGTGTCAGATGAAAGGTGGCATCTGGGGCTCTAAGGACTTGCAGGGTCCTAGTTGCTGGCAGCTTTCGTTCTGGAAGGATCCAGCACAGTTTGTCGATTCCTGGCTTGGCACTGCCCTGCCTGCCAGGCCAAGTGGCCACAAATGAAGGCCATTTTCCATGGGAAAAAGAAGTCCTTTCCCCAGGGTCTCAGTAATATGTTCAAGGTGGCGTTTGAGGCTCTAAGTACATCCAGGGCCCTAGTTGCTGGCAGCTTTTCTTTTGGAAAAATCCAGCAACGATCGCATCATTCTAGCTAGGCTCCCACTTTCTGCCAGGGTGAGTGGCTGCCAAGGGAGGCCATTTGCCATGGGAAAAAGAAGTCCTTTCCCCAGGGTCTGGGTGTCAGATGAAAGGTGGCCTTTGGGGCTCTAAGGACTTGTAGGGTAGTACTTACTGGCTAGAGTAGAGGAAATGGATTCTATTTGAATATCTGTCTAGAGGCTTTGCCCCACAGGTCCTGGTTGTCCTTGATGGGCTGCAGCTGTGAGCATTGAAGAGAACTGGGATAAAAGGGGGCGGCTTAGCCATTCAGGGAGAGCCTTGAAGGAGCCCTGAACTGGGAAAGAACAGCATGCAGAAGAAAGCGTCTGTGCTGTGAAGATCTGCAGCCATAAGAACACACCGAGGAGGTATGGACTTTAGCAATCTGAGAACAGCATGATGGGACTCTAGAGAAATAGAACAACAACAAGTGGAAGCTTTAGATTTGGAGCAATCCAGCAAAGCTTGCAAATTTCTTGCTGGGCACCACCCTCTTGGTCAGGGTGAGAGGCCAGAAATGGAGGCCATTTTCCATGGGGAAAACGAAGTCATTGGCCCAGGCTCTGGGTGTCAGATGAAAGGTGGCGTCTGGGGCTCTAAGGACTTGCAGGGTCCTAGTTGCTGGCAGCTTTCGTTCTGGAAGGATCCAGCACAGTTTGTAGATTCCTGGCTTGGCACTGCCCTGCCTGCCAGGCCAAGTGGCCACAAATGAAGGCCATTTCCCATGGGAAAAAGAAGTCCTTTCCCCAGGGTCTCAGTAATATGTTCAAGGTGGCGTTTGAGGCTCTAAGTACTTCCAGGGCCCTAGTTGCTGCCAGCTTTTCTTTTGGAAAAATCCAGCAACGATCGCATCATTCTAGCTAGGCTCCCACTTTCTGCCAGGGTGAGTGGCTGCCAAGGGAGGCCATTTGCCATGGGAAAAAGAAGTCCTTTCCCCAGGGTCTGGGTGTCAGATGAAAGGTGGCCTTTGGGGCTCTAAGGACTTGTAGGGTAGTACTTACTGGCTAGAGTAGAGGAAATGGATTCTATTTGAATATCTGTCTAGAGGCTTTGCCCCACAGGTCCTGGTTGTCCTTGATGGGCTGCAGCTGTGAGCATTGAAGAGAACTGGGATAAAAGGGGGCGGCGTAGCCATTCAGGGAGAGCCTTGAAGGAGCCCTGAACTGGGAAAGAACAGCATGCAGAAGAAAGCGTCTGTGCTGTGAAGATCTGCAGCCATAAGAACACACCGAGGAGGTATGGACTTTAGCAATCTGAGAACAGCATGATGGGACTCTAGAGAAATAGAACAACAACAAGTGGCAGCTTTCGATTTGGAGCAATCCAGCAAAGCTTGCAAATTTCTTGCTGGGCACCACCCTCTTGGTCAGGGCGAGTGGCCAGAAATGGAGGCCATTTTCCATGAGGAAAACGAAGTCATTGGCCCAGGCTCTGGGTGTCAGATGAAAGGTGGCATCTGGGGCTCTAAGGACTTGCAGGGTCCTAGTTGCTGGCAGCTTTCGTTCTGGAAGGATCCAGCACAGTTTGTCGATTCCTGGCTTGGCACTGCCCTGCCTGCCAGGCCAAGTGGCCACAAATGAAGGCCATTTGCCATGGGAAAAACGAAGTCCTTTCCCCAGGGTCTCAGTAATATGTTCAAGGTGGCGTTTGAGGCTCTAAGTACATCCAGGGCCCTAGTTGCTGGCAGCTTTTCTTTTGGAAAAATCCAGCAACGATCGCATCATTCTAGCTAGGCTCCCACTTTCTGCCAGGGTGAGTGGCTGCCAAGGGAGGCCATTTGCCATGGGAAAAAGAAGTCCTTTCCCCAGGGTCTGGGTGTCAGATGAAAGGTGGCCTTTGGGGCTCTAAGGACTTGTAGGGTAGTACTTACTGGCTAGAGTAGAGGAAATGGATTCTATTTGAATATCTGTCTAGAGGCTTTGCCCCACAGGTCCTGGTTGTCCTTGATGGGCTGCAGCTGTGAGCATTGAAGAGAACTGGGATAAAAGGGGGCGGCGTAGCCATTCAGGGAGAGCCTTGAAGGAGCCCTGAACTGGGAAAGAACAGCATGCAGAAGAAAGCGTCTGTGCTGTGAAGATCTGCAGCCATAAGAACACACCGAGGAGGTATGGACTTTAGCAATCTGAGAACAGCATGATGGGACTCTAGAGAAATAGAACAACAACAAGTGGCAGCTTTAGATTTGGAGCAATCCAGCAAAGCTTGCAAATTTCTTGCTGGGCACCACCCTCTTGGTCAGGGTGAGAGGCCAGAAATGGAGGCCATTTTCCATGGGGAAAACGAAGTCATTGGCCCAGGCTCTGGGTGTCAGATGAAAGGTGGCGTCTGGGGCTCTAAGGACTTGCAGGGTCCTAGTTGCTGGCAGCTTTCGTTCTGGAAGGATCCAGCACAGTTTGTAGATTCCTGGCTTGGCACTGCCCTGCCTGCCAGGCCAAGTGGCCACAAATGAAGGCCATTTCCCATGGGAAAAAGAAGTCCTTTCCCCAGGGTCTCAGTAATATGTTCAAGGTGGCGTTTGAGGCTCTAAGTACTTCCAGGGCCCTAGTTGCTGCCAGCTTTTCTTTTGGAAAAATCCAGCAACGATCGCATCATTCTAGCTAGGCTCCCACTTTCTGCCAGGGTGAGTGGCTGCCAAGGGAGGCCATTTGCCATGGGAAAAAGAAGTCCTTTCCCCAGGGTCTGGGTGTCAGATGAAAGGTGGCCTTTGGGGCTCTAAGGACTTGTAGGGTAGTACTTACTGGCTAGAGTAGAGGAAATGGATTCTATTTGAATATCTGTCTAGAGGCTTTGCCCCACAGGTCCTGGTTGTCCTTGATGGGCTGCAGCTGTGAGCATTGAAGAGAACTGGGATAAAAGGGGGCGGCGTAGCCATTCAGGGAGAGCCTTGAAGGAGCCCTGAACTGGGAAAGAACAGCATGCAGAAGAAAGCGTCTGTGCTGTGAAGATCTGCAGCCATAAGAACACACCGAGGAGGTATGGACTTTAGCAATCTGAGAACAGCATGATGGGACTCTAGAGAAATAGAACAACAACAAGTGGCAGCTTTCGATTTGGAGCAATCCAGCAAAGCTTGCAAATTTCTTGCTGGGCACCACCCTCTTGGTCAGGGCGAGTGGCCAGAAATGGAGGCCATTTTCCATGAGGAAAACGAAGTCATTGGCCCAGGCTCTGGGTGTCAGATGAAAGGTGGCATCTGGGGCTCTAAGGACTTGCAGGGTCCTAGTTGCTGGCAGCTTTCGTTCTGGAAGGATCCAGCACAGTTTGTCGATTCCTGGCTTGGCACTGCCCTGCCTGCCAGGCCAAGTGGCCACAAATGAAGGCCATTTGCCATGGGAAAAACGAAGTCCTTTCCCCAGGGTCTCAGTAATATGTTCAAGGTGGCGTTTGAGGCTCTAAGTACATCCAGGGCCCTAGTTGCTGGCAGCTTTTCTTTTGGAAAAATCCAGCAACGATCGCATCATTCTAGCTAGGCTCCCACTTTCTGCCAGGGTGAGTGGCTGCCAAGGGAGGCCATTTGCCATGGGAAAAAGAAGTCCTTTCCCCAGGGTCTGGGTGTCAGATGAAAGGTGGCCTTTGGGGCTCTAAGGACTTGTAGGGTACTACTTACTGGCTAGAGTAGAGGAAATGGATTCTATTTGAATATCTGTCTAGAGGCTTTGCCCCACAGGTCCTGGTTGTCCTTGATGGGCTGCAGCTGTGAGCATTGAAGAGAACTGGGATAAAAGGGGGCGGCGTAGCCATTCAGGGAGAGCCTTGAAGGAGCCCTGAACTGGGAAAGAACAGCATGCAGAAGAAAGCGTCTGTGCTGTGAAGATCTGCAGCCATAAGAACACACCGAGGAGGTATGGACTTTAGCAATCTGAGAACAGCATGATGGGACTCTAGAGAAATAGAACAACAACAAGTGGCAGCTTTAGATTTGGAGCAATCCAGCAAAGCTTGCAAATTTCTTGCTGGGCACCACCCTCTTGGTCAGGGTGAGAGGCCAGAAATGGAGGCCATTTTCCATGGGGAAAACGAAGTCATTGGCCCAGGCTCTGGGTGTCAGATGAAAGGTGGCGTCTGGGGCTCTAAGGACTTGCAGGGTCCTAGTTGCTGGCAGCTTTCGTTCTGGAAGGATCCAGCACAGTTTGTAGATTCCTGGCTTGGCACTGCCCTGCCTGCCAGGCCAAGTGGCCACAAATGAAGGCCATTTCCCATGGGAAAAAGAAGTCCTTTCCCCAGGGTCTCAGTAATATGTTCAAGGTGGCGTTTGAGGCTCTAAGTACTTCCAGGGCCCTAGTTGCTGCCAGCTTTTCTTTTGGAAAAATCCAGCAACGATTGCATCATTCTAGCTAGGCTCCCACTTTCTGCCAGGGTGAGTGGCTGCCAAGGGAGGCCATTTGCCATGGGAAAAAGAAGTCCTTTCCCCAGGGTCTGGGTGTCAGATGAAAGGTGGCCTTTGGGGCTCTAAGGACTTGTAGGGTAGTACTTACTGGCTAGAGTAGAGGAAATGGATTCTATTTGAATATCTGTCTAGAGGCTTTGCCCCACAGGTCCTGGTTGTCCTTGATGGGCTGCAGCTGTGAGCATTGAAGAGAACTGGGATAAAAGGGGGCGGCTTAGCCATTCAGGGAGAGCCTTGAAGGAGCCCTGAACTGGGAAAGAACAGCATGCAGAAGAAAGCGTCTGTGCTGTGAAGATCTGCAGCCATAAGAACACACCGAGGAGGTATGGACTTTAGCAATCTGAGAACAGCATTATGGGACTCTAGAGAAATAGAACAACAACAAGTGGAAGCTTTAGATTTGGAGCAATCCAGCAAAGCTTGCAAATTTCTTGCTGGGCACCACCCTCTTGGTCAGGGTGAGAGGCCAGAAATGGAGGCCATTTTCCATGGGGAAAACGAAGTCATTGGCCCAGGCTCTGGGTGTCAGATGAAAGGTGGCGTCTGGGGCTCTAAGGACTTGCAGGGTCCTAGTTGCTGGCAGCTTTCGTTCTGGAAGGATCCAGCACAGTTTGAAGATTCCTGGCTTGGCACTGCCCTGCCTGCCAGGCCAAGTGGCCAGAAATGAAGGCCATTTGCCATGGGAAAAAGAAGTCCTTTCCCCAGGGTCTCAGTAATATGTTCAAGGTGGCGTTTGAGGCTCTAAGTACTTCCAGGGCCCTAGTTGCTGCCAGCTTTTCTTTTGGAAAAATCCAGCAACGATCGCATCATTCTAGCTAGGCTCCCACTTTCTGCCAGGGTGAGTGGCTGCCAAGGGAGGCCATTTGCCATGGGAAAAAGAAGTCCTTTCCCCAGGGTCTGGGTGTCAGATGAAAGGTGGCCTTTGGGGCTCTAAGGACTTGTAGGGTAGTACTTACTGGCTAGAGTAGAGGAAATGGATTCTATTTGAATATCTGTCTAGAGGCTTTGCCCCACAGGTCCTGGTTGTCCTTGATGGGCTGCAGCTGTGAGCATTGAAGAGAACTGGGATAAAAGGGGGCGGCGTAGCCATTCAGGGAGAGCCTTGAAGGAGCCCTGAACTGGGAAAGAACAGCATGCAGAAGAAAGCGTCTGTGCTGTGAAGATCTGCAGCCATAAGAACACACCGAGGAGGTATGGACTTTAGCAATCTGAGAACAGCATGATGGGACTCTAGAGAAATAGAACAACAACAAGTGGCAGCTTTAGATTTGGAGCAATCCAGTAAAGCTTGCAAATTTCTTGCTGGGCACCACCCTCTTGGTCAGGGCGAGTGGCCAGAAATGGAGGCCATTTTCCATGAGGAAAACGAAGTCATTGGCCCAGGCTCTGGGTGTCAGATGAAAGGTGGCATCTGGGGCTCTAAGGACTTGCAGGGTCCTAGTTGCTGGCAGCTTTCGTTCTGGAAGGATCCAGCACAGTTTGTAGATTCCTGGCTTGGCACTGCCCTGCCTGCCAGGCCAAGTGGCCACAAATGAAGGCCATTTTCCATGGGAAAAAGAAGTCCTTTCCCCAGGGTCTCAGTAATATGTTCAAGGTGGCGTTTGAGGCTCTAAGTACATCCAGGGCCCTAGTTGCTGGCAGCTTTTCTTTTGGAAAAATCCAGCAACGATCGCATCATTCTAGCTAGGCTCCCACTTTCTGCCAGGGTGAGTGGCTGCCAAGGGAGGCCATTTGCCATGGGAAAAAGAAGTCCTTTCCCCAGGGTCTGGGTGTCAGATGAAAGGTGGCCTTTGGGGTTCTGAGGACTTGTAGGGTAGTACTTACTGGCTAGAGTAGAGGAAATGGATTCTATTTGAATATCTGTCTAGAGGCTTTGCCCCACAGGTCCTGGTTGTCCTTGATGGGCTGCAGCTGTGAGCATTGAAGAGAACTGGGATAAAAGGGGGCGGCGTAGCCATTCAGGGAGAGCCTTGAAGGAGCCCTGAACTGGGAAAGAACAGCATGCAGAAGAAAGCGTCTGTGCTGTGAAGATCTGCAGCCATAAGAACACACCGAGGAGGTATGGACTTTAGCAATCTGAGAACAGCATGATGGGACTCTAGAGAAATAGAACAACAACAAGTGGCAGCTTTAGATTTGGAGCAATCCAGCAAAGCTTGCAAATTTCTTGCTGGGCACCACCCTCTTGGTCAGGGCGAGTGGCCAGAAATGGAGGCCATTTTCCATGGGGAAAACGAAGTCATTGGCCCAGGCTCTGGGTGTCAGATGACTGGTGGCATCTGGGGCTCTAAGGACTTGCAGGGTCCTAGTTGCTGGCAGCTTTCGTTCTGGAAGGATCCAGCACAGTTTGTAGATTCCTGGCTTGGCACTGCGCTGCCTGCCAGGCCAAGTGGCCACAAATGAAGGCCATTTCCCATGGGAAAAAGATGTCCTTTCCCCAGGGTCTCAGTAATATGTTCAAGGTGGCGTTTGAGGCTCTAAGTACTTCCAGGGCCCTAGTTGCTGGCAGCTTTTCTTTTGGAAAAATCCAGCAACGATTGCATCATTCTAGCTAGGCTCCCACTTTCTGCCAGGGTGAGTGGCTGCCAAGGGAGGCCATTTGCCATGGGAAAAAGAAGTCCTTTCCCCAGGGTCTGGGTGTCAGATGAAAGGTGGCCTTTGGGGTTCTGAGGACTTGTAGGGTAGTACTTACTGGCTAGAGTAGAGGAAATGGATTCTATTTGAATATCTGTCTAGAGGCTTTGCCCCACAGGTCCTGGTTGTCCTTGATGGGCTGCAGCTGTGAGCATTGAAGAGAACTGGGATAAAAGGGGGCGGCTTAGCCATTCAGGGAGAGCCTTGAAGGAGCCCTGAACTGGGAAAGAACAGCATGCAGAAGAAAGCGTCTGTGCTGTGAAGATCTGCAGCCATAAGAACACACCGAGGAGGTATGGACTTCAGCAATCTGAGAACAGCATGATGGGACTCTAGAGAAATAGAACAACAACAAGTGGCAGCTTTAGATTTGGAGCAATCCAGCAAAGCTTGCAAATTTCTTGCTGGGCACCACCCTCTTGGTCAGGGCGAGTGGCCAGAAATGGAGGCCATTTTCCATGGGGAAAACGAAGTCATTGGCCCAGGCTCTGGGTGTCAGATGACAGGTGGCATCTGGGGCTCTAAGGACTTGCAGGGTCCTAGTTGCTGGCAGCTTTCGTTCTGGAAGGATCCAGCACAGTTTGTAGATTCCTGGCTTGGCACTGCCCTGCCTGCCAGGCCAAGTGGCCAGAAATGAAGGCCATTTTCCATGGGAAAAACGAAGTCCTTTCCCCAGGGTCTCAGGAATATGTTCAAGGTGGCGTTTGAGGCTCTAAGTACTTCCAGGGCCCTAGTTGCTGCCAGCTTTTCTTTTGGAAAAATCCAGCAACGATTGCATCATTCTAGCTAGGCTCCCACTTTCTGCCAGGGTGAGTGGCTGCCAAGGGAGTCCATTTGCCATGGGAAAAAGAAGTCCTTTCCCCAGGGTCTGGGTGTCAGATGAAAGGTGGCCTTTGGGGTTCTGAGGACTTGTAGGGTAGTACTTACTGGCTAGAGTAGAGGAAATGGATTCTATTTGAATATCTGTCTAGAGGCTTTGCCCCACAGGTCCTGGTTGTCCTTGATGGGCTGCAGCTGTGAGCATTGAAGAGAACTGGGATAAAAGGGGGCGGCGTAGCCATTCAGGGAGAGCCTTGAAGGAGCCCTGAACTGGGAAAGAACAGCATGCAGAAGAAAGCGTCTGTGCTGTGAAGATCTGCAGCCATAGGAACACACCGAGGAGGTATGGACTTTAGCAATCTGAGAACAGCATTATGGAACTCTAGAGAAATAGAACAACAACAAGTGGCAGCTTTCGATTTGGAGCAATCCAGCAAAGCTTGCAAATTTCTTGCTGGGCACCACCCTCTTGGTCAGGGCAAGTGGCCAGAAATGGAGGCCATTTTCCATGGGGAAAACGAAGTCATTGGCCCAGGCTCTGGGTGTCAGATGACTGGTGGCATCTGGGGCTGTAAGGACTTGCAGGGTCCTAGTTGCTGGCAGCTTTTGTTCTGGAAGGATCCAGCACAGTTTGTAGATTCCTGGCTTGGCACTGCCCTGCCTGCCAGGCCAAGTGGCCAGAAATGAAGGCCATTTTCCATGGGAAAAACGAAGTCCTTTCCCCAGGGTCTCAGTAATATGTTCAAGGTGGCGTTTGAGGCTCTAAGTACTTCCAGGGCCCTAGTTGCTGCCAGCTTTTCTTTTGGAAAAATCCAGCAACGATTGCATCATTCTAGCTAGGCTCCCACTTTCTGCCAGGGTGAGTGGCTGCCAAGGGAGGCCATTTGCCATGGGAAAAAGAAGTCCTTTCCCCAGGGTCTGGGTGCCAGATGAAAGGTGGCCTTTGGGGTTCTGAGGACTTGTAGGGTAGTACTTACTGGCTAGAGTAGAGGAAATGGATTCTATTTGAATATCTGTCTAGAGGCTTTGCCCCACAGGTCCTGGTTGTCCTTGATGGGCTGCAGCTGTGAGCATTGAAGAGAACTGGGATAAAAGGGGGCGGCGTAGCCATTCAGGGAGAGCCTTGAAGGAGCCCTGAACTGGGAAAGAACAGCATGCAGAAGAAAGCGTCTGTGCTGTGAAGATCTGCAGCCATAAGAACACACCGAGGAGGTATGGACTTTAGCAATCTGAGAACAGCATTATGGGACTCTAGAGAAATAGAACAACAACAAGTGGCAGCTTTAGATTTGGAGCAATCCAGCAAAGCTTGCAAATTTCTTGCTGGGCACCACCCTCTTGGTCAGGGCGAGTGGCCAGAAATGGAGGCCATTTTCCATGGGGAAAACGAAGTCATTGGCCCAGGCTCTGGGTGTCAGATGACAGGTGGCATCTGGGGCTCTAAGGACTTGCAGGGTCCTAGTTGCTGTCAGCTTTCGTTCTGGAAGGATCCAGCACAGTTTGTAGATTCCTGGCTTGGCACTGCCCTGCCTGCCAGGCCAAGTGGCCACAAATGAAGGCCATTTCCCATGGGAAAAAGATGTCCTTTCCCCAGGGTCTCAGTAATATGTTCAAGGTGGCGTTTGAGGCTCTAAGTACTTCCAGGGCCCTAGTTGCTGCCAGCTTTTCTTTTGGAAAAATCCAGCAACGATTGCATCATTCTAGCTAGGCTCCCACTTTCTGCCAGGGTGAGTGGCTGCCAAGGGAGGCCATTTGCCATGGGAAAAAGAAGTCCTTTCCCCAGGGTCTGGGTGCCAGATGAAAGGTGGCCTTTGGGGTTCTGAGGACTTGTAGGGTAGTACTTACTGGCTAGAGTAGAGGAAATGGATTCTATTTGAATATCTGTCTAGAGGCTTTGCCCCACAGGTCCTGGTTGTCCTTGATGGGCTGCAGCTGTGAGCATTGAAGAGAACTGGGATAAAAGGGGGCGGCGTAGCCATTCAGGGAGAGCCTTGAAGGAGCCCTGAACTGGGAAAGAACAGCATGCAGAAGAAAGCGTCTGTGCTGTGAAGATCTGCAGCCATAAGAACACACCGAGGAGGTATGGACTTTAGCAATCTGAGAACAGCATGATGGGACTCTAGAGAAATAGAACAACAACAAGTGGCAGCTTTAGATTTGGAGCAATCCAGCAAAGCTTGCAAATTTCTTGCTGGGCACCACCCTCTTGGTCAGGGCGAGTGGCCAGAAATGGAGGCCATTTTCCATGGGGAAAACGAAGTCATTGGCCCAGGCTCTGGGTGTCAGATGACTGGTGGCATCTGGGGCTCTAAGGACTTGCAGGGTCCTAGTTGCTGGCAGCTTTCGTTCTGGAAGGATCCAGCACAGTTTGTAGATTCCTGGCTTGGCACTGCGCTGCCTGCCAGGCCAAGTGGCCACAAATGAAGGCCATTTCCCATGGGAAAAAGATGTCCTTTCCCCAGGGTCTCAGTAATATGTTCAAGGTGGCGTTTGAGGCTCTAAGTACTTCCAGGGCCCTAGTTGCTGGCAGCTTTTCTTTTGGAAAAATCCAGCAACGATTGCATCATTCTACCTAGGCTCCCACTTTCTGCCAGGGTGAGTGGCTGCCAAGGGAGGCCATTTGCCATGGGAAAAAGAAGTCCTTTCCCCAGGGTCTGGGTGTCAGATGAAAGGTGGCCTTTGGGGTTCTGAGGACTTGTAGGGTAGTACTTACTGGCTAGAGTAGAGGAAATGGATTCTATTTGAATATCTGTCTAGAGGCTTTGCCCCACAGGTCCTGGTTGTCCTTGATGGGCTGCAGCTGTGAGCATTGAAGAGAACTGGGATAAAAGGGGGCGGCTTAGCCATTCAGGGAGAGCCTTGAAGGAGCCCTGAACTGGGAAAGAACAGCATGCAGAAGAAAGCGTCTGTGCTGTGAAGATCTGCAGCCATAAGAACACACCGAGGAGGTATGGACTTCAGCAATCTGAGAACAGCATGATGGGACTCTAGAGAAATAGAACAACAACAAGTGGCAGCTTTAGATTTGGAGCAATCCAGCAAAGCTTGCAAATTTCTTGCTGGGCACCACCCTCTTGGTCAGGGCGAGTGGCCAGAAATGGAGGCCATTTTCCATGGGGAAAACGAAGTCATTGGCCCAGGCTCTGGGTGTCAGATGACAGGTGGCATCTGGGGCTCTAAGGACTTGCAGGGTCCTAGTTGCTGGCAGCTTTCGTTCTGGAAGGATCCAGCACAGTTTGTAGATTCCTGGCTTGGCACTGCCCTGCCTGCCAGGCCAAGTGGCCACAAATGAAGGCCATTTGCCATGGGAAAAACGAAGTCCTTTCCCCAGGGTCTCAGGAATATGTTCAAGGTGGCGTTTGAGGCTCTAAGTACTTCCAGGGCCCTAGTTGCTGCCAGCTTTTCTTTTGGAAAAATCCAGCAACGATTGCATCATTCTAGCTAGGCTCCCACTTTCTGCCAGGGTGAGTGGCTGCCAAGGGAGGCCATTTGCCATGGGAAAAAGAAGTCCTTTCCCCAGGGTCTGGGTGTCAGATGAAAGGTGGCCTTTGGGGTTCTGAGGACTTGTAGGGTAGTACTTACTGGCTAGAGTAGAGGAAATGGATTCTATTTGAATATCTGTCTAGAGGCTTTGCCCCACAGGTCCTGGTTGTCCTTGATGGGCTGCAGCTGTGAGCATTGAAGAGAACTGGGATAAAAGGGGGCGGCGTAGCCATTCAGGGAGAGCCTTGAAGGAGCCCTGAACTGGGAAAGAACAGCATGCAGAAGAAAGCGTCTGTGCTGTGAAGATCTGCAGCCATAAGAACACACCGAGGAGGTATGGACTTTAGCAATCTGAGAACAGCATGATGGGACTCTAGAGAAATAGAACAACAACAAGTGGCAGCTTTAGATTTGGAGCAATCCAGCAAAGCTTGCAAATTTCTTGCTGGGCACCACCCTCTTGGTCAGGGCGAGTGGCCAGAAATGGAGGCCATTTTCCATGGGGAAAACGAAGTCATTGGCCCAGGCTCTGGGTGTCAGATGACAGGTGGCATCTGGGGCTCTAAGGACTTGCAGGGTCCTAGTTGCTGGCAGCTTTTGTTCTGGAAGGATCCAGCACAGTTTGTAGATTCCTGGCTTGGCACTGCCCTGCCTGCCAGGCCAAGTGGCCCCAAATGAAGGCCATTTCCCATGGGAAAAAGATGTCCTTTCCCCAGGGTCTCAGTAATATGTTCAAGGTGGCGTTTGAGGCTCTAAGTACTTCCAGGGCCCTAGTTGCTGCCAGCTTTTCTTTTGGAAAAATCCAGCAACGATTGCATCATTCTAGCTAGGCTCCCACTTTCTGCCAGGGTGAGTGGCTGCCAAGGGAGGCCATTTGCCATGGGAAAAAGAAGTCCTTTCCCCAGGGTCTGGGTGCCAGATGAAAGGTGGCCTTTGGGGTTCTGAGGACTTGTAGGGTAGTACTTACTGGCTAGAGTAGAGGAAATGGATTCTATTTGAATATCTGTCTAGAGGCTTTGCCCCACAGGTCCTGGTTGTCCTTGATGGGCTGCAGCTGTGAGCATTGAAGAGAACTGGGATAAAAGGGGGCGGCGTAGCCATTCAGGGAGAGCCTTGAAGGAGCCCTGAACTGGGAAAGAACAGCATGCAGAAGAAAGCGTCTGTGCTGTGAAGATCTGCAGCCATAAGAACACACCGAGGAGGTATGGACTTTAGCAATCTGAGAACAGCATTATGGGACTCTAGAGAAATAGAACAACAACAAGTGGCAGCTTTCGATTTGGAGCAATCCAGCAAAGCTTGCAAATTTCTTGCTGGGCACCACCCTCTTGGTCAGGGCGAGTGGCCAGAAATGGAGGCCATTTTCCATGGGGAAAACGAAGTCATTGGCCCAGGCTCTGGGTGTCAGATGACTGGTGGCATCTGGGGCTCTAAGGACTTGCAGGGTCCTAGTTGCTGGCAGCTTTCGTTCTGGAAGGATCCAGCAGAGTTTGTCGATTCCTGGCTTGGCACTGCCCTGCCTGCCAGGCCAAGTGGCCAGAAATGAAGGCCATTTTCCATGGGAAAAACGAAGTCCTTTCCCCAGGGTCTCAGGAATATGTTCAAGGTGGCGTTTGAGGCTCTAAGTACTTCCAGGGCCCTAGTTGCTGCCAGCTTTTCTTTTGGAAAAATCCAGCAACGATTGCATCATTCTAGCTAGGCTCCCACTTTCTGCCAGGGTGAGTGGCTGCCAAGGGAGGCCATTTGCCATGGGAAAAAGAAGTCCTTTCCCCAGGGTCTGGGTGTCAGATGAATGGTGGCCTTTGGGGTTCTGAGGACTTGTAGGGTAGTACTTACTGGCTAGAGTAGAGGAAATGGATTCTATTTGAATATCTGTCTAGAGGCTTTGCCCCACAGGTCCTGGTTGTCCTTGATGGGCTGCAGCTGTGAGCATTGAAGAGAACTGGGATAAAAGGGGGCGGCGTAGCCATTCAGGGAGAGCCTTGAAGGAGCCCTGAACTGGGAAAGAACAGCATGCAGAAGAAAGCGTCTGTGCTGTGAAGATCTGCAGCCATAAGAACACACCGAGGAGGTATGGACTTTAGCAATCTGAGAACAGCATGATGGGACTCTAGAGAAATAGAACAACAACAAGTGGAAGCTTTAGATTTGGAGCAATCCAGCAAAGCTTGCAAATTTCTTGCTGGGCACCACCCTCTTGGTCAGGGTGAGAGGCCAGAAATGGAGGCCATTTTCCATGGGGAAAACGAAGTCATTGGCCCAGGCTCTGGGTGTCAGATGAAAGGTGGCGTCTGGGGCTCTAAGGACTTGCAGGGTCCTAGTTGCTGGCAGCTTTCGTTCTGGAAGGATCCAGCACAGTTTGAAGATTCCTGGCTTGGCACTGCCCTGCCTGCCAGGCCAAGTGGCCAGAAATGAAGGCCATTTGCCATGGGAAAAAGAAGTCCTTTCCCCAGGGTCTCAGTAATATGTTCAAGGTGGCGTTTGAGGCTCTAAGTACTTCCAGGGCCCTAGTTGCTGCCAGCTTTTCTTTTGGAAAAATCCAGCAACGATCGCATCATTCTAGCTAGGCTCCCACTTTCTGCCAGGGTGAGTGGCTGCCAAGGGAGGCCATTTGCCATGGGAAAAAGAAGTCCTTTCCCCAGGGTCTGGGTGTCAGATGAAAGGTGGCCTTTGGGGCTCTAAGGACTTGTAGGGTAGTACTTACTGGCTAGAGTAGAGGAAATGGATTCTATTTGAATATCTGTCTAGAGGCTTTGCCCCACAGGTCCTGGTTGTCCTTGATGGGCTGCAGCTGTGAGCATTGAAGAGAACTGGGATAAAAGGGGGCGGCGTAGCCATTCAGGGAGAGCCTTGAAGGAGCCCTGAACTGGGAAAGAACAGCATGCAGAAGAAAGCGTCTGTGCTGTGAAGATCTGCAGCCATAAGAACACACCGAGGAGGTATGGACTTTAGCAATCTGAGAACAGCATGATGGGACTCTAGAGAAATAGAACAACAACAAGTGGCAGCTTTAGATTTGGAGCAATCCAGTAAAGCTTGCAAATTTCTTGCTGGGCACCACCCTCTTGGTCAGGGCGAGTGGCCAGAAATGGAGGCCATTTTCCATGAGGAAAACGAAGTCATTGGCCCAGGCTCTGGGTGTCAGATGAAAGGTGGCATCTGGGGCTCTAAGGACTTGCAGGGTCCTAGTTGCTGGCAGCTTTCGTTCTGGAAGGATCCAGCACAGTTTGTAGATTCCTGGCTTGGCACTGCCCTGCCTGCCAGGCCAAGTGGCCACAAATGAAGGCCATTTTCCATGGGAAAAAGAAGTCCTTTCCCCAGGGTCTCAGTAATATGTTCAAGGTGGCGTTTGAGGCTCTAAGTACATCCAGGGCCCTAGTTGCTGGCAGCTTTTCTTTTGGAAAAATCCAGCAACGATCGCATCATTCTAGCTAGGCTCCCACTTTCTGCCAGGGTGAGTGGCTGCCAAGGGAGGCCATTTGCCATGGGAAAAAGAAGTCCTTTCCCCAGGGTCTGGGTGTCAGATGAAAGGTGGCCTTTGGGGTTCTGAGGACTTGTAGGGTAGTACTTACTGGCTAGAGTAGAGGAAATGGATTCTATTTGAATATCTGTCTAGAGGCTTTGCCCCACAGGTCCTGGTTGTCCTTGATGGGCTGCAGCTGTGAGCATTGAAGAGAACTGGGATAAAAGGGGGCGGCGTAGCCATTCAGGGAGAGCCTTGAAGGAGCCCTGAACTGGGAAAGAACAGCATGCAGAAGAAAGCGTCTGTGCTGTGAAGATCTGCAGCCATAAGAACACACCGAGGAGGTATGGACTTTAGCAATCTGAGAACAGCATGATGGGACTCTAGAGAAATAGAACAACAACAAGTGGCAGCTTTAGATTTGGAGCAATCCAGCAAAGCTTGCAAATTTCTTGCTGGGCACCACCCTCTTGGTCAGGGCGAGTGGCCAGAAATGGAGGCAATTTTCCATGGGGAAAACGAAGTCATTGGCCCAGGCTCTGGGTGTCAGATGACTGGTGGCATCTGGGGCTCTAAGGACTTGCAGGGTCCTAGTTGCTGGCAGCTTTCGTTCTGGAAGGATCCAGCACAGTTTGTAGATTCCTGGCTTGGCACTGCGCTGCCTGCCAGGCCAAGTGGCCACAAATGAAGGCCATTTCCCATGGGAAAAAGATGTCCTTTCCCCAGGGTCTCAGTAATATGTTCAAGGTGGCGTTTGAGGCTCTAAGTACTTCCAGGGCCCTAGTTGCTGGCAGCTTTTCTTTTGGAAAAATCCAGCAACGATTGCATCATTCTAGCTAGGCTCCCACTTTCTGCCAGGGTGAGTGGCTGCCAAGGGAGGCCATTTGCCATGGGAAAAAGAAGTCCTTTCCCCAGGGTCTGGGTGTCAGATGAAAGGTGGCCTTTGGGGTTCTGAGGACTTGTAGGGTAGTACTTACTGGCTAGAGTAGAGGAAATGGATTCTATTTGAATATCTGTCTAGAGGCTTTGCCCCACAGGTCCTGGTTGTCCTTGATGGGCTGCAGCTGTGAGCATTGAAGAGAACTGGGATAAAAGGGGGCGGCTTAGCCATTCAGGGAGAGCCTTGAAGGAGCCCTGAACTGGGAAAGAACAGCATGCAGAAGAAAGCGTCTGTGCTGTGAAGATCTGCAGCCATAAGAACACACCGAGGAGGTATGGACTTCAGCAATCTGAGAACAGCATGATGGGACTCTAGAGAAATAGAACAACAACAAGTGGCAGCTTTAGATTTGGAGCAATCCAGCAAAGCTTGCAAATTTCTTGCTGGGCACCACCCTCTTGGTCAGGGCGAGTGGCCAGAAATGGAGGCCATTTTCCATGGGGAAAACGAAGTCATTGGCCCAGGCTCTGGGTGTCAGATGACAGGTGGCATCTGGGGCTCTAAGGACTTGCAGGGTCCTAGTTGCTGGCAGCTTTCGTTCTGGAAGGATCCAGCACAGTTTGTAGATTCCTGGCTTGGCACTGCCCTGCCTGCCAGGCCAAGTGGCCACAAATGAAGGCCATTTGCCATGGGAAAAACGAAGTCCTTTCCCCAGGGTCTCAGGAATATGTTCAAGGTGGCGTTTGAGGCTCTAAGTACTTCCAGGGCCCTAGTTGCTGCCAGCTTTTCTTTTGGAAAAATCCAGCAACGATTGCATCATTCTAGCTAGGCTCCCACTTTCTGCCAGGGTGAGTGGCTGCCAAGGGAGGCCATTTGCCATGGGAAAAAGAAGTCCTTTCCCCAGGGTCTGGGTGTCAGATGAAAGGTGGCCTTTGGGGTTCTGAGGACTTGTAGGGTAGTACTTACTGGCTAGAGTAGAGGAAATGGATTCTATTTGAATATCTGTCTAGAGGCTTTGCCCCACAGGTCCTGGTTGTCCTTGATGGGCTGCAGCTGTGAGCATTGAAGAGAACTGGGATAAAAGGGGGCGGCGTAGCCATTCAGGGAGAGCCTTGAAGGAGCCCTGAACTGGGAAAGAACAGCATGCAGAAGAAAGCGTCTGTGCTGTGAAGATCTGCAGCCATAAGAACACACCGAGGAGGTATGGACTTTAGCAATCTGAGAACAGCATGATGGGACTCTAGAGAAATAGAACAACAACAAGTGGCAGCTTTAGATTTGGAGCAATCCAGCAAAGCTTGCAAATTTCTTGCTGGGCACCACCCTCTTGGTCAGGGCGAGTGGCCAGAAATGGAGGCCATTTTCCATGGGGAAAACGAAGTCATTGGCCCAGGCTCTGGGTGTCAGATGACAGGTGGCATCTGGGGCTCTAAGGACTTGCAGGGTCCTAGTTGCTGGCAGCTTTTGTTCTGGAAGGATCCAGCACAGTTTGTAGATTCCTGGCTTGGCACTGCCCTGCCTGCCAGGCCAAGTGGCCCCAAATGAAGGCCATTTCCCATGGGAAAAAGATGTCCTTTCCCCAGGGTCTCAGTAATATGTTCAAGGTGGCGTTTGAGGCTCTAAGTACTTCCAGGGCCCTAGTTGCTGCCAGCTTTTCTTTTGGAAAAATCCAGCAACGATTGCATCATTCTAGCTAGGCTCCCACTTTCTGCCAGGGTGAGTGGCTGCCAAGGGAGGCCATTTGCCATGGGAAAAAGAAGTCCTTTCCCCAGGGTCTGGGTGCCAGATGAAAGGTGGCCTTTGGGGTTCTGAGGACTTGTAGGGTAGTACTTACTGGCTAGAGTAGAGGAAATGGATTCTATTTGAATATCTGTCTAGAGGCTTTGCCCCACAGGTCCTGGTTGTCCTTGATGGGCTGCAGCTGTGAGCATTGAAGAGAACTGGGATAAAAGGGGGCGGCGTAGCCATTCAGGGAGAGCCTTGAAGGAGCCCTGAACTGGGAAAGAACAGCATGCAGAAGAAAGCGTCTGTGCTGTGAAGATCTGCAGCCATAAGAACACACCGAGGAGGTATGGACTTTAGCAATCTGAGAACAGCATTATGGGACTCTAGAGAAATAGAACAACAACAAGTGGCAGCTTTCGATTTGGAGCAATCCAGCAAAGCTTGCAAATTTCTTGCTGGGCACCACCCTCTTGGTCAGGGCGAGTGGCCAGAAATGGAGGCCATTTTCCATGGGGAAAACGAAGTCATTGGCCCAGGCTCTGGGTGTCAGATGACTGGTGGCATCTGGGGCTCTAAGGACTTGCAGGGTCCTAGTTGCTGGCAGCTTTCGTTCTGGAAGGATCCAGCAGAGTTTGTCGATTCCTGGCTTGGCACTGCCCTGCCTGCCAGGCCAAGTGGCCAGAAATGAAGGCCATTTTCCATGGGAAAAACGAAGTCCTTTCCCCAGGGTCTCAGGAATATGTTCAAGGTGGCGTTTGAGGCTCTAAGTACTTCCAGGGCCCTAGTTGCTGCCAGCTTTTCTTTTGGAAAAATCCAGCAACGATTGCATCATTCTAGCTAGGCTCCCACTTTCTGCCAGGGTGAGTGGCTGCCAAGGGAGGCCATTTGCCATGGGAAAAAGAAGTCCTTTCCCCAGGGTCTGGGTGTCAGATGAATGGTGGCCTTTGGGGTTCTGAGGACTTGTAGGGTAGTACTTACTGGCTAGAGTAGAGGAAATGGATTCTATTTGAATATCTGTCTAGAGGCTTTGCCCCACAGGTCCTGGTTGTCCTTGATGGGCTGCAGCTGTGAGCATTGAAGAGAACTGGGATAAAAGGGGGCGGCGTAGCCATTCAGGGAGAGCCTTGAAGGAGCCCTGAACTGGGAAAGAACAGCATGCAGAAGAAAGCGTCTGTGCTGTGAAGATCTGCAGCCATAAGAACACACCGAGGAGGTATGGACTTTAGCAATCTGAGAACAGCATGATGGGACTCTAGAGAAATAGAACAACAACAAGTGGAAGCTTTAGATTTGGAGCAATCCAGCAAAGCTTGCAAATTTCTTGCTGGGCACCACCCTCTTGGTCAGGGTGAGAGGCCAGAAATGGAGGCCATTTTCCATGGGGAAAACGAAGTCATTGGCCCAGGCTCTGGGTGTCAGATGAAAGGTGGCGTCTGGGGCTCTAAGGACTTGCAGGGTCCTAGTTGCTGGCAGCTTTCGTTCTGGAAGGATCCAGCACAGTTTGAAGATTCCTGGCTTGGCACTGCCCTGCCTGCCAGGCCAAGTGGCCAGAAATGAAGGCCATTTGCCATGGGAAAAAGAAGTCCTTTCCCCAGGGTCTCAGTAATATGTTCAAGGTGGCGTTTGAGGCTCTAAGTACTTCCAGGGCCCTAGTTGCTGCCAGCTTTTCTTTTGGAAAAATCCAGCAACGATCGCATCATTCTAGCTAGGCTCCCACTTTCTGCCAGGGTGAGTGGCTGCCAAGGGAGGCCATTTGCCATGGGAAAAAGAAGTCCTTTCCCCAGGGTCTGGGTGTCAGATGAAAGGTGGCCTTTGGGGCTCTAAGGACTTGTAGGGTAGTACTTACTGGCTAGAGTAGAGGAAATGGATTCTATTTGAATATCTGTCTAGAGGCTTTGCCCCACAGGTCCTGGTTGTCCTTGATGGGCTGCAGCTGTGAGCATTGAAGAGAACTGGGATAAAAGGGGGCGGCGTAGCCATTCAGGGAGAGCCTTGAAGGAGCCCTGAACTGGGAAAGAACAGCATGCAGAAGAAAGCGTCTGTGCTGTGAAGATCTGCAGCCATAAGAACACACCGAGGAGGTATGGACTTTAGCAATCTGAGAACAGCATGATGGGACTCTAGAGAAATAGAACAACAACAAGTGGCAGCTTTAGATTTGGAGCAATCCAGTAAAGCTTGCAAATTTCTTGCTGGGCACCACCCTCTTGGTCAGGGCGAGTGGCCAGAAATGGAGGCCATTTTCCATGAGGAAAACGAAGTCATTGGCCCAGGCTCTGGGTGTCAGATGAAAGGTGGCATCTGGGGCTCTAAGGACTTGCAGGGTCCTAGTTGCTGGCAGCTTTCGTTCTGGAAGGATCCAGCACAGTTTGTAGATTCCTGGCTTGGCACTGCCCTGCCTGCCAGGCCAAGTGGCCACAAATGAAGGCCATTTTCCATGGGAAAAAGAAGTCCTTTCCCCAGGGTCTCAGTAATATGTTCAAGGTGGCGTTTGAGGCTCTAAGTACATCCAGGGCCCTAGTTGCTGGCAGCTTTTCTTTTGGAAAAATCCAGCAACGATCGCATCATTCTAGCTAGGCTCCCACTTTCTGCCAGGGTGAGTGGCTGCCAAGGGAGGCCATTTGCCATGGGAAAAAGAAGTCCTTTCCCCAGGGTCTGGGTGTCAGATGAAAGGTGGCCTTTGGGGTTCTGAGGACTTGTAGGGTAGTACTTACTGGCTAGAGTAGAGGAAATGGATTCTATTTGAATATCTGTCTAGAGGCTTTGCCCCACAGGTCCTGGTTGTCCTTGATGGGCTGCAGCTGTGAGCATTGAAGAGAACTGGGATAAAAGGGGGCGGCGTAGCCATTCAGGGAGAGCCTTGAAGGAGCCCTGAACTGGGAAAGAACAGCATGCAGAAGAAAGCGTCTGTGCTGTGAAGATCTGCAGCCATAAGAACACACCGAGGAGGTATGGACTTTAGCAATCTGAGAACAGCATGATGGGACTCTAGAGAAATAGAACAACAACAAGTGGCAGCTTTAGATTTGGAGCAATCCAGCAAAGCTTGCAAATTTCTTGCTGGGCACCACCCTCTTGGTCAGGGCGAGTGGCCAGAAATGGAGGCAATTTTCCATGGGGAAAACGAAGTCATTGGCCCAGGCTCTGGGTGTCAGATGACTGGTGGCATCTGGGGCTCTAAGGACTTGCAGGGTCCTAGTTGCTGGCAGCTTTCGTTCTGGAAGGATCCAGCACAGTTTGTAGATTCCTGGCTTGGCACTGCGCTGCCTGCCAGGCCAAGTGGCCACAAATGAAGGCCATTTCCCATGGGAAAAAGATGTCCTTTCCCCAGGGTCTCAGTAATATGTTCAAGGTGGCGTTTGAGGCTCTAAGTACTTCCAGGGCCCTAGTTGCTGGCAGCTTTTCTTTTGGAAAAATCCAGCAACGATTGCATCATTCTAGCTAGGCTCCCACTTTCTGCCAGGGTGAGTGGCTGCCAAGGGAGGCCATTTGCCATGGGAAAAAGAAGTCCTTTCCCCAGGGTCTGGGTGTCAGATGAAAGGTGGCCTTTGGGGTTCTGAGGACTTGTAGGGTAGTACTTACTGGCTAGAGTAGAGGAAATGGATTCTATTTGAATATCTGTCTAGAGGCTTTGCCCCACAGGTCCTGGTTGTCCTTGATGGGCTGCAGCTGTGAGCATTGAAGAGAACTGGGATAAAAGGGGGCGGCTTAGCCATTCAGGGAGAGCCTTGAAGGAGCCCTGAACTGGGAAAGAACAGCATGCAGAAGAAAGCGTCTGTGCTGTGAAGATCTGCAGCCATAAGAACACACCGAGGAGGTATGGACTTCAGCAATCTGAGAACAGCATGATGGGACTCTAGAGAAATAGAACAACAACAAGTGGCAGCTTTAGATTTGGAGCAATCCAGCAAAGCTTGCAAATTTCTTGCTGGGCACCACCCTCTTGGTCAGGGCGAGTGGCCAGAAATGGAGGCCATTTTCCATGGGGAAAACGAAGTCATTGGCCCAGGCTCTGGGTGTCAGATGACAGGTGGCATCTGGGGCTCTAAGGACTTGCAGGGTCCTAGTTGCTGGCAGCTTTCGTTCTGGAAGGATCCAGCACAGTTTGTAGATTCCTGGCTTGGCACTGCCCTGCCTGCCAGGCCAAGTGGCCACAAATGAAGGCCATTTGCCATGGGAAAAACGAAGTCCTTTCCCCAGGGTCTCAGGAATATGTTCAAGGTGGCGTTTGAGGCTCTAAGTACTTCCAGGGCCCTAGTTGCTGCCAGCTTTTCTTTTGGAAAAATCCAGCAACGATTGCATCATTCTAGCTAGGCTCCCACTTTCTGCCAGGGTGAGTGGCTGCCAAGGGAGGCCATTTGCCATGGGAAAAAGAAGTCCTTTCCCCAGGGTCTGGGTGCCAGATGAAAGGTGGCCTTTGGGGTTCTGAGGACTTGTAGGGTAGTACTTACTGGCTAGAGTAGAGGAAATGGATTCTATTTGAATATCTGTCTAGAGGCTTTGCCCCACAGGTCCTGGTTGTCCTTGATGGGCTGCAGCTGTGAGCATTGAAGAGAACTGGGATAAAAGGGGGCGGCGTAGCCATTCAGGGAGAGCCTTGAAGGAGCCCTGAACTGGGAAAGAACAGCATGCAGAAGAAAGCGTCTGTGCTGTGAAGATCTGCAGCCATAAGAACACACCGAGGAGGTATGGACTTTAGCAATCTGAGAACAGCATGATGGGACTCTAGAGAAATAGAACAACAACAAGTGGCAGCTTTAGATTTGGAGCAATCCAGCAAAGCTTGCAAATTTCTTGCTGGGCACCACCCTCTTGGTCAGGGCGAGTGGCCAGAAATGGAGGCCATTTTCCATGGGGAAAACGAAGTCATTGGCCCAGGCTCTGGGTGTCAGATGACAGGTGGCATCTGGGGCTCTAAGGACTTGCAGGGTCCTAGTTGCTGTCAGCTTTCGTTCTGGAAGGATCCAGCACAGTTTGTAGATTCCTGGCTTGGCACTGCCCTGCCTGCCAGGCCAAGTGGCCACAAATGAAGGCCATTTCCCATGGGAAAAAGATGTCCTTTCCCCAGGGTCTCAGTAATATGTTCAAGGTGGCGTTTGAGGCTCTAAGTACTTCCAGGGCCCTAGTTGCTGCCAGCTTTTCTTTTGGAAAAATCCAGCAACGATTGCATCATTCTAGCTAGGCTCCCACTTTCTGCCAGGGTGAGTGGCTGCCAAGGGAGGCCATTTGCCATGGGAAAAAGAAGTCCTTTCCCCAGGGTCTGGGTGCCAGATGAAAGGTGGCCTTTGGGGTTCTGAGGACTTGTAGGGTAGTACTTACTGGCTAGAGTAGAGGAAATGGATTCTATTTGAATATCTGTCTAGAGGCTTTGCCCCACAGGTCCTGGTTGTCCTTGATGGGCTGCAGCTGTGAGCATTGAAGAGAACTGGGATAAAAGGGGGCGGCGTAGCCATTCAGGGAGAGCCTTGAAGGAGCCCTGAAGTGGGAAAGAACAGCATGCAGAAGAAAGCGTCTGTGCTGTGAAGATCTGCAGCCATAAGAACACACCGAGGAGGTATGGACTTTAGCAATCTGAGAACAGCATGATGGGACTCTAGAGAAATAGAACAACAACAAGTGGCAGCTTTAGATTTGGAGCAATCCAGCAAAGCTTGCAAATTTCTTGCTGGGCACCACCCTCTTGGTCAGGGCGAGTGGCCAGAAATGGAGGCCATTTTCCATGGGGAAAACGAAGTCATTGGCCCAGGCTCTGGGTGTCAGATGACTGGTGGCATCTGGGGCTCTAAGGACTTGCAGGGTCCTAGTTGCTGGCAGCTTTCGTTCTGGAAGGATCCAGCACAGTTTGTAGATTCCTGGCTTGGCACTGCGCTGCCTGCCAGGCCAAGTGGCCACAAATGAAGGCCATTTCCCATGGGAAAAAGATGTCCTTTCCCCAGGGTCTCAGTAATATGTTCAAGGTGGCGTTTGAGGCTCTAAGTACTTCCAGGGCCCTAGTTGCTGGCAGCTTTTCTTTTGGAAAAATCCAGCAACGATTGCATCATTCTAGCTAGGCTCCCACTTTCTGCCAGGGTGAGTGGCTGCCAAGGGAGGCCATTTGCCATGGGAAAAAGAAGTCCTTTCCCCAGGGTCTGGGTGTCAGATGAAAGGTGGCCTTTGGGGTTCTGAGGACTTGTAGGGTAGTACTTACTGGCTAGAGTAGAGGAAATGGATTCTATTTGAATATCTGTCTAGAGGCTTTGCCCCACAGGTCCTGGTTGTCCTTGATGGGCTGCAGCTGTGAGCATTGAAGAGAACTGGGATAAAAGGGGGCGGCTTAGCCATTCAGGGAGAGCCTTGAAGGAGCCCTGAACTGGGAAAGAACAGCATGCAGAAGAAAGCGTCTGTGCTGTGAAGATCTGCAGCCATAAGAACACACCGAGGAGGTATGGACTTCAGCAATCTGAGAACAGCATGATGGGACTCTAGAGAAATAGAACAACAACAAGTGGCAGCTTTAGATTTGGAGCAATCCAGCAAAGCTTGCAAATTTCTTGCTGGGCACCACCCTCTTGGTCAGGGCGAGTGGCCAGAAATGGAGGCCATTTTCCATGGGGAAAACGAAGTCATTGGCCCAGGCTCTGGGTGTCAGATGACAGGTGGCATCTGGGGCTCTAAGGACTTGCAGGGTCCTAGTTGCTGGCAGCTTTCGTTCTGGAAGGATCCAGCACAGTTTGTAGATTCCTGGCTTGGCACTGCCCTGCCTGCCAGGCCAAGTGGCCACAAATGAAGGCCATTTGCCATGGGAAAAACGAAGTCCTTTCCCCAGGGTCTCAGGAATATGTTCAAGGTGGCGTTTGAGGCTCTAAGTACTTCCAGGGCCCTAGTTGCTGCCAGCTTTTCTTTTGGAAAAATCCAGCAACGATTGCATCATTCTAGCTAGGCTCCCACTTTCTGCCAGGGTGAGTGGCTGCCAAGGGAGGCCATTTGCCATGGGAAAAAGAAGTCCTTTCCCCAGGGTCTGGGTGTCAGATGAAAGGTGGCCTTTGGGGTTCTGAGGACTTGTAGGGTAGTACTTACTGGCTAGAGTAGAGGAAATGGATTCTATTTGAATATCTGTCTAGAGGCTTTGCCCCACAGGTCCTGGTTGTCCTTGATGGGCTGCAGCTGTGAGCATTGAAGAGAACTGGGATAAAAGGGGGCGGCGTAGCCATTCAGGGAGAGCCTTGAAGGAGCCCTGAACTGGGAAAGAACAGCATGCAGAAGAAAGCGTCTGTGCTGTGAAGATCTGCAGCCATAAGAACACACCGAGGAGGTATGGACTTTAGCAATCTGAGAACAGCATTATGGGACTCTAGAGAAATAGAACAACAACAAGTGGCAGCTTTAGATTTGGAGCAATCCAGCAAAGCTTGCAAATTTCTTGCTGGGCACCACCCTCTTGGTCAGGGCGAGTGGCCAGAAATGGAGGCCATTTTCCATGGGGAAAACGAAGTCATTGGCCCAGGCTCTGGGTGTCAGATGACAGGTGGCATCTGGGGCTCTAAGGACTTGCAGGGTCCTAGTTGCTGGCAGCTTTTGTTCTGGAAGGATCCAGCACAGTTTGTAGATTCCTGGCTTGGCACTGCCCTGCCTGCCAGGCCAAGTGGTCCCAAATGAAGGCCATTTCCCATGGGAAAAAGATGTCCTTTCCCCAGGGTCTCAGTAATATGTTCAAGGTGGCGTTTGAGGCTCTAAGTACTTCCAGGGCCCTAGTTGCTGCCAGCTTTTCTTTTGGAAAAATCCAGCAACGATTGCATCATTCTAGCTAGGCTCCCACTTTCTGCCAGGGTGAGTGGCTGCCAAGGGAGGCCATTTGCCATGGGAAAAAGAAGTCCTTTCCCCAGGGTCTGGGTGCCAGATGAAAGGTGGCCTTTGGGGTTCTGAGGACTTGTAGGGTAGTACTTACTGGCTAGAGTAGAGGAAATGGATTCTATTTGAATATCTGTCTAGAGGCTTTGCCCCACAGGTCCTGGTTGTCCTTGATGGGCTGCAGCTGTGAGCATTGAAGAGAACTGGGATAAAAGGGGGCGGCGTAGCCATTCAGGGAGAGCCTTGAAGGAGCCCTGAACTGGGAAAGAACAGCATGCAGAAGAAAGCGTCTGTGCTGTGAAGATCTGCAGCCATAAGAACACACCGAGGAGGTATGGACTTTAGCAATCTGAGAACAGCATTATGGGACTCTAGAGAAATAGAACAACAACAAGTGGCAGCTTTCGATTTGGAGCAATCCAGCAAAGCTTGCAAATTTCTTGCTGGGCACCACCCTCTTGGTCAGGGCGAGTGGCCAGAAATGGAGGCCATTTTCCATGGGGAAAACGAAGTCATTGGCCCAGGCTCTGGGTGTCAGATGACTGGTGGCATCTGGGGCTCTAAGGACTTGCAGGGTCCTAGTTGCTGGCAGCTTTCGTTCTGGAAGGATCCAGCACAGTTTGTAGATTCCTGGCTTGGCACTGCCCTGCCTGCCAGGCCAAGTGGCCAGAAATGAAGGCCATTTCCCATGGGAAAAAGATGTCCTTTCCCCAGGGTCTCAGTAATATGTTCAAGGTGGCGTTTGAGGCTCTAAGTACTTCCAGGGCCCTAGTTGCTGGCAGCTTTTCTTTTGGAAAAATCCAGCAACGATTGCATCATTCTAGCTAGGCTCCCACTTTCTGCCAGGGTGAGTGGCTGCCAAGGGAGGCCATTTGCCATGGGAAAAAGAAGTCCTTTCCCCAGGGTCTGGGTGTCAGATGAAAGGTGGCCTTTGGGGTTCTGAGGACTTGTAGGGTAGTACTTACTGGCTAGAGTAGAGGAAATGGATTCTATTTGAATATCTGTCTAGAGGCTTTGCCCCACAGGTCCTGGTTGTCCTTGATGGGCTGCAGCTGTGAGCATTGAAGAGAACTGGGATAAAAGGGGGCGGCGTAGCCATTCAGGGAGAGCCTTGAAGGAGCCCTGAAGTGGGAAAGAACAGCATGCAGAAGAAAGCGTCTGTGCTGTGAAGATCTGCAGCCATAAGAACACACCGAGGAGGTATGGACTTTAGCAATCTGAGAACAGCATGATGGGACTCTAGAGAAATAGAACAACAACAAGTGGCAGCTTTAGATTTGGAGCAATCCAGCAAAGCTTGCAAATTTCTTGCTGGGCACCACCCTCTTGGTCAGGGCGAGTGGCCAGAAATGGAGGCCATTTTCCATGGGGAAAACGAAGTCATTGGCCCAGGCTCTGGGTGTCAGATGACTGGTGGCATCTGGGGCTCTAAGGACTTGCAGGGTCCTAGTTGCTGGCAGCTTTCGTTCTGGAAGGATCCAGCACAGTTTGTAGATTCCTGGCTTGGCACTGCCCTGCCTGCCAGGCCAAGTGGCCACAAATGAAGGCCATTTCCCATGGGAAAAAGATGTCCTTTCCCCAGGGTCTCAGTAATATGTTCAAGGTGGCGTTTGAGGCTCTAAGTACTTCCAGGGCCCTAGTTGCTGCCAGCTTTTCTTTTGGAAAAATCCAGCAACGATTGCATCATTCTAGCTAGGCTCCCACTTTCTGCCAGGGTGAGTGGCTGCCAAGGGAGGCCATTTGCCATGGGAAAAAGAAGTCCTTTCCCCAGGGTCTGGGTGTCAGATGAAAGGTGGCCTTTGGGGTTCTGAGGACTTGTAGGGTAGTACTTACTGGCTAGAGTAGAGGAAATGGATTCTATTTGAATATCTGTCTAGAGGCTTTGCCCCACAGGTCCTGGTTGTCCTTGATGGGCTGCAGCTGTGAGCATTGAAGAGAACTGGGATAAAAGGGGGCGGCGTAGCCATTCAGGGAGAGCCTTGAAGGAGCCCTGAACTGGGAAAGAACAGCATGCAGAAGAAAGCGTCTGTGCTGTGAAGATCTGCAGCCATAGGAACACACCGAGGAGGTATGGACTTTAGCAATCTGAGAACAGCATTATGGGACTCTAGAGAAATAGAACAACAACAAGTGGCAGCTTTAGATTTGGAGCAATCCAGCAAAGCTTGCAAATTTCTTGCTGGGCACCACCCTCTTGGTCAGGGCGAGTGGCCAGAAATGGAGGCCATTTTCCATGGGGAAAACGAAGTCATTGGCCCAGGCTCTGGGTGTCAGATGACAGGTGGCATCTGGGGCTCTAAGGACTTGCAGGGTCCTAGTTGCTGGCAGCTTTCGTTCTGGAAGGATCCAGCACAGTTTGTAGATTCCTGGCTTGGCACTGCCCTGCCTGCCAGGCCAAGTGGCCACAAATGAAGGCCATTTCCCATGGGAAAAAGATGTCCTTTCCCCAGGGTCTCAGTAATATGTTCAAGGTGGCGTTTGAGGCTCTAAGTACTTCCAGGGCCCTAGTTGCTGCCAGCTTTTCTTTTGGAAAAATCCAGCAACGATTGCATCATTCT
Organism: Agelaius phoeniceus; assembly: GCF_051311805.1. NCBI lineage: Eukaryota > Metazoa > Chordata > Aves > Passeriformes > Icteridae > Agelaius > Agelaius phoeniceus. The sequence continues at coordinate 21,201,334 of NC_135277.1, forward strand.
AGCTAGGCTCCCACTTTCTGCCAGGGTGAGTGGCTGCCAAGGGAGGCCATTTGCCATGGGAAAAAGAAGTCCTTTCCCCAGGGTCTGGGTGCCAGATGAAAGGTGGCCTTTGGGGTTCTGAGGACTTGTAGGGTAGTACTTACTGGCTAGAGTAGAGGAAATGGATTCTATTTGAATATCTGTCTAGAGGCTTTGCCCCACAGGTCCTGGTTGTCCTTGATGGGCTGCAGCTGTGAGCATTGAAGAGAACTGGGATAAAAGGGGGCGGCGTAGCCATTCAGGGAGAGCCTTGAAGGAGCCCTGAACTGGGAAAGAACAGCATGCAGAAGAAAGCGTCTGTGCTGTGAAGATCTGCAGCCATAAGAACACACCGAGGAGGTATGGACTTTAGCAATCTGAGAACAGCATTATGGGACTCTAGAGAAATAGAACAACAACAAGTGGCAGCTTTCGATTTGGAGCAATCCAGCAAAGCTTGCAAATTTCTTGCTGGGCACCACCCTCTTGGTCAGGGCGAGTGGCCAGAAATGGAGGCCATTTTCCATGGGGAAAACGAAGTCATTGGCCCAGGCTCTGGGTGTCAGATGACTGGTGGCATCTGGGGCTCTAAGGACTTGCAGGGTCCTAGTTGCTGGCAGCTTTCGTTCTGGAAGGATCCAGCACAGTTTGTAGATTCCTGGCTTGGCACTGCCCTGCCTGCCAGGCCAAGTGGCCACAAATGAAGGCCATTTCCCATGGGAAAAAGATGTCCTTTCCCCAGGGTCTCAGTAATATGTTCAAGGTGGCGTTTGAGGCTCTAAGTACTTCCAGGGCCCTAGTTGCTGGCAGCTTTTCTTTTGGAAAAATCCAGCAACGATTGCATCATTCTAGCTAGGCTCCCACTTTCTGCCAGGGTGAGTGGCTGCCAAGGGAGGCCATTTGCCATGGGAAAAAGAAGTCCTTTCCCCAGGGTCTGGGTGCCAGATGAAAGGTGGCCTTTGGGGTTCTGAGGACTTGTAGGGTAGTACTTACTGGCTAGAGTAGAGGAAATGGATTCTATTTGAATATCTGTCTAGAGGCTTTGCCCCACAGGTCCTGGTTGTCCTTGATGGGCTGCAGCTGTGAGCATTGAAGAGAACTGGGATAAAAGGGGGCGGCGTAGCCATTCAGGGAGAGCCTTGAAGGAGCCCTGAACTGGGAAAGAACAGCATGCAGAAGAAAGCGTCTGTGCTGTGAAGATCTGCAGCCATAAGAACACACCGAGGAGGTATGGACTTTAGCAATCTGAGAACAGCATTATGGGACTCTAGAGAAATAGAACAACAACAAGTGGCAGCTTTCAATTTGGAGCAATCCAGCAAAGCTTGCAAATTTCTTGCTGGGCACCACCCTCTTGGTCAGGGCGAGTGGCCAGAAATGGAGGCCATTTTCCATGGGGAAAACGAAGTCATTGGCCCAGGCTCTGGGTGTCAGATGACTGGTGGCATCTGGGGCTCTAAGGACTTGCAGGGTCCTAGTTGCTGGCAGCTTTCGTTCTGGAAGGATCCAGCACAGTTTGTCGATTCCTGGCTTGGCACTGCCCTGCCTGCCAGGCCAAGTGGCCACAAATGAAGGCCATTTTCCATGGGAAAAACGAAGTCCTTTCCCCAGGGTCTCAGGAATATGTTCAAGGTGGCGTTTGAGGCTCTAAGTACTTCCAGGGCCCTAGTTGCTGCCAGCTTTTCTTTTGGAAAAATCCAGCAACGATTGCATCATTCTAGCTAGGCTCCCACTTTCTGCCAGGGTGAGTGGCTGCCAAGGGAGGCCATTTGCCATGGGAAAAAGAAGTCCTTTCCCCAGGGTCTGGGTGTCAGATGAAAGGTGGCCTTTGGGGTTCTGAGGACTTGTAGGGTAGTACTTACTGGCTAGAGTAGAGGAAATGGATTCTATTTGAATATCTGTCTAGAGGCTTTGCCCCACAGGTCCTGGTTGTCCTTGATGGGCTGCAGCTGTGAGCATTGAAGAGAACTGGGATAAAAGGGGGCGGCGTAGCCATTCAGGGAGAGCCTTGAAGGAGCCCTGAACTGGGAAAGAACAGCATGCAGAAGAAAGCGTCTGTGCTGTGAAGATCTGCAGCCATAAGAACACACCGAGGAGGTATGGACTTTAGCAATCTGAGAACAGCATTATGGGACTCTAGAGAAATAGAACAACAACAAGTGGCAGCTTTCGATTTGGAGCAATCCAGCAAAGCTTGCAAATTTCTTGCTGGGCACCACCCTCTTGGTCAGGGTGAGAGGCCAGAAATGGAGGCCATTTTCCATGAGGAAAACGAAGTCATTGGCCCAGGCTCTGGGTGTCAGATGAAAGGTGGCATCTGGGGCTCTAAGGACTTGCAGGGTCCTAGTTGCTGGCAGCTTTCGTTCTGGAAGGATCCAGCACAGTTTGTAGATTCCTGGCTTGGCACTGCCCTGCCTGCCAGGCCAAGTGGCCACAAATGAAGGCCATTTGCCATGGGAAAAAGAAGTCCTTTCCCCAGGGTCTCAGTAATATGTTCAAGGTGGCGTTTGAGGCTCTAAGTACTTCCAGGGCCCTAGTTGCTGCCAGCTTTTCTTTTGGAAAAATCCAGCAACGATTGCATCATTCTAGCTAGGCTCCCACTTTCTGCCAGGGTGAGTGGCTGCCAAGGGAGGCCATTTGCCATGGGAAAAAGAAGTCCTTTCCCCAGGGTCTGGGTGTCAGATGAAAGGTGGCCTTTGGGGTTCTGAGGACTTGTAGGGTAGTACTTACTGGCTAGAGTAGAGGAAATGGATTCTATTTGAATATCTGTCTAGAGGCTTTGCCCCACAGGTCCTGGTTGTCCTTGATGGGCTGCAGCTGTGAGCATTGAAGAGAACTGGGATAAAAGGGGGCGGCTTAGCCATTCAGGGAGAGCCTTGAAGGAGCCCTGAAGTGGGAAAGAACAGCATGCAGAAGAAAGCGTCTGTGCTGTGAAGATCTGCAGCCATAAGAACACACCGAGGAGGTATGGACTTTAGCAATCTGAGAACAGCATTATGGGACTCTAGAGAAATAGAACAACAACAAGTGGCAGCTTTAGATTTGGAGCAATCCAGCAAAGCTTGCAAATTTCTTGCTGGGCGACACCCTCTTGGTCAGGGCGAGTGGCCAGAAATGGAGGCCATTTTCCATGGGGAAAACGAAGTCATTGGCCCAGGCTCTGGGTGTCAGATGACTGGTGGCATCTGGGGCTCTAAGGACTTGCAGGGTCCTAGTTGCTGGCAGCTTTCGTTCTGGAAGGATCCAGCACAGTTTGTAGATTCCTGGCTTGGCACTGCCCTGCCTGCCAGGCCAAGTGGCCACAAATGAAGGCCATTTCCCATGGGAAAAAGATGTCCTTTCCCCAGGGTCTCAGTAATATGTTCAAGGTGGCGTTTGAGGCTCTAAGTACTTCCAGGGCCCTAGTTGCTGCCAGCTTTTCTTTTGGAAAAATCCAGCAACGATTGCATCATTCTAGCTAGGCTCCCACTTTCTGCCAGGGTGAGTGGCTGCCAAGGGAGGCCATTTGCCATGGGAAAAAGAAGTCCTTTCCCCAGGGTCTGGGTGTCAGATGAAAGGTGGCCTTTGGGGTTCTGAGGACTTGTAGGGTAGTACTTACTGGCTAGAGTAGAGGAAATGGATTCTATTTGAATATCTGTCTAGAGGCTTTGCCCCACAGGTCCTGGTTGTCCTTGATGGGCTGCAGCTGTGAGCATTGAAGAGAACTGGGATAAAAGGGGGCGGCGTAGCCATTCAGGGAGAGCCTTGAAGGAGCCCTGAACTGGGAAAGAACAGCATGCAGAAGAAAGCGTCTGTGCTGTGAAGATCTGCAGCCATAGGAACACACCGAGGAGGTATGGACTTTAGCAATCTGAGAACAGCATTATGGGACTCTAGAGAAATAGAACAACAACAAGTGGCAGCTTTAGATTTGGAGCAATCCAGCAAAGCTTGCAAATTTCTTGCTGGGCACCACCCTCTTGGTCAGGGCGAGTGGCCAGAAATGGAGGCCATTTTCCATGGGGAAAACGAAGTCATTGGCCCAGGCTCTGGGTGTCAGATGACAGGTGGCATCTGGGGCTGTAAGGACTTGCAGGGTCCTAGTTGCTGGCAGCTTTCGTTCTGGAAGGATCCAGCACAGTTTGTAGATTCCTGGCTTGGCACTGCCCTGCCTGCCAGGCCAAGTGGCCACAAATGAAGGCCATTTCCCATGGGAAAAAGATGTCCTTTCCCCAGGGTCTCAGTAATATGTTCAAGGTGGCGTTTGAGGCTCTAAGTACTTCCAGGGCCCTAGTTGCTGCCAGCTTTTCTTTTGGAAAAATCCAGCAACGATTGCATCATTCTAGCTAGGCTCCCACTTTCTGCCAGGGTGAGTGGCTGCCAAGGGAGGCCATTTGCCATGGGAAAAAGAAGTCCTTTCCCCAGGGTCTGGGTGCCAGATGAAAGGTGGCCTTTGGGGTTCTGAGGACTTGTAGGGTAGTACTTACTGGCTAGAGTAGAGGAAATGGATTCTATTTGAATATCTGTCTAGAGGCTTTGCCCCACAGGTCCTGGTTGTCCTTGATGGGCTGCAGCTGTGAGCATTGAAGAGAACTGGGATAAAAGGGGGCGGCGTAGCCATTCAGGGAGAGCCTTGAAGGAGCCCTGAACTGGGAAAGAACAGCATGCAGAAGAAAGCGTCTGTGCTGTGAAGATCTGCAGCCATAAGAACACACCGAGGAGGTATGGACTTTAGCAATCTGAGAACAGCATTATGGGACTCTAGAGAAATAGAACAACAACAAGTGGCAGCTTTCGATTTGGAGCAATCCAGCAAAGCTTGCAAATTTCTTGCTGGGCACCACCCTCTTGGTCAGGGCGAGTGGCCAGAAATGGAGGCCATTTTCCATGGGGAAAACGAAGTCATTGGCCCAGGCTCTGGGTGTCAGATGACTGGTGGCATCTGGGGCTCTAAGGACTTGCAGGGTCCTAGTTGCTGGCAGCTTTCGTTCTGGAAGGATCCAGCACAGTTTGTAGATTCCTGGCTTGGCACTGCCCTGCCTGCCAGGCCAAGTGGCCACAAATGAAGGCCATTTCCCATGGGAAAAAGATGTCCTTTCCCCAGGGTCTCAGTAATATGTTCAAGGTGGCGTTTGAGGCTCTAAGTACTTCCAGGGCCCTAGTTGCTGGCAGCTTTTCTTTTGGAAAAATCCAGCAACGATTGCATCATTCTAGCTAGGCTCCCACTTTCTGCCAGGGTGAGTGGCTGCCAAGGGAGGCCATTTGCCATGGGAAAAAGAAGTCCTTTCCCCAGGGTCTGGGTGTCAGATGAAAGGTGGCCTTTGGGGTTCTGAGGACTTGTAGGGTAGTACTTACTGGCTAGAGTAGAGGAAATGGATTCTATTTGAATATCTGTCTAGAGGCTTTGCCCCACAGGTCCTGGTTGTCCTTGATGGGCTGCAGCTGTGAGCATTGAAGAGAACTGGGATAAATTGGGGCGGCTTAGCCATTCAGGGAGAGCCTTGAAGGAGCCCTGAACTGGGAAAGAACAGCATGCAGAAGAAAGCGTCTGTGCTGTGAAGACCTGCAGCCATAAGAACACACCGAGGAGGTATGGACTTTAGCAATCTGAGAACAGCATGATGGGACTCTAGAGAAATAGAACAACAACAAGTGGCAGCTTTAGATTTGGAGCAATCCAGCAAAGCTTGCAAATTTCTTGCTGGGCACCACCCTCTTGGTCAGGGCGAGTGGCCAGAAATGGAGGCCATTTTCCATGGGGAAAACGAAGTCATTGGCCCAGGCTCTGGGTGTCAGATGACTGGTGGCATCTGGGGCTCTAAGGACTTGCAGGGTCCTAGTTGCTGGCAGCTTTCGTTCTGGAAGGATCCAGCAGAGTTTGTAGATTCCTGGCTTGGCACTGCGCTGCCTGCCAGGCCAAGTGGCCACAAATGAAGGCCATTTCCCATGGGAAAAAGATGTCCTTTCCCCAGGGTCTCAGTAATATGTTCAAGGTGGCGTTTGAGGCTCTAAGTACTTCCAGGGCCCTAGTTGCTGCCAGCTTTTCTTTTGGAAAAATCCAGCAACGATTGCATCATTCTAGCTAGGCTCCCACTTTCTGCCAGGGTGAGTGGCTGCCAAGGGAGGCCATTTGCCATGGGAAAAAGAAGTCCTTTCCCCAGGGTCTGGGTGTCAGATGAAAGGTGGCCTTTGGGGTTCTGAGGACTTGTAGGGTAGTACTTACTGGCTAGAGTAGAGGAAATGGATTCTATTTGAATATCTGTCTAGAGGCTTTGCCCCACAGGTCCTGGTTGTCCTTGATGGGCTGCAGCTGTGAGCATTGAAGAGAACTGGGATAAAAGGGGGCGGCTTAGCCATTCAGGGAGAGCCTTGAAGGAGCCCTGAACTGGGAAAGAACAGCATGCAGAAGAAAGCGTCTGTGCTGTGAAGATCTGCAGCCATAAGAACACACCGAGGAGGTATGGACTTCAGCAATCTGAGAACAGCATGATGGGACTCTAGAGAAATAGAACAACAACAAGTGGCAGCTTTAGATTTGGAGCAATCCAGCAAAGCTTGCAAATTTCTTGCTGGGCACCACCCTCTTGGTCAGGGCGAGTGGCCAGAAATGGAGGCCATTTTCCATGGGGAAAACGAAGTCATTGGCCCAGGCTCTGGGTGTCAGATGACAGGTGGCATCTGGGGCTCTAAGGACTTGCAGGGTCCTAGTTGCTGGCAGCTTTCGTTCTGGAAGGATCCAGCACAGTTTGTAGATTCCTGGCTTGGCACTGCCCTGCCTGCCAGGCCAAGTGGCCACAAATGAAGGCCATTTGCCATGGGAAAAACGAAGTCCTTTCCCCAGGGTCTCAGGAATATGTTCAAGGTGGCGTTTGAGGCTCTAAGTACTTCCAGGGCCCTAGTTGCTGCCAGCTTTTCTTTTGGAAAAATCCAGCAACGATTGCATCATTCTAGCTAGGCTCCCACTTTCTGCCAGGGTGAGTGGCTGCCAAGGGAGGCCATTTGCCATGGGAAAAAGAAGTCCTTTCCCCAGGGTCTGGGTGTCAGATGAAAGGTGGCCTTTGGGGTTCTGAGGACTTGTAGGGTAGTACTTACTGGCTAGAGTAGAGGAAATGGATTCTATTTGAATATCTGTCTAGAGGCTTTGCCCCACAGGTCCTGGTTGTCCTTGATGGGCTGCAGCTGTGAGCATTGAAGAGAACTGGGATAAAAGGGGGCGGCGTAGCCATTCAGGGAGAGCCTTGAAGGAGCCCTGAACTGGGAAAGAACAGCATGCAGAAGAAAGCGTCTGTGCTGTGAAGATCTGCAGCCATAAGAACACACCGAGGAGGTATGGACTTTAGCAATCTGAGAACAGCATTATGGGACTCTAGAGAAATAGAACAACAACAAGTGGCAGCTTTAGATTTGGAGCAATCCAGCAAAGCTTGCAAATTTCTTGCTGGGCACCACCCTCTTGGTCAGGGCGAGTGGCCAGAAATGGAGGCCATTTTCCATGGGGAAAACGAAGTCATTGGCCCAGGCTCTGGGTGTCAGATGACAGGTGGCATCTGGGGCTCTAAGGACTTGCAGGGTCCTAGTTGCTGGCAGCTTTTGTTCTGGAAGGATCCAGCACAGTTTGTAGATTCCTGGCTTGGCACTGCCCTGCCTGCCAGGCCAAGTGGCCACAAATGAAGGCCATTTCCCATGGGAAAAAGATGTCCTTTCCCCAGGGTCTCAGTAATATGTTCAAGGTGGCGTTTGAGGCTCTAAGTACTTCCAGGGCCCTAGTTGCTGCCAGCTTTTCTTTTGGAAAAATCCAGCAACGATTGCATCATTCTACCTAGGCTCCCACTTTCTGCCAGGGTGAGTGGCTGCCAAGGGAGGCCATTTGCCATGGGAAAAAGAAGTCCTTTCCCCAGGGTCTGGGTGTCAGATGAAAGGTGGCCTTTGGGGTTCTGAGGACTTGTAGGGTAGTACTTACTGGCTAGAGTAGAGGAAATGGATTCTATTTGAATATCTGTCTAGAGGCTTTGCCCCACAGGTCCTGGTTGTCCTTGATGGGCTGCAGCTGTGAGCATTGAAGAGAACTGGGATAAAAGGGGGCGGCTTAGCCATTCAGGGAGAGCCTTGAAGGAGCCCTGAAGTGGGAAAGAACAGCATGCAGAAGAAAGCGTCTGTGCTGTGAAGATCTGCAGCCATAAGAACACACCGAGGAGGTATGGACTTCAGCAATCTGAGAACAGCATGATGGGACTCTAGAGAAATAGAACAACAACAAGTGGCAGCTTTAGATTTGGAGCAATCCAGCAAAGCTTGCAAATTTCTTGCTGGGCACCACCCTCTTGGTCAGGGCGAGTGGCCAGAAATGGAGGCCATTTTCCATGGGGAAAACGAAGTCATTGGCCCAGGCTCTGGGTGTCAGATGACAGGTGGCATCTGGGGCTCTAAGGACTTGCAGGGTCCTAGTTGCTGGCAGCTTTCGTTCTGGAAGGATCCAGCACAGTTTGTAGATTCCTGGCTTGGCACTGCCCTGCCTGCCAGGCCAAGTGGCCACAAATGAAGGCCATTTGCCATGGGAAAAACGAAGTCCTTTCCCCAGGGTCTCAGGAATATGTTCAAGGTGGCGTTTGAGGCTCTAAGTACTTCCAGGGCCCTAGTTGCTGCCAGCTTTTCTTTTGGAAAAATCCAGCAACGATTGCATCATTCTAGCTAGGCTCCCACTTTCTGCCAGGGTGAGTGGCTGCCAAGGGAGGCCATTTGCCATGGGAAAAAGAAGTCCTTTCCCCAGGGTCTGGGTGTCAGATGAAAGGTGGCCTTTGGGGTTCTGAGGACTTGTAGGGTAGTACTTACTGGCTAGAGTAGAGGAAATGGATTCTATTTGAATATCTGTCTAGAGGCTTTGCCCCACAGGTCCTGGTTGTCCTTGATGGGCTGCAGCTGTGAGCATTGAAGAGAACTGGGATAAAAGGGGGCGGCGTAGCCATTCAGGGAGAGCCTTGAAGGAGCCCTGAACTGGGAAAGAACAGCATGCAGAAGAAAGCGTCTGTGCTGTGAAGATCTGCAGCCATAAGAACACACCGAGGAGGTATGGACTTTAGCAATCTGAGAACAGCATGATGGGACTCTAGAGAAATAGAACAACAACAAGTGGCAGCTTTAGATTTGGAGCAATCCAGCAAAGCTTGCAAATTTCTTGCTGGGCACCACCCTCTTGGTCAGGGCGAGTGGCCAGAAATGGAGGCCATTTTCCATGGGGAAAACGAAGTCATTGGCCCAGGCTCTGGGTGTCAGATGACAGGTGGCATCTGGGGCTCTAAGGACTTGCAGGGTCCTAGTTGCTGGCAGCTTTTGTTCTGGAAGGATCCAGCACAGTTTGTAGATTCCTGGCTTGGCACTGCCCTGCCTGCCAGGCCAAGTGGCCACAAATGAAGGCCATTTCCCATGGGAAAAAGATGTCCTTTCCCCAGGGTCTCAGTAATATGTTCAAGGTGGCGTTTGAGGCTCTAAGTACTTCCAGGGCCCTAGTTGCTGCCAGCTTTTCTTTTGGAAAAATCCAGCAACGATTGCATCATTCTAGCTAGGCTCCCACTTTCTGCCAGGGTGAGTGGCTGCCAAGGGAGGCCATTTGCCATGGGAAAAAGAAGTCCTTTCCCCAGGGTCTGGGTGCCAGATGAAAGGTGGCCTTTGGGGTTCTGAGGACTTGTAGGGTAGTACTTACTGGCTAGAGTAGAGGAAATGGATTCTATTTGAATATCTGTCTAGAGGCTTTGCCCCACAGGTCCTGGTTGTCCTTGATGGGCTGCAGCTGTGAGCATTGAAGAGAACTGGGATAAAAGGGGGCGGCGTAGCCATTCAGGGAGAGCCTTGAAGGAGCCCTGAACTGGGAAAGAACAGCATGCAGAAGAAAGCGTCTGTGCTGTGAAGATCTGCAGCCATAAGAACACACCGAGGAGGTATGGACTTTAGCAATCTGAGAACAGCATTATGGGACTCTAGAGAAATAGAACAACAACAAGTGGCAGCTTTCGATTTGGAGCAATCCAGCAAAGCTTGCAAATTTCTTGCTGGGCACCACCCTCTTGGTCAGGGCGAGTGGCCAGAAATGGAGGCCATTTTCCATGGGGAAAACGAAGTCATTGGCCCAGGCTCTGGGTGTCAGATGACTGGTGGCATCTGGGGCTCTAAGGACTTGCAGGGTCCTAGTTGCTGGCAGCTTTCGTTCTGGAAGGATCCAGCACAGTTTGTCGATTCCTGGCTTGGCACTGCCCTGCCTGCCAGGCCAAGTGGCCAGAAATGAAGGCCATTTTCCATGGGAAAAACGAAGTCCTTTCCCCAGGGTCTCAGGAATATGTTCAAGGTGGCGTTTGAGGCTCTAAGTACTTCCAGGGCCCTAGTTGCTGCCAGCTTTTCTTTTGGAAAAATCCAGCAACGATTGCATCATTCTAGCTAGGCTCCCACTTTCTGCCAGGGTGAGTGGCTGCCAAGGGAGGCCATTTGCCATGGGAAAAAGAAGTCCTTTCCCCAGGGTCTGGGTGTCAGATGAATGGTGGCCTTTGGGGTTCTGAGGACTTGTAGGGTAGTACTTACTGGCTAGAGTAGAGGAAATGGATTCTATTTGAATATCTGTCTAGAGGCTTTGCCCCACAGGTCCTGGTTGTCCTTGATGGGCTGCAGCTGTGAGCATTGAAGAGAACTGGGATAAAAGGGGGCGGCGTAGCCATTCAGGGAGAGCCTTGAAGGAGCCCTGAACTGGGAAAGAACAGCATGCAGAAGAAAGCGTCTGTGCTGTGAAGATCTGCAGCCATAAGAACACACCGAGGAGGTATGGACTTTAGCAATCTGAGAACAGCATTATGGGACTCTAGAGAAATAGAACAACAACAAGTGGCAGCTTTCGATTTGGAGCAATCCAGCAAAGCTTGCAAATTTCTTGCTGGGCACCACCCTCTTGGTCAGGGCGAGTGGCCAGAAATGGAGGCCATTTTCCATGGGGAAAACGAAGTCATTGGCCCAGGCTCTGGGTGTCAGATGACAGGTGGCATCTGGGGCTCTAAGGACTTGCAGGGTCCTAGTTGCTGTCAGCTTTCGTTCTGGAAGGATCCAGCACAGTTTGTAGATTCCTGGCTTGGCACTGCCCTGCCTGCCAGGCCAAGTGGCCACAAATGAAGGCCATTTCCCATGGGAAAAACGAAGTCCTTTCCCCAGGGTCTCAGTAATATGTTCAAGGTGGCGTTTGAGGCTCTAAGTACTTCCAGGGCCCTAGTTGCTGCCAGCTTTTCTTTTGGAAAAATCCAGCAACGATTGCATCATTCTAGCTAGGCTCCCACTTTCTGCCAGGGTGAGTGGCTGCCAAGGGAGGCCATTTGCCATGGGAAAAAGAAGTCCTTTCCCCAGGGTCTGGGTGCCAGATGAAAGGTGGCCTTTGGGGTTCTGAGGACTTGTAGGGTAGTACTTACTGGCTAGAGTAGAGGAAATGGATTCTATTTGAATATCTGTCTAGAGGCTTTGCCCCACAGGTCCTGGTTGTCCTTGATGGGCTGCAGCTGTGAGCATTGAAGAGAACTGGGATAAAAGGGGGCGGCGTAGCCATTCAGGGAGAGCCTTGAAGGAGCCCTGAAGTGGGAAAGAACAGCATGCAGAAGAAAGCGTCTGTGCTGTGAAGATCTGCAGCCATAAGAACACACCGAGGAGGTATGGACTTTAGCAATCTGAGAACAGCATTATGGGACTCTAGAGAAATAGAACAACAACAAGTGGCAGCTTTCGATTTGGAGCAATCCAGCAAAGCTTGCAAATTTCTTGCTGGGCACCACCCTCTTGGTCAGGGCGAGTGGCCAGAAATGGAGGCCATTTTCCATGGGGAAAACGAAGTCATTGGCCCAGGCTCTGGGTGTCAGATGACTGGTGGCATCTGGGGCTCTAAGGACTTGCAGGGTCCTAGTTGCTGGCAGCTTTCGTTCTGGAAGGATCCAGCACAGTTTGTAGATTCCTGGCTTGGCACTGCCCTGCCTGCCAGGCCAAGTGGCCACAAATGAAGGCCATTTCCCATGGGAAAAAGATGTCCTTTCCCCAGGGTCTCAGTAATATGTTCAAGGTGGCGTTTGAGGCTCTAAGTACTTCCAGGGCCCTAGTTGCTGGCAGCTTTTCTTTTGGAAAAATCCAGCAACGATTGCATCATTCTAGCTAGGCTCCCACTTTCTGCCAGGGTGAGTGGCTGCCAAGGGAGGCCATTTGCCATGGGAAAAAGAAGTCCTTTCCCCAGGGTCTGGGTGTCAGATGAAAGGTGGCCTTTGGGGTTCTGAGGACTTGTAGGGTAGTACTTACTGGCTAGAGTAGAGGAAATGGATTCTATTTGAATATCTGTCTAGAGGCTTTGCCCCACAGGTCCTGGTTGTCCTTGATGGGCTGCAGCTGTGAGCATTGAAGAGAACTGGGATAAAAGGGGGCGGCGTAGCCATTCAGGGAGAGCCTTGAAGGAGCCCTGAACTGGGAAAGAACAGCATGCAGAAGAAAGCGTCTGTGCTGTGAAGATCTGCAGCCATAAGAACACACCGAGGAGGTATGGACTTTAGCAATCTGAGAACAGCATTATGGGACTCTAGAGAAATAGAACAACAACAAGTGGCAGCTTTAGATTTGGAGCAATCCAGCAAAGCTTGCAAATTTCTTGCTGGGCACCACCCTCTTGGTCAGGGCGAGTGGCCAGAAATGGAGGCCATTTTCCATGGGGAAAACGAAGTCATTGGCCCAGGCTCTGGGTGTCAGATGACTGGTGGCATCTGGGGCTCTAAGGACTTGCAGGGTCCTAGTTGCTGGCAGCTTTCGTTCTGGAAGGATCCAGCACAGTTTGTAGATTCCTGGCTTGGCACTGCCCTGCCTGCCAGGCCAAGTGGCCACAAATGAAGGCCATTTCCCATGGGAAAAAGATGTCCTTTCCCCAGGGTCTCAGTAATATGTTCAAGGTGGCGTTTGAGGCTCTAAGTACTTCCAGGGCCCTAGTTGCTGGCAGCTTTTCTTTTGGAAAAATCCAGCAACGATTGCATCATTCTAGCTAGGCTCCCACTTTCTGCCAGGGTGAGTGGCTGCCAAGGGAGGCCATTTGCCATGGGAAAAAGAAGTCCTTTCCCCAGGGTCTGGGTGCCAGATGAAAGGTGGCCTTTGGGGTTCTGAGGACTTGTAGGGTAGTACTTACTGGCTAGAGTAGAGGAAATGGATTCTATTTGAATATCTGTCTAGAGGCTTTGCCCCACAGGTCCTGGTTGTCCTTGATGGGCTGCAGCTGTGAGCATTGAAGAGAACTGGGATAAAAGGGGGCGGCGTAGCCATTCAGGGAGAGCCTTGAAGGAGCCCTGAACTGGGAAAGAACAGCATGCAGAAGAAAGCGTCTGTGCTGTGAAGATCTGCAGCCATAAGAACACACCGAGGAGGTATGGACTTTAGCAATCTGAGAACAGCATTATGGGACTCTAGAGAAATAGAACAACAACAAGTGGCAGCTTTCAATTTGGAGCAATCCAGCAAAGCTTGCAAATTTCTTGCTGGGCACCACCCTCTTGGTCAGGGCGAGTGGCCAGAAATGGAGGCCATTTTCCATGGGGAAAACGAAGTCATTGGCCCAGGCTCTGGGTGTCAGATGACTGGTGGCATCTGGGGCTCTAAGGACTTGCAGGGTCCTAGTTGCTGGCAGCTTTCGTTCTGGAAGGATCCAGCACAGTTTGTCGATTCCTGGCTTGGCACTGCCCTGCCTGCCAGGCCAAGTGGCCACAAATGAAGGCCATTTTCCATGGGAAAAACGAAGTCCTTTCCCCAGGGTCTCAGTAATATGTTCAAGGTGGCGTTTGAGGCTCTAAGTACTTCCAGGGCCCTAGTTGCTGCCAGCTTTTCTTTTGGAAAAATCCAGCAACGATTGCATCATTCTAGCTAGGCTCCCACTTTCTGCCAGGGTGAGTGGCTGCCAAGGGAGGCCATTTGCCATGGGAAAAAGAAGTCCTTTCCCCAGGGTCTGGGTGTCAGATGAAAGGTGGCCTTTGGGGTTCTGAGGACTTGTAGGGTAGTACTTACTGGCTAGAGTAGAGGAAATGGATTCTATTTGAATATCTGTCTAGAGGCTTTGCCCCACAGGTCCTGGTTGTCCTTGATGGGCTGCAGCTGTGAGCATTGAAGAGAACTGGGATAAAAGGGGGCGGCGTAGCCATTCAGGGAGAGCCTTGAAGGAGCCCTGAACTGGGAAAGAACAGCATGCAGAAGAAAGCGTCTGTGCTGTGAAGATCTGCAGCCATAAGAACACACCGAGGAGGTATGGACTTTAGCAATCTGAGAACAGCATGATGGGACTCTAGAGAAATAGAACAACAACAAGTGGCAGCTTTCGATTTGGAGCAATCCAGCAAAGCTTGCAAATTTCTTGCTGGGCACCACCCTCTTGGTCAGGGCGAGTGGCCAGAAATGGAGGCCATTTTCCATGGGGAAAACGAAGTCATTGGCCCAGGCTCTGGGTGTCAGATGACAGGTGGCATCTGGGGCTGTAAGGACTTGCAGGGTCCTAGTTGCTGGCAGCTTTCGTTCTGGAAGGATCCAGCACAGTTTGTAGATTCCTGGCTTGGCACTGCCCTGCCTGCCAGGCCAAGTGGCCAGAAATGAAGGCCATTTCCCATGGGAAAAAGATGTCCTTTCCCCAGGGTCTCAGTAATATGTTCAAGGTGGCGTTTGAGGCTCTAAGTACTTCCAGGGCCCTAGTTGCTGGCAGCTTTTCTTTTGGAAAAATCCAGCAACGATTGCATCATTCTAGCTAGGCTCCCACTTTCTGCCAGGGTGAGTGGCTGCCAAGGGAGGCCATTTGCCATGGGAAAAAGAAGTCCTTTCCCCAGGGTCTGGGTGCCAGATGAAAGGTGGCCTTTGGGGTTCTGAGGACTTGTAGGGTAGTACTTACTGGCTAGAGTAGAGGAAATGGATTCTATTTGAATATCTGTCTAGAGGCTTTGCCCCACAGGTCCTGGTTGTCCTTGATGGGCTGCAGCTGTGAGCATTGAAGAGAACTGGGATAAAAGGGGGCGGCGTAGCCATTCAGGGAGAGCCTTGAAGGAGCCCTGAACTGGGAAAGAACAGCATGCAGAAGAAAGCGTCTGTGCTGTGAAGATCTGCAGCCATAAGAACACACCGAGGAGGTATGGACTTTAGCAATCTGAGAACAGCATGATGGGACTCTAGAGAAATAGAACAACAACAAGTGGCAGCTTTCGATTTGGAGCAATCCAGCAAAGCTTGCAAATTTCTTGCTGGGCACCACCCTCTTGGTCAGGGCGAGTGGCCAGAAATGGAGGCCATTTTCCATGGGGAAAACGAAGTCATTGGCCCAGGCTCTGGGTGTCAGATGACAGGTGGCATCTGGGGCTGTAAGGACTTGCAGGGTCCTAGTTGCTGGCAGCTTTTGTTCTGGAAGGATCCAGCACAGTTTGTAGATTCCTGGCTTGGCACTGCCCTGCCTGCCAGGCCAAGTGGCCACAAATGAAGGCCATTTCCCATGGGAAAAAGATGTCCTTTCCCCAGGGTCTCAGTAATATGTTCAAGGTGGCGTTTGAGGCTCTAAGTACTTCCAGGGCCCTAGTTGCTGCCAGCTTTTCTTTTGGAAAAATCCAGCAACGATTGCATCATTCTAGCTAGGCTCCCACTTTCTGCCAGGGTGAGTGGCTGCCAAGGGAGGCCATTTGCCATGGGAAAAAGAAGTCCTTTCCCCAGGGTCTGGGTGCCAGATGAAAGGTGGCCTTTGGGGTTCTGAGGACTTGTAGGGTAGTACTTACTGGCTAGAGTAGAGGAAATGGATTCTATTTGAATATCTGTCTAGAGGCTTTGCCCCACAGGTCCTGGTTGTCCTTGATGGGCTGCAGCTGTGAGCATTGAAGAGAACTGGGATAAAAGGGGGCGGCGTAGCCATTCAGGGAGAGCCTTGAAGGAGCCCTGAACTGGGAAAGAACAGCATGCAGAAGAAAGCGTCTGTGCTGTGAAGATCTGCAGCCATAAGAACACACCGAGGAGGTATGGACTTTAGCAATCTGAGAACAGCATGATGGGACTCTAGAGAAATAGAACAACAACAAGTGGCAGCTTTCGATTTGGAGCAATCCAGCAAAGCTTGCAAATTTCTTGCTGGGCACCACCCTCTTGGTCAGGGCGAGTGGCCAGAAATGGAGGCCATTTTCCATGGGGAAAACGAAGTCATTGGCCCAGGCTCTGGGTGTCAGATGACTGGTGGCATCTGGGGCTCTAAGGACTTGCAGGGTCCTAGTTGCTGGCAGCTTTCGTTCTGGAAGGATCCAGCAGAGTTTGTCGATTCCTGGCTTGGCACTGCCCTGCCTGCCAGGCCAAGTGGCCAGAAATGAAGGCCATTTTCCATGGGAAAAACGAAGTCCTTTCCCCAGGGTCTCAGGAATATGTTCAAGGTGGCGTTTGAGGCTCTAAGTACTTCCAGGGCCCTAGTTGCTGCCAGCTTTTCTTTTGGAAAAATCCAGCAACGATTGCATCATTCTAGCTAGGCTCCCACTTTCTGCCAGGGTGAGTGGCTGCCAAGGGAGGCCATTTGCCATGGGAAAAAGAAGTCCTTTCCCCAGGGTCTGGGTGTCAGATGAAAGGTGGCCTTTGGGGTTCTGAGGACTTGTAGGGTAGTACTTACTGGCTAGAGTAGAGGAAATGGATTCTATTTGAATATCTGTCTAGAGGCTTTGCCCCACAGGTCCTGGTTGTCCTTGATGGGCTGCAGCTGTGAGCATTGAAGAGAACTGGGATAAAAGGGGGCGGCGTAGCCATTCAGGGAGAGCCTTGAAGGAGCCCTGAACTGGGAAAGAACAGCATGCAGAAGAAAGCGTCTGTGCTGTGAAGATCTGCAGCCATAAGAACACACCGAGGAGGTATGGACTTTAGCAATCTGAGAACAGCATTATGGGACTCTAGAGAAATAGAACAACAACAAGTGGCAGCTTTCGATTTGGAGCAATCCAGCAAAGCTTGCAAATTTCTTGCTGGGCACCACCCTCTTGGTCAGGGCGAGTGGCCAGAAATGGAGGCCATTTTCCATGGGGAAAACGAAGTCATTGGCCCAGGCTCTGGGTGTCAGATGACAGGTGGCATCTGGGGCTCTAAGGACTTGCAGGGTCCTAGTTGCTGGCAGCTTTCGTTCTGGAAGGATCCAGCACAGTTTGTAGATTCCTGGCTTGGCACTGCCCTGCCTGCCAGGCCAAGTGGCCACAAATGAAGGCCATTTCCCATGGGAAAAAGATGTCCTTTCCCCAGGGTCTCAGTAATATGTTCAAGGTGGCGTTTGAGGCTCTAAGTACTTCCAGGGCCCTAGTTGCTGGCAGCTTTTCTTTTGGAAAAATCCAGCAACGATTGCATCATTCTAGCTAGGCTCCCACTTTCTGCCAGGGTGAGTGGCTGCCAAGGGAGGCCATTTGCCATGGGAAAAAGAAGTCCTTTCCCCAGGGTCTGGGTGTCAGATGAAAGGTGGCCTTTGGGGTTCTGAGGACTTGTAGGGTAGTACTTACTGGCTAGAGTAGAGGAAATGGATTCTATTTGAATATCTGTCTAGAGGCTTTGCCCCACAGGTCCTGGTTGTCCTTGATGGGCTGCAGCTGTGAGCATTGAAGAGAACTGGGATAAAAGGGGGCGGCGTAGCCATTCAGGGAGAGCCTTGAAGGAGCCCTGAAGTGGGAAAGAACAGCATGCAGAAGAAAGCGTCTGTGCTGTGAAGATCTGCAGCCATAAGAACACACCGAGGAGGTATGGACTTTAGCAATCTGAGAACAGCATTATGGGACTCTAGAGAAATAGAACAACAACAAGTGGCAGCTTTAGATTTGGAGCAATCCAGCAAAGCTTGCAAATTTCTTGCTGGGCACCACCCTCTTGGTCAGGGCGAGTGGCCAGAAATGGAGGCCATTTTCCATGGGGAAAACGAAGTCATTGGCCCAGGCTCTGGGTGTCAGATGACTGGTGGCATCTGGGGCTCTAAGGACTTGCAGGGTCCTAGTTGCTGGCAGCTTTCGTTCTGGAAGGATCCAGCACAGTTTGTAGATTCCTGGCTTGGCACTGCCCTGCCTGCCAGGCCAAGTGGCCACAAATGAAGGCCATTTCCCATGGGAAAAAGATGTCCTTTCCCCAGGGTCTCAGTAATATGTTCAAGGTGGCGTTTGAGGCTCTAAGTACTTCCAGGGCCCTAGTTGCTGGCAGCTTTTCTTTTGGAAAAATCCAGCAACGATTGCATCATTCTAGCTAGGCTCCCACTTTCTGCCAGGGTGAGTGGCTGCCAAGGGAGGCCATTTGCCATGGGAAAAAGAAGTCCTTTCCCCAGGGTCTGGGTGCCAGATGAAAGGTGGCCTTTGGGGTTCTGAGGACTTGTAGGGTAGTACTTACTGGCTAGAGTAGAGGAAATGGATTCTATTTGAATATCTGTCTAGAGGCTTTGCCCCACAGGTCCTGGTTGTCCTTGATGGGCTGCAGCTGTGAGCATTGAAGAGAACTGGGATAAAAGGGGGCGGCGTAGCCATTCAGGGAGAGCCTTGAAGGAGCCCTGAACTGGGAAAGAACAGCATGCAGAAGAAAGCGTCTGTGCTGTGAAGATCTGCAGCCATAAGAACACACCGAGGAGGTATGGACTTTAGCAATCTGAGAACAGCATTATGGGACTCTAGAGAAATAGAACAACAACAAGTGGCAGCTTTCAATTTGGAGCAATCCAGCAAAGCTTGCAAATTTCTTGCTGGGCACCACCCTCTTGGTCAGGGCGAGTGGCCAGAAATGGAGGCCATTTTCCATGGGGAAAACGAAGTCATTGGCCCAGGCTCTGGGTGTCAGATGACTGGTGGCATCTGGGGCTCTAAGGACTTGCAGGGTCCTAGTTGCTGGCAGCTTTCGTTCTGGAAGGATCCAGCACAGTTTGTCGATTCCTGGCTTGGCACTGCCCTGCCTGCCAGGCCAAGTGGCCACAAATGAAGGCCATTTTCCATGGGAAAAACGAAGTCCTTTCCCCAGGGTCTCAGTAATATGTTCAAGGTGGCGTTTGAGGCTCTAAGTACTTCCAGGGCCCTAGTTGCTGCCAGCTTTTCTTTTGGAAAAATCCAGCAACGATTGCATCATTCTAGCTAGGCTCCCACTTTCTGCCAGGGTGAGTGGCTGCCAAGGGAGGCCATTTGCCATGGGAAAAAGAAGTCCTTTCCCCAGGGTCTGGGTGTCAGATGAAAGGTGGCCTTTGGGGTTCTGAGGACTTGTAGGGTAGTACTTACTGGCTAGAGTAGAGGAAATGGATTCTATTTGAATATCTGTCTAGAGGCTTTGCCCCACAGGTCCTGGTTGTCCTTGATGGGCTGCAGCTGTGAGCATTGAAGAGAACTGGGATAAAAGGGGGCGGCGTAGCCATTCAGGGAGAGCCTTGAAGGAGCCCTGAACTGGGAAAGAACAGCATGCAGAAGAAAGCGTCTGTGCTGTGAAGATCTGCAGCCATAAGAACACACCGAGGAGGTATGGACTTTAGCAATCTGAGAACAGCATGATGGGACTCTAGAGAAATAGAACAACAACAAGTGGCAGCTTTCGATTTGGAGCAATCCAGCAAAGCTTGCAAATTTCTTGCTGGGCACCACCCTCTTGGTCAGGGCGAGTGGCCAGAAATGGAGGCCATTTTCCATGGGGAAAACGAAGTCATTGGCCCAGGCTCTGGGTGTCAGATGACAGGTGGCATCTGGGGCTGTAAGGACTTGCAGGGTCCTAGTTGCTGGCAGCTTTCGTTCTGGAAGGATCCAGCACAGTTTGTAGATTCCTGGCTTGGCACTGCCCTGCCTGCCAGGCCAAGTGGCCAGAAATGAAGGCCATTTCCCATGGGAAAAAGATGTCCTTTCCCCAGGGTCTCAGTAATATGTTCAAGGTGGCGTTTGAGGCTCTAAGTACTTCCAGGGCCCTAGTTGCTGGCAGCTTTTCTTTTGGAAAAATCCAGCAACGATTGCATCATTCTAGCTAGGCTCCCACTTTCTGCCAGGGTGAGTGGCTGCCAAGGGAGGCCATTTGCCATGGGAAAAAGAAGTCCTTTCCCCAGGGTCTGGGTGCCAGATGAAAGGTGGCCTTTGGGGTTCTGAGGACTTGTAGGGTAGTACTTACTGGCTAGAGTAGAGGAAATGGATTCTATTTGAATATCTGTCTAGAGGCTTTGCCCCACAGGTCCTGGTTGTCCTTGATGGGCTGCAGCTGTGAGCATTGAAGAGAACTGGGATAAAAGGGGGCGGCGTAGCCATTCAGGGAGAGCCTTGAAGGAGCCCTGAACTGGGAAAGAACAGCATGCAGAAGAAAGCGTCTGTGCTGTGAAGATCTGCAGCCATAAGAACACACCGAGGAGGTATGGACTTTAGCAATCTGAGAACAGCATGATGGGACTCTAGAGAAATAGAACAACAACAAGTGGCAGCTTTCGATTTGGAGCAATCCAGCAAAGCTTGCAAATTTCTTGCTGGGCACCACCCTCTTGGTCAGGGCGAGTGGCCAGAAATGGAGGCCATTTTCCATGGGGAAAACGAAGTCATTGGCCCAGGCTCTGGGTGTCAGATGACAGGTGGCATCTGGGGCTGTAAGGACTTGCAGGGTCCTAGTTGCTGGCAGCTTTTGTTCTGGAAGGATCCAGCACAGTTTGTAGATTCCTGGCTTGGCACTGCCCTGCCTGCCAGGCCAAGTGGCCACAAATGAAGGCCATTTCCCATGGGAAAAAGATGTCCTTTCCCCAGGGTCTCAGTAATATGTTCAAGGTGGCGTTTGAGGCTCTAAGTACTTCCAGGGCCCTAGTTGCTGGCAGCTTTTCTTTTGGAAAAATCCAGCAACGATTGCATCATTCTAGCTAGGCTCCCACTTTCTGCCAGGGTGAGTGGCTGCCAAGGGAGGCCATTTGCCATGGGAAAAAGAAGTCCTTTCCCCAGGGTCTGGGTGCCAGATGAAAGGTGGCCTTTGGGGTTCTGAGGACTTGTAGGGTAGTACTTACTGGCTAGAGTAGAGGAAATGGATTCTATTTGAATATCTGTCTAGAGGCTTTGCCCCACAGGTCCTGGTTGTCCTTGATGGGCTGCAGCTGTGAGCATTGAAGAGAACTGGGATAAAAGGGGGCGGCGTAGCCATTCAGGGAGAGCCTTGAAGGAGCCCTGAACTGGGAAAGAACAGCATGCAGAAGAAAGCGTCTGTGCTGTGAAGATCTGCAGCCATAAGAACACACCGAGGAGGTATGGACTTTAGCAATCTGAGAACAGCATGATGGGACTCTAGAGAAATAGAACAACAACAAGTGGCAGCTTTCGATTTGGAGCAATCCAGCAAAGCTTGCAAATTTCTTGCTGGGCACCACCCTCTTGGTCAGGGCGAGTGGCCAGAAATGGAGGCCATTTTCCATGGGGAAAACGAAGTCATTGGCCCAGGCTCTGGGTGTCAGATGACTGGTGGCATCTGGGGCTCTAAGGACTTGCAGGGTCCTAGTTGCTGGCAGCTTTCGTTCTGGAAGGATCCAGCAGAGTTTGTCGATTCCTGGCTTGGCACTGCCCTGCCTGCCAGGCCAAGTGGCCAGAAATGAAGGCCATTTTCCATGGGAAAAACGAAGTCCTTTCCCCAGGGTCTCAGGAATATGTTCAAGGTGGCGTTTGAGGCTCTAAGTACTTCCAGGGCCCTAGTTGCTGCCAGCTTTTCTTTTGGAAAAATCCAGCAACGATTGCATCATTCTAGCTAGGCTCCCACTTTCTGCCAGGGTGAGTGGCTGCCAAGGGAGGCCATTTGCCATGGGAAAAAGAAGTCCTTTCCCCAGGGTCTGGGTGTCAGATGAAAGGTGGCCTTTGGGGTTCTGAGGACTTGTAGGGTAGTACTTACTGGCTAGAGTAGAGGAAATGGATTCTATTTGAATATCTGTCTAGAGGCTTTGCCCCACAGGTCCTGGTTGTCCTTGATGGGCTGCAGCTGTGAGCATTGAAGAGAACTGGGATAAAAGGGGGCGGCGTAGCCATTCAGGGAGAGCCTTGAAGGAGCCCTGAACTGGGAAAGAACAGCATGCAGAAGAAAGCGTCTGTGCTGTGAAGATCTGCAGCCATAAGAACACACCGAGGAGGTATGGACTTTAGCAATCTGAGAACAGCATTATGGGACTCTAGAGAAATAGAACAACAACAAGTGGCAGCTTTCGATTTGGAGCAATCCAGCAAAGCTTGCAAATTTCTTGCTGGGCACCACCCTCTTGGTCAGGGCGAGTGGCCAGAAATGGAGGCCATTTTCCATGGGGAAAACGAAGTCATTGGCCCAGGCTCTGGGTGTCAGATGACAGGTGGCATCTGGGGCTCTAAGGACTTGCAGGGTCCTAGTTGCTGGCAGCTTTCGTTCTGGAAGGATCCAGCACAGTTTGTAGATTCCTGGCTTGGCACTGCCCTGCCTGCCAGGCCAAGTGGCCACAAATGAAGGCCATTTCCCATGGGAAAAAGATGTCCTTTCCCCAGGGTCTCAGTAATATGTTCAAGGTGGCGTTTGAGGCTCTAAGTACTTCCAGGGCCCTAGTTGCTGGCAGCTTTTCTTTTGGAAAAATCCAGCAACGATTGCATCATTCTAGCTAGGCTCCCACTTTCTGCCAGGGTGAGTGGCTGCCAAGGGAGGCCATTTGCCATGGGAAAAAGAAGTCCTTTCCCCAGGGTCTGGGTGTCAGATGAAAGGTGGCCTTTGGGGTTCTGAGGACTTGTAGGGTAGTACTTACTGGCTAGAGTAGAGGAAATGGATTCTATTTGAATATCTGTCTAGAGGCTTTGCCCCACAGGTCCTGGTTGTCCTTGATGGGCTGCAGCTGTGAGCATTGAAGAGAACTGGGATAAAAGGGGGCGGCGTAGCCATTCAGGGAGAGCCTTGAAGGAGCCCTGAAGTGGGAAAGAACAGCATGCAGAAGAAAGCGTCTGTGCTGTGAAGATCTGCAGCCATAAGAACACACCGAGGAGGTATGGACTTTAGCAATCTGAGAACAGCATTATGGGACTCTAGAGAAATAGAACAACAACAAGTGGCAGCTTTAGATTTGGAGCAATCCAGCAAAGCTTGCAAATTTCTTGCTGGGCACCACCCTCTTGGTCAGGGCGAGTGGCCAGAAATGGAGGCCATTTTCCATGGGGAAAACGAAGTCATTGGCCCAGGCTCTGGGTGTCAGATGACTGGTGGCATCTGGGGCTCTAAGGACTTGCAGGGTCCTAGTTGCTGGCAGCTTTCGTTCTGGAAGGATCCAGCACAGTTTGTAGATTCCTGGCTTGGCACTGCCCTGCCTGCCAGGCCAAGTGGCCACAAATGAAGGCCATTTCCCATGGGAAAAAGATGTCCTTTCCCCAGGGTCTCAGTAATATGTTCAAGGTGGCGTTTGAGGCTCTAAGTACTTCCAGGGCCCTAGTTGCTGGCAGCTTTTCTTTTGGAAAAATCCAGCAACGATTGCATCATTCTAGCTAGGCTCCCACTTTCTGCCAGGGTGAGTGGCTGCCAAGGGAGGCCATTTGCCATGGGAAAAAGAAGTCCTTTCCCCAGGGTCTGGGTGTCAGATGAAAGGTGGCCTTTGGGGTTCTGAGGACTTGTAGGGTAGTACTTACTGGCTAGAGTAGAGGAAATGGATTCTATTTGAATATCTGTCTAGAGGCTTTGCCCCACAGGTCCTGGTTGTCCTTGATGGGCTGCAGCTGTGAGCATTGAAGAGAACTGGGATAAAAGGGGGCGGCGTAGCCATTCAGGGAGAGCCTTGAAGGAGCCCTGAACTGGGAAAGAACAGCATGCAGAAGAAAGCGTCTGTGCTGTGAAGATCTGCAGCCATAAGAACACACCGAGGAGGTATGGACTTTAGCAATCTGAGAACAGCATTATGGGACTCTAGAGAAATAGAACAACAACAAGTGGCAGCTTTCAATTTGGAGCAATCCAGCAAAGCTTGCAAATTTCTTGCTGGGCACCACCCTCTTGGTCAGGGCGAGTGGCCAGAAATGGAGGCCATTTTCCATGGGGAAAACGAAGTCATTGGCCCAGGCTCTGGGTGTCAGATGACTGGTGGCATCTGGGGCTCTAAGGACTTGCAGGGTCCTAGTTGCTGGCAGCTTTCGTTCTGGAAGGATCCAGCACAGTTTGTCGATTCCTGGCTTGGCACTGCCCTGCCTGCCAGGCCAAGTGGCCACAAATGAAGGCCATTTTCCATGGGAAAAACGAAGTCCTTTCCCCAGGGTCTCAGTAATATGTTCAAGGTGGCGTTTGAGGCTCTAAGTACTTCCAGGGCCCTAGTTGCTGCCAGCTTTTCTTTTGGAAAAATCCAGCAACGATTGCATCATTCTAGCTAGGCTCCCACTTTCTGCCAGGGTGAGTGGCTGCCAAGGGAGGCCATTTGCCATGGGAAAAAGAAGTCCTTTCCCCAGGGTCTGGGTGTCAGATGAAAGGTGGCCTTTGGGGTTCTGAGGACTTGTAGGGTAGTACTTACTGGCTAGAGTAGAGGAAATGGATTCTATTTGAATATCTGTCTAGAGGCTTTGCCCCACAGGTCCTGGTTGTCCTTGATGGGCTGCAGCTGTGAGCATTGAAGAGAACTGGGATAAAAGGGGGCGGCGTAGCCATTCAGGGAGAGCCTTGAAGGAGCCCTGAACTGGGAAAGAACAGCATGCAGAAGAAAGCGTCTGTGCTGTGAAGATCTGCAGCCATAAGAACACACCGAGGAGGTATGGACTTTAGCAATCTGAGAACAGCATTATGGGACTCTAGAGAAATAGAACAACAACAAGTGGCAGCTTTCGATTTGGAGCAATCCAGCAAAGCTTGCAAATTTCTTGCTGGGCACCACCCTCTTGGTCAGGGCGAGTGGCCAGAAATGGAGGCCATTTTCCATGGGGAAAACGAAGTCATTGGCCCAGGCTCTGGGTGTCAGATGACTGGTGGCATCTGGGGCTCTAAGGACTTGCAGGGTCCTAGTTGCTGGCAGCTTTCGTTCTGGAAGGATCCAGCACAGTTTGTAGATTCCTGGCTTGGCACTGCCCTGCCTGCCAGGCCAAGTGGCCACAAATGAAGGCCATTTCCCATGGGAAAAAGATGTCCTTTCCCCAGGGTCTCAGTAATATGTTCAAGGTGGCGTTTGAGGCTCTAAGTACTTCCAGGGCCCTAGTTGCTGGCAGCTTTTCTTTTGGAAAAATCCAGCAACGATTGCATCATTCTAGCTAGGCTCCCACTTTCTGCCAGGGTGAGTGGCTGCCAAGGGAGGCCATTTGCCATGGGAAAAAGAAGTCCTTTCCCCAGGGTCTGGGTGTCAGATGAAAGGTGGCCTTTGGGGTTCTGAGGACTTGTAGGGTAGTACTTACTGGCTAGAGTAGAGGAAATGGATTCTATTTGAATATCTGTCTAGAGGCTTTGCCCCACAGGTCCTGGTTGTCCTTGATGGGCTGCAGCTGTGAGCATTGAAGAGAACTGGGATAAAAGGGGGCGGCGTAGCCATTCAGGGAGAGCCTTGAAGGAGCCCTGAACTGGGAAAGAACAGCATGCAGAAGAAAGCGTCTGTGCTGTGAAGATCTGCAGCCATAAGAACACACCGAGGAGGTATGGACTTTAGCAATCTGAGAACAGCATTATGGGACTCTAGAGAAATAGAACAACAACAAGTGGCAGCTTTAGATTTGGAGCAATCCAGCAAAGCTTGCAAATTTCTTGCTGGGCACCACCCTCTTGGTCAGGGCGAGTGGCCAGAAATGGAGGCCATTTTCCATGGGGAAAACGAAGTCATTGGCCCAGGCTCTGGGTGTCAGATGACTGGTGGCATCTGGGGCTCTAAGGACTTGCAGGGTCCTAGTTGCTGGCAGCTTTCGTTCTGGAAGGATCCAGCACAGTTTGTAGATTCCTGGCTTGGCACTGCCCTGCCTGCCAGGCCAAGTGGCCACAAATGAAGGCCATTTCCCATGGGAAAAAGATGTCCTTTCCCCAGGGTCTCAGTAATATGTTCAAGGTGGCGTTTGAGGCTCTAAGTACTTCCAGGGCCCTAGTTGCTGGCAGCTTTTCTTTTGGAAAAATCCAGCAACGATTGCATCATTCTAGCTAGGCTCCCACTTTCTGCCAGGGTGAGTGGCTGCCAAGGGAGGCCATTTGCCATGGGAAAAAGAAGTCCTTTCCCCAGGGTCTGGGTGCCAGATGAAAGGTGGCCTTTGGGGTTCTGAGGACTTGTAGGGTAGTACTTACTGGCTAGAGTAGAGGAAATGGATTCTATTTGAATATCTGTCTAGAGGCTTTGCCCCACAGGTCCTGGTTGTCCTTGATGGGCTGCAGCTGTGAGCATTGAAGAGAACTGGGATAAAAGGGGGCGGCGTAGCCATTCAGGGAGAGCCTTGAAGGAGCCCTGAACTGGGAAAGAACAGCATGCAGAAGAAAGCGTCTGTGCTGTGAAGATCTGCAGCCATAAGAACACACCGAGGAGGTATGGACTTTAGCAATCTGAGAACAGCATTATGGGACTCTAGAGAAATAGAACAACAACAAGTGGCAGCTTTCAATTTGGAGCAATCCAGCAAAGCTTGCAAATTTCTTGCTGGGCACCACCCTCTTGGTCAGGGCGAGTGGCCAGAAATGGAGGCCATTTTCCATGGGGAAAACGAAGTCATTGGCCCAGGCTCTGGGTGTCAGATGACTGGTGGCATCTGGGGCTCTAAGGACTTGCAGGGTCCTAGTTGCTGGCAGCTTTCGTTCTGGAAGGATCCAGCACAGTTTGTCGATTCCTGGCTTGGCACTGCCCTGCCTGCCAGGCCAAGTGGCCACAAATGAAGGCCATTTTCCATGGGAAAAACGAAGTCCTTTCCCCAGGGTCTCAGTAATATGTTCAAGGTGGCGTTTGAGGCTCTAAGTACTTCCAGGGCCCTAGTTGCTGCCAGCTTTTCTTTTGGAAAAATCCAGCAACGATTGCATCATTCTAGCTAGGCTCCCACTTTCTGCCAGGGTGAGTGGCTGCCAAGGGAGGCCATTTGCCATGGGAAAAAGAAGTCCTTTCCCCAGGGTCTGGGTGTCAGATGAAAGGTGGCCTTTGGGGTTCTGAGGACTTGTAGGGTAGTACTTACTGGCTAGAGTAGAGGAAATGGATTCTATTTGAATATCTGTCTAGAGGCTTTGCCCCACAGGTCCTGGTTGTCCTTGATGGGCTGCAGCTGTGAGCATTGAAGAGAACTGGGATAAAAGGGGGCGGCGTAGCCATTCAGGGAGAGCCTTGAAGGAGCCCTGAACTGGGAAAGAACAGCATGCAGAAGAAAGCGTCTGTGCTGTGAAGATCTGCAGCCATAAGAACACACCGAGGAGGTATGGACTTTAGCAATCTGAGAACAGCATGATGGGACTCTAGAGAAATAGAACAACAACAAGTGGCAGCTTTCGATTTGGAGCAATCCAGCAAAGCTTGCAAATTTCTTGCTGGGCACCACCCTCTTGGTCAGGGCGAGTGGCCAGAAATGGAGGCCATTTTCCATGGGGAAAACGAAGTCATTGGCCCAGGCTCTGGGTGTCAGATGACAGGTGGCATCTGGGGCTGTAAGGACTTGCAGGGTCCTAGTTGCTGGCAGCTTTCGTTCTGGAAGGATCCAGCACAGTTTGTAGATTCCTGGCTTGGCACTGCCCTGCCTGCCAGGCCAAGTGGCCAGAAATGAAGGCCATTTCCCATGGGAAAAAGATGTCCTTTCCCCAGGGTCTCAGTAATATGTTCAAGGTGGCGTTTGAGGCTCTAAGTACTTCCAGGGCCCTAGTTGCTGGCAGCTTTTCTTTTGGAAAAATCCAGCAACGATTGCATCATTCTAGCTAGGCTCCCACTTTCTGCCAGGGTGAGTGGCTGCCAAGGGAGGCCATTTGCCATGGGAAAAAGAAGTCCTTTCCCCAGGGTCTGGGTGCCAGATGAAAGGTGGCCTTTGGGGTTCTGAGGACTTGTAGGGTAGTACTTACTGGCTAGAGTAGAGGAAATGGATTCTATTTGAATATCTGTCTAGAGGCTTTGCCCCACAGGTCCTGGTTGTCCTTGATGGGCTGCAGCTGTGAGCATTGAAGAGAACTGGGATAAAAGGGGGCGGCGTAGCCATTCAGGGAGAGCCTTGAAGGAGCCCTGAACTGGGAAAGAACAGCATGCAGAAGAAAGCGTCTGTGCTGTGAAGATCTGCAGCCATAAGAACACACCGAGGAGGTATGGACTTTAGCAATCTGAGAACAGCATGATGGGACTCTAGAGAAATAGAACAACAACAAGTGGCAGCTTTCGATTTGGAGCAATCCAGCAAAGCTTGCAAATTTCTTGCTGGGCACCACCCTCTTGGTCAGGGCGAGTGGCCAGAAATGGAGGCCATTTTCCATGGGGAAAACGAAGTCATTGGCCCAGGCTCTGGGTGTCAGATGACAGGTGGCATCTGGGGCTGTAAGGACTTGCAGGGTCCTAGTTGCTGGCAGCTTTTGTTCTGGAAGGATCCAGCACAGTTTGTAGATTCCTGGCTTGGCACTGCCCTGCCTGCCAGGCCAAGTGGCCACAAATGAAGGCCATTTCCCATGGGAAAAAGATGTCCTTTCCCCAGGGTCTCAGTAATATGTTCAAGGTGGCGTTTGAGGCTCTAAGTACTTCCAGGGCCCTAGTTGCTGCCAGCTTTTCTTTTGGAAAAATCCAGCAACGATTGCATCATTCTAGCTAGGCTCCCACTTTCTGCCAGGGTGAGTGGCTGCCAAGGGAGGCCATTTGCCATGGGAAAAAGAAGTCCTTTCCCCAGGGTCTGGGTGCCAGATGAAAGGTGGCCTTTGGGGTTCTGAGGACTTGTAGGGTAGTACTTACTGGCTAGAGTAGAGGAAATGGATTCTATTTGAATATCTGTCTAGAGGCTTTGCCCCACAGGTCCTGGTTGTCCTTGATGGGCTGCAGCTGTGAGCATTGAAGAGAACTGGGATAAAAGGGGGCGGCGTAGCCATTCAGGGAGAGCCTTGAAGGAGCCCTGAACTGGGAAAGAACAGCATGCAGAAGAAAGCGTCTGTGCTGTGAAGATCTGCAGCCATAAGAACACACCGAGGAGGTATGGACTTTAGCAATCTGAGAACAGCATTATGGGACTCTAGAGAAATAGAACAACAACAAGTGGCAGCTTTCGATTTGGAGCAATCCAGCAAAGCTTGCAAATTTCTTGCTGGGCACCACCCTCTTGGTCAGGGCGAGTGGCCAGAAATGGAGGCCATTTTCCATGGGGAAAACGAAGTCATTGGCCCAGGCTCTGGGTGTCAGATGACTGGTGGCATCTGGGGCTCTAAGGACTTGCAGGGTCCTAGTTGCTGGCAGCTTTCGTTCTGGAAGGATCCAGCAGAGTTTGTCGATTCCTGGCTTGGCACTGCCCTGCCTGCCAGGCCAAGTGGCCAGAAATGAAGGCCATTTTCCATGGGAAAAACGAAGTCCTTTCCCCAGGGTCTCAGGAATATGTTCAAGGTGGCGTTTGAGGCTCTAAGTACTTCCAGGGCCCTAGTTGCTGCCAGCTTTTCTTTTGGAAAAATCCAGCAACGATTGCATCATTCTAGCTAGGCTCCCACTTTCTGCCAGGGTGAGTGGCTGCCAAGGGAGGCCATTTGCCATGGGAAAAAGAAGTCCTTTCCCCAGGGTCTGGGTGTCAGATGAAAGGTGGCCTTTGGGGTTCTGAGGACTTGTAGGGTAGTACTTACTGGCTAGAGTAGAGGAAATGGATTCTATTTGAATATCTGTCTAGAGGCTTTGCCCCACAGGTCCTGGTTGTCCTTGATGGGCTGCAGCTGTGAGCATTGAAGAGAACTGGGATAAAAGGGGGCGGCGTAGCCATTCAGGGAGAGCCTTGAAGGAGCCCTGAACTGGGAAAGAACAGCATGCAGAAGAAAGCGTCTGTGCTGTGAAGATCTGCAGCCATAAGAACACACCGAGGAGGTATGGACTTTAGCAATCTGAGAACAGCATTATGGGACTCTAGAGAAATAGAACAACAACAAGTGGCAGCTTTCGATTTGGAGCAATCCAGCAAAGCTTGCAAATTTCTTGCTGGGCACCACCCTCTTGGTCAGGGCGAGTGGCCAGAAATGGAGGCCATTTTCCATGGGGAAAACGAAGTCATTGGCCCAGGCTCTGGGTGTCAGATGACAGGTGGCATCTGGGGCTCTAAGGACTTGCAGGGTCCTAGTTGCTGGCAGCTTTCGTTCTGGAAGGATCCAGCACAGTTTGTAGATTCCTGGCTTGGCACTGCCCTGCCTGCCAGGCCAAGTGGCCACAAATGAAGGCCATTTCCCATGGGAAAAAGATGTCCTTTCCCCAGGGTCTCAGTAATATGTTCAAGGTGGCGTTTGAGGCTCTAAGTACTTCCAGGGCCCTAGTTGCTGGCAGCTTTTCTTTTGGAAAAATCCAGCAACGATTGCATCATTCTAGCTAGGCTCCCACTTTCTGCCAGGGTGAGTGGCTGCCAAGGGAGGCCATTTGCCATGGGAAAAAGAAGTCCTTTCCCCAGGGTCTGGGTGTCAGATGAAAGGTGGCCTTTGGGGTTCTGAGGACTTGTAGGGTAGTACTTACTGGCTAGAGTAGAGGAAATGGATTCTATTTGAATATCTGTCTAGAGGCTTTGCCCCACAGGTCCTGGTTGTCCTTGATGGGCTGCAGCTGTGAGCATTGAAGAGAACTGGGATAAAAGGGGGCGGCGTAGCCATTCAGGGAGAGCCTTGAAGGAGCCCTGAAGTGGGAAAGAACAGCATGCAGAAGAAAGCGTCTGTGCTGTGAAGATCTGCAGCCATAAGAACACACCGAGGAGGTATGGACTTTAGCAATCTGAGAACAGCATTATGGGACTCTAGAGAAATAGAACAACAACAAGTGGCAGCTTTAGATTTGGAGCAATCCAGCAAAGCTTGCAAATTTCTTGCTGGGCACCACCCTCTTGGTCAGGGCGAGTGGCCAGAAATGGAGGCCATTTTCCATGGGGAAAACGAAGTCATTGGCCCAGGCTCTGGGTGTCAGATGACTGGTGGCATCTGGGGCTCTAAGGACTTGCAGGGTCCTAGTTGCTGGCAGCTTTCGTTCTGGAAGGATCCAGCACAGTTTGTAGATTCCTGGCTTGGCACTGCCCTGCCTGCCAGGCCAAGTGGCCACAAATGAAGGCCATTTCCCATGGGAAAAAGATGTCCTTTCCCCAGGGTCTCAGTAATATGTTCAAGGTGGCGTTTGAGGCTCTAAGTACTTCCAGGGCCCTAGTTGCTGGCAGCTTTTCTTTTGGAAAAATCCAGCAACGATTGCATCATTCTAGCTAGGCTCCCACTTTCTGCCAGGGTGAGTGGCTGCCAAGGGAGGCCATTTGCCATGGGAAAAAGAAGTCCTTTCCCCAGGGTCTGGGTGTCAGATGAAAGGTGGCCTTTGGGGTTCTGAGGACTTGTAGGGTAGTACTTACTGGCTAGAGTAGAGGAAATGGATTCTATTTGAATATCTGTCTAGAGGCTTTGCCCCACAGGTCCTGGTTGTCCTTGATGGGCTGCAGCTGTGAGCATTGAAGAGAACTGGGATAAAAGGGGGCGGCGTAGCCATTCAGGGAGAGCCTTGAAGGAGCCCTGAACTGGGAAAGAACAGCATGCAGAAGAAAGCGTCTGTGCTGTGAAGATCTGCAGCCATAAGAACACACCGAGGAGGTATGGACTTTAGCAATCTGAGAACAGCATTATGGGACTCTAGAGAAATAGAACAACAACAAGTGGCAGCTTTCAATTTGGAGCAATCCAGCAAAGCTTGCAAATTTCTTGCTGGGCACCACCCTCTTGGTCAGGGCGAGTGGCCAGAAATGGAGGCCATTTTCCATGGGGAAAACGAAGTCATTGGCCCAGGCTCTGGGTGTCAGATGACTGGTGGCATCTGGGGCTCTAAGGACTTGCAGGGTCCTAGTTGCTGGCAGCTTTCGTTCTGGAAGGATCCAGCACAGTTTGTCGATTCCTGGCTTGGCACTGCCCTGCCTGCCAGGCCAAGTGGCCACAAATGAAGGCCATTTTCCATGGGAAAAACGAAGTCCTTTCCCCAGGGTCTCAGTAATATGTTCAAGGTGGCGTTTGAGGCTCTAAGTACTTCCAGGGCCCTAGTTGCTGCCAGCTTTTCTTTTGGAAAAATCCAGCAACGATTGCATCATTCTAGCTAGGCTCCCACTTTCTGCCAGGGTGAGTGGCTGCCAAGGGAGGCCATTTGCCATGGGAAAAAGAAGTCCTTTCCCCAGGGTCTGGGTGTCAGATGAAAGGTGGCCTTTGGGGTTCTGAGGACTTGTAGGGTAGTACTTACTGGCTAGAGTAGAGGAAATGGATTCTATTTGAATATCTGTCTAGAGGCTTTGCCCCACAGGTCCTGGTTGTCCTTGATGGGCTGCAGCTGTGAGCATTGAAGAGAACTGGGATAAAAGGGGGCGGCGTAGCCATTCAGGGAGAGCCTTGAAGGAGCCCTGAACTGGGAAAGAACAGCATGCAGAAGAAAGCGTCTGTGCTGTGAAGATCTGCAGCCATAAGAACACACCGAGGAGGTATGGACTTTAGCAATCTGAGAACAGCATTATGGGACTCTAGAGAAATAGAACAACAACAAGTGGCAGCTTTCGATTTGGAGCAATCCAGCAAAGCTTGCAAATTTCTTGCTGGGCACCACCCTCTTGGTCAGGGCGAGTGGCCAGAAATGGAGGCCATTTTCCATGGGGAAAACGAAGTCATTGGCCCAGGCTCTGGGTGTCAGATGACAGGTGGCATCTGGGGCTGTAAGGACTTGCAGGGTCCTAGTTGCTGGCAGCTTTCGTTCTGGAAGGATCCAGCACAGTTTGTAGATTCCTGGCTTGGCACTGCCCTGCCTGCCAGGCCAAGTGGCCACAAATGAAGGCCATTTCCCATGGGAAAAAGATGTCCTTTCCCCAGGGTCTCAGTAATATGTTCAAGGTGGCGTTTGAGGCTCTAAGTACTTCCAGGGCCCTAGTTCCTGGCAGCTTTTCTTTTGGAAAAATCCAGCAACGATTGCATCATTCTAGCTAGGCTCCCACTTTCTGCCAGGGTGAGTGGCTGCCAAGGGAGGCCATTTGCCATGGGAAAAAGAAGTCCTTTCCCCAGGGTCTGGGTGCCAGATGAAAGGTGGCCTTTGGGGTTCTGAGGACTTGTAGGGTAGTACTTACTGGCTAGAGTAGAGGAAATGGATTCTATTTGAATATCTGTCTAGAGGCTTTGCCCCACAGGTCCTGGTTGTCCTTGATGGGCTGCAGCTGTGAGCATTGAAGAGAACTGGGATAAAAGGGGGCGGCGTAGCCATTCAGGGAGAGCCTTGAAGGAGCCCTGAACTGGGAAAGAACAGCATGCAGAAGAAAGCGTCTGTGCTGTGAAGATCT
Organism: Agelaius phoeniceus; assembly: GCF_051311805.1. NCBI lineage: Eukaryota > Metazoa > Chordata > Aves > Passeriformes > Icteridae > Agelaius > Agelaius phoeniceus. Next base: position 21,234,684 of record NC_135277.1, read on the forward strand.
GCAGCCATAAGAACACACCGAGGAGGTATGGACTTTAGCAATCTGAGAACAGCATTATGGGACTCTAGAGAAATAGAACAACAACAAGTGGCAGCTTTCGATTTGGAGCAATCCAGCAAAGCTTGCAAATTTCTTGCTGGGCACCACCCTCTTGGTCAGGGCGAGTGGCCAGAAATGGAGGCCATTTTCCATGGGGAAAACGAAGTCATTGGCCCAGGCTCTGGGTGTCAGATGACAGGTGGCATCTGGGGCTCTAAGGACTTGCAGGGTCCTAGTTGCTGGCAGCTTTTGTTCTGGAAGGATCCAGCACAGTTTGTAGATTCCTGGCTTGGCACTGCCCTGCCTGCCAGGCCAAGTGGCCACAAATGAAGGCCATTTCCCATGGGAAAAAGATGTCCTTTCCCCAGGGTCTCAGTAATATGTTCAAGGTGGCGTTTGAGGCTCTAAGTACTTCCAGGGCCCTAGTTGCTGCCAGCTTTTCTTTTGGAAAAATCCAGCAACGATTGCATCATTCTAGCTAGGCTCCCACTTTCTGCCAGGGTGAGTGGCTGCCAAGGGAGGCCATTTGCCATGGGAAAAAGAAGTCCTTTCCCCAGGGTCTGGGTGCCAGATGAAAGGTGGCCTTTGGGGTTCTGAGGACTTGTAGGGTAGTACTTACTGGCTAGAGTAGAGGAAATGGATTCTATTTGAATATCTGTCTAGAGGCTTTGCCCCACAGGTCCTGGTTGTCCTTGATGGGCTGCAGCTGTGAGCATTGAAGAGAACTGGGATAAAAGGGGGCGGCGTAGCCATTCAGGGAGAGCCTTGAAGGAGCCCTGAACTGGGAAAGAACAGCATGCAGAAGAAAGCGTCTGTGCTGTGAAGATCTGCAGCCATAAGAACACACCGAGGAGGTATGGACTTTAGCAATCTGAGAACAGCATTATGGGACTCTAGAGAAATAGAACAACAACAAGTGGCAGCTTTCGATTTGGAGCAATCCAGCAAAGCTTGCAAATTTCTTGCTGGGCACCACCCTCTTGGTCAGGGCGAGTGGCCAGAAATGGAGGCCATTTTCCATGGGGAAAACGAAGTCATTGGCCCAGGCTCTGGGTGTCAGATGACTGGTGGCATCTGGGGCTCTAAGGACTTGCAGGGTCCTAGTTGCTGGCAGCTTTCGTTCTGGAAGGATCCAGCACAGTTTGTCGATTCCTGGCTTGGCACTGCCCTGCCTGCCAGGCCAAGTGGCCAGAAATGAAGGCCATTTTCCATGGGAAAAACGAAGTCCTTTCCCCAGGGTCTCAGGAATATGTTCAAGGTGGCGTTTGAGGCTCTAAGTACTTCCAGGGCCCTAGTTGCTGCCAGCTTTTCTTTTGGAAAAATCCAGCAACGATTGCATCATTCTAGCTAGGCTCCCACTTTCTGCCAGGGTGAGTGGCTGCCAAGGGAGGCCATTTGCCATGGGAAAAAGAAGTCCTTTCCCCAGGGTCTGGGTGTCAGATGAAAGGTGGCCTTTGGGGTTCTGAGGACTTGTAGGGTAGTACTTACTGGCTAGAGTAGAGGAAATGGATTCTATTTGAATATCTGTCTAGAGGCTTTGCCCCACAGGTCCTGGTTGTCCTTGATGGGCTGCAGCTGTGAGCATTGAAGAGAACTGGGATAAAAGGGGGCGGCGTAGCCATTCAGGGAGAGCCTTGAAGGAGCCCTGAAGTGGGAAAGAACAGCATGCAGAAGAAAGCGTCTGTGCTGTGAAGATCTGCAGCCATAAGAACACACCGAGGAGGTATGGACTTTAGCAATCTGAGAACAGCATGATGGGACTCTAGAGAAATAGAACAACAACAAGTGGCAGCTTTAGATTTGGAGCAATCCAGCAAAGCTTGCAAATTTCTTGCTGGGCACCACCCTCTTGGTCAGGGCGAGTGGCCAGAAATGGAGGCCATTTTCCATGGGGAAAACGAAGTCATTGGCCCAGGCTCTGGGTGTCAGATGACTGGTGGCATCTGGGGCTCTAAGGACTTGCAGGGTCCTAGTTGCTGGCAGCTTTCGTTCTGGAAGGATCCAGCACAGTTTGTAGATTCCTGGCTTGGCACTGCCCTGCCTGCCAGGCCAAGTGGCCACAAATGAAGGCCATTTCCCATGGGAAAAAGATGTCCTTTCCCCAGGGTCTCAGTAATATGTTCAAGGTGGCGTTTGAGGCTCTAAGTACTTCCAGGGCCCTAGTTGCTGGCAGCTTTTCTTTTGGAAAAATCCAGCAACGATTGCATCATTCTAGCTAGGCTCCCACTTTCTGCCAGGGTGAGTGGCTGCCAAGGGAGGCCATTTGCCATGGGAAAAAGAAGTCCTTTCCCCAGGGTCTGGGTGTCAGATGAAAGGTGGCCTTTGGGGTTCTGAGGACTTGTAGGGTAGTACTTACTGGCTAGAGTAGAGGAAATGGATTCTATTTGAATATCTGTCTAGAGGCTTTGCCCCACAGGTCCTGGTTGTCCTTGATGGGCTGCAGCTGTGAGCATTGAAGAGAACTGGGATAAAAGGGGGCGGCGTAGCCATTCAGGGAGAGCCTTGAAGGAGCCCTGAACTGGGAAAGAACAGCATGCAGAAGAAAGCGTCTGTGCTGTGAAGATCTGCAGCCATAGGAACACACCGAGGAGGTATGGACTTTAGCAATCTGAGAACAGCATTATGGGACTCTAGAGAAATAGAACAACAACAAGTGGCAGCTTTAGATTTGGAGCAATCCAGCAAAGCTTGCAAATTTCTTGCTGGGCACCACCCTCTTGGTCAGGGCGAGTGGCCAGAAATGGAGGCCATTTTCCATGGGGAAAACGAAGTCATTGGCCCAGGCTCTGGGTGTCAGATGACAGGTGGCATCTGGGGCTCTAAGGACTTGCAGGGTCCTAGTTGCTGGCAGCTTTCGTTCTGGAAGGATCCAGCACAGTTTGTAGATTCCTGGCTTGGCACTGCCCTGCCTGCCAGGCCAAGTGGCCACAAATGAAGGCCATTTCCCATGGGAAAAACGAAGTCCTTTCCCCAGGGTCTCAGTAATATGTTCAAGGTGGCGTTTGAGGCTCTAAGTACTTCCAGGGCCCTAGTTGCTGCCAGCTTTTCTTTTGGAAAAATCCAGCAACGATTGCATCATTCTAGCTAGGCTCCCACTTTCTGCCAGGGTGAGTGGCTGCCAAGGGAGGCCATTTGCCATGGGAAAAAGAAGTCCTTTCCCCAGGGTCTGGGTGCCAGATGAAAGGTGGCCTTTGGGGTTCTGAGGACTTGTAGGGTAGTACTTACTGGCTAGAGTAGAGGAAATGGATTCTATTTGAATATCTGTCTAGAGGCTTTGCCCCACAGGTCCTGGTTGTCCTTGATGGGCTGCAGCTGTGAGCATTGAAGAGAACTGGGATAAAAGGGGGCGGCGTAGCCATTCAGGGAGAGCCTTGAAGGAGCCCTGAACTGGGAAAGAACAGCATGCAGAAGAAAGCGTCTGTGCTGTGAAGATCTGCAGCCATAAGAACACACCGAGGAGGTATGGACTTTAGCAATCTGAGAACAGCATTATGGGACTCTAGAGAAATAGAACAACAACAAGTGGCAGCTTTCGATTTGGAGCAATCCAGCAAAGCTTGCAAATTTCTTGCTGGGCACCACCCTCTTGGTCAGGGCGAGTGGCCAGAAATGGAGGCCATTTTCCATGGGGAAAACGAAGTCATTGGCCCAGGCTCTGGGTGTCAGATGACTGGTGGCATCTGGGGCTCTAAGGACTTGCAGGGTCCTAGTTGCTGGCAGCTTTCGTTCTGGAAGGATCCAGCACAGTTTGTAGATTCCTGGCTTGGCACTGCCCTGCCTGCCAGGCCAAGTGGCCACAAATGAAGGCCATTTCCCATGGGAAAAAGATGTCCTTTCCCCAGGGTCTCAGTAATATGTTCAAGGTGGCGTTTGAGGCTCTAAGTACTTCCAGGGCCCTAGTTGCTGGCAGCTTTTCTTTTGGAAAAATCCAGCAACGATTGCATCATTCTAGCTAGGCTCCCACTTTCTGCCAGGGTGAGTGGCTGCCAAGGGAGGCCATTTGCCATGGGAAAAAGAAGTCCTTTCCCCAGGGTCTGGGTGCCAGATGAAAGGTGGCCTTTGGGGTTCTGAGGACTTGTAGGGTAGTACTTACTGGCTAGAGTAGAGGAAATGGATTCTATTTGAATATCTGTCTAGAGGCTTTGCCCCACAGGTCCTGGTTGTCCTTGATGGGCTGCAGCTGTGAGCATTGAAGAGAACTGGGATAAAAGGGGGCGGCGTAGCCATTCAGGGAGAGCCTTGAAGGAGCCCTGAACTGGGAAAGAACAGCATGCAGAAGAAAGCGTCTGTGCTGTGAAGATCTGCAGCCATAAGAACACACCGAGGAGGTATGGACTTTAGCAATCTGAGAACAGCATTATGGGACTCTAGAGAAATAGAACAACAACAAGTGGCAGCTTTCAATTTGGAGCAATCCAGCAAAGCTTGCAAATTTCTTGCTGGGCACCACCCTCTTGGTCAGGGCGAGTGGCCAGAAATGGAGGCCATTTTCCATGGGGAAAACGAAGTCATTGGCCCAGGCTCTGGGTGTCAGATGACTGGTGGCATCTGGGGCTCTAAGGACTTGCAGGGTCCTAGTTGCTGGCAGCTTTCGTTCTGGAAGGATCCAGCACAGTTTGTCGATTCCTGGCTTGGCACTGCCCTGCCTGCCAGGCCAAGTGGCCACAAATGAAGGCCATTTTCCATGGGAAAAACGAAGTCCTTTCCCCAGGGTCTCAGTAATATGTTCAAGGTGGCGTTTGAGGCTCTAAGTACTTCCAGGGCCCTAGTTGCTGCCAGCTTTTCTTTTGGAAAAATCCAGCAACGATTGCATCATTCTAGCTAGGCTCCCACTTTCTGCCAGGGTGAGTGGCTGCCAAGGGAGGCCATTTGCCATGGGAAAAAGAAGTCCTTTCCCCAGGGTCTGGGTGTCAGATGAAAGGTGGCCTTTGGGGTTCTGAGGACTTGTAGGGTAGTACTTACTGGCTAGAGTAGAGGAAATGGATTCTATTTGAATATCTGTCTAGAGGCTTTGCCCCACAGGTCCTGGTTGTCCTTGATGGGCTGCAGCTGTGAGCATTGAAGAGAACTGGGATAAAAGGGGGCGGCGTAGCCATTCAGGGAGAGCCTTGAAGGAGCCCTGAACTGGGAAAGAACAGCATGCAGAAGAAAGCGTCTGTGCTGTGAAGATCTGCAGCCATAAGAACACACCGAGGAGGTATGGACTTTAGCAATCTGAGAACAGCATTATGGGACTCTAGAGAAATAGAACAACAACAAGTGGCAGCTTTCGATTTGGAGCAATCCAGCAAAGCTTGCAAATTTCTTGCTGGGCACCACCCTCTTGGTCAGGGCGAGTGGCCAGAAATGGAGGCCATTTTCCATGGGGAAAACGAAGTCATTGGCCCAGGCTCTGGGTGTCAGATGACAGGTGGCATCTGGGGCTGTAAGGACTTGCAGGGTCCTAGTTGCTGGCAGCTTTCGTTCTGGAAGGATCCAGCACAGTTTGTAGATTCCTGGCTTGGCACTGCCCTGCCTGCCAGGCCAAGTGGCCACAAATGAAGGCCATTTCCCATGGGAAAAAGATGTCCTTTCCCCAGGGTCTCAGTAATATGTTCAAGGTGGCGTTTGAGGCTCTAAGTACTTCCAGGGCCCTAGTTGCTGGCAGCTTTTCTTTTGGAAAAATCCAGCAACGATTGCATCATTCTAGCTAGGCTCCCACTTTCTGCCAGGGTGAGTGGCTGCCAAGGGAGGCCATTTGCCATGGGAAAAAGAAGTCCTTTCCCCAGGGTCTGGGTGCCAGATGAAAGGTGGCCTTTGGGGTTCTGAGGACTTGTAGGGTAGTACTTACTGGCTAGAGTAGAGGAAATGGATTCTATTTGAATATCTGTCTAGAGGCTTTGCCCCACAGGTCCTGGTTGTCCTTGATGGGCTGCAGCTGTGAGCATTGAAGAGAACTGGGATAAAAGGGGGCGGCGTAGCCATTCAGGGAGAGCCTTGAAGGAGCCCTGAAGTGGGAAAGAACAGCATGCAGAAGAAAGCGTCTGTGCTGTGAAGATCTGCAGCCATAAGAACACACCGAGGAGGTATGGACTTTAGCAATCTGAGAACAGCATTATGGGACTCTAGAGAAATAGAACAACAACAAGTGGCAGCTTTCGATTTGGAGCAATCCAGCAAAGCTTGCAAATTTCTTGCTGGGCACCACCCTCTTGGTCAGGGCGAGTGGCCAGAAATGGAGGCCATTTTCCATGGGGAAAACGAAGTCATTGGCCCAGGCTCTGGGTGTCAGATGACTGGTGGCATCTGGGGCTGTAAGGACTTGCAGGGTCCTAGTTGCTGGCAGCTTTCGTTCTGGAAGGATCCAGCACAGTTTGTCGATTCCTGGCTTGGCACTGCCCTGCCTGCCAGGCCAAGTGGCCAGAAATGAAGGCCATTTTCCATGGGAAAAACGAAGTCCTTTCCCCAGGGTCTCAGGAATATGTTCAAGGTGGCGTTTGAGGCTCTAAGTACTTCCAGGGCCCTAGTTGCTGCCAGCTTTTCTTTTGGAAAAATCCAGCAACGATTGCATCATTCTAGCTAGGCTCCCACTTTCTGCCAGGGTGAGTGGCTGCCAAGGGAGGCCATTTGCCATGGGAAAAAGAAGTCCTTTCCCCAGGGTCTGGGTGTCAGATGAAAGGTGGCCTTTGGGGTTCTGAGGACTTGTAGGGTAGTACTTACTGGCTAGAGTAGAGGAAATGGATTCTATTTGAATATCTGTCTAGAGGCTTTGCCCCACAGGTCCTGGTTGTCCTTGATGGGCTGCAGCTGTGAGCATTGAAGAGAACTGGGATAAAAGGGGGCGGCGTAGCCATTCAGGGAGAGCCTTGAAGGAGCCCTGAACTGGGAAAGAACAGCATGCAGAAGAAAGCGTCTGTGCTGTGAAGATCTGCAGCCATAGGAACACACCGAGGAGGTATGGACTTTAGCAATCTGAGAACAGCATTATGGGACTCTAGAGAAATAGAACAACAACAAGTGGCAGCTTTAGATTTGGAGCAATCCAGCAAAGCTTGCAAATTTCTTGCTGGGCACCACCCTCTTGGTCAGGGCGAGTGGCCAGAAATGGAGGCCATTTTCCATGGGGAAAACGAAGTCATTGGCCCAGGCTCTGGGTGTCAGATGACAGGTGGCATCTGGGGCTGTAAGGACTTGCAGGGTCCTAGTTGCTGGCAGCTTTCGTTCTGGAAGGATCCAGCACAGTTTGTAGATTCCTGGCTTGGCACTGCCCTGCCTGCCAGGCCAAGTGGCCACAAATGAAGGCCATTTCCCATGGGAAAAAGATGTCCTTTCCCCAGGGTCTCAGTAATATGTTCAAGGTGGCGTTTGAGGCTCTAAGTACTTCCAGGGCCCTAGTTGCTGCCAGCTTTTCTTTTGGAAAAATCCAGCAACGATTGCATCATTCTAGCTAGGCTCCCACTTTCTGCCAGGGTGAGTGGCTGCCAAGGGAGGCCATTTGCCATGGGAAAAAGAAGTCCTTTCCCCAGGGTCTGGGTGCCAGATGAAAGGTGGCCTTTGGGGTTCTGAGGACTTGTAGGGTAGTACTTACTGGCTAGAGTAGAGGAAATGGATTCTATTTGAATATCTGTCTAGAGGCTTTGCCCCACAGGTCCTGGTTGTCCTTGATGGGCTGCAGCTGTGAGCATTGAAGAGAACTGGGATAAAAGGGGGCGGCGTAGCCATTCAGGGAGAGCCTTGAAGGAGCCCTGAACTGGGAAAGAACAGCATGCAGAAGAAAGCGTCTGTGCTGTGAAGATCTGCAGCCATAAGAACACACCGAGGAGGTATGGACTTTAGCAATCTGAGAACAGCATTATGGGACTCTAGAGAAATAGAACAACAACAAGTGGCAGCTTTCGATTTGGAGCAATCCAGCAAAGCTTGCAAATTTCTTGCTGGGCACCACCCTCTTGGTCAGGGCGAGTGGCCAGAAATGGAGGCCATTTTCCATGGGGAAAACGAAGTCATTGGCCCAGGCTCTGGGTGTCAGATGACTGGTGGCATCTGGGGCTCTAAGGACTTGCAGGGTCCTAGTTGCTGGCAGCTTTCGTTCTGGAAGGATCCAGCACAGTTTGTAGATTCCTGGCTTGGCACTGCCCTGCCTGCCAGGCCAAGTGGCCACAAATGAAGGCCATTTCCCATGGGAAAAAGATGTCCTTTCCCCAGGGTCTCAGTAATATGTTCAAGGTGGCGTTTGAGGCTCTAAGTACTTCCAGGGCCCTAGTTGCTGGCAGCTTTTCTTTTGGAAAAATCCAGCAACGATTGCATCATTCTAGCTAGGCTCCCACTTTCTGCCAGGGTGAGTGGCTGCCAAGGGAGGCCATTTGCCATGGGAAAAAGAAGTCCTTTCCCCAGGGTCTGGGTGTCAGATGAAAGGTGGCCTTTGGGGTTCTGAGGACTTGTAGGGTAGTACTTACTGGCTAGAGTAGAGGAAATGGATTCTATTTGAATATCTGTCTAGAGGCTTTGCCCCACAGGTCCTGGTTGTCCTTGATGGGCTGCAGCTGTGAGCATTGAAGAGAACTGGGATAAAAGGGGGCGGCGTAGCCATTCAGGGAGAGCCTTGAAGGAGCCCTGAAGTGGGAAAGAACAGCATGCAGAAGAAAGCGTCTGTGCTGTGAAGATCTGCAGCCATAAGAACACACCGAGGAGGTATGGACTTTAGCAATCTGAGAACAGCATGATGGGACTCTAGAGAAATAGAACAACAACAAGTGGCAGCTTTCGATTTGGAGCAATCCAGCAAAGCTTGCAAATTTCTTGCTGGGCACCACCCTCTTGGTCAGGGCGAGTGGCCAGAAATGGAGGCCATTTTCCATGAGGAAAACGAAGTCATTGGCCCAGGCTCTGGGTGTCAGATGACTGGTGGCGTCTGGGGCTCTAAGGACTTGCAGGGTCCTAGTTGCTGGCAGCTTTCGTTCTGGAAGGATCCAGCACAGTTTGTAGATTCCTGGCTTGGCACTGCCCTGCCTGCCAGGCCAAGTGGCCACAAATGAAGGCCATTTTCCATGGGAAAAACGAAGTCCTTTCCCCAGGGTCTCAGTAATATGTTCAAGGTGGCGTTTGAGGCTCTAAGTACTTCCAGGGCCCTAGTTGCTGCCAGCTTTTCTTTTGGAAAAATCCAGCAACGATTGCATCATTCTAGCTAGGCTCCCACTTTCTGCCAGGGTGAGTGGCTGCCAAGGGAGGCCATTTGCCATGGGAAAAAGAAGTCCTTTCCCCAGGGTCTGGGTGTCAGATGAAAGGTGGCCTTTGGGGTTCTGAGGACTTGTAGGGTAGTACTTACTGGCTAGAGTAGAGGAAATGGATTCTATTTGAATATCTGTCTAGAGGCTTTGCCCCACAGGTCCTGGTTGTCCTTGATGGGCTGCAGCTGTGAGCATTGAAGAGAACTGGGATAAATTGGGGCGGCTTAGCCATTCAGGGAGAGCCTTGAAGGAGCCCTGAACTGGGAAAGAACAGCATGCAGAAGAAAGCGTCTGTGCTGTGAAGACCTGCAGCCATAAGAACACACCGAGGAGGTATGGACTTTAGCAATCTGAGAACAGCATGATGGGACTCTAGAGAAATAGAACAACAACAAGTGGCAGCTTTAGATTTGGAGCAATCCAGCAAAGCTTGCAAATTTCTTGCTGGGCACCACCCTCTTGGTCAGGGCGAGTGGCCAGAAATGGAGGCCATTTTCCATGGGGAAAACGAAGTCATTGGCCCAGGCTCTGGGTGTCAGATGACTGGTGGCATCTGGGGCTCTAAGGACTTGCAGGGTCCTAGTTGCTGGCAGCTTTCGTTCTGGAAGGATCCAGCACAGTTTGTAGATTCCTGGCTTGGCACTGCGCTGCCTGCCAGGCCAAGTGGCCACAAATGAAGGCCATTTCCCATGGGAAAAAGATGTCCTTTCCCCAGGGTCTCAGTAATATGTTCAAGGTGGCGTTTGAGGCTCTAAGTACTTCCAGGGCCCTAGTTGCTGGCAGCTTTTCTTTTGGAAAAATCCAGCAACGATTGCATCATTCTAGCTAGGCTCCCACTTTCTGCCAGGGTGAGTGGCTGCCAAGGGAGGCCATTTGCCATGGGAAAAAGAAGTCCTTTCCCCAGGGTCTGGGTGTCAGATGAAAGGTGGCCTTTGGGGTTCTGAGGACTTGTAGGGTAGTACTTACTGGCTAGAGTAGAGGAAATGGATTCTATTTGAATATCTGTCTAGAGGCTTTGCCCCACAGGTCCTGGTTGTCCTTGATGGGCTGCAGCTGTGAGCATTGAAGAGAACTGGGATAAAAGGGGGCGGCTTAGCCATTCAGGGAGAGCCTTGAAGGAGCCCTGAACTGGGAAAGAACAGCATGCAGAAGAAAGCGTCTGTGCTGTGAAGATCTGCAGCCATAAGAACACACCGAGGAGGTATGGACTTCAGCAATCTGAGAACAGCATGATGGGACTCTAGAGAAATAGAACAACAACAAGTGGCAGCTTTAGATTTGGAGCAATCCAGCAAAGCTTGCAAATTTCTTGCTGGGCACCACCCTCTTGGTCAGGGCGAGTGGCCAGAAATGGAGGCCATTTTCCATGGGGAAAACGAAGTCATTGGCCCAGGCTCTGGGTGTCAGATGACAGGTGGCATCTGGGGCTCTAAGGACTTGCAGGGTCCTAGTTGCTGGCAGCTTTCGTTCTGGAAGGATCCAGCACAGTTTGTAGATTCCTGGCTTGGCACTGCCCTGCCTGCCAGGCCAAGTGGCCACAAATGAAGGCCATTTGCCATGGGAAAAACGAAGTCCTTTCCCCAGGGTCTCAGGAATATGTTCAAGGTGGCGTTTGAGGCTCTAAGTACTTCCAGGGCCCTAGTTGCTGCCAGCTTTTCTTTTGGAAAAATCCAGCAACGATTGCATCATTCTAGCTAGGCTCCCACTTTCTGCCAGGGTGAGTGGCTGCCAAGGGAGTCCATTTGCCATGGGAAAAAGAAGTCCTTTCCCCAGGGTCTGGGTGTCAGATGAAAGGTGGCCTTTGGGGTTCTGAGGACTTGTAGGGTAGTACTTACTGGCTAGAGTAGAGGAAATGGATTCTATTTGAATATCTGTCTAGAGGCTTTGCCCCACAGGTCCTGGTTGTCCTTGATGGGCTGCAGCTGTGAGCATTGAAGAGAACTGGGATAAAAGGGGGCGGCATAGCCATTCAGGGAGAGCCTTGAAGGAGCCCTGAACTGGGAAAGAACAGCATGCAGAAGAAAGCGTCTGTGCTGTGAAGATCTGCAGCCATAGGAACACACCGAGGAGGTATGGACTTTAGCAATCTGAGAACAGCATTATGGAACTCTAGAGAAATAGAACAACAACAAGTGGCAGCTTTCGATTTGGAGCAATCCAGCAAAGCTTGCAAATTTCTTGCTGGGCACCACCCTCTTGGTCAGGGCAAGTGGCCAGAAATGGAGGCCATTTTCCATGGGGAAAACGAAGTCATTGGCCCAGGCTCTGGGTGTCAGATGACTGGTGGCATCTGGGGCTGTAAGGACTTGCAGGGTCCTAGTTGCTGGCAGCTTTCGTTCTGGAAGGATCCAGCACAGTTTGTAGATTCCTGGCTTGGCACTGCCCTGCCTGCCAGGCCAAGTGGCCAGAAATGAAGGCCATTTTCCATGGGAAAAACGAAGTCCTTTCCCCAGGGTCTCAGTAATATGTTCAAGGTGGCGTTTGAGGCTCTAAGTACTTCCAGGGCCCTAGTTGCTGCCAGCTTTTCTTTTGGAAAAATCCAGCAACGATTGCATCATTCTAGCTAGGCTCCCACTTTCTGCCAGGGTGAGTGGCTGCCAAGGGAGGCCATTTGCCATGGGAAAAAGAAGTCCTTTCCCCAGGGTCTGGGTGCCAGATGAAAGGTGGCCTTTGGGGTTCTGAGGACTTGTAGGGTAGTACTTACTGGCTAGAGTAGAGGAAATGGATTCTATTTGAATATCTGTCTAGAGGCTTTGCCCCACAGGTCCTGGTTGTCCTTGATGGGCTGCAGCTGTGAGCATTGAAGAGAACTGGGATAAAAGGGGGCGGCGTAGCCATTCAGGGAGAGCCTTGAAGGAGCCCTGAAGTGGGAAAGAACAGCATGCAGAAGAAAGCGTCTGTGCTGTGAAGATCTGCAGCCATAAGAACACACCGAGGAGGTATGGACTTTAGCAATCTGAGAACAGCATGATGGGACTCTAGAGAAATAGAACAACAACAAGTGGCAGCTTTAGATTTGGAGCAATCCAGCAAAGCTTGCAAATTTCTTGCTGGGCACCACCCTCTTGGTCAGGGCGAGTGGCCAGAAATGGAGGCCATTTTCCATGGGGAAAACGAAGTCATTGGCCCAGGCTCTGGGTGTCAGATGACAGGTGGCATCTGGGGCTCTAAGGACTTGCAGGGTCCTAGTTGCTGGCAGCTTTCGTTCTGGAAGGATCCAGCACAGTTTGTAGATTCCTGGCTTGGCACTGCCCTGCCTGCCAGGCCAAGTGGCCACAAATGAAGGCCATTTCCCATGGGAAAAAGATGTCCTTTCCCCAGGGTCTCAGTAATATGTTCAAGGTGGCGTTTGAGGCTCTAAGTACTTCCAGGGCCCTAGTTGCTGCCAGCTTTTCTTTTGGAAAAATCCAGCAACGATTGCATCATTCTAGCTAGGCTCCCACTTTCTGCCAGGGTGAGTGGCTGCCAAGGGAGGCCATTTGCCATGGGAAAAAGAAGTCCTTTCCCCAGGGTCTGGGTGCCAGATGAAAGGTGGCCTTTGGGGTTCTGAGGACTTGTAGGGTAGTACTTACTGGCTAGAGTAGAGGAAATGGATTCTATTTGAATATCTGTCTAGAGGCTTTGCCCCACAGGTCCTGGTTGTCCTTGATGGGCTGCAGCTGTGAGCATTGAAGAGAACTGGGATAAAAGGGGGCGGCGTAGCCATTCAGGGAGAGCCTTGAAGGAGCCCTGAACTGGGAAAGAACAGCATGCAGAAGAAAGCGTCTGTGCTGTGAAGATCTGCAGCCATAAGAACACACCGAGGAGGTATGGACTTTAGCAATCTGAGAACAGCATGATGGGACTCTAGAGAAATAGAACAACAACAAGTGGCAGCTTTAGATTTGGAGCAATCCAGCAAAGCTTGCAAATTTCTTGCTGGGCACCACCCTCTTGGTCAGGGCGAGTGGCCAGAAATGGAGGCCATTTTCCATGGGGAAAACGAAGTCATTGGCCCAGGCTCTGGGTGTCAGATGACTGGTGGCATCTGGGGCTCTAAGGACTTGCAGGGTCCTAGTTGCTGGCAGCTTTCGTTCTGGAAGGATCCAGCACAGTTTGTAGATTCCTGGCTTGGCACTGCGCTGCCTGCCAGGCCAAGTGGCCACAAATGAAGGCCATTTCCCATGGGAAAAAGATGTCCTTTCCCCAGGGTCTCAGTAATATGTTCAAGGTGGCGTTTGAGGCTCTAAGTACTTCCAGGGCCCTAGTTGCTGGCAGCTTTTCTTTTGGAAAAATCCAGCAACGATTGCATCATTCTACCTAGGCTCCCACTTTCTGCCAGGGTGAGTGGCTGCCAAGGGAGGCCATTTGCCATGGGAAAAAGAAGTCCTTTCCCCAGGGTCTGGGTGTCAGATGAAAGGTGGCCTTTGGGGTTCTGAGGACTTGTAGGGTAGTACTTACTGGCTAGAGTAGAGGAAATGGATTCTATTTGAATATCTGTCTAGAGGCTTTGCCCCACAGGTCCTGGTTGTCCTTGATGGGCTGCAGCTGTGAGCATTGAAGAGAACTGGGATAAAAGGGGGCGGCTTAGCCATTCAGGGAGAGCCTTGAAGGAGCCCTGAACTGGGAAAGAACAGCATGCAGAAGAAAGCGTCTGTGCTGTGAAGATCTGCAGCCATAAGAACACACCGAGGAGGTATGGACTTCAGCAATCTGAGAACAGCATGATGGGACTCTAGAGAAATAGAACAACAACAAGTGGCAGCTTTAGATTTGGAGCAATCCAGCAAAGCTTGCAAATTTCTTGCTGGGCACCACCCTCTTGGTCAGGGCGAGTGGCCAGAAATGGAGGCCATTTTCCATGGGGAAAACGAAGTCATTGGCCCAGGCTCTGGGTGTCAGATGACAGGTGGCATCTGGGGCTCTAAGGACTTGCAGGGTCCTAGTTGCTGGCAGCTTTCGTTCTGGAAGGATCCAGCACAGTTTGTAGATTCCTGGCTTGGCACTGCCCTGCCTGCCAGGCCAAGTGGCCACAAATGAAGGCCATTTGCCATGGGAAAAACGAAGTCCTTTCCCCAGGGTCTCAGGAATATGTTCAAGGTGGCGTTTGAGGCTCTAAGTACTTCCAGGGCCCTAGTTGCTGCCAGCTTTTCTTTTGGAAAAATCCAGCAACGATTGCATCATTCTAGCTAGGCTCCCACTTTCTGCCAGGGTGAGTGGCTGCCAAGGGAGGCCATTTGCCATGGGAAAAAGAAGTCCTTTCCCCAGGGTCTGGGTGTCAGATGAAAGGTGGCCTTTGGGGTTCTGAGGACTTGTAGGGTAGTACTTACTGGCTAGAGTAGAGGAAATGGATTCTATTTGAATATCTGTCTAGAGGCTTTGCCCCACAGGTCCTGGTTGTCCTTGATGGGCTGCAGCTGTGAGCATTGAAGAGAACTGGGATAAAAGGGGGCGGCGTAGCCATTCAGGGAGAGCCTTGAAGGAGCCCTGAACTGGGAAAGAACAGCATGCAGAAGAAAGCGTCTGTGCTGTGAAGATCTGCAGCCATAAGAACACACCGAGGAGGTATGGACTTTAGCAATCTGAGAACAGCATTATGGGACTCTAGAGAAATAGAACAACAACAAGTGGCAGCTTTAGATTTGGAGCAATCCAGCAAAGCTTGCAAATTTCTTGCTGGGCACCACCCTCTTGGTCAGGGCGAGTGGCCAGAAATGGAGGCCATTTTCCATGGGGAAAACGAAGTCATTGGCCCAGGCTCTGGGTGTCAGATGACAGGTGGCATCTGGGGCTCTAAGGACTTGCAGGGTCCTAGTTGCTGGCAGCTTTTGTTCTGGAAGGATCCAGCACAGTTTGTAGATTCCTGGCTTGGCACTGCCCTGCCTGCCAGGCCAAGTGGCCACAAATGAAGGCCATTTCCCATGGGAAAAAGATGTCCTTTCCCCAGGGTCTCAGTAATATGTTCAAGGTGGCGTTTGAGGCTCTAAGTACTTCCAGGGCCCTAGTTGCTGCCAGCTTTTCTTTTGGAAAAATCCAGCAACGATTGCATCATTCTAGCTAGGCTCCCACTTTCTGCCAGGGTGAGTGGCTGCCAAGGGAGGCCATTTGCCATGGGAAAAAGAAGTCCTTTCCCCAGGGTCTGGGTGCCAGATGAAAGGTGGCCTTTGGGGTTCTGAGGACTTGTAGGGTAGTACTTACTGGCTAGAGTAGAGGAAATGGATTCTATTTGAATATCTGTCTAGAGGCTTTGCCCCACAGGTCCTGGTTGTCCTTGATGGGCTGCAGCTGTGAGCATTGAAGAGAACTGGGATAAAAGGGGGCGGCGTAGCCATTCAGGGAGAGCCTTGAAGGAGCCCTGAACTGGGAAAGAACAGCATGCAGAAGAAAGCGTCTGTGCTGTGAAGATCTGCAGCCATAAGAACACACCGAGGAGGTATGGACTTTAGCAATCTGAGAACAGCATTATGGGACTCTAGAGAAATAGAAGAACAACAAGTGGCAGCTTTCGATTTGGAGCAATCCAGCAAAGCTTGCAAATTTCTTGCTGGGCACCACCCTCTTGGTCAGGGCGAGTGGCCAGAAATGGAGGCCATTTTCCATGGGGAAAACGAAGTCATTGGCCCAGGCTCTGGGTGTCAGATGACTGGTGGCATCTGGGGCTCTAAGGACTTGCAGGGTCCTAGTTGCTGGCAGCTTTCGTTCTGGAAGGATCCAGCACAGTTTGTCGATTCCTGGCTTGGCACTGCCCTGCCTGCCAGGCCAAGTGGCCAGAAATGAAGGCCATTTTCCATGGGAAAAACGAAGTCCTTTCCCCAGGGTCTCAGGAATATGTTCAAGGTGGCGTTTGAGGCTCTAAGTACTTCCAGGGCCCTAGTTGCTGCCAGCTTTTCTTTTGGAAAAATCCAGCAACGATTGCATCATTCTAGCTAGGCTCCCACTTTCTGCCAGGGTGAGTGGCTGCCAAGGGAGGCCATTTGCCATGGGAAAAAGAAGTCCTTTCCCCAGGGTCTGGGTGTCAGATGAATGGTGGCCTTTGGGGTTCTGAGGACTTGTAGGGTAGTACTTACTGGCTAGAGTAGAGGAAATGGATTCTATTTGAATATCTGTCTAGAGGCTTTGCCCCACAGGTCCTGGTTGTCCTTGATGGGCTGCAGCTGTGAGCATTGAAGAGAACTGGGATAAAAGGGGGCGGCGTAGCCATTCAGGGAGAGCCTTGAAGGAGCCCTGAACTGGGAAAGAACAGCATGCAGAAGAAAGCGTCTGTGCTGTGAAGATCTGCAGCCATAAGAACACACCGAGGAGGTATGGACTTTAGCAATCTGAGAACAGCATGATGGGACTCTAGAGAAATAGAACAACAACAAGTGGCAGCTTTAGATTTGGAGCAATCCAGCAAAGCTTGCAAATTTCTTGCTGGGCACCACCCTCTTGGTCAGGGCGAGTGGCCAGAAATGGAGGCCATTTTCCATGGGGAAAACGAAGTCATTGGCCCAGGCTCTGGGTGTCAGATGACAGGTGGCATCTGGGGCTCTAAGGACTTGCAGGGTCCTAGTTGCTGGCAGCTTTCGTTCTGGAAGGATCCAGCACAGTTTGTAGATTCCTGGCTTGGCACTGCCCTGCCTGCCAGGCCAAGTGGCCACAAATGAAGGCCATTTCCCATGGGAAAAAGATGTCCTTTCCCCAGGGTCTCAGTAATATGTTCAAGGTGGCGTTTGAGGCTCTAAGTACTTCCAGGGCCCTAGTTGCTGGCAGCTTTTCTTTTGGAAAAATCCAGCAACGATTGCATCATTCTAGCTAGGCTCCCACTTTCTGCCAGGGTGAGTGGCTGCCAAGGGAGGCCATTTGCCATGGGAAAAAGAAGTCCTTTCCCCAGGGTCTGGGTGTCAGATGAAAGGTGGCCTTTGGGGTTCTGAGGACTTGTAGGGTAGTACTTACTGGCTAGAGTAGAGGAAATGGATTCTATTTGAATATCTGTCTAGAGGCTTTGCCCCACAGGTCCTGGTTGTCCTTGATGGGCTGCAGCTGTGAGCATTGAAGAGAACTGGGATAAAAGGGGGCGGCGTAGCCATTCAGGGAGAGCCTTGAAGGAGCCCTGAAGTGGGAAAGAACAGCATGCAGAAGAAAGCGTCTGTGCTGTGAAGATCTGCAGCCATAAGAACACACCGAGGAGGTATGGACTTTAGCAATCTGAGAACAGCATTATGGGACTCTAGAGAAATAGAACAACAACAAGTGGCAGCTTTCGATTTGGAGCAATCCAGCAAAGCTTGCAAATTTCTTGCTGGGCACCACCCTCTTGGTCAGGGCGAGTGGCCAGAAATGGAGGCCATTTTCCATGGGGAAAACGTAGTCATTGGCCCAGGCTCTGGGTGTCAGATGACTGGTGGCATCTGGGGCTCTAAGGACTTGCAGGGTCCTAGTTGCTGGCAGCTTTCGTTCTGGAAGGATCCAGCACAGTTTGTAGATTCCTGGCTTGGCACTGCCCTGCCTGCCAGGCCAAGTGGCCACAAATGAAGGCCATTTCCCATGGGAAAAAGATGTCCTTTCCCCAGGGTCTCAGTAATATGTTCAAGGTGGCGTTTGAGGCTCTAAGTACTTCCAGGGCCCTAGTTGCTGGCAGCTTTTCTTTTGGAAAAATCCAGCAACGATTGCATCATTCTAGCTAGGCTCCCACTTTCTGCCAGGGTGAGTGGCTGCCAAGGGAGGCCATTTGCCATGGGAAAAAGAAGTCCTTTCCCCAGGGTCTGGGTGCCAGATGAAAGGTGGCCTTTGGGGTTCTGAGGACTTGTAGGGTAGTACTTACTGGCTAGAGTAGAGGAAATGGATTCTATTTGAATATCTGTCTAGAGGCTTTGCCCCACAGGTCCTGGTTGTCCTTGATGGGCTGCAGCTGTGAGCATTGAAGAGAACTGGGATAAAAGGGGGCGGCGTAGCCATTCAGGGAGAGCCTTGAAGGAGCCCTGAACTGGGAAAGAACAGCATGCAGAAGAAAGCGTCTGTGCTGTGAAGATCTGCAGCCATAAGAACACACCGAGGAGGTATGGACTTTAGCAATCTGAGAACAGCATTATGGGACTCTAGAGAAATAGAACAACAACAAGTGGCAGCTTTCGATTTGGAGCAATCCAGCAAAGCTTGCAAATTTCTTGCTGGGCACCACCCTCTTGGTCAGGGCGAGTGGCCAGAAATGGAGGCCATTTTCCATGGGGAAAACGAAGTCATTGGCCCAGGCTCTGGGTGTCAGATGACTGGTGGCATCTGGGGCTCTAAGGACTTGCAGGGTCCTAGTTGCTGGCAGCTTTCGTTCTGGAAGGATCCAGCACAGTTTGTCGATTCCTGGCTTGGCACTGCCCTGCCTGCCAGGCCAAGTGGCCAGAAATGAAGGCCATTTTCCATGGGAAAAACGAAGTCCTTTCCCCAGGGTCTCAGTAATATGTTCAAGGTGGCGTTTGAGGCTCTAAGTACTTCCAGGGCCCTAGTTGCTGCCAGCTTTTCTTTTGGAAAAATCCAGCAACGATTGCATCATTCTAGCTAGGCTCCCACTTTCTGCCAGGGTGAGTGGCTGCCAAGGGAGGCCATTTGCCATGGGAAAAAGAAGTCCTTTCCCCAGGGTCTGGGTGTCAGATGAAAGGTGGCCTTTGGGGTTCTGAGGACTTGTAGGGTAGTACTTACTGGCTAGAGTAGAGGAAATGGATTCTATTTGAATATCTGTCTAGAGGCTTTGCCCCACAGGTCCTGGTTGTCCTTGATGGGCTGCAGCTGTGAGCATTGAAGAGAACTGGGATAAAAGGGGGCGGCGTAGCCATTCAGGGAGAGCCTTGAAGGAGCCCTGAACTGGGAAAGAACAGCATGCAGAAGAAAGCGTCTGTGCTGTGAAGATCTGCAGCCATAAGAACACACCGAGGAGGTATGGACTTTAGCAATCTGAGAACAGCATTATGGGACTCTAGAGAAATAGAACAACAACAAGTGGCAGCTTTCGATTTGGAGCAATCCAGCAAAGCTTGCAAATTTCTTGCTGGGCACCACCCTCTTGGTCAGGGCGAGTGGCCAGAAATGGAGGCCATTTTCCATGGGGAAAACGAAGTCATTGGCCCAGGCTCTGGGTGTCAGATGACAGGTGGCATCTGGGGCTGTAAGGACTTGCAGGGTCCTAGTTGCTGGCAGCTTTCGTTCTGGAAGGATCCAGCACAGTTTGTAGATTCCTGGCTTGGCACTGCCCTGCCTGCCAGGCCAAGTGGCCACAAATGAAGGCCATTTCCCATGGGAAAAAGATGTCCTTTCCCCAGGGTCTCAGTAATATGTTCAAGGTGGCGTTTGAGGCTCTAAGTACTTCCAGGGCCCTAGTTGCTGGCAGCTTTTCTTTTGGAAAAATCCAGCAACGATTGCATCATTCTAGCTAGGCTCCCACTTTCTGCCAGGGTGAGTGGCTGCCAAGGGAGGCCATTTGCCATGGGAAAAAGAAGTCCTTTCCCCAGGGTCTGGGTGCCAGATGAAAGGTGGCCTTTGGGGTTCTGAGGACTTGTAGGGTAGTACTTACTGGCTAGAGTAGAGGAAATGGATTCTATTTGAATATCTGTCTAGAGGCTTTGCCCCACAGGTCCTGGTTGTCCTTGATGGGCTGCAGCTGTGAGCATTGAAGAGAACTGGGATAAAAGGGGGCGGCGTAGCCATTCAGGGAGAGCCTTGAAGGAGCCCTGAAGTGGGAAAGAACAGCATGCAGAAGAAAGCGTCTGTGCTGTGAAGATCTGCAGCCATAAGAACACACCGAGGAGGTATGGACTTTAGCAATCTGAGAACAGCATTATGGGACTCTAGAGAAATAGAACAACAACAAGTGGCAGCTTTCGATTTGGAGCAATCCAGCAAAGCTTGCAAATTTCTTGCTGGGCACCACCCTCTTGGTCAGGGCGAGTGGCCAGAAATGGAGGCCATTTTCCATGGGGAAAACGAAGTCATTGGCCCAGGCTCTGGGTGTCAGATGACTGGTGGCATCTGGGGCTGTAAGGACTTGCAGGGTCCTAGTTGCTGGCAGCTTTCGTTCTGGAAGGATCCAGCACAGTTTGTAGATTCCTGGCTTGGCACTGCCCTGCCTGCCAGGCCAAGTGGCCAGAAATGAAGGCCATTTTCCATGGGAAAAACGAAGTCCTTTCCCCAGGGTCTCAGGAATATGTTCAAGGTGGCGTTTGAGGCTCTAAGTACTTCCAGGGCCCTAGTTGCTGCCAGCTTTTCTTTTGGAAAAATCCAGCAACGATTGCATCATTCTAGCTAGGCTCCCACTTTCTGCCAGGGTGAGTGGCTGCCAAGGGAGGCCATTTGCCATGGGAAAAAGAAGTCCTTTCCCCAGGGTCTGGGTGTCAGATGAAAGGTGGCCTTTGGGGTTCTGAGGACTTGTAGGGTAGTACTTACTGGCTAGAGTAGAGGAAATGGATTCTATTTGAATATCTGTCTAGAGGCTTTGCCCCACAGGTCCTGGTTGTCCTTGATGGGCTGCAGCTGTGAGCATTGAAGAGAACTGGGATAAAAGGGGGCGGCGTAGCCATTCAGGGAGAGCCTTGAAGGAGCCCTGAACTGGGAAAGAACAGCATGCAGAAGAAAGCGTCTGTGCTGTGAAGATCTGCAGCCATAGGAACACACCGAGGAGGTATGGACTTTAGCAATCTGAGAACAGCATTATGGGACTCTAGAGAAATAGAACAACAACAAGTGGCAGCTTTAGATTTGGAGCAATCCAGCAAAGCTTGCAAATTTCTTGCTGGGCGACACCCTCTTGGTCAGGGCGAGTGGCCAGAAATGGAGGCCATTTTCCATGGGGAAAACGAAGTCATTGGCCCAGGCTCTGGGTGTCAGATGACTGGTGGCATCTGGGGCTCTAAGGACTTGCAGGGTCCTAGTTGCTGGCAGCTTTCGTTCTGGAAGGATCCAGCACAGTTTGTAGATTCCTGGCTTGGCACTGCCCTGCCTGCCAGGCCAAGTGGCCACAAATGAAGGCCATTTCCCATGGGAAAAAGATGTCCTTTCCCCAGGGTCTCAGTAATATGTTCAAGGTGGCGTTTGAGGCTCTAAGTACTTCCAGGGCCCTAGTTGCTGGCAGCTTTTCTTTTGGAAAAATCCAGCAACGATTGCATCATTCTAGCTAGGCTCCCACTTTCTGCCAGGGTGAGTGGCTGCCAAGGGAGGCCATTTGCCATGGGAAAAAGAAGTCCTTTCCCCAGGGTCTGGGTGTCAGATGAAAGGTGGCCTTTGGGGTTCTGAGGACTTGTAGGGTAGTACTTACTGGCTAGAGTAGAGGAAATGGATTCTATTTGAATATCTGTCTAGAGGCTTTGCCCCACAGGTCCTGGTTGTCCTTGATGGGCTGCAGCTGTGAGCATTGAAGAGAACTGGGATAAAAGGGGGCGGCGTAGCCATTCAGGGAGAGCCTTGAAGGAGCCCTGAACTGGGAAAGAACAGCATGCAGAAGAAAGCGTCTGTGCTGTGAAGATCTGCAGCCATAGGAACACACCGAGGAGGTATGGACTTTAGCAATCTGAGAACAGCATTATGGGACTCTAGAGAAATAGAACAACAACAAGTGGCAGCTTTAGATTTGGAGCAATCCAGCAAAGCTTGCAAATTTCTTGCTGGGCGACACCCTCTTGGTCAGGGCGAGTGGCCAGAAATGGAGGCCATTTTCCATGGGGAAAACGAAGTCATTGGCCCAGGCTCTGGGTGTCAGATGACTGGTGGCATCTGGGGCTCTAAGGACTTGCAGGGTCCTAGTTGCTGGCAGCTTTCGTTCTGGAAGGATCCAGCACAGTTTGTAGATTCCTGGCTTGGCACTGCCCTGCCTGCCAGGCCAAGTGGCCACAAATGAAGGCCATTTCCCATGGGAAAAAGATGTCCTTTCCCCAGGGTCTCAGGAATATGTTCAAGGTGGCGTTTGAGGCTCTAAGTACTTCCAGGGCCCTAGTTGCTGGCAGCTTTTCTTTTGGAAAAATCCAGCAACGATTGCATCATTCTAGCTAGGCTCCCACTTTCTGCCAGGGTGAGTGGCTGCCAAGGGAGGCCATTTGCCATGGGAAAAAGAAGTCCTTTCCCCAGGGTCTGGGTGTCAGATGAAAGGTGGCCTTTGGGGTTCTGAGGACTTGTAGGGTAGTACTTACTGGCTAGAGTAGAGGAAATGGATTCTATTTGAATATCTGTCTAGAGGCTTTGCCCCACAGGTCCTGGTTGTCCTTGATGGGCTGCAGCTGTGAGCATTGAAGAGAACTGGGATAAAAGGGGGCGGCGTAGCCATTCAGGGAGAGCCTTGAAGGAGCCCTGAACTGGGAAAGAACAGCATGCAGAAGAAAGCGTCTGTGCTGTGAAGATCTGCAGCCATAGGAACACACCGAGGAGGTATGGACTTTAGCAATCTGAGAACAGCATTATGGGACTCTAGAGAAATAGAACAACAACAAGTGGCAGCTTTAGATTTGGAGCAATCCAGCAAAGCTTGCAAATTTCTTGCTGGGCACCACCCTCTTGGTCAGGGCGAGTGGCCAGAAATGGAGGCCATTTTCCATGGGGAAAACGAAGTCATTGGCCCAGGCTCTGGGTGTCAGATGACAGGTGGCATCTGGGGCTGTAAGGACTTGCAGGGTCCTAGTTGCTGGCAGCTTTCGTTCTGGAAGGATCCAGCACAGTTTGTAGATTCCTGGCTTGGCACTGCCCTGCCTGCCAGGCCAAGTGGCCACAAATGAAGGCCATTTTCCATGGGAAAAACGAAGTCCTTTCCCCAGGGTCTCAGGAATATGTTCAAGGTGGCGTTTGAGGCTCTAAGTACTTCCAGGGCCCTAGTTGCTGCCAGCTTTTCTTTTGGAAAAATCCAGCAACGATTGCATCATTCTAGCTAGGCTCCCACTTTCTGCCAGGGTGAGTGGCTGCCAAGGGAGGCCATTTGCCATGGGAAAAAGAAGTCCTTTCCCCAGGGTCTGGGTGTCAGATGAAAGGTGGCCTTTGGGGTTCTGAGGACTTGTAGGGTAGTACTTACTGGCTAGAGTAGAGGAAATGGATTCTATTTGAATATCTGTCTAGAGGCTTTGCCCCACAGGTCCTGGTTGTCCTTGATGGGCTGCAGCTGTGAGCATTGAAGAGAACTGGGATAAAAGGGGGCGGCGTAGCCATTCAGGGAGAGCCTTGAAGGAGCCCTGAACTGGGAAAGAACAGCATGCAGAAGAAAGCGTCTGTGCTGTGAAGATCTGCAGCCATAAGAACACACCGAGGAGGTATGGACTTTAGCAATCTGAGAACAGCATTATGGGACTCTAGAGAAATAGAACAACAACAAGTGGCAGCTTTCGATTTGGAGCAATCCAGCAAAGCTTGCAAATTTCTTGCTGGGCACCACCCTCTTGGTCAGGGCGAGTGGCCAGAAATGGAGGCCATTTTCCATGGGGAAAACGAAGTCATTGGCCCAGGCTCTGGGTGTCAGATGACTGGTGGCATCTGGGGCTCTAAGGACTTGCAGGGTCCTAGTTGCTGGCAGCTTTCGTTCTGGAAGGATCCAGCACAGTTTGTAGATTCCTGGCTTGGCACTGCCCTGCCTGCCAGGCCAAGTGGCCACAAATGAAGGCCATTTCCCATGGGAAAAAGATGTCCTTTCCCCAGGGTCTCAGTAATATGTTCAAGGTGGCGTTTGAGGCTCTAAGTACTTCCAGGGCCCTAGTTGCTGCCAGCTTTTCTTTTGGAAAAATCCAGCAACGATTGCATCATTCTAGCTAGGCTCCCACTTTCTGCCAGGGTGAGTGGCTGCCAAGGGAGGCCATTTGCCATGGGAAAAAGAAGTCCTTTCCCCAGGGTCTGGGTGTCAGATGAAAGGTGGCCTTTGGGGTTCTGAGGACTTGTAGGGTAGTACTTACTGGCTAGAGTAGAGGAAATGGATTCTATTTGAATATCTGTCTAGAGGCTTTGCCCCACAGGTCCTGGTTGTCCTTGATGGGCTGCAGCTGTGAGCATTGAAGAGAACTGGGATAAAAGGGGGCGGCGTAGCCATTCAGGGAGAGCCTTGAAGGAGCCCTGAACTGGGAAAGAACAGCATGCAGAAGAAAGCGTCTGTGCTGTGAAGATCTGCAGCCATAAGAACACACCGAGGAGGTATGGACTTTAGCAATCTGAGAACAGCATGATGGGACTCTAGAGAAATAGAACAACAACAAGTGGCAGCTTTAGATTTGGAGCAATCCAGCAAAGCTTGCAAATTTCTTGCTGGGCACCACCCTCTTGGTCAGGGCGAGTGGCCAGAAATGGAGGCCATTTTCCATGGGGAAAACGAAGTCATTGGCCCAGGCTCTGGGTGTCAGATGACAGGTGGCATCTGGGGCTCTAAGGACTTGCAGGGTCCTAGTTGCTGGCAGCTTTCGTTCTGGAAGGATCCAGCACAGTTTGTAGATTCCTGGCTTGGCACTGCCCTGCCTGCCAGGCCAAGTGGCCACAAATGAAGGCCATTTGCCATGGGAAAAACGAAGTCCTTTCCCCAGGGTCTCAGGAATATGTTCAAGGTGGCGTTTGAGGCTCTAAGTACTTCCAGGGCCCTAGTTGCTGCCAGCTTTTCTTTTGGAAAAATCCAGCAACGATTGCATCATTCTAGCTAGGCTCCCACTTTCTGCCAGGGTGAGTGGCTGCCAAGGGAGGCCATTTGCCATGGGAAAAAGAAGTCCTTTCCCCAGGGTCTGGGTGTCAGATGAAAGGTGGCCTTTGGGGTTCTGAGGACTTGTAGGGTAGTACTTACTGGCTAGAGTAGAGGAAATGGATTCTATTTGAATATCTGTCTAGAGGCTTTGCCCCACAGGTCCTGGTTGTCCTTGATGGGCTGCAGCTGTGAGCATTGAAGAGAACTGGGATAAAAGGGGGCGGCTTAGCCATTCAGGGAGAGCCTTGAAGGAGCCCTGAACTGGGAAAGAACAGCATGCAGAAGAAAGCGTCTGTGCTGTGAAGATCTGCAGCCATAAGAACACACCGAGGAGGTATGGACTTTAGCAATCTGAGAACAGCATTATGGGACTCTAGAGAAATAGAACAACAACAAGTGGCAGCTTTAGATTTGGAGCAATCCAGCAAAGCTTGCAAATTTCTTGCTGGGCACCACCCTCTTGGTCAGGGCGAGTGGCCAGAAATGGAGGCCATTTTCCATGGGGAAAACGAAGTCATTGGCCCAGGCTCTGGGTGTCAGATGACAGGTGGCATCTGGGGCTCTAAGGACTTGCAGGGTCCTAGTTGCTGGCAGCTTTTGTTCTGGAAGGATCCAGCACAGTTTGTAGATTCCTGGCTTGGCACTGCCCTGCCTGCCAGGCCAAGTGGCCACAAATGAAGGCCATTTCCCATGGGAAAAAGATGTCCTTTCCCCAGGGTCTCAGTAATATGTTCAAGGTGGCGTTTGAGGCTCTAAGTACTTCCAGGGCCCTAGTTGCTGCCAGCTTTTCTTTTGGAAAAATCCAGCAACGATTGCATCATTCTAGCTAGGCTCCCACTTTCTGCCAGGGTGAGTGGCTGCCAAGGGAGGCCATTTGCCATGGGAAAAAGAAGTCCTTTCCCCAGGGTCTGGGTGCCAGATGAAAGGTGGCCTTTGGGGTTCTGAGGACTTGTAGGGTAGTACTTACTGGCTAGAGTAGAGGAAATGGATTCTATTTGAATATCTGTCTAGAGGCTTTGCCCCACAGGTCCTGGTTGTCCTTGATGGGCTGCAGCTGTGAGCATTGAAGAGAACTGGGATAAAAGGGGGCGGCGTAGCCATTCAGGGAGAGCCTTGAAGGAGCCCTGAACTGGGAAAGAACAGCATGCAGAAGAAAGCGTCTGTGCTGTGAAGATCTGCAGCCATAAGAACACACCGAGGAGGTATGGACTTTAGCAATCTGAGAACAGCATTATGGGACTCTAGAGAAATAGAACAACAACAAGTGGCAGCTTTCGATTTGGAGCAATCCAGCAAAGCTTGCAAATTTCTTGCTGGGCACCACCCTCTTGGTCAGGGCGAGTGGCCAGAAATGGAGGCCATTTTCCATGGGGAAAACGAAGTCATTGGCCCAGGCTCTGGGTGTCAGATGACTGGTGGCATCTGGGGCTCTAAGGACTTGCAGGGTCCTAGTTGCTGGCAGCTTTCGTTCTGGAAGGATCCAGCACAGTTTGTCGATTCCTGGCTTGGCACTGCCCTGCCTGCCAGGCCAAGTGGCCAGAAATGAAGGCCATTTTCCATGGGAAAAACGAAGTCCTTTCCCCAGGGTCTCAGGAATATGTTCAAGGTGGCGTTTGAGGCTCTAAGTACTTCCAGGGCCCTAGTTGCTGCCAGCTTTTCTTTTGGAAAAATCCAGCAACGATTGCATCATTCTAGCTAGGCTCCCACTTTCTGCCAGGGTGAGTGGCTGCCAAGGGAGGCCATTTGCCATGGGAAAAAGAAGTCCTTTCCCCAGGGTCTGGGTGTCAGATGAATGGTGGCCTTTGGGGTTCTGAGGACTTGTAGGGTAGTACTTACTGGCTAGAGTAGAGGAAATGGATTCTATTTGAATATCTGTCTAGAGGCTTTGCCCCACAGGTCCTGGTTGTCCTTGATGGGCTGCAGCTGTGAGCATTGAAGAGAACTGGGATAAAAGGGGGCGGCGTAGCCATTCAGGGAGAGCCTTGAAGGAGCCCTGAACTGGGAAAGAACAGCATGCAGAAGAAAGCGTCTGTGCTGTGAAGATCTGCAGCCATAAGAACACACCGAGGAGGTATGGACTTTAGCAATCTGAGAACAGCATTATGGGACTCTAGAGAAATAGAACAACAACAAGTGGCAGCTTTCGATTTGGAGCAATCCAGCAAAGCTTGCAAATTTCTTGCTGGGCACCACCCTCTTGGTCAGGGCGAGTGGCCAGAAATGGAGGCCATTTTCCATGGGGAAAACGAAGTCATTGGCCCAGGCTCTGGGTGTCAGATGACTGGTGGCATCTGGGGCTCTAAGGACTTGCAGGGTCCTAGTTGCTGTCAGCTTTCGTTCTGGAAGGATCCAGCACAGTTTGTAGATTCCTGGCTTGGCACTGCCCTGCCTGCCAGGCCAAGTGGCCACAAATGAAGGCCATTTCCCATGGGAAAAAGATGTCCTTTCCCCAGGGTCTCAGTAATATGTTCAAGGTGGCGTTTGAGGCTCTAAGTACTTCCAGGGCCCTAGTTGCTGGCAGCTTTTCTTTTGGAAAAATCCAGCAACGATTGCATCATTCTAGCTAGGCTCCCACTTTCTGCCAGGGTGAGTGGCTGCCAAGGGAGGCCATTTGCCATGGGAAAAAGAAGTCCTTTCCCCAGGGTCTGGGTGTCAGATGAAAGGTGGCCTTTGGGGTTCTGAGGACTTGTAGGGTAGTACTTACTGGCTAGAGTAGAGGAAATGGATTCTATTTGAATATCTGTCTAGAGGCTTTGCCCCACAGGTCCTGGTTGTCCTTGATGGGCTGCAGCTGTGAGCATTGAAGAGAACTGGGATAAAAGGGGGCGGCGTAGCCATTCAGGGAGAGCCTTGAAGGAGCCCTGAACTGGGAAAGAACAGCATGCAGAAGAAAGCGTCTGTGCTGTGAAGATCTGCAGCCATAAGAACACACCGAGGAGGTATGGACTTTAGCAATCTGAGAACAGCATGATGGGACTCTAGAGAAATAGAACAACAACAAGTGGCAGCTTTAGATTTGGAGCAATCCAGCAAAGCTTGCAAATTTCTTGCTGGGCACCACCCTCTTGGTCAGGGCGAGTGGCCAGAAATGGAGGCCATTTTCCATGGGGAAAACGAAGTCATTGGCCCAGGCTCTGGGTGTCAGATGACAGGTGGCATCTGGGGCTCTAAGGACTTGCAGGGTCCTAGTTGCTGGCAGCTTTCGTTCTGGAAGGATCCAGCACAGTTTGTCGATTCCTGGCTTGGCACTGCCCTGCCTGCCAGGCCAAATGGCCACAAATGAAGGCCATTTTCCATGGGAAAAAGATGTCCTTTCCCCAGGGTCTCAGTAATATGTTCAAGGTGGCGTTTGAGGCTCTAAGTACTTCCAGGGCCCTAGTTGCTGGCAGCTTTTCTTTTGGAAAAATCCAGCAACGATTGCATCATTCTACCTAGGCTCCCACTTTCTGCCAGGGTGAGTGGCTGCCAAGGGAGGCCATTTGCCATGGGAAAAAGAAGTCCTTTCCCCAGGGTCTGGGTGTCAGATGAAAGGTGGCCTTTGGGGTTCTGAGGACTTGTAGGGTAGTACTTACTGGCTAGAGTAGAGGAAATGGATTCTATTTGAATATCTGTCTAGAGGCTTTGCCCCACAGGTCCTGGTTGTCCTTGATGGGCTGCAGCTGTGAGCATTGAAGAGAACTGGGATAAAAGGGGGCGGCTTAGCCATTCAGGGAGAGCCTTGAAGGAGCCCTGAACTGGGAAAGAACAGCATGCAGAAGAAAGCGTCTGTGCTGTGAAGATCTGCAGCCATAAGAACACACCGAGGAGGTATGGACTTCAGCAATCTGAGAACAGCATGATGGGACTCTAGAGAAATAGAACAACAACAAGTGGCAGCTTTCGATTTGGAGCAATCCAGCAAAGCTTGCAAATTTCTTGCTGGGCACCACCCTCTTGGTCAGGGCGAGTGGCCAGAAATGGAGGCCATTTTCCATGGGGAAAACGAAGTCATTGGCCCAGGCTCTGGGTGTCAGATGACAGGTGGCATCTGGGGCTCTAAGGACTTGCAGGGTCCTAGTTGCTGGCAGCTTTCGTTCTGGAAGGATCCAGCACAGTTTGTAGATTCCTGGCTTGGCACTGCCCTGCCTGCCAGGCCAAGTGGCCACAAATGAAGGCCATTTGCCATGGGAAAAACGAAGTCCTTTCCCCAGGGTCTCAGGAATATGTTCAAGGTGGCGTTTGAGGCTCTAAGTACTTCCAGGGCCCTAGTTGCTGCCAGCTTTTCTTTTGGAAAAATCCAGCAACGATTGCATCATTCTAGCTAGGCTCCCACTTTCTGCCAGGGTGAGTGGCTGCCAAGGGAGGCCATTTGCCATGGGAAAAAGAAGTCCTTTCCCCAGGGTCTGGGTGTCAGATGAAAGGTGGCCTTTGGGGTTCTGAGGACTTGTAGGGTAGTACTTACTGGCTAGAGTAGAGGAAATGGATTCTATTTGAATATCTGTCTAGAGGCTTTGCCCCACAGGTCCTGGTTGTCCTTGATGGGCTGCAGCTGTGAGCATTGAAGAGAACTGGGATAAAAGGGGGCGGCGTAGCCATTCAGGGAGAGCCTTGAAGGAGCCCTGAACTGGGAAAGAACAGCATGCAGAAGAAAGCGTCTGTGCTGTGAAGATCTGCAGCCATAAGAACACACCGAGGAGGTATGGACTTTAGCAATCTGAGAACAGCATTATGGGACTCTAGAGAAATAGAACAACAACAAGTGGCAGCTTTAGATTTGGAGCAATCCAGCAAAGCTTGCAAATTTCTTGCTGGGCACCACCCTCTTGGTCAGGGCGAGTGGCCAGAAATGGAGGCCATTTTCCATGGGGAAAACGAAGTCATTGGCCCAGGCTCTGGGTGTCAGATGACTGGTGGCATCTGGGGCTCTAAGGACTTGCAGGGTCCTAGTTGCTGGCAGCTTTTGTTCTGGAAGGATCCAGCACAGTTTGTAGATTCCTGGCTTGGCACTGCCCTGCCTGCCAGGCCAAGTGGCCACAAATGAAGGCCATTTCCCATGGGAAAAAGATGTCCTTTCCCCAGGGTCTCAGTAATATGTTCAAGGTGGCGTTTGAGGCTCTAAGTACTTCCAGGGCCCTAGTTGCTGCCAGCTTTTCTTTTGGAAAAATCCAGCAACGATTGCATCATTCTAGCTAGGCTCCCACTTTCTGCCAGGGTGAGTGGCTGCCAAGGGAGGCCATTTGCCATGGGAAAAAGAAGTCCTTTCCCCAGGGTCTGGGTGCCAGATGAAAGGTGGCCTTTGGGGTTCTGAGGACTTGTAGGGTAGTACTTACTGGCTAGAGTAGAGGAAATGGATTCTATTTGAATATCTGTCTAGAGGCTTTGCCCCACAGGTCCTGGTTGTCCTTGATGGGCTGCAGCTGTGAGCATTGAAGAGAACTGGGATAAAAGGGGGCGGCGTAGCCATTCAGGGAGAGCCTTGAAGGAGCCCTGAAGTGGGAAAGAACAGCATGCAGAAGAAAGCGTCTGTGCTGTGAAGATCTGCAGCCATAAGAACACACCGAGGAGGTATGGACTTTAGCAATCTGAGAACAGCATTATGGGACTCTAGAGAAATAGAACAACAACAAGTGGCAGCTTTCGATTTGGAGCAATCCAGCAAAGCTTGCAAATTTCTTGCTGGGCACCACCCTCTTGGTCAGGGCGAGTGGCCAGAAATGGAGGCCATTTTCCATGGGGAAAACGAAGTCATTGGCCCAGGCTCTGGGTGTCAGATGACTGGTGGCATCTGGGGCTGTAAGGACTTGCAGGGTCCTAGTTGCTGGCAGCTTTCGTTCTGGAAGGATCCAGCACAGTTTGTCGATTCCTGGCTTGGCACTGCCCTGCCTGCCAGGCCAAGTGGCCAGAAATGAAGGCCATTTTCCATGGGAAAAACGAAGTCCTTTCCCCAGGGTCTCAGGAATATGTTCAAGGTGGCGTTTGAGGCTCTAAGTACTTCCAGGGCCCTAGTTGCTGCCAGCTTTTCTTTTGGAAAAATCCAGCAACGATTGCATCATTCTAGCTAGGCTCCCACTTTCTGCCAGGGTGAGTGGCTGCCAAGGGAGGCCATTTGCCATGGGAAAAAGAAGTCCTTTCCCCAGGGTCTGGGTGTCAGATGAAAGGTGGCCTTTGGGGTTCTGAGGACTTGTAGGGTAGTACTTACTGGCTAGAGTAGAGGAAATGGATTCTATTTGAATATCTGTCTAGAGGCTTTGCCCCACAGGTCCTGGTTGTCCTTGATGGGCTGCAGCTGTGAGCATTGAAGAGAACTGGGATAAAAGGGGGCGGCGTAGCCATTCAGGGAGAGCCTTGAAGGAGCCCTGAACTGGGAAAGAACAGCATGCAGAAGAAAGCGTCTGTGCTGTGAAGATCTGCAGCCATAAGAACACACCGAGGAGGTATGGACTTTAGCAATCTGAGAACAGCATTATGGGACTCTAGAGAAATAGAACAACAACAAGTGGCAGCTTTCGATTTGGAGCAATCCAGCAAAGCTTGCAAATTTCTTGCTGGGCACCACCCTCTTGGTCAGGGTGAGAGGCCAGAAATGGAGGCCATTTTCCATGAGGAAAACGAAGTCATTGGCCCAGGCTCTGGGTGTCAGATGAAAGGTGGCATCTGGGGCTCTAAGGACTTGCAGGGTCCTAGTTGCTGGCAGCTTTCGTTCTGGAAGGATCCAGCACAGTTTGTAGATTCCTGGCTTGGCACTGCCCTGCCTGCCAGGCCAAGTGGCCACAAATGAAGGCCATTTGCCATGGGAAAAAGAAGTCCTTTCCCCAGGGTCTCAGTAATATGTTCAAGGTGGCGTTTGAGGCTCTAAGTACTTCCAGGGCCCTAGTTGCTGCCAGCTTTTCTTTTGGAAAAATCCAGCAACGATTGCATCATTCTAGCTAGGCTCCCACTTTCTGCCAGGGTGAGTGGCTGCCAAGGGAGGCCATTTGCCATGGGAAAAAGAAGTCCTTTCCCCAGGGTCTGGGTGTCAGATGAAAGGTGGCCTTTGGGGTTCTGAGGACTTGTAGGGTAGTACTTACTGGCTAGAGTAGAGGAAATGGATTCTATTTGAATATCTGTCTAGAGGCTTTGCCCCACAGGTCCTGGTTGTCCTTGATGGGCTGCAGCTGTGAGCATTGAAGAGAACTGGGATAAAAGGGGGCGGCGTAGCCATTCAGGGAGAGCCTTGAAGGAGCCCTGAAGTGGGAAAGAACAGCATGCAGAAGAAAGCGTCTGTGCTGTGAAGATCTGCAGCCATAAGAACACACCGAGGAGGTATGGACTTTAGCAATCTGAGAACAGCATGATGGGACTCTAGAGAAATAGAACAACAACAAGTGGCAGCTTTAGATTTGGAGCAATCCAGCAAAGCTTGCAAATTTCTTGCTGGGCGACACCCTCTTGGTCAGGGCGAGTGGCCAGAAATGGAGGCCATTTTCCATGGGGAAAACGAAGTCATTGGCCCAGGCTCTGGGTGTCAGATGACTGGTGGCATCTGGGGCTCTAAGGACTTGCAGGGTCCTAGTTGCTGGCAGCTTTCGTTCTGGAAGGATCCAGCACAGTTTGTAGATTCCTGGCTTGGCACTGCCCTGCCTGCCAGGCCAAGTGGCCACAAATGAAGGCCATTTCCCATGGGAAAAAGATGTCCTTTCCCCAGGGTCTCAGTAATATGTTCAAGGTGGCGTTTGAGGCTCTAAGTACTTCCAGGGCCCTAGTTGCTGGCAGCTTTTCTTTTGGAAAAATCCAGCAACGATTGCATCATTCTAGCTAGGCTCCCACTTTCTGCCAGGGTGAGTGGCTGCCAAGGGAGGCCATTTGCCATGGGAAAAAGAAGTCCTTTCCCCAGGGTCTGGGTGTCAGATGAAAGGTGGCCTTTGGGGTTCTGAGGACTTGTAGGGTAGTACTTACTGGCTAGAGTAGAGGAAATGGATTCTATTTGAATATCTGTCTAGAGGCTTTGCCCCACAGGTCCTGGTTGTCCTTGATGGGCTGCAGCTGTGAGCATTGAAGAGAACTGGGATAAAAGGGGGCGGCGTAGCCATTCAGGGAGAGCCTTGAAGGAGCCCTGAACTGGGAAAGAACAGCATGCAGAAGAAAGCGTCTGTGCTGTGAAGATCTGCAGCCATAGGAACACACCGAGGAGGTATGGACTTTAGCAATCTGAGAACAGCATGATGGGACTCTAGAGAAATAGAACAACAACAAGTGGCAGCTTTAGATTTGGAGCAATCCAGCAAAGCTTGCAAATTTCTTGCTGGGCGACACCCTCTTGGTCAGGGCGAGTGGCCAGAAATGGAGGCCATTTTCCATGGGGAAAACGAAGTCATTGGCCCAGGCTCTGGGTGTCAGATGACTGGTGGCATCTGGGGCTCTAAGGACTTGCAGGGTCCTAGTTGCTGGCAGCTTTCGTTCTGGAAGGATCCAGCACAGTTTGTAGATTCCTGGCTTGGCACTGCCCTGCCTGCCAGGCCAAGTGGCCACAAATGAAGGCCATTTCCCATGGGAAAAAGATGTCCTTTCCCCAGGGTCTCAGTAATATGTTCAAGGTGGCGTTTGAGGCTCTAAGTACTTCCAGGGCCCTAGTTGCTGCCAGCTTTTCTTTTGGAAAAATCCAGCAACGATTGCATCATTCTAGCTAGGCTCCCACTTTCTGCCAGGGTGAGTGGCTGCCAAGGGAGGCCATTTGCCATGGGAAAAAGAAGTCCTTTCCCCAGGGTCTGGGTGTCAGATGAAAGGTGGCCTTTGGGGTTCTGAGGACTTGTAGGGTAGTACTTACTGGCTAGAGTAGAGGAAATGGATTCTATTTGAATATCTGTCTAGAGGCTTTGCCCCACAGGTCCTGGTTGTCCTTGATGGGCTGCAGCTGTGAGCATTGAAGAGAACTGGGATAAAAGGGGGCGGCGTAGCCATTCAGGGAGAGCCTTGAAGGAGCCCTGAACTGGGAAAGAACAGCATGCAGAAGAAAGCGTCTGTGCTGTGAAGATCTGCAGCCATAGGAACACACCGAGGAGGTATGGACTTTAGCAATCTGAGAACAGCATTATGGGACTCTAGAGAAATAGAACAACAACAAGTGGCAGCTTTCAATTTGGAGCAATCCAGCAAAGCTTGCAAATTTCTTGCTGGGCACCACCCTCTTGGTCAGGGCGAGTGGCCAGAAATGGAGGCCATTTTCCATGGGGAAAACGAAGTCATTGGCCCAGGCTCTGGGTGTCAGATGACTGGTGGCATCTGGGGCTCTAAGGACTTGCAGGGTCCTAGTTGCTGGCAGCTTTCGTTCTGGAAGGATCCAGCAGAGTTTGTCGATTCCTGGCTTGGCACTGCCCTGCCTGCCAGGCCAAGTGGCCACAAATGAAGGCCATTTTCCATGGGAAAAACGAAGTCCTTTCCCCAGGGTCTCAGTAATATGTTCAAGGTGGCGTTTGAGGCTCTAAGTACTTCCAGGGCCCTAGTTGCTGCCAGCTTTTCTTTTGGAAAAATCCAGCAACGATTGCATCATTCTAGCTAGGCTCCCACTTTCTGCCAGGGTGAGTGGCTGCCAAGGGAGGCCATTTGCCATGGGAAAAAGAAGTCCTTTCCCCAGGGTCTGGGTGCCAGATGAAAGGTGGCCTTTGGGGTTCTGAGGACTTGTAGGGTAGTACTTACTGGCTAGAGTAGAGGAAATGGATTCTATTTGAATATCTGTCTAGAGGCTTTGCCCCACAGGTCCTGGTTGTCCTTGATGGGCTGCAGCTGTGAGCATTGAAGAGAACTGGGATAAAAGGGGGCGGCGTAGCCATTCAGGGAGAGCCTTGAAGGAGCCCTGAACTGGGAAAGAACAGCATGCAGAAGAAAGCGTCTGTGCTGTGAAGATCTGCAGCCATAAGAACACACCGAGGAGGTATGGACTTTAGCAATCTGAGAACAGCATTATGGGACTCTAGAGAAATAGAACAACAACAAGTGGCAGCTTTCGATTTGGAGCAATCCAGCAAAGCTTGCAAATTTCTTGCTGGGCACCACCCTCTTGGTCAGGGCGAGTGGCCAGAAATGGAGGCCATTTTCCATGGGGAAAACGAAGTCATTGGCCCAGGCTCTGGGTGTCAGATGACTGGTGGCATCTGGGGCTCTAAGGACTTGCAGGGTCCTAGTTGCTGGCAGCTTTCGTTCTGGAAGGATCCAGCACAGTTTGTAGATTCCTGGCTTGGCACTGCCCTGCCTGCCAGGCCAAGTGGCCACAAATGAAGGCCATTTCCCATGGGAAAAAGATGTCCTTTCCCCAGGGTCTCAGTAATATGTTCAAGGTGGCGTTTGAGGCTCTAAGTACTTCCAGGGCCCTAGTTGCTGGCAGCTTTTCTTTTGGAAAAATCCAGCAACGATTGCATCATTCTAGCTAGGCTCCCACTTTCTGCCAGGGTGAGTGGCTGCCAAGGGAGGCCATTTGCCATGGGAAAAAGAAGTCCTTTCCCCAGGGTCTGGGTGTCAGATGAAAGGTGGCCTTTGGGGTTCTGAGGACTTGTAGGGTAGTACTTACTGGCTAGAGTAGAGGAAATGGATTCTATTTGAATATCTGTCTAGAGGCTTTGCCCCACAGGTCCTGGTTGTCCTTGATGGGCTGCAGCTGTGAGCATTGAAGAGAACTGGGATAAAAGGGGGCGGCGTAGCCATTCAGGGAGAGCCTTGAAGGAGCCCTGAACTGGGAAAGAACAGCATGCAGAAGAAAGCGTCTGTGCTGTGAAGATCTGCAGCCATAAGAACACACCGAGGAGGTATGGACTTTAGCAATCTGAGAACAGCATGATGGGACTCTAGAGAAATAGAACAACAACAAGTGGCAGCTTTCAATTTGGAGCAATCCAGCAAAGCTTGCAAATTTCTTGCTGGGCACCACCCTCTTGGTCAGGGCGAGTGGCCAGAAATGGAGGCCATTTTCCATGGGGAAAACGAAGTCATTGGCCCAGGCTCTGGGTGTCAGATGACTGGTGGCGTCTGGGGCTCTAAGGACTTGCAGGGTCCTAGTTGCTGGCAGCTTTCGTTCTGGAAGGATCCAGCACAGTTTGTAGATTCCTGGCTTGGCACTGCCCTGCCTGCCAGGCCAAGTGGCCACAAATGAAGGCCATTTTCCATGGGAAAAACGAAGTCCTTTCCCCAGGGTCTCAGTAATATGTTCAAGGTGGCGTTTGAGGCTCTAAGTACTTCCAGGGCCCTAGTTGCTGCCAGCTTTTCTTTTGGAAAAATCCAGCAACGATTGCATCATTCTAGCTAGGCTCCCACTTTCTGCCAGGGTGAGTGGCTGCCAAGGGAGGCCATTTGCCATGGGAAAAAGAAGTCCTTTCCCCAGGGTCTGGGTGTCAGATGAAAGGTGGCCTTTGGGGTTCTGAGGACTTGTAGGGTAGTACTTACTGGCTAGAGTAGAGGAAATGGATTCTATTTGAATATCTGTCTAGAGGCTTTGCCCCACAGGTCCTGGTTGTCCTTGATGGGCTGCAGCTGTGAGCATTGAAGAGAACTGGGATAAATTGGGGCGGCTTAGCCATTCAGGGAGAGCCTTGAAGGAGCCCTGAACTGGGAAAGAACAGCATGCAGAAGAAAGCGTCTGTGCTGTGAAGATCTGCAGCCATAAGAACACACCGAGGAGGTATGGACTTTAGCAATCTGAGAACAGCATTATGGGACTCTAGAGAAATAGAACAACAACAAGTGGCAGCTTTAGATTTGGAGCAATCCAGCAAAGCTTGCAAATTTCTTGCTGGGCACAACCCTCTTGGTCAGGGCGAGTGGCCAGAAATGGAGGCCATTTTCCATGGGGAAAACGAAGTCATTGGCCCAGGCTCTGGGTGTCAGATGACTGGTGGCATCTGGGGCTGTAAGGACTTGCAGGGTCCTAGTTGCTGGCAGCTTTCGTTCTGGAAGGATCCAGCACAGTTTGTAGATTCCTGGCTTGGCACTGCCCTGCCTGCCAGGCCAAGTGGCCACAAATGAAGGCCATTTTCCATGGAAAAACGAAGTCCTTTCCCCAGGGTCTCAGTAATATGTTCAAGGTGGCGTTTGAGGCTCTAAGTACTTCCAGGGCCCTAGTTGCTGCCAGCTTTTCTTTTGGAAAAATCCAGCAACGATTGCATCATTCTAGCTAGGCTCCCACTTTCTGCCAGGGTGAGTGGCTGCCAAGGGAGGCCATTTGCCATGGGAAAAAGAAGTCCTTTCCCCAGGGTCTGGGTGCCAGATGAAAGGTGGCCTTTGGGGTTCTGAGGACTTGTAGGGTAGTACTTACTGGCTAGAGTAGAGGAAATGGATTCTATTTGAATATCTGTCTAGAGGCTTTGCCCCACAGGTCCTGGTTGTCCTTGATGGGCTGCAGCTGTGAGCATTGAAGAGAACTGGGATAAAAGGGGGCGGCGTAGCCATTCAGGGAGAGCCTTGAAGGAGCCCTGAACTGGGAAAGAACAGCATGCAGAAGAAAGTGTCTGTGCTGTGAAGATCTGCAGCCATAAGAACACACCGAGGAGGTATGGACTTTAGCAATCTGAGAACAGCATGATGGGACTCTAGAGAAATAGAACAACAACAAGTGGCAGCTTTAGATTTGGAGCAATCCAGCAAAGCTTGCAAATTTCTTGCTGGGCACCACCCTCTTGGTCAGGGCGAGTGGCCAGAAATGGAGGCCATTTTCCATGGGGAAAACGAAGTCATTGGCCCAGGCTCTGGGTGTCAGATGACAGGTGGCATTTGGGGCTCTAAGGACTTGCAGGGTCCTAGTTGCTGGCAGCTTTCGTTCTGGAAGGATCCAGCACAGTTTGTAGATTCCTGGCTTGGCACTGCCCTGCCTGCCAGGCCAAGTGGCCACAAATGAAGGCCATTTCCCATGGGAAAAAGATGTCCTTTCCCCAGGGTCTCAGTAATATGTTCAAGGTGGCGTTTGAGGCTCTAAGTACTTCCAGGGCCCTAGTTGCTGCCAGCTTTTCTTTTGGAAAAATCCAGCAACGATTGCATCATTCTAGCTAGGCTCCCACTTTCTGCCAGGGTGAGTGGCTGCCAAGGGAGGCCATTTGCCATGGGAAAAAGAAGTCCTTTCCCCAGGGTCTGGGTGTCAGATGAAAGGTGGCCTTTGGGGTTCTGAGGACTTGTAGGGTAGTACTTACTGGCTAGAGTAGAGGAAATGGATTCTATTTGAATATCTGTCTAGAGGCTTTGCCCCACAGGTCCTGGTTGTCCTTGATGGGCTGCAGCTGTGAGCATTGAAGAGAACTGGGATAAAAGGGGGCGGCGTAGCCATTCAGGGAGAGCCTTGAAGGAGCCCTGAACTGGGAAAGAACAGCATGCAGAAGAAAGCGTCTGTGCTGTGAAGATCTGCAGCCATAAGAACACACCGAGGAGGTATGGACTTTAGCAATCTGAGAACAGCATTATGGGACTCTAGAGAAATAGAACAACAACAAGTGGCAGCTTTCGATTTGGAGCAATCCAGCAAAGCTTGCAAATTTCTTGCTGGGCACCACCCTCTTGGTCAGGGCGAGTGGCCAGAAATGGAGGCCATTTTCCATGGGGAAAACGAAGTCATTGGCCCAGGCTCTGGGTGTCAGATGAATGGTGGCATCTGGGGCTCTAAGGACTTGCAGGGTCCTAGTTGCTGGCAGCTTTCGTTCTGGAAGGATCCAGCACAGTTTGTAGATTCCTGGCTTGGCACTGCCCTGCCTGCCAGGCCAAGTGGCCACAAATGAAGGCCATTTTCCATGGGAAAAACGAAGTCCTTTCCCCAGGGTCTCAGGAATATGTTCAAGGTGGCGTTTGAGGCTCTAAGTACTTCCAGGGCCCTAGTTGCTGGCAGCTTTTCTTTTGGAAAAATCCAGCAACGATTGCATCATTCTAGCTAGGCTCCCACTTTCTGCCAGGGTGAGTGGCTGCCAAGGGAGGCCATTTGCCATGGGAAAAAGAAGTCCTTTCCCCAGGGTCTGGGTGTCAGATGAAAGGTGGCCTTTGGGGTTCTGAGGACTTGTAGGGTAGTACTTACTGGCTAGAGTAGAGGAAATGGATTCTATTTGAATATCTGTCTAGAGGCTTTGCCCCACAGGTCCTGGTTGTCCTTGATGGGCTGCAGCTGTGAGCATTGAAGAGAACTGGGATAAAAGGGGGCGGCGTAGCCATTCAGGGAGAGCCTTGAAGGAGCCCTGAACTGGGAAAGAACAGCATGCAGAAGAAAGCGTCTGTGCTGTGAAGATCTGCAGCCATAAGAACACACCGAGGAGGTATGGACTTTAGCAATCTGAGAACAGCATTATGGGACTCTAGAGAAATAGAACAACAACAAGTGGCAGCTTTCGATTTGGAGCAATCCAGCAAAGCTTGCAAATTTCTTGCTGGGCACCACCCTCTTGGTCAGGGCGAGTGGCCAGAAATGGAGGCCATTTTCCATGGGGAAAACGAAGTCATTGGCCCAGGCTCTGGGTGTCAGATGACTGGTGGCATCTGGGGCTCTAAGGACTTGCAGGGTCCTAGTTGCTGGCAGCTTTCGTTCTGGAAGGATCCAGCACAGTTTGTAGATTCCTGGCTTGGCACTGCCCTGCCTGCCAGGCCAAGTGGCCACAAATGAAGGCCATTTCCCATGGGAAAAAGATGTCCTTTCCCCAGGGTCTCAGTAATATGTTCAAGGTGGCGTTTGAGGCTCTAAGTACTTCCAGGGCCCTAGTTGCTGCCAGCTTTTCTTTTGGAAAAATCCAGCAACGATTGCATCATTCTAGCTAGGCTCCCACTTTCTGCCAGGGTGAGTGGCTGCCAAGGGAGGCCATTTGCCATGGGAAAAAGAAGTCCTTTCCCCAGGGTCTGGGTGTCAGATGAAAGGTGGCCTTTGGGGTTCTGAGGACTTGTAGGGTAGTACTTACTGGCTAGAGTAGAGGAAATGGATTCTATTTGAATATCTGTCTAGAGGCTTTGCCCCACAGGTCCTGGTTGTCCTTGATGGGCTGCAGCTGTGAGCATTGAAGAGAACTGGGATAAAAGGGGGCGGCGTAGCCATTCAGGGAGAGCCTTGAAGGAGCCCTGAACTGGGAAAGAACAGCATGCAGAAGAAAGCGTCTGTGCTGTGAAGATCTGCAGCCATAAGAACACACCGAGGAGGTATGGACTTTAGCAATCTGAGAACAGCATGATGGGACTCTAGAGAAATAGAACAACAACAAGTGGCAGCTTTAGATTTGGAGCAATCCAGCAAAGCTTGCAAATTTCTTGCTGGGCACCACCCTCTTGGTCAGGGCGAGTGGCCAGAAATGGAGGCCATTTTCCATGGGGAAAACGAAGTCATTGGCCCAGGCTCTGGGTGTCAGATGACAGGTGGCATCTGGGGCTCTAAGGACTTGCAGGGTCCTAGTTGCTGGCAGCTTTCGTTCTGGAAGGATCCAGCACAGTTTGTCGATTCCTGGCTTGGCACTGCCCTGCCTGCCAGGCCAAATGGCCACAAATGAAGGCCATTTTCCATGGGAAAAACGAAGTCCTTTCCCCAGGGTCTCAGTAATATGTTCAAGGTGGCGTTTGAGGCTCTAAGTACTTCCAGGGCCCTAGTTGCTGCCAGCTTTTCTTTTGGAAAAATCCAGCAACGATTGCATCATTCTAGCTAGGCTCCCACTTTCTGCCAGGGTGAGTGGCTGCCAAGGGAGGCCATTTGCCATGGGAAAAAGAAGTCCTTTCCCCAGGGTCTGGGTGTCAGATGAAAGGTGGCCTTTGGGGTTCTGAGGACTTGTAGGGTAGTACTTACTGGCTAGAGTAGAGGAAATGGATTCTATTTGAATATCTGTCTAGAGGCTTTGCCCCACAGGTCCTGGTTGTCCTTGATGGGCTGCAGCTGTGAGCATTGAAGAGAACTGGGATAAATTGGGGCGGCTTAGCCATTCAGGGAGAGCCTTGAAGGAGCCCTGAACTGGGAAAGAACAGCATGCAGAAGAAAGCGTCTGTGCTGTGAAGACCTGCAGCCATAAGAACACACCGAGGAGGTATGGACTTTAGCAATCTGAGAACAGCATGATGGGACTCTAGAGAAATAGAACAACAACAAGTGGCAGCTTTAGATTTGGAGCAATCCAGCAAAGCTTGCAAATTTCTTGCTGGGCACAACCCTCTTGGTCAGGGCGAGTGGCCAGAAATGGAGGCCATTTTCCATGGGGAAAACGAAGTCATTGGCCCAGGCTCTGGGTGTCAGATGACTGGTGGCATCTGGGGCTCTAAGGACTTGCAGGGTCCTAGTTGCTGGCAGCTTTCGTTCTGGAAGGATCCAGCACAGTTTGTAGATTCCTGGCTTGGCACTGCCCTGCCTGCCAGGCCAAGTGGCCAGAAATGAAGGCCATTTTCCATGGGAAAAACGAAGTCCTTTCCCCAGGGTCTCAGTAATATGTTCAAGGTGGCGTTTGAGGCTCTAAGTACTTCCAGGGCCCTAGTTGCTGGCAGCTTTTCTTTTGGAAAAATCCAGCAACGATTGCATCATTCTAGCTAGGCTCCCACTTTCTGCCAGGGTGAGTGGCTGCCAAGGGAGGCCATTTGCCATGGGAAAAAGAAGTCCTTTCCCCAGGGTCTGGGTGCCAGATGAAAGGTGGCCTTTGGGGTTCTGAGGACTTGTAGGGTAGTACTTACTGGCTAGAGTAGAGGAAATGGATTCTATTTGAATATCTGTCTAGAGGCTTTGCCCCACAGGTCCTGGTTGTCCTTGATGGGCTGCAGCTGTGAGCATTGAAGAGAACTGGGATAAAAGGGGGCGGCGTAGCCATTCAGGGAGAGCCTTGAAGGAGCCCTGAACTGGGAAAGAACAGCATGCAGAAGAAAGTGTCTGTGCTGTGAAGATCTGCAGCCATAAGAACACACCGAGGAGGTATGGACTTTAGCAATCTGAGAACAGCATGATGGGACTCTAGAGAAATAGAACAACAACAAGTGGCAGCTTTAGATTTGGAGCAATCCAGCAAAGCTTGCAAATTTCTTGCTGGGCACCACCCTCTTGGTCAGGGCGAGTGGCCAGAAATGGAGGCCATTTTCCATGGGGAAAACGAAGTCATTGGCCCAGGCTCTGGGTGTCAGATGACAGGTGGCATT
This sequence comes from Agelaius phoeniceus, assembly GCF_051311805.1. Classification (NCBI taxonomy): domain Eukaryota; kingdom Metazoa; phylum Chordata; class Aves; order Passeriformes; family Icteridae; genus Agelaius; species Agelaius phoeniceus. The sequence goes on from NC_135277.1 coordinate 21,276,615, forward strand.
TGGGGCTCTAAGGACTTGCAGGGTCCTAGTTGCTGGCAGCTTTCGTTCTGGAAGGATCCAGCACAGTTTGTAGATTCCTGGCTTGGCACTGCCCTGCCTGCCAGGCCAAGTGGCCACAAATGAAGGCCATTTCCCATGGGAAAAAGATGTCCTTTCCCCAGGGTCTCAGGAATATGTTCAAGGTGGCGTTTGAGGCTCTAAGTACTTCCAGGGCCCTAGTTGCTGCCAGCTTTTCTTTTGGAAAAATCCAGCAACGATTGCATCATTCTAGCTAGGCTCCCACTTTCTGCCAGGGTGAGTGGCTGCCAAGGGAGGCCATTTGCCATGGGAAAAAGAAGTCCTTTCCCCAGGGTCTGGGTGTCAGATGAAAGGTGGCCTTTGGGGTTCTGAGGACTTGTAGGGTAGTACTTACTGGCTAGAGTAGAGGAAATGGATTCTATTTGAATATCTGTCTAGAGGCTTTGCCCCACAGGTCCTGGTTGTCCTTGATGGGCTGCAGCTGTGAGCATTGAAGAGAACTGGGATAAAAGGGGGCGGCGTAGCCATTCAGGGAGAGCCTTGAAGGAGCCCTGAACTGGGAAAGAACAGCATGCAGAAGAAAGCGTCTGTGCTGTGAAGCTCTGCAGCCATAAGAACACACCGAGGAGGTATGGACTTTAGCAATCTGAGAACAGCATGATGGGACTCTAGAGAAATAGAACAACAACAAGTGGCAGCTTTCGATTTGGAGCAATCCAGCAAAGCTTGCAAATTTCTTGCTGGGCACCACCCTCTTGGTCAGGGCGAGTGGCCAGAAATGGAGGCCATTTTCCATGGGGAAAACGAAGTCATTGGCCCAGGCTCTGGGTGTCAGATGAATGGTGGCATCTGGGGCTCTAAGGACTTGCAGGGTCCTAGTTGCTGGCAGCTTTCGTTCTGGAAGGATCTAGCACAGTTTGTAGATTCCTGGCTTGGCACTGCCCTGCCTGCCAGGCCAAGTGGCCACAAATGAAGGCCATTTTCCATGGGAAAAACGAAGTCCTTTCCCCAGGGTCTCAGGAATATGTTCAAGGTGGCGTTTGAGGCTCTAAGTACTTCCAGGGCCCTAGTTGCTGCCAGCTTTTCTTTTGGAAAAATCCAGCAACGATTGCATCATTCTAGCTAGGCTCCCACTTTCTGCCAGGGTGAGTGGCTGCCAAGGGAGGCCATTTGCCATGGGAAAAAGAAGTCCTTTCCCCAGGGTCTGGGTGCCAGATGAAAGGTGGCCTTTGGGGTTCTGAGGACTTGTAGGGTAGTACTTACTGGCTAGAGTAGAGGAAATGGATTCTATTTGAATATCTGTCTAGAGGCTTTGCCCCACAGGTCCTGGTTGTCCTTGATGGGCTGCAGCTGTGAGCATTGAAGAGAACTGGGATAAAAGGGGGCGGCGTAGCCATTCAGGGAGAGCCTTGAAGGAGCCCTGAACTGGGAAAGAACAGCATGCAGAAGAAAGCGTCTGTGCTGTGAAGATCTGCAGCCATAAGAACACACCGAGGAGGTATGGACTTTAGCAATCTGAGAACAGCATGATGGGACTCTAGAGAAATAGAACAACAACAAGTGGCAGCTTTAGATTTGGAGCAATCCAGCAAAGCTTGCAAATTTCTTGCTGGGCACCACCCTCTTGGTCAGGGCGAGTGGCCAGAAATGGAGGCCATTTTCCATGGGGAAAACGAAGTCATTGGCCCAGGCTCTGGGTGTCAGATGACAGGTGGCATCTGGGGCTCTAAGGACTTGCAGGGTCCTAGTTGCTGGCAGCTTTCGTTCTGGAAGGATCCAGCACAGTTTGTCGATTCCTGGCTTGGCACTGCCCTGCCTGCCAGGCCAAATGGCCACAAATGAAGGCCATTTTCCATGGGAAAAACGAAGTCCTTTCCCCAGGGTCTCAGTAATATGTTCAAGGTGGCGTTTGAGGCTCTAAGTACTTCCAGGGCCCTAGTTGCTGCCAGCTTTTCTTTTGGAAAAATCCAGCAACGATTGCATCATTCTAGCTAGGCTCCCACTTTCTGCCAGGGTGAGTGGCTGCCAAGGGAGGCCATTTGCCATGGGAAAAAGAAGTCCTTTCCCCAGGGTCTGGGTGCCAGATGAAAGGTGGCCTTTGGGGTTCTGAGGACTTGTAGGGTAGTACTTACTGGCTAGAGTAGAGGAAATGGATTCTATTTGAATATCTGTCTAGAGGCTTTGCCCCACAGGTCCTGGTTGTCCTTGATGGGCTGCAGCTGTGAGCATTGAAGAGAACTGGGATAAAAGGGGGCGGCGTAGCCATTCAGGGAGAGCCTTGAAGGAGCCCTGAACTGGGAAAGAACAGCATGCAGAAGAAAGTGTCTGTGCTGTGAAGATCTGCAGCCATAAGAACACACCGAGGAGGTATGGACTTTAGCAATCTGAGAACAGCATGATGGGACTCTAGAGAAATAGAACAACAACAAGTGGCAGCTTTAGATTTGGAGCAATCCAGCAAAGCTTGCAAATTTCTTGCTGGGCACCACCCTCTTGGTCAGGGCGAGTGGCCAGAAATGGAGGCCATTTTCCATGGGGAAAACGAAGTCATTGGCCCAGGCTCTGGGTGTCAGATGACAGGTGGCATTTGGGGCTCTAAGGACTTGCAGGGTCCTAGTTGCTGGCAGCTTTTGTTCTGGAAGGATCCAGCACAGTTTGTAGATTCCTGGCTTGGCACTGCCCTGCCTGCCAGGCCAAGTGGCCACAAATGAAGGCCATTTCCCATGGGAAAAAGATGTCCTTTCCCCAGGGTCTCAGGAATATGTTCAAGGTGGCGTTTGAGGCTCTAAGTACTTCCAGGGCCCTAGTTGCTGGCAGCTTTTCTTTTGGAAAAATCCAGCAACGATTGCATCATTCTAGCTAGGCTCCCACTTTCTGCCAGGGTGAGTGGCTGCCAAGGGAGGCCATTTGCCATGGGAAAAAGAAGTCCTTTCCCCAGGGTCTGGGTGTCAGATGAAAGGTGGCCTTTGGGGTTCTGAGGACTTGTAGGGTAGTACTTACTGGCTAGAGTAGAGGAAATGGATTCTATTTGAATATCTGTCTAGAGGCTTTGCCCCACAGGTCCTGGTTGTCCTTGATGGGCTGCAGCTGTGAGCATTGAAGAGAACTGGGATAAAAGGGGGCGGCGTAGCCATTCAGGGAGAGCCTTGAAGGAGCCCTGAACTGGGAAAGAACAGCATGCAGAAGAAAGCGTCTGTGCTGTGAAGATCTGCAGCCATAAGAACACACCGAGGAGGTATGGACTTTAGCAATCTGAGAACAGCATTATGGGACTCTAGAGAAATAGAACAACAACAAGTGGCAGCTTTCGATTTGGAGCAATCCAGCAAAGCTTGCAAATTTCTTGCTGGGCACCACCCTCTTGGTCAGGGCGAGTGGCCAGAAATGGAGGCCATTTTCCATGGGGAAAACGAAGTCATTGGCCCAGGCTCTGGGTGTCAGATGACTGGTGGCATCTGGGGCTCTAAGGACTTGCAGGGTCCTAGTTGCTGGCAGCTTTCGTTCTGGAAGGATCCAGCACAGTTTGTAGATTCCTGGCTTGGCACTGCCCTGCCTGCCAGGCCAAGTGGCCACAAATGAAGGCCATTTCCCATGGGAAAAAGATGTCCTTTCCCCAGGGTCTCAGTAATATGTTCAAGGTGGCGTTTGAGGCTCTAAGTACTTCCAGGGCCCTAGTTGCTGCCAGCTTTTCTTTTGGAAAAATCCAGCAACGATTGCATCATTCTAGCTAGGCTCCCACTTTCTGCCAGGGTGAGTGGCTGCCAAGGGAGGCCATTTGCCATGGGAAAAAGAAGTCCTTTCCCCAGGGTCTGGGTGTCAGATGAAAGGTGGCCTTTGGGGTTCTGAGGACTTGTAGGGTAGTACTTACTGGCTAGAGTAGAGGAAATGGATTCTATTTGAATATCTGTCTAGAGGCTTTGCCCCACAGGTCCTGGTTGTCCTTGATGGGCTGCAGCTGTGAGCATTGAAGAGAACTGGGATAAAAGGGGGCGGCGTAGCCATTCAGGGAGAGCCTTGAAGGAGCCCTGAACTGGGAAAGAACAGCATGCAGAAGAAAGCGTCTGTGCTGTGAAGATCTGCAGCCATAAGAACACACCGAGGAGGTATGGACTTTAGCAATCTGAGAACAGCATTATGGGACTCTAGAGAAATAGAACAACAACAAGTGGCAGCTTTCGATTTGGAGCAATCCAGCAAAGCTTGCAAATTTCTTGCTGGGCACCACCCTCTTGGTCAGGGCGAGTGGCCAGAAATGGAGGCCATTTTCCATGGGGAAAACGAAGTCATTGGCCCAGGCTCTGGGTGTCAGATGACAGGTGGCATCTGGGGCTCTAAGGACTTGCAGGGTCCTAGTTGCTGGCAGCTTTCGTTCTGGAAGGATCCAGCACAGTTTGTAGATTCCTGGCTTGGCACTGCCCTGCCTGCCAGGCCAAGTGGCCAGAAATGAAGGCCATTTTCCATGGGAAAAACGAAGTCCTTTCCCCAGGGTCTCAGGAATATGTTCAAGGTGGCGTTTGAGGCTCTAAGTACTTCCAGGGCCCTAGTTGCTGCCAGCTTTTCTTTTGGAAAAATCCAGCAACGATTGCATCATTCTAGCTAGGCTCCCACTTTCTGCCAGGGTGAGTGGCTGCCAAGGGAGGCCATTTGCCATGGGAAAAAGAAGTCCTTTCCCCAGGGTCTGGGTGTCAGATGAAAGGTGGCCTTTGGGGTTCTGAGGACTTGTAGGGTAGTACTTACTGGCTAGAGTAGAGGAAATGGATTCTATTTGAATATCTGTCTAGAGGCTTTGCCCCACAGGTCCTGGTTGTCCTTGATGGGCTGCAGCTGTGAGCATTGAAGAGAACTGGGATAAAAGGGGGCGGCGTAGCCATTCAGGGAGAGCCTTGAAGGAGCCCTGAAGTGGGAAAGAACAGCATGCAGAAGAAAGCGTCTGTGCTGTGAAGATCTGCAGCCATAGGAACACACCGAGGAGGTATGGACTTTAGCAATCTGAGAACAGCATTATGGAACTCTAGAGAAATAGAACAACAACAAGTGGCAGCTTTCGATTTGGAGCAATCCAGCAAAGCTTGCAAATTTCTTGCTGGGCACCACCCTCTTGGTCAGGGCAAGTGGCCAGAAATGGAGGCCATTTTCCATGGGGAAAACGAAGTCATTGGCCCAGGCTCTGGGTGTCAGATGACTGGTGGCATCTGGGGCTGTAAGGACTTGCAGGGTCCTAGTTGCTGGCAGCTTTCGTTCTGGAAGGATCCAGCACAGTTTGTAGATTCCTGGCTTGGCACTGCCCTGCCTGCCAGGCCAAGTGGCCAGAAATGAAGGCCATTTTCCATGGGAAAAACGAAGTCCTTTCCCCAGGGTCTCAGGAATATGTTCAAGGTGGCGTTTGAGGCTCTAAGTACTTCCAGGGCCCTAGTTGCTGCCAGCTTTTCTTTTGGAAAAATCCAGCAACGATTGCATCATTCTAGCTAGGCTCCCACTTTCTGCCAGGGTGAGTGGCTGCCAAGGGAGGCCATTTGCCATGGGAAAAAGAAGTCCTTTCCCCAGGGTCTGGGTGTCAGATGAAAGGTGGCCTTTGGGGTTCTGAGGACTTGTAGGGTAGTACTTACTGGCTAGAGTAGAGGAAATGGATTCTATTTGAATATCTGTCTAGAGGCTTTGCCCCACAGGTCCTGGTTGTCCTTGATGGGCTGCAGCTGTGAGTATTGAAGAGAACTGGGATAAAAGGGGGCGGCTTAGCCATTCAGGGAGAGCCTTGAGGGAGCCCTGAACTGGGAAAGAACAGCATGCAGAAGAAAGCGTCTGTGCTGTGAAGATCTGCAGCCATAAGAACACACCGAGGAGGTATGGACTTTAGCAATCTGAGAACAGCATTATGGGACTCTAGAGAAATAGAACAACAACAAGTGGCAGCTTTCGATTTGGAGCAATCCAGCAAAGCTTGCAAATTTCTTGCTGGGCACCACCCTCTTGGTCAGGGCGAGTGGCCAGGAATGGAGGCCATTTTCCATGGGGAAAACGAAGTCATTGGCCCAGGCTCTGGGTGTCAGATGACAGGTGGCATCTGGGGCTCTAAGGACTTGCAGGGTCCTAGTTGCTGGCAGCTTTCGTTCTGGAAGGATCCAGCACAGTTTGTAGATTCCTGGCTTGGCACTGCCCTGCCTGCCAGGCCAAGTGGCCACAAATGAAGGCCATTTTCCATGGGAAAAACGAAGTCCTTTCCCCAGGGTCTCAGTAATATGTTCAAGGTGGCGTTTGAGGCTCTAAGTACTTCCAGGGCCCTAGTTGCTGCCAGCTTTTCTTTTGGAAAAAACCAGCAACGATTGCATCATTCTAGCTAGGCTCCCACTTTCTGCCAGGGTGAGTGGCTGCCAAGGGAGGCCATTTGCCATGGGAAAAAGAAGTCCTTTCCCCAGGGTCTGGGTGCCAGATGAAAGGTGGCCTTTGGGGTTCTGAGGACTTGTAGGGTAGTACTTACTGGCTAGAGTAGAGGAAATGGATTCTATTTGAATATCTGTCTAGAGGCTTTGCCCCACAGGTCCTGGTTGTCCTTGATGGGCTGCAGCTGTGAGCATTGAAGAGAACTGGGATAAAAGGGGGCGGCTTAGCCATTCAGGGAGAGCCTTGAAGGAGCCCTGAACTGGGAAAGAACAGCATGCAGAAGAAAGCGTCTGTGCTGTGAAGATCTGCAGCCATAAGAACACACCGAGGAGGTATGGACTTCAGCAATCTGAGAACAGCATGATGGGACTCTAGAGAAATAGAACAACAACAAGTGGCAGCTTTCGATTTGGAGCAATCCAGCAAAGCTTGCAAATTTCTTGCTGGGCACCACCCTCTTGGTCAGGGCGAGTGGCCAGAAATGGAGGCCATTTTCCATGGGGAAAACGAAGTCATTGGCCCAGGCTCTGGGTGTCAGATGAATGGTGGCATCTGGGGCTCTAAGGACTTGCAGGGTCCTAGTTGCTGGCAGCTTTCGTTCTGGAAGGATCCAGCACAGTTTGTAGATTCCTGGCTTGGCACTGCCCTGCCTGCCAGGCCAAGTGGCCACAAATGAAGGCCATTTTCCATGGGAAAAACGAAGTCCTTTCCCCAGGGTCTCAGGAATATGTTCAAGGTGGCGTTTGAGGCTCTAAGTACTTCCAGGGCCCTAGTTGCTGGCAGCTTTTCTTTTGGAAAAATCCAGCAACGATTGCATCATTCTAGCTAGGCTCCCACTTTCTGCCAGGGTGAGTGGCTGCCAAGGGAGGCCATTTGCCATGGGAAAAAGAAGTCCTTTCCCCAGGGTCTGGGTGTCAGATGAAAGGTGGCCTTTGGGGTTCTGAGGACTTGTAGGGTAGTACTTACTGGCTAGAGTAGAGGAAATGGATTCTATTTGAATATCTGTCTAGAGGCTTTGCCCCACAGGTCCTGGTTGTCCTTGATGGGCTGCAGCTGTGAGCATTGAAGAGAACTGGGATAAAAGGGGGCGGCGTAGCCATTCAGGGAGAGCCTTGAAGGAGCCCTGAACTGGGAAAGAACAGCATGCAGAAGAAAGCGTCTGTGCTGTGAAGATCTGCAGCCATAAGAACACACCGAGGAGGTATGGACTTTAGCAATCTGAGAACAGCATTATGGGACTCTAGAGAAATAGAACAACAACAAGTGGCAGCTTTCGATTTGGAGCAATCCAGCAAAGCTTGCAAATTTCTTGCTGGGCACCACCCTCTTGGTCAGGGCGAGTGGCCAGGAATGGAGGCCATTTTCCATGGGGAAAACGAAGTCATTGGCCCAGGCTCTGGGTGTCAGATGAATGGTGGCATCTGGGGCTCTAAGGACTTGCAGGGTCCTAGTTGCTGGCAGCTTTCGTTCTGGAAGGATCCAGCACAGTTTGTAGATTCCTGGCTTGGCACTGCCCTGCCTGCCAGGCCAAGTGGCCAGAAATGAAGGCCATTTTCCATGGGAAAAACGAAGTCCTTTCCCCAGGGTCTCAGTAATATGTTCAAGGTGGCGTTTGAGGCTCTAAGTACTTCCAGGGCCCTAGTTGCTGCCAGCTTTTCTTTTGGAAAAAACCAGCAACGATTGCATCATTCTAGCTAGGCTCCCACTTTCTGCCAGGGTGAGTGGCTGCCAAGGGAGGCCATTTGCCATGGGAAAAAGAAGTCCTTTCCCCAGGGTCTGGGTGTCAGATGAAAGGTGGCCTTTGGGGTTCTGAGGACTTGTAGGGTAGTACTTACTGGCTAGAGTAGAGGAAATGGATTCTATTTGAATATCTGTCTAGAGGCTTTGCCCCACAGGTCCTGGTTGTCCTTGATGGGCTGCAGCTGTGAGCATTGAAGAGAACTGGGATAAAAGGGGGCGGCGTAGCCATTCAGGGAGAGCCTTGAAGGAGCCCTGAACTGGGAAAGAACAGCATGCAGAAGAAAGCGTCTGTGCTGTGAAGATCTGCAGCCATAAGAACACACCGAGGAGGTATGGACTTCAGCAATCTGAGAACAGCATGATGGGACTCTAGAGAAATAGAACAACAACAAGTGGCAGCTTTCGATTTGGAGCAATCCAGCAAAGCTTGCAAATTTCTTGCTGGGCACCACCCTCTTGGTCAGGGCGAGTGGCCAGAAATGGAGGCCATTTTCCATGGGGAAAACGAAGTCATTGGCCCAGGCTCTGGGTGTCAGATGAATGGTGGCATCTGGGGCTCTAAGGACTTGCAGGGTCCTAGTTGCTGGCAGCTTTCGTTCTGGAAGGATCCAGCACAGTTTGTAGATTCCTGGCTTGGCACTGCCCTGCCTGCCAGGCCAAGTGGCCACAAATGAAGGCCATTTTCCATGGGAAAAACGAAGTCCTTTCCCCAGGGTCTCAGTAATATGTTCAAGGTGGCGTTTGAGGCTCTAAGTACTTCCAGGGCCCTAGTTGCTGGCAGCTTTTCTTTTGGAAAAATCCAGCAACGATTGCATCATTCTAGCTAGGCTCCCACTTTCTGCCAGGGTGAGTGGCTGCCAAGGGAGGCCATTTGCCATGGGAAAAAGAAGTCCTTTCCCCAGGGTCTGGGTGTCAGATGAAAGGTGGCCTTTGGGGTTCTGAGGACTTGTAGGGTAGTACTTACTGGCTAGAGTAGAGGAAATGGATTCTATTTGAATATCTGTCTAGAGGCTTTGCCCCACAGGTCCTGGTTGTCCTTGATGGGCTGCAGCTGTGAGCATTGAAGAGAACTGGGATAAAAGGGGGCGGCGTAGCCATTCAGGGAGAGCCTTGAAGGAGCCCTGAAGTGGGAAAGAACAGCATGCAGAAGAAAGCGTCTGTGCTGTGAAGATCTGCAGCCATAAGAACACACCGAGGAGGTATGGACTTTAGCAATCTGAGAACAGCGTTATGGGACTCTAGAGAAATAGAACAACAACAAGTGGCAGCTTTCGATTTGGAGCAATCCAGCAAAGCTTGCAAATTTCTTGCTGGGCACCACCCTCTTGGTCAGGGCGAGTGGCCAGAAATGGAGGCCATTTTCCATGGGGAAAACGAAGTCATTGGCCCAGGCTCTGGGTGTCAGATGACTGGTGGCATCTGGGGCTCTAAGGACTTGCAGGGTCCTAGTTGCTGGCAGCTTTCGTTCTGGAAGGATCCAGCACAGTTTGTAGATTCCTGGCTTGGCACTGCCCTGCCTGCCAGGCCAAGTGGCCACAAATGAAGGCCATTTCCCATGGGAAAAACGAAGTCCTTTCCCCAGGGTCTCAGGAATATGTTCAAGGTGGCGTTTGAGGCTCTAAGTACTTCCAGGGCCCTAGTTGCTGCCAGCTTTTCTTTTGGAAAAATCCAGCAACGATTGCATCATTCTAGCTAGGCTCCCACTTTCTGCCAGGGTGAGTGGCTGCCAAGGGAGGCCATTTGCCATGGGAAAAAGAAGTCCTTTCCCCAGGGTCTGGGTGTCAGATGAAAGGTGGCCTTTGGGGTTCTGAGGACTTGTAGGGTAGTACTTACTGGCTAGAGTAGAGGAAATGGATTCTATTTGAATATCTGTCTAGAGGCTTTGCCCCACAGGTCCTGGTTGTCCTTGATGGGCTGCAGCTGTGAGCATTGAAGAGAACTGGGATAAAAGGGGGCGGCGTAGCCATTCAGGGAGAGCCTTGAAGGAGCCCTGAACTGGGAAAGAACAGCATGCAGAAGAAAGCGTCTGTGCTGTGAAGATCTGCAGCCATAAGAACACACCGAGGAGGTATGGACTTTAGCAATCTGAGAACAGCATTATGGGACTCTAGAGAAATAGAACAACAACAAGTGGCAGCTTTCGATTTGGAGCAATCCAGCAAAGCTTGCAAATTTCTTGCTGGGCACCACCCTCTTGGTCAGGGCGAGTGGCCAGAAATGGAGGCCATTTTCCATGGGGAAAACGAAGTCATTGGCCCAGGCTCTGGGTGTCAGATGAATGGTGGCATCTGGGGCTCTAAGGACTTGCAGGGTCCTAGTTGCTGGCAGCTTTCGTTCTGGAAGGATCCAGCACAGTTTGTAGATTCCTGGCTTGGCACTGCCCTGCCTGCCAGGCCAAGTGGCCACAAATGAAGGCCATTTTCCATGGGAAAAACGAAGTCCTTTCCCCAGGGTCTCAGGAATATGTTCAAGGTGGCGTTTGAGGCTCTAAGTACTTCCAGGGCCCTAGTTGCTGCCAGCTTTTCTTTTGGAAAAATCCAGCAACGATTGCATCATTCTAGCTAGGCTCCCACTTTCTGCCAGGGTGAGTGGCTGCCAAGGGAGGCCATTTGCCATGGGAAAAAGAAGTCCTTTCCCCAGGGTCTGGGTGTCAGATGAAAGGTGGCCTTTGGGGTTCTGAGGACTTGTAGGGTAGTACTTACTGGCTAGAGTAGAGGAAATGGATTCTATTTGAATATCTGTCTAGAGGCTTTGCCCCACAGGTCCTGGTTGTCCTTGATGGGCTGCAGCTGTGAGCATTGAAGAGAACTGGGATAAAAGGGGGCGGCGTAGCCATTCAGGGAGAGCCTTGAAGGAGCCCTGAACTGGGAAAGAACAGCATGCAGAAGAAAGCGTCTGTGCTGTGAAGATCTGCAGCCATAGGAACACACCGAGGAGGTATGGACTTTAGCAATCTGAGAACAGCATTATGGAACTCTAGAGAAATAGAACAACAACAAGTGGCAGCTTTAGATTTGGAGCAATCCAGCAAAGCTTGCAAATTTCTTGCTGGGCACCACCCTCTTGGTCAGGGCGAGTGGCCAGAAATGGAGGCCATTTTCCATGGGGAAAACGAAGTCATTGGCCCAGGCTCTGGGTGTCAGATGAATGGTGGCATCTGGGGCTCTAAGGACTTGCAGGGTCCTAGTTGCTGGCAGCTTTCGTTCTGGAAGGATCCAGCACAGTTTGTAGATTCCTGGCTTGGCACTGCCCTGCCTGCCAGGCCAAGTGGCCACAAATGAAGGCCATTTTCCATGGGAAAAACGAAGTCCTTTCCCCAGGGTCTCAGTAATATGTTCAAGGTGGCGTTTGAGGCTCTAAGTACTTCCAGGGCCCTAGTTGCTGCCAGCTTTTCTTTTGGAAAAATCCAGCAACGATTGCATCATTCTAGCTAGGCTCCCACTTTCTGCCAGGGTGAGTGGCTGCCAAGGGAGGCCATTTGCCATGGGAAAAAGAAGTCCTTTCCCCAGGGTCTGGGTGTCAGATGAAAGGTGGCCTTTGGGGTTCTGAGGACTTGTAGGGTAGTACTTACTGGCTAGAGTAGAGGAAATGGATTCTATTTGAATATCTGTCTAGAGGCTTTGCCCCACAGGTCCTGGTTGTCCTTGATGGGCTGCAGCTGTGAGCATTGAAGAGAACTGGGATAAAAGGGGGCGGCTTAGCCATTCAGGGAGAGCCTTGAAGGAGCCCTGAACTGGGAAAGAACAGCATGCAGAAGAAAGCATCTGTGCTGTGAAGATCTGCAGCCATAAGAACACACCGAGGAGGTATGGACTTCAGCAATCTGAGAACAGCATGATGGGACTCTAGAGAAATAGAACAACAACAAGTGGCAGCTTTCGATTTGGAGCAATCCAGCAAAGCTTGCAAATTTCTTGCTGGGCACCACCCTCTTGGTCAGGGCGAGTGGCCAGAAATGGAGGCCATTTTCCATGGGGAAAACGAAGTCATTGGCCCAGGCTCTGGGTGTCAGATGACAGGTGGCATCTGGGGCTCTAAGGACTTGCAGGGTCCTAGTTGCTGGCAGCTTTCGTTCTGGAAGGATCCAGCACAGTTTGTAGATTCCTGGCTTGGCACTGCCCTGCCTGCCAGGCCAAGTGGCCACAAATGAAGGCCATTTTCCATGGGAAAAACGAAGTCCTTTCCCCAGGGTCTCAGGAATATGTTCAAGGTGGCGTTTGAGGCTCTAAGTACTTCCAGGGCCCTAGTTGCTGGCAGCTTTTCTTTTGGAAAAATCCAGCAACGATTGCATCATTCTAGCTAGGCTCCCACTTTCTGCCAGGGTGAGTGGCTGCCAAGGGAGGCCATTTGCCATGGGAAAAAGAAGTCCTTTCCCCAGGGTCTGGGTGTCAGATGAAAGGTGGCCTTTGGGGTTCTGAGGACTTGTAGGGTAGTACTTACTGGCTAGAGTAGAGGAAATGGATTCTATTTGAATATCTGTCTAGAGGCTTTGCCCCACAGGTCCTGGTTGTCCTTGATGGGCTGCAGCTGTGAGCATTGAAGAGAACTGGGATAAAAGGGGGCGGCTTAGCCATTCAGGGAGAGCCTTGAAGGAGCCCTGAACTGGGAAAGAACAGCATGCAGAAGAAAGCATCTGTGCTGTGAAGATCTGCAGCCATAAGAACACACCGAGGAGGTATGGACTTCAGCAATCTGAGAACAGCATGATGGGACTCTAGAGAAATAGAACAACAACAAGTGGCAGCTTTCGATTTGGAGCAATCCAGCAAAGCTTGCAAATTTCTTGCTGGGCACCACCCTCTTGGTCAGGGCGAGTGGCCAGAAATGGAGGCCATTTTCCATGGGGAAAACGAAGTCATTGGCCCAGGCTCTGGGTGTCAGATGACAGGTGGCATCTGGGGCTCTAAGGACTTGCAGGGTCCTAGTTGCTGGCAGCTTTCGTTCTGGAAGGATCCAGCACAGTTTGTAGATTCCTGGCTTGGCACTGCCCTGCCTGCCAGGCCAAGTGGCCAGAAATGAAGGCCATTTTCCATGGGAAAAACGAAGTCCTTTCCCCAGGGTCTCAGGAATATGTTCAAGGTGGCGTTTGAGGCTCTAAGTACTTCCAGGGCCCTAGTTGCTGGCAGCTTTTCTTTTGGAAAAATCCAGCAACGATTGCATCATTCTAGCTAGGCTCCCACTTTCTGCCAGGGTGAGTGGCTGCCAAGGGAGGCCATTTGCCATGGGAAAAAGAAGTCCTTTCCCCAGGGTCTGGGTGTCAGATGAAAGGTGGCCTTTGGGGTTCTGAGGACTTGTAGGGTAGTACTTACTGGCTAGAGTAGAGGAAATGGATTCTATTTGAATATCTGTCTAGAGGCTTTGCCCCACAGGTCCTGGTTGTCCTTGATGGGCTGCAGCTGTGAGCATTGAAGAGAACTGGGATAAAAGGGGGCGGCGTAGCCATTCAGGGAGAGCCTTGAAGGAGCCCTGAAGTGGGAAAGAACAGCATGCAGAAGAAAGCGTCTGTGCTGTGAAGATCTGCAGCCATAAGAACACACCGAGGAGGTATGGACTTTAGCAATCTGAGAACAGCATTATGGGACTCTAGAGAAATAGAACAACAACAAGTGGCAGCTTTCGATTTGGAGCAATCCAGCAAAGCTTGCAAATTTCTTGCTGGGCACCACCCTCTTGGTCAGGGCGAGTGGCCAGAAATGGAGGCCATTTTCCATGGGGAAAACGAAGTCATTGGCCCAGGCTCTGGATGTCAGATGACTGGTGGCATCTGGGGCTCTAAGGACTTGCAGGGTCCTAGTTGCTGGCAGCTTTCGTTCTGGAAGGATCCAGCACAGTTTGTAGATTCCTGGCTTGGCACTGCCCTGCCTGCCAGGCCAAGTGGCCACAAATGAAGGCCATTTCCCATGGGAAAAAGATGTCCTTTCCCCAGGGTCTCAGTAATATGTTCAAGGTGGCGTTTGAGGCTCTAAGTACTTCCAGGGCCCTAGTTGCTGCCAGCTTTTCTTTTGGAAAAATCCAGCAACGATTGCATCATTCTAGCTAGGCTCCCACTTTCTGCCAGGGTGAGTGGCTGCCAAGGGAGGCCATTTGCCATGGGAAAAAGAAGTCCTTTCCCCAGGGTCTGGGTGTCAGATGAAAGGTGGCCTTTGGGGTTCTGAGGACTTGTAGGGTAGTACTTACTGGCTAGAGTAGAGGAAATGGATTCTATTTGAATATCTGTCTAGAGGCTTTGCCCCACAGGTCCTGGTTGTCCTTGATGGGCTGCAGCTGTGAGCATTGAAGAGAACTGGGATAAAAGGGGGCGGCGTAGCCATTCAGGGAGAGCCTTGAAGGAGCCCTGAACTGGGAAAGAACAGCATGCAGAAGAAAGCGTCTGTGCTGTGAAGATCTGCAGCCATAAGAACACACCGAGGAGGTATGGACTTTAGCAATCTGAGAACAGCATGATGGGACTCTAGAGAAATAGAACAACAACAAGTGGCAGCTTTAGATTTGGAGCAATCCAGCAAAGCTTGCAAATTTCTTGCTGGGCACCACCCTCTTGGTCAGGGCGAGTGGCCAGAAATGGAGGCCATTTTCCATGGGGAAAACGAAGTCATTGGCCCAGGCTCTGGGTGTCAGATGACAGGTGGCATCTGGGGCTCTAAGGACTTGCAGGGTCCTAGTTGCTGGCAGCTTTCGTTCTGGAAGGATCCAGCACAGTTTGTAGATTCCTGGCTTGGCACTGCCCTGCCTGCCAGGCCAAGTGGCCACAAATGAAGGCCATTTGCCATGGGAAAAACGAAGTCCTTTCCCCAGGGTCTCAGTAATATGTTCAAGGTGGCGTTTGAGGCTCTAAGTACTTCCAGGGCCCTAGTTGCTGCCAGCTTTTCTTTTGGAAAAATCCAGCAACGATTGCATCATTCTAGCTAGGCTCCCACTTTCTGCCAGGGTGAGTGGCTGCCAAGGGAGGCCATTTGCCATGGGAAAAAGAAGTCCTTTCCCCAGGGTCTGGGTGTCAGATGAAAGGTGGCCTTTGGGGTTCTGAGGACTTGTAGGGTAGTACTTACTGGCTAGAGTAGAGGAAATGGATTCTATTTGAATATCTGTCTAGAGGCTTTGCCCCACAGGTCCTGGTTGTCCTTGATGGGCTGCAGCTGTGAGCATTGAAGAGAACTGGGATAAAAGGGGGCGGCGTAGCCATTCAGGGAGAGCCTTGAAGGAGCCCTGAACTGGGAAAGAACAGCATGCAGAAGAAAGCGTCTGTGCTGTGAAGATCTGCAGCCATAGGAACACACCGAGGAGGTATGGACTTTAGCAATCTGAGAACAGCATTATGGAACTCTAGAGAAATAGAACAACAACAAGTGGCAGCTTTCGATTTGGAGCAATCCAGCAAAGCTTGCAAATTTCTTGCTGGGCACCACCCTCTTGGTCAGGGCGAGTGGCCAGAAATGGAGGCCATTTTCCATGGGGAAAACGAAGTCATTGGCCCAGGCTCTGGGTGTCAGATGACTGGTGGCATCTGGGGCTCTAAGGACTTGCAGGGTCCTAGTTGCTGGCAGCTTTCGTTCTGGAAGGATCCAGCACAGTTTGTAGATTCCTGGCTTGGCACTGCCCTGCCTGCCAGGCCAAGTGGCCACAAATGAAGGCCATTTCCCATGGGAAAAAGATGTCCTTTCCCCAGGGTCTCAGTAATATGTTCAAGGTGGCGTTTGAGGCTCTAAGTACTTCCAGGGCCCTAGTTGCTGGCAGCTTTTCTTTTGGAAAAATCCAGCAACGATTGCATCATTCTAGCTAGGCTCCCACTTTCTGCCAGGGTGAGTGGCTGCCAAGGGAGGCCATTTGCCATGGGAAAAAGAAGTCCTTTCCCCAGGGTCTGGGTGTCAGATGAAAGGTGGCCTTTGGGGTTCTGAGGACTTGTAGGGTAGTACTTACTGGCTAGAGTAGAGGAAATGGATTCTATTTGAATATCTGTCTAGAGGCTTTGCCCCACAGGTCCTGGTTGTCCTTGATGGGCTGCAGCTGTGAGCATTGAAGAGAACTGGGATAAAAGGGGGCGGCGTAGCCATTCAGGGAGAGCCTTGAAGGAGCCCTGAACTGGGAAAGAACAGCATGCAGAAGAAAGCGTCTGTGCTGTGAAGATCTGCAGCCATAGGAACACACCGAGGAGGTATGGACTTTAGCAATCTGAGAACAGCATTATGGAACTCTAGAGAAATAGAACAACAACAAGTGGCAGCTTTCGATTTGGAGCAATCCAGCAAAGCTTGCAAATTTCTTGCTGGGCACCACCCTCTTGGTCAGGGCGAGTGGCCAGAAATGGAGGCCATTTTCCATGGGGAAAACGAAGTCATTGGCCCAGGCTCTGGGTGTCAGATGACTGGTGGCATCTGGGGCTGTAAGGACTTGCTGGGTCCTAGTTGCTGGCAGCTTTCGTTCTGGAAGGATCCAGCACAGTTTGTAGATTCCTGGCTTGGCACTGCCCTGCCTGCCAGGCCAAGTGGCCAGAAATGAAGGCCATTTTCCATGGGAAAAACGAAGTCCTTTCCCCAGGGTCTCAGGAATATGTTCAAGGTGGCGTTTGAGGCTCTAAGTACTTCCAGGGCCCTAGTTGCTGGCAGCTTTTCTTTTGGAAAAATCCAGCAACGATTGCATCATTCTAGCTAGGCTCCCACTTTCTGCCAGGGTGAGTGGCTGCCAAGGGAGGCCATTTGCCATGGGAAAAAGAAGTCCTTTCCCCAGGGTCTGGGTGTCAGATGAAAGGTGGCCTTTGGGGTTCTGAGGACTTGTAGGGTAGTACTTACTGGCTAGAGTAGAGGAAATGGATTCTATTTGAATATCTGTCTAGAGGCTTTGCCCCACAGGTCCTGGTTGTCCTTGATGGGCTGCAGCTGTGAGCATTGAAGAGAACTGGGATAAAAGGGGGCGGCGTAGCCATTCAGGGAGAGCCTTGAAGGAGCCCTGAAGTGGGAAAGAACAGCATGCAGAAGAAAGCGTCTGTGCTGTGAAGATCTGCAGCCATAAGAACACACCGAGGAGGTATGGACTTTAGCAATCTGAGAACAGCATTATGGGACTCTAGAGAAATAGAACAACAACAAGTGGCAGCTTTAGATTTGGAGCAATCCAGCAAAGCTTGCAAATTTCTTGCTGGGCACCACCCTCTTGGTCAGGGCGAGTGGCCAGAAATGGAGGCCATTTTCCATGGGGAAAACGAAGTCATTGGCCCAGGCTCTGGGTGTCAGATGACAGGTGGCATCTGGGGCTCTAAGGACTTGCAGGGTCCTAGTTGCTGGCAGCTTTCGTTCTGGAAGGATCCAGCACAGTTTGTAGATTCCTGGCTTGGCACTGCCCTGCCTGCCAGGCCAAGTGGCCAGAAATGAAGGCCATTTCCCATGGGAAAAAGATGTCCTTTCCCCAGGGTCTCAGTAATATGTTCAAGGTGGCGTTTGAGGCTCTAAGTACTTCCAGGGCCCTAGTTGCTGCCAGCTTTTCTTTTGGAAAAATCCAGCAACGATTGCATCATTCTAGCTAGGCTCCCACTTTCTGCCAGGGTGAGTGGCTGCCAAGGGAGGCCATTTGCCATGGGAAAAAGAAGTCCTTTCCCCAGGGTCTGGGTGTCAGATGAAAGGTGGCCTTTGGGGTTCTGAGGACTTGTAGGGTAGTACTTACTGGCTAGAGTAGAGGAAATGGATTCTATTTGAATATCTGTCTAGAGGCTTTGCCCCACAGGTCCTGGTTGTCCTTGATGGGCTGCAGCTGTGAGCATTGAAGAGAACTGGGATAAAAGGGGGCGGCGTAGCCATTCAGGGAGAGCCTTGAAGGAGCCCTGAAGTGGGAAAGAACAGCATGCAGAAGAAAGCGTCTGTGCTGTGAAGATCTGCAGCCATAAGAACACACCGAGGAGGTATGGACTTTAGCAATCTGAGAACAGCATGATGGGACTCTAGAGAAATAGAACAACAACAAGTGGCAGCTTTCGATTTGGAGCAATCCAGCAAAGCTTGCAAATTTCTTGCTGGGCACCACCCTCTTGGTCAGGGCGAGTGGCCAGAAATGGAGGCCATTTTCCATGGGGAAAACGAAGTCATTGGCCCAGGCTCTGGGTGTCAGATGACTGGTGGCATCTGGGGCTCTAAGGACTTGCAGGGTCCTAGTTGCTGGCAGCTTTCGTTCTGGAAGGATCCAGCACAGTTTGTAGATTCCTGGCTTGGCACTGCCCTGCCTGCCAGGCCAAGTGGCCACAAATGAAGGCCATTTCCCATGGGAAAAAGATGTCCTTTCCCCAGGGTCTCAGTAATATGTTCAAGGTGGCGTTTGAGGCTCTAAGTACTTCCAGGGCCCTAGTTGCTGCCAGCTTTTCTTTTGGAAAAATCCAGCAACGATTGCATCATTCTAGCTAGGCTCCCACTTTCTGCCAGGGTGAGTGGCTGCCAAGGGAGGCCATTTGCCATGGGAAAAAGAAGTCCTTTCCCCAGGGTCTGGGTGTCAGATGAAAGGTGGCCTTTGGGGTTCTGAGGACTTGTAGGGTAGTACTTACTGGCTAGAGTAGAGGAAATGGATTCTATTTGAATATCTGTCTAGAGGCTTTGCCCCACAGGTCCTGGTTGTCCTTGATGGGCTGCAGCTGTGAGCATTGAAGAGAACTGGGATAAAAGGGGGCGGCGTAGCCATTCAGGGAGAGCCTTGAAGGAGCCCTGAACTGGGAAAGAACAGCATGCAGAAGAAAGCGTCTGTGCTGTGAAGATCTGCAGCCATAGGAACACACCGAGGAGGTATGGACTTTAGCAATCTGAGAACAGCATTATGGAACTCTAGAGAAATAGAACAACAACAAGTGGCAGCTTTCGATTTGGAGCAATCCAGCAAAGCTTGCAAATTTCTTGCTGGGCACCACCCTCTTGGTCAGGGCGAGTGGCCAGAAATGGAGGCCATTTTCCATGGGGAAAACGAAGTCATTGGCCCAGGCTCTGGGTGTCAGATGACTGGTGGCATCTGGGGCTGTAAGGACTTGCTGGGTCCTAGTTGCTGGCAGCTTTCGTTCTGGAAGGATCCAGCACAGTTTGTAGATTCCTGGCTTGGCACTGCCCTGCCTGCCAGGCCAAGTGGCCACAAATGAAGGCCATTTTCCATGGGAAAAACGAAGTCCTTTCCCCAGGGTCTCAGTAATATGTTCAAGGTGGCGTTTGAGGCTCTAAGTACTTCCAGGGCCCTAGTTGCTGCCAGCTTTTCTTTTGGAAAAATCCAGCAACGATTGCATCATTCTAGCTAGGCTCCCACTTTCTGCCAGGGTGAGTGGCTGCCAAGGGAGGCCATTTGCCATGGGAAAAAGAAGTCCTTTCCCCAGGGTCTGGGTGTCAGATGAAAGGTGGCCTTTGGGGTTCTGAGGACTTGTAGGGTAGTACTTACTGGCTAGAGTAGAGGAAATGGATTCTATTTGAATATCTGTCTAGAGGCTTTGCCCCACAGGTCCTGGTTGTCCTTGATGGGCTGCAGCTGTGAGCATTGAAGAGAACTGGGATAAAAGGGGGCGGCGTAGCCATTCAGGGAGAGCCTTGAAGGAGCCCTGAACTGGGAAAGAACAGCATGCAGAAGAAAGCGTCTGTGCTGTGAAGATCTGCAGCCATAAGAACACACCGAGGAGGTATGGACTTTAGCAATCTGAGAACAGCATTATGGGACTCTAGAGAAATAGAACAACAACAAGTGGCAGCTTTCGATTTGGAGCAATCCAGCAAAGCTTGCAAATTTCTTGCTGGGCACCACCCTCTTGGTCAGGGCGAGTGGCCAGAAATGGAGGCCATTTTCCATGGGGAAAACGAAGTCATTGGCCCAGGCTCTGGGTGTCAGATGACAGGTGGCATCTGGGGCTCTAAGGACTTGCAGGGTCCTAGTTGCTGGCAGCTTTCGTTCTGGAAGGATCCAGCACAGTTTGTAGATTCCTGGCTTGGCACTGCCCTGCCTGCCAGGCCAAGTGGCCAGAAATGAAGGCCATTTCCCATGGGAAAAAGATGTCCTTTCCCCAGGGTCTCAGTAATATGTTCAAGGTGGCGTTTGAGGCTCTAAGTACTTCCAGGGCCCTAGTTGCTGCCAGCTTTTCTTTTGGAAAAATCCAGCAACGATTGCATCATTCTAGCTAGGCTCCCACTTTCTGCCAGGGTGAGTGGCTGCCAAGGGAGGCCATTTGCCATGGGAAAAAGAAGTCCTTTCCCCAGGGTCTGGGTGCCAGATGAAAGGTGGCCTTTGGGGTTCTGAGGACTTGTAGGGTAGTACTTACTGGCTAGAGTAGAGGAAATGGATTCTATTTGAATATCTGTCTAGAGGCTTTGCCCCACAGGTCCTGGTTGTCCTTGATGGGCTGCAGCTGTGAGCATTGAAGAGAACTGGGATAAAAGGGGGCGGCGTAGCCATTCAGGGAGAGCCTTGAAGGAGCCCTGAACTGGGAAAGAACAGCATGCAGAAGAAAGCGTCTGTGCTGTGAAGATCTGCAGCCATAAGAACACACCGAGGAGGTATGGACTTTAGCAATCTGAGAACAGCATTATGGGACTCTAGAGAAATAGAACAACAACAAGTGGCAGCTTTCGATTTGGAGCAATCCAGCAAAGCTTGCAAATTTCTTGCTGGGCACCACCCTCTTGGTCAGGGCGAGTGGCCAGAAATGGAGGCCATTTTCCATGGGGAAAACGAAGTCATTGGCCCAGGCTCTGGGTGTCAGATGACTGGTGGCGTCTGGGGCTCTAAGGACTTGCAGGGTCCTAGTTGCTGGCAGCTTTCGTTCTGGAAGGATCCAGCACAGTTTGTAGATTCCTGGCTTGGCACTGCCCTGCCTGCCAGGCCAAGTGGCCAGAAATGAAGGCCATTTCCCATGGGAAAAAGATGTCCTTTCCCCAGGGTCTCAGTAATATGTTCAAGGTGGCGTTTGAGGCTCTAAGTACTTCCAGGGCCCTAGTTGCTGCCAGCTTTTCTTTTGGAAAAATCCAGCAACGATTGCATCATTCTAGCTAGGCTCCCACTTTCTGCCAGGGTGAGTGGCTGCCAAGGGAGGCCATTTGCCATGGGAAAAAGAAGTCCTTTCCCCAGGGTCTGGGTGTCAGATGAAAGGTGGCCTTTGGGGTTCTGAGGACTTGTAGGGTAGTACTTACTGGCTAGAGTAGAGGAAATGGATTCTATTTGAATATCTGTCTAGAGGCTTTGCCCCACAGGTCCTGGTTGTCCTTGATGGGCTGCAGCTGTGAGCATTGAAGAGAACTGGGATAAAAGGGGGCGGCGTAGCCATTCAGGGAGAGCCTTGAAGGAGCCCTGAACTGGGAAAGAACAGCATGCAGAAGAAAGCGTCTGTGCTGTGAAGATCTGCAGCCATAAGAACACACCGAGGAGGTATGGACTTTAGCAATCTGAGAACAGCATTATGGAACTCTAGAGAAATAGAACAACAACAAGTGGCAGCTTTCGATTTGGAGCAATCCAGCAAAGCTTGCAAATTTCTTGCTGGGCACCACCCTCTTGGTCAGGGCAAGTGGCCAGAAATGGAGGCCATTTTCCATGGGGAAAACGAAGTCATTGGCCCAGGCTCTGGGTGTCAGATGACTGGTGGCATCTGGGGCTGTAAGGACTTGCTGGGTCCTAGTTGCTGGCAGCTTTCGTTCTGGAAGGATCCAGCACAGTTTGTAGATTCCTGGCTTGGCACTGCCCTGCCTGCCAGGCCAAGTGGCCACAAATGAAGGCCATTTTCCATGGGAAAAACGAAGTCCTTTCCCCAGGGTCTCAGTAATATGTTCAAGGTGGCGTTTGAGGCTCTAAGTACTTCCAGGGCCCTAGTTGCTGCCAGCTTTTCTTTTGGAAAAATCCAGCAACGATTGCATCATTCTAGCTAGGCTCCCACTTTCTGCCAGGGTGAGTGGCTGCCAAGGGAGGCCATTTGCCATGGGAAAAAGAAGTCCTTTCCCCAGGGTCTGGGTGTCAGATGAAAGGTGGCCTTTGGGGTTCTGAGGACTTGTAGGGTAGTACTTACTGGCTAGAGTAGAGGAAATGGATTCTATTTGAATATCTGTCTAGAGGCTTTGCCCCACAGGTCCTGGTTGTCCTTGATGGGCTGCAGCTGTGAGCATTGAAGAGAACTGGGATAAAAGGGGGCGGCGTAGCCATTCAGGGAGAGCCTTGAAGGAGCCCTGAAGTGGGAAAGAACAGCATGCAGAAGAAAGCGTCTGTGCTGTGAAGATCTGCAGCCATAAGAACACACCGAGGAGGTATGGACTTTAGCAATCTGAGAACAGCATGATGGGACTCTAGAGAAATAGAACAACAACAAGTGGCAGCTTTCGATTTGGAGCAATCCAGCAAAGCTTGCAAATTTCTTGCTGGGCACCACCCTCTTGGTCAGGGCGAGTGGCCAGAAATGGAGGCCATTTTCCATGGGGAAAACGAAGTCATTGGCCCAGGCTCTGGGTGTCAGATGACTGGTGGCATCTGGGGCTCTAAGGACTTGCAGGGTCCTAGTTGCTGGCAGCTTTCGTTCTGGAAGGATCCAGCACAGTTTGTAGATTCCTGGCTTGGCACTGCCCTGCCTGCCAGGCCAAGTGGCCACAAATGAAGGCCATTTCCCATGGGAAAAAGATGTCCTTTCCCCAGGGTCTCAGTAATATGTTCAAGGTGGCGTTTGAGGCTCTAAGTACTTCCAGGGCCCTAGTTGCTGCCAGCTTTTCTTTTGGAAAAATCCAGCAACGATTGCATCATTCTAGCTAGGCTCCCACTTTCTGCCAGGGTGAGTGGCTGCCAAGGGAGGCCATTTGCCATGGGAAAAAGAAGTCCTTTCCCCAGGGTCTGGGTGTCAGATGAAAGGTGGCCTTTGGGGTTCTGAGGACTTGTAGGGTAGTACTTACTGGCTAGAGTAGAGGAAATGGATTCTATTTGAATATCTGTCTAGAGGCTTTGCCCCACAGGTCCTGGTTGTCCTTGATGGGCTGCAGCTGTGAGCATTGAAGAGAACTGGGATAAAAGGGGGCGGCGTAGCCATTCAGGGAGAGCCTTGAAGGAGCCCTGAACTGGGAAAGAACAGCATGCAGAAGAAAGCGTCTGTGCTGTGAAGATCTGCAGCCATAGGAACACACCGAGGAGGTATGGACTTTAGCAATCTGAGAACAGCATTATGGAACTCTAGAGAAATAGAACAACAACAAGTGGCAGCTTTCGATTTGGAGCAATCCAGCAAAGCTTGCAAATTTCTTGCTGGGCACCACCCTCTTGGTCAGGGCGAGTGGCCAGAAATGGAGGCCATTTTCCATGGGGAAAACGAAGTCATTGGCCCAGGCTCTGGGTGTCAGATGACTGGTGGCATCTGGGGCTGTAAGGACTTGCTGGGTCCTAGTTGCTGGCAGCTTTCGTTCTGGAAGGATCCAGCACAGTTTGTAGATTCCTGGCTTGGCACTGCCCTGCCTGCCAGGCCAAGTGGCCACAAATGAAGGCCATTTTCCATGGGAAAAACGAAGTCCTTTCCCCAGGGTCTCAGTAATATGTTCAAGGTGGCGTTTGAGGCTCTAAGTACTTCCAGGGCCCTAGTTGCTGCCAGCTTTTCTTTTGGAAAAATCCAGCAACGATTGCATCATTCTAGCTAGGCTCCCACTTTCTGCCAGGGTGAGTGGCTGCCAAGGGAGGCCATTTGCCATGGGAAAAAGAAGTCCTTTCCCCAGGGTCTGGGTGTCAGATGAAAGGTGGCCTTTGGGGTTCTGAGGACTTGTAGGGTAGTACTTACTGGCTAGAGTAGAGGAAATGGATTCTATTTGAATATCTGTCTAGAGGCTTTGCCCCACAGGTCCTGGTTGTCCTTGATGGGCTGCAGCTGTGAGCATTGAAGAGAACTGGGATAAAAGGGGGCGGCGTAGCCATTCAGGGAGAGCCTTGAAGGAGCCCTGAACTGGGAAAGAACAGCATGCAGAAGAAAGCGTCTGTGCTGTGAAGATCTGCAGCCATAAGAACACACCGAGGAGGTATGGACTTTAGCAATCTGAGAACAGCATTATGGGACTCTAGAGAAATAGAACAACAACAAGTGGCAGCTTTCGATTTGGAGCAATCCAGCAAAGCTTGCAAATTTCTTGCTGGGCACCACCCTCTTGGTCAGGGCGAGTGGCCAGAAATGGAGGCCATTTTCCATGGGGAAAACGAAGTCATTGGCCCAGGCTCTGGGTGTCAGATGACAGGTGGCATCTGGGGCTCTAAGGACTTGCAGGGTCCTAGTTGCTGGCAGCTTTCGTTCTGGAAGGATCCAGCACAGTTTGTAGATTCCTGGCTTGGCACTGCCCTGCCTGCCAGGCCAAGTGGCCAGAAATGAAGGCCATTTCCCATGGGAAAAAGATGTCCTTTCCCCAGGGTCTCAGTAATATGTTCAAGGTGGCGTTTGAGGCTCTAAGTACTTCCAGGGCCCTAGTTGCTGCCAGCTTTTCTTTTGGAAAAATCCAGCAACGATTGCATCATTCTAGCTAGGCTCCCACTTTCTGCCAGGGTGAGTGGCTGCCAAGGGAGGCCATTTGCCATGGGAAAAAGAAGTCCTTTCCCCAGGGTCTGGGTGCCAGATGAAAGGTGGCCTTTGGGGTTCTGAGGACTTGTAGGGTAGTACTTACTGGCTAGAGTAGAGGAAATGGATTCTATTTGAATATCTGTCTAGAGGCTTTGCCCCACAGGTCCTGGTTGTCCTTGATGGGCTGCAGCTGTGAGCATTGAAGAGAACTGGGATAAAAGGGGGCGGCGTAGCCATTCAGGGAGAGCCTTGAAGGAGCCCTGAACTGGGAAAGAACAGCATGCAGAAGAAAGCGTCTGTGCTGTGAAGATCTGCAGCCATAAGAACACACCGAGGAGGTATGGACTTTAGCAATCTGAGAACAGCATTATGGGACTCTAGAGAAATAGAACAACAACAAGTGGCAGCTTTCGATTTGGAGCAATCCAGCAAAGCTTGCAAATTTCTTGCTGGGCACCACCCTCTTGGTCAGGGCGAGTGGCCAGAAATGGAGGCCATTTTCCATGGGGAAAACGAAGTCATTGGCCCAGGCTCTGGGTGTCAGATGACTGGTGGCGTCTGGGGCTCTAAGGACTTGCAGGGTCCTAGTTGCTGGCAGCTTTCGTTCTGGAAGGATCCAGCACAGTTTGTAGATTCCTGGCTTGGCACTGCCCTGCCTGCCAGGCCAAGTGGCCACAAATGAAGGCCATTTCCCATGGGAAAAAGATGTCCTTTCCCCAGGGTCTCAGGAATATGTTCAAGGTGGCGTTTGAGGCTCTAAGTACTTCCAGGGCCCTAGTTGCTGCCAGCTTTTCTTTTGGAAAAATCCAGCAACGATTGCATCATTCTAGCTAGGCTCCCACTTTCTGCCAGGGTGAGTGGCTGCCAAGGGAGGCCATTTGCCATGGGAAAAAGAAGTCCTTTCCCCAGGGTCTGGGTGTCAGATGAAAGGTGGCCTTTGGGGTTCTGAGGACTTGTAGGGTAGTACTTACTGGCTAGAGTAGAGGAAATGGATTCTATTTGAATATCTGTCTAGAGGCTTTGCCCCACAGGTCCTGGTTGTCCTTGATGGGCTGCAGCTGTGAGCATTGAAGAGAACTGGGATAAAAGGGGGCGGCGTAGCCATTCAGGGAGAGCCTTGAAGGAGCCCTGAACTGGGAAAGAACAGCATGCAGAAGAAAGCGTCTGTGCTGTGAAGATCTGCAGCCATAAGAACACACCGAGGAGGTATGGACTTTAGCAATCTGAGAACAGCATTATGGGACTCTAGAGAAATAGAACAACAACAAGTGGCAGCTTTCGATTTGGAGCAATCCAGCAAAGCTTGCAAATTTCTTGCTGGGCACCACCCTCTTGGTCAGGGCGAGTGGCCAGAAATGGAGGCCATTTTCCATGGGGAAAACGAAGTCATTGGCCCAGGCTCTGGGTGTCAGATGACTGGTGGCGTCTGGGGCTCTAAGGACTTGCAGGGTCCTAGTTGCTGGCAGCTTTCGTTCTGGAAGGATCCAGCACAGTTTGTAGATTCCTGGCTTGGCACTGCCCTGCCTGCCAGGCCAAGTGGCCAGAAATGAAGGCCATTTTCCATGGGAAAAACGAAGTCCTTTCCCCAGGGTCTCAGTAATATGTTCAAGGTGGCGTTTGAGGCTCTAAGTACTTCCAGGGCCCTAGTTGCTGCCAGCTTTTCTTTTGGAAAAATCCAGCAACGATTGCATCATTCTAGCTAGGCTCCCACTTTCTGCCAGGGTGAGTGGCTGCCAAGGGAGGCCATTTGCCATGGGAAAAAGAAGTCCTTTCCCCAGGGTCTGGGTGCCAGATGAAAGGTGGCCTTTGGGGTTCTGAGGACTTGTAGGGTAGTACTTACTGGCTAGAGTAGAGGAAATGGATTCTATTTGAATATCTGTCTAGAGGCTTTGCCCCACAGGTCCTGGTTGTCCTTGATGGGCTGCAGCTGTGAGCATTGAAGAGAACTGGGATAAAAGGGGGCGGCGTAGCCATTCAGGGAGAGCCTTGAAGGAGCCCTGAACTGGGAAAGAACAGCATGCAGAAGAAAGCGTCTGTGCTGTGAAGATCTGCAGCCATAGGAACACACCGAGGAGGTATGGACTTTAGCAATCTGAGAACAGCATTATGGAACTCTAGAGAAATAGAACAACAACAAGTGGCAGCTTTCGATTTGGAGCAATCCAGCAAAGCTTGCAAATTTCTTGCTGGGCACCACCCTCTTGGTCAGGGCGAGTGGCCAGAAATGGAGGCCATTTTCCATGGGGAAAACGAAGTCATTGGCCCAGGCTCTGGGTGTCAGATGACTGGTGGCATCTGGGGCTCTAAGGACTTGCAGGGTCCTAGTTGCTGGCAGCTTTCGTTCTGGAAGGATCCAGCACAGTTTGTAGATTCCTGGCTTGGCACTGCCCTGCCTGCCAGGCCAAGTGGCCACAAATGAAGGCCATTTCCCATGGGAAAAAGATGTCCTTTCCCCAGGGTCTCAGTAATATG
The DNA here is from genome assembly GCF_051311805.1 of Agelaius phoeniceus. Lineage (NCBI taxonomy): Eukaryota > Metazoa > Chordata > Aves > Passeriformes > Icteridae > Agelaius > Agelaius phoeniceus. The sequence goes on from NC_135277.1 coordinate 21,303,718, forward strand.
TTCAAGGTGGCGTTTGAGGCTCTAAGTACTTCCAGGGCCCTAGTTGCTGCCAGCTTTTCTTTTGGAAAAATCCAGCAACGATTGCATCATTCTAGCTAGGCTCCCACTTTCTGCCAGGGTGAGTGGCTGCCAAGGGAGGCCATTTGCCATGGGAAAAAGAAGTCCTTTCCCCAGGGTCTGGGTGTCAGATGAAAGGTGGCCTTTGGGGTTCTGAGGACTTGTAGGGTAGTACTTACTGGCTAGAGTAGAGGAAATGGATTCTATTTGAATATCTGTCTAGAGGCTTTGCCCCACAGGTCCTGGTTGTCCTTGATGGGCTGCAGCTGTGAGCATTGAAGAGAACTGGGATAAAAGGGGGCGGCGTAGCCATTCAGGGAGAGCCTTGAAGGAGCCCTGAACTGGGAAAGAACAGCATGCAGAAGAAAGCGTCTGTGCTGTGAAGATCTGCAGCCATAGGAACACACCGAGGAGGTATGGACTTTAGCAATCTGAGAACAGCATTATGGAACTCTAGAGAAATAGAACAACAACAAGTGGCAGCTTTCGATTTGGAGCAATCCAGCAAAGCTTGCAAATTTCTTGCTGGGCACCACCCTCTTGGTCAGGGCGAGTGGCCAGAAATGGAGGCCATTTTCCATGGGGAAAACGAAGTCATTGGCCCAGGCTCTGGGTGTCAGATGACTGGTGGCATCTGGGGCTGTAAGGACTTGCTGGGTCCTAGTTGCTGGCAGCTTTCGTTCTGGAAGGATCCAGCACAGTTTGTAGATTCCTGGCTTGGCACTGCCCTGCCTGCCAGGCCAAGTGGCCACAAATGAAGGCCATTTTCCATGGGAAAAACGAAGTCCTTTCCCCAGGGTCTCAGTAATATGTTCAAGGTGGCGTTTGAGGCTCTAAGTACTTCCAGGGCCCTAGTTGCTGCCAGCTTTTCTTTTGGAAAAATCCAGCAACGATTGCATCATTCTAGCTAGGCTCCCACTTTCTGCCAGGGTGAGTGGCTGCCAAGGGAGGCCATTTGCCATGGGAAAAAGAAGTCCTTTCCCCAGGGTCTGGGTGTCAGATGAAAGGTGGCCTTTGGGGTTCTGAGGACTTGTAGGGTAGTACTTACTGGCTAGAGTAGAGGAAATGGATTCTATTTGAATATCTGTCTAGAGGCTTTGCCCCACAGGTCCTGGTTGTCCTTGATGGGCTGCAGCTGTGAGCATTGAAGAGAACTGGGATAAAAGGGGGCGGCGTAGCCATTCAGGGAGAGCCTTGAAGGAGCCCTGAAGTGGGAAAGAACAGCATGCAGAAGAAAGCGTCTGTGCTGTGAAGATCTGCAGCCATAAGAACACACCGAGGAGGTATGGACTTTAGCAATCTGAGAACAGCATTATGGGACTCTAGAGAAATAGAACAACAACAAGTGGCAGCTTTAGATTTGGAGCAATCCAGCAAAGCTTGCAAATTTCTTGCTGGGCACCACCCTCTTGGTCAGGGCGAGTGGCCAGAAATGGAGGCCATTTTCCATGGGGAAAACGAAGTCATTGGCCCAGGCTCTGGGTGTCAGATGACAGGTGGCATCTGGGGCTCTAAGGACTTGCAGGGTCCTAGTTGCTGGCAGCTTTCGTTCTGGAAGGATCCAGCACAGTTTGTAGATTCCTGGCTTGGCACTGCCCTGCCTGCCAGGCCAAGTGGCCAGAAATGAAGGCCATTTCCCATGGGAAAAAGATGTCCTTTCCCCAGGGTCTCAGTAATATGTTCAAGGTGGCGTTTGAGGCTCTAAGTACTTCCAGGGCCCTAGTTGCTGCCAGCTTTTCTTTTGGAAAAATCCAGCAACGATTGCATCATTCTAGCTAGGCTCCCACTTTCTGCCAGGGTGAGTGGCTGCCAAGGGAGGCCATTTGCCATGGGAAAAAGAAGTCCTTTCCCCAGGGTCTGGGTGTCAGATGAAAGGTGGCCTTTGGGGTTCTGAGGACTTGTAGGGTAGTACTTACTGGCTAGAGTAGAGGAAATGGATTCTATTTGAATATCTGTCTAGAGGCTTTGCCCCACAGGTCCTGGTTGTCCTTGATGGGCTGCAGCTGTGAGCATTGAAGAGAACTGGGATAAAAGGGGGCGGCGTAGCCATTCAGGGAGAGCCTTGAAGGAGCCCTGAAGTGGGAAAGAACAGCATGCAGAAGAAAGCGTCTGTGCTGTGAAGATCTGCAGCCATAAGAACACACCGAGGAGGTATGGACTTTAGCAATCTGAGAACAGCATTATGGAACTCTAGAGAAATAGAACAACAACAAGTGGCAGCTTTCGATTTGGAGCAATCCAGCAAAGCTTGCAAATTTCTTGCTGGGCACCACCCTCTTGGTCAGGGCAAGTGGCCAGAAATGGAGGCCATTTTCCATGGGGAAAACGAAGTCATTGGCCCAGGCTCTGGGTGTCAGATGACAGGTGGCATCTGGGGCTCTAAGGACTTGCAGGGTCCTAGTTGCTGGCAGCTTTCGTTCTGGAAGGATCCAGCACAGTTTGTAGATTCCTGGCTTGGCACTGCCCTGCCTGCCAGGCCAAGTGGCCAGAAATGAAGGCCATTTCCCATGGGAAAAAGATGTCCTTTCCCCAGGGTCTCAGTAATATGTTCAAGGTGGCGTTTGAGGCTCTAAGTACTTCCAGGGCCCTAGTTGCTGCCAGCTTTTCTTTTGGAAAAATCCAGCAACGATTGCATCATTCTAGCTAGGCTCCCACTTTCTGCCAGGGTGAGTGGCTGCCAAGGGAGGCCATTTGCCATGGGAAAAAGAAGTCCTTTCCCCAGGGTCTGGGTGTCAGATGAAAGGTGGCCTTTGGGGTTCTGAGGACTTGTAGGGTAGTACTTACTGGCTAGAGTAGAGGAAATGGATTCTATTTGAATATCTGTCTAGAGGCTTTGCCCCACAGGTCCTGGTTGTCCTTGATGGGCTGCAGCTGTGAGCATTGAAGAGAACTGGGATAAAAGGGGGCGGCGTAGCCATTCAGGGAGAGCCTTGAAGGAGCCCTGAACTGGGAAAGAACAGCATGCAGAAGAAAGCGTCTGTGCTGTGAAGATCTGCAGCCATAAGAACACACCGAGGAGGTATGGACTTTAGCAATCTGAGAACAGCATTATGGAACTCTAGAGAAATAGAACAACAACAAGTGGCAGCTTTCGATTTGGAGCAATCCAGCAAAGCTTGCAAATTTCTTGCTGGGCACCACCCTCTTGGTCAGGGCAAGTGGCCAGAAATGGAGGCCATTTTCCATGGGGAAAACGAAGTCATTGGCCCAGGCTCTGGGTGTCAGATGACTGGTGGCATCTGGGGCTGTAAGGACTTGCTGGGTCCTAGTTGCTGGCAGCTTTCGTTCTGGAAGGATCCAGCACAGTTTGTAGATTCCTGGCTTGGCACTGCCCTGCCTGCCAGGCCAAGTGGCCACAAATGAAGGCCATTTTCCATGGGAAAAACGAAGTCCTTTCCCCAGGGTCTCAGTAATATGTTCAAGGTGGCGTTTGAGGCTCTAAGTACTTCCAGGGCCCTAGTTGCTGCCAGCTTTTCTTTTGGAAAAATCCAGCAACGATTGCATCATTCTAGCTAGGCTCCCACTTTCTGCCAGGGTGAGTGGCTGCCAAGGGAGGCCATTTGCCATGGGAAAAAGAAGTCCTTTCCCCAGGGTCTGGGTGTCAGATGAAAGGTGGCCTTTGGGGTTCTGAGGACTTGTAGGGTAGTACTTACTGGCTAGAGTAGAGGAAATGGATTCTATTTGAATATCTGTCTAGAGGCTTTGCCCCACAGGTCCTGGTTGTCCTTGATGGGCTGCAGCTGTGAGCATTGAAGAGAACTGGGATAAAAGGGGGCGGCGTAGCCATTCAGGGAGAGCCTTGAAGGAGCCCTGAAGTGGGAAAGAACAGCATGCAGAAGAAAGCGTCTGTGCTGTGAAGATCTGCAGCCATAAGAACACACCGAGGAGGTATGGACTTTAGCAATCTGAGAACAGCATGATGGGACTCTAGAGAAATAGAACAACAACAAGTGGCAGCTTTCGATTTGGAGCAATCCAGCAAAGCTTGCAAATTTCTTGCTGGGCACCACCCTCTTGGTCAGGGCGAGTGGCCAGAAATGGAGGCCATTTTCCATGGGGAAAACGAAGTCATTGGCCCAGGCTCTGGGTGTCAGATGACTGGTGGCATCTGGGGCTCTAAGGACTTGCAGGGTCCTAGTTGCTGGCAGCTTTCGTTCTGGAAGGATCCAGCACAGTTTGTAGATTCCTGGCTTGGCACTGCCCTGCCTGCCAGGCCAAGTGGCCACAAATGAAGGCCATTTCCCATGGGAAAAAGATGTCCTTTCCCCAGGGTCTCAGTAATATGTTCAAGGTGGCGTTTGAGGCTCTAAGTACTTCCAGGGCCCTAGTTGCTGCCAGCTTTTCTTTTGGAAAAATCCAGCAACGATTGCATCATTCTAGCTAGGCTCCCACTTTCTGCCAGGGTGAGTGGCTGCCAAGGGAGGCCATTTGCCATGGGAAAAAGAAGTCCTTTCCCCAGGGTCTGGGTGTCAGATGAAAGGTGGCCTTTGGGGTTCTGAGGACTTGTAGGGTAGTACTTACTGGCTAGAGTAGAGGAAATGGATTCTATTTGAATATCTGTCTAGAGGCTTTGCCCCACAGGTCCTGGTTGTCCTTGATGGGCTGCAGCTGTGAGCATTGAAGAGAACTGGGATAAAAGGGGGCGGCGTAGCCATTCAGGGAGAGCCTTGAAGGAGCCCTGAACTGGGAAAGAACAGCATGCAGAAGAAAGCGTCTGTGCTGTGAAGATCTGCAGCCATAGGAACACACCGAGGAGGTATGGACTTTAGCAATCTGAGAACAGCATTATGGAACTCTAGAGAAATAGAACAACAACAAGTGGCAGCTTTCGATTTGGAGCAATCCAGCAAAGCTTGCAAATTTCTTGCTGGGCACCACCCTCTTGGTCAGGGCGAGTGGCCAGAAATGGAGGCCATTTTCCATGGGGAAAACGAAGTCATTGGCCCAGGCTCTGGGTGTCAGATGACTGGTGGCATCTGGGGCTGTAAGGACTTGCTGGGTCCTAGTTGCTGGCAGCTTTCGTTCTGGAAGGATCCAGCACAGTTTGTAGATTCCTGGCTTGGCACTGCCCTGCCTGCCAGGCCAAGTGGCCACAAATGAAGGCCATTTTCCATGGGAAAAACGAAGTCCTTTCCCCAGGGTCTCAGTAATATGTTCAAGGTGGCGTTTGAGGCTCTAAGTACTTCCAGGGCCCTAGTTGCTGCCAGCTTTTCTTTTGGAAAAATCCAGCAACGATTGCATCATTCTAGCTAGGCTCCCACTTTCTGCCAGGGTGAGTGGCTGCCAAGGGAGGCCATTTGCCATGGGAAAAAGAAGTCCTTTCCCCAGGGTCTGGGTGTCAGATGAAAGGTGGCCTTTGGGGTTCTGAGGACTTGTAGGGTAGTACTTACTGGCTAGAGTAGAGGAAATGGATTCTATTTGAATATCTGTCTAGAGGCTTTGCCCCACAGGTCCTGGTTGTCCTTGATGGGCTGCAGCTGTGAGCATTGAAGAGAACTGGGATAAAAGGGGGCGGCGTAGCCATTCAGGGAGAGCCTTGAAGGAGCCCTGAACTGGGAAAGAACAGCATGCAGAAGAAAGCGTCTGTGCTGTGAAGATCTGCAGCCATAAGAACACACCGAGGAGGTATGGACTTTAGCAATCTGAGAACAGCATTATGGGACTCTAGAGAAATAGAACAACAACAAGTGGCAGCTTTCGATTTGGAGCAATCCAGCAAAGCTTGCAAATTTCTTGCTGGGCACCACCCTCTTGGTCAGGGCGAGTGGCCAGAAATGGAGGCCATTTTCCATGGGGAAAACGAAGTCATTGGCCCAGGCTCTGGGTGTCAGATGACAGGTGGCATCTGGGGCTCTAAGGACTTGCAGGGTCCTAGTTGCTGGCAGCTTTCGTTCTGGAAGGATCCAGCACAGTTTGTAGATTCCTGGCTTGGCACTGCCCTGCCTGCCAGGCCAAGTGGCCAGAAATGAAGGCCATTTCCCATGGGAAAAAGATGTCCTTTCCCCAGGGTCTCAGTAATATGTTCAAGGTGGCGTTTGAGGCTCTAAGTACTTCCAGGGCCCTAGTTGCTGCCAGCTTTTCTTTTGGAAAAATCCAGCAACGATTGCATCATTCTAGCTAGGCTCCCACTTTCTGCCAGGGTGAGTGGCTGCCAAGGGAGGCCATTTGCCATGGGAAAAAGAAGTCCTTTCCCCAGGGTCTGGGTGCCAGATGAAAGGTGGCCTTTGGGGTTCTGAGGACTTGTAGGGTAGTACTTACTGGCTAGAGTAGAGGAAATGGATTCTATTTGAATATCTGTCTAGAGGCTTTGCCCCACAGGTCCTGGTTGTCCTTGATGGGCTGCAGCTGTGAGCATTGAAGAGAACTGGGATAAAAGGGGGCGGCGTAGCCATTCAGGGAGAGCCTTGAAGGAGCCCTGAACTGGGAAAGAACAGCATGCAGAAGAAAGCGTCTGTGCTGTGAAGATCTGCAGCCATAAGAACACACCGAGGAGGTATGGACTTTAGCAATCTGAGAACAGCATGATGGGACTCTAGAGAAATAGAACAACAACAAGTGGCAGCTTTCGATTTGGAGCAATCCAGCAAAGCTTGCAAATTTCTTGCTGGGCACCACCCTCTTGGTCAGGGCGAGTGGCCAGAAATGGAGGCCATTTTCCATGGGGAAAACGAAGTCATTGGCCCAGGCTCTGGGTGTCAGATGACTGGTGGCGTCTGGGGCTCTAAGGACTTGCAGGGTCCTAGTTGCTGGCAGCTTTCGTTCTGGAAGGATCCAGCACAGTTTGTAGATTCCTGGCTTGGCACTGCCCTGCCTGCCAGGCCAAGTGGCCACAAATGAAGGCCATTTCCCATGGGAAAAAGATGTCCTTTCCCCAGGGTCTCAGGAATATGTTCAAGGTGGCGTTTGAGGCTCTAAGTACTTCCAGGGCCCTAGTTGCTGCCAGCTTTTCTTTTGGAAAAATCCAGCAACGATTGCATCATTCTAGCTAGGCTCCCACTTTCTGCCAGGGTGAGTGGCTGCCAAGGGAGGCCATTTGCCATGGGAAAAAGAAGTCCTTTCCCCAGGGTCTGGGTGTCAGATGAAAGGTGGCCTTTGGGGTTCTGAGGACTTGTAGGGTAGTACTTACTGGCTAGAGTAGAGGAAATGGATTCTATTTGAATATCTGTCTAGAGGCTTTGCCCCACAGGTCCTGGTTGTCCTTGATGGGCTGCAGCTGTGAGCATTGAAGAGAACTGGGATAAAAGGGGGCGGCGTAGCCATTCAGGGAGAGCCTTGAAGGAGCCCTGAACTGGGAAAGAACAGCATGCAGAAGAAAGCGTCTGTGCTGTGAAGATCTGCAGCCATAAGAACACACCGAGGAGGTATGGACTTTAGCAATCTGAGAACAGCATGATGGGACTCTAGAGAAATAGAACAACAACAAGTGGCAGCTTTCGATTTGGAGCAATCCAGCAAAGCTTGCAAATTTCTTGCTGGGCACCACCCTCTTGGTCAGGGCGAGTGGCCAGAAATGGAGGCCATTTTCCATGGGGAAAACGAAGTCATTGGCCCAGGCTCTGGGTGTCAGATGACTGGTGGCGTCTGGGGCTCTAAGGACTTGCAGGGTCCTAGTTGCTGGCAGCTTTCGTTCTGGAAGGATCCAGCACAGTTTGTAGATTCCTGGCTTGGCACTGCCCTGCCTGCCAGGCCAAGTGGCCAGAAATGAAGGCCATTTTCCATGGGAAAAACGAAGTCCTTTCCCCAGGGTCTCAGTAATATGTTCAAGGTGGCGTTTGAGGCTCTAAGTACTTCCAGGGCCCTAGTTGCTGCCAGCTTTTCTTTTGGAAAAATCCAGCAACGATTGCATCATTCTAGCTAGGCTCCCACTTTCTGCCAGGGTGAGTGGCTGCCAAGGGAGGCCATTTGCCATGGGAAAAAGAAGTCCTTTCCCCAGGGTCTGGGTGCCAGATGAAAGGTGGCCTTTGGGGTTCTGAGGACTTGTAGGGTAGTACTTACTGGCTAGAGTAGAGGAAATGGATTCTATTTGAATATCTGTCTAGAGGCTTTGCCCCACAGGTCCTGGTTGTCCTTGATGGGCTGCAGCTGTGAGCATTGAAGAGAACTGGGATAAAAGGGGGCGGCGTAGCCATTCAGGGAGAGCCTTGAAGGAGCCCTGAACTGGGAAAGAACAGCATGCAGAAGAAAGTGTCTGTGCTGTGAAGATCTGCAGCCATAAGAACACACCGAGGAGGTATGGACTTTAGCAATCTGAGAACAGCATTATGGGACTCTAGAGAAATAGAACAACAACAAGTGGCAGCTTTAGATTTGGAGCAATCCAGCAAAGCTTGCAAATTTCTTGCTGGGCACCACCCTCTTGGTCAGGGCGAGTGGCCAGAAATGGAGGCCATTTTCCATGGGGAAAACGAAGTCATTGGCCCAGGCTCTGGGTGTCAGATGACTGGTGGCATTTGGGGCTCTAAGGACTTGCAGGGTCCTAGTTGCTGGCAGCTTTCGTTCTGGAAGGATCCAGCACAGTTTGTAGATTCCTGGCTTGGCACTGCCCTGCCTGCCAGGCCAAGTGGCCACAAATGAAGGCCATTTCCCATGGGAAAAAGATGTCCTTTCCCCAGGGTCTCAGTAATATGTTCAAGGTGGCGTTTGAGGCTCTAAGTACTTCCAGGGCCCTAGTTGCTGGCAGCTTTTCTTTTGGAAAAATCCAGCAACGATTGCATCATTCTAGCTAGGCTCCCACTTTCTGCCAGGGTGAGTGGCTGCCAAGGGAGGCCATTTGCCATGGGAAAAAGAAGTCCTTTCCCCAGGGTCTGGGTGTCAGATGAAAGGTGGCCTTTGGGGTTCTGAGGACTTGTAGGGTAGTACTTACTGGCTAGAGTAGAGGAAATGGATTCTATTTGAATATCTGTCTAGAGGCTTTGCCCCACAGGTCCTGGTTGTCCTTGATGGGCTGCAGCTGTGAGCATTGAAGAGAACTGGGATAAAAGGGGGCGGCGTAGCCATTCAGGGAGAGCCTTGAAGGAGCCCTGAACTGGGAAAGAACAGCATGCAGAAGAAAGCGTCTGTGCTGTGAAGATCTGCAGCCATAAGAACACACCGAGGAGGTATGGACTTTAGCAATCTGAGAACAGCATTATGGGACTCTAGAGAAATAGAACAACAACAAGTGGCAGCTTTCGATTTGGAGCAATCCAGCAAAGCTTGCAAATTTCTTGCTGGGCACCACCCTCTTGGTCAGGGCGAGTGGCCAGAAATGGAGGCCATTTTCCATGGGGAAAACGAAGTCATTGGCCCAGGCTCTGGGTGTCAGATGAAAGGTGGCATCTGGGGCTCTAAGGACTTGCAGGGTCCTAGTTGCTGGCAGCTTTCGTTCTGGAAGGATCCAGCACAGTTTGTAGATTCCTGGCTTGGCACTGCCCTGCCTGCCAGGCCAAGTGGCCACAAATGAAGGCCATTTTCCATGGGAAAAACGAAGTCCTTTCCCCAGGGTCTCAGGAATATGTTCAAGGTGGCGTTTGAGGCTCTAAGTACTTCCAGGGCCTTAGTTGCTGCCAGCTTTTCTTTTGGAAAAATCCAGCAACGATTGCATCATTCTAGCTAGGCTCCCACTTTCTGCCAGGGTGAGTGGCTGCCAAGGGAGGCCATTTGCCATGGGAAAAAGAAGTCCTTTCCCCAGGGTCTGGGTGCCAGATGAAAGGTGGCCTTTGGGGTTCTGAGGACTTGTAGGGTAGTACTTACTGGCTAGAGTAGAGGAAATGGATTCTATTTGAATATCTGTCTAGAGGCTTTGCCCCACAGGTCCTGGTTGTCCTTGATGGGCTGCAGCTGTGAGCATTGAAGAGAACTGGGATAAAAGGGGGCGGCGTAGCCATTCAGGGAGAGCCTTGAAGGAGCCCTGAACTGGGAAAGAACAGCATGCAGAAGAAAGCGTCTGTGCTGTGAAGATCTGCAGCCATAAGAACACACCGAGGAGGTATGGACTTTAGCAATCTGAGAACAGCATTATGGGACTCTAGAGAAATAGAACAACAACAAGTGGCAGCTTTCGATTTGGAGCAATCCAGCAAAGCTTGCAAATTTCTTGCTGGGCACCACCCTCTTGGTCAGGGCGAGTGGCCAGAAATGGAGGCCATTTTCCATGGGGAAAACGAAGTCATTGGCCCAGGCTCTGGGTGTCAGATGACTGGTGGCATCTGGGGCTCTAAGGACTTGCAGGGTCCTAGTTGCTGGCAGCTTTCGTTCTGGAAGGATCCAGCACAGTTTGTAGATTCCTGGCTTGGCACTGCCCTGCCTGCCAGGCCAAGTGGCCACAAATGAAGGCCATTTCCCATGGGAAAAAGATGTCCTTTCCCCAGGGTCTCAGTAATATGTTCAAGGTGGCGTTTGAGGCTCTAAGTACTTCCAGGGCCCTAGTTGCTGCCAGCTTTTCTTTTGGAAAAATCCAGCAACGATTGCATCATTCTAGCTAGGCTCCCACTTTCTGCCAGGGTGAGTGGCTGCCAAGGGAGGCCATTTGCCATGGGAAAAAGAAGTCCTTTCCCCAGGGTCTGGGTGTCAGATGAAAGGTGGCCTTTGGGGTTCTGAGGACTTGTAGGGTAGTACTTACTGGCTAGAGTAGAGGAAATGGATTCTATTTGAATATCTGTCTAGAGGCTTTGCCCCACAGGTCCTGGTTGTCCTTGATGGGCTGCAGCTGTGAGCATTGAAGAGAACTGGGATAAAAGGGGGCGGCGTAGCCATTCAGGGAGAGCCTTGAAGGAGCCCTGAACTGGGAAAGAACAGCATGCAGAAGAAAGCGTCTGTGCTGTGAAGATCTGCAGCCATAGGAACACACCGAGGAGGTATGGACTTTAGCAATCTGAGAACAGCATTATGGAACTCTAGAGAAATAGAACAACAACAAGTGGCAGCTTTCGATTTGGAGCAATCCAGCAAAGCTTGCAAATTTCTTGCTGGGCACCACCCTCTTGGTCAGGGCGAGTGGCCAGAAATGGAGGCCATTTTCCATGGGGAAAACGAAGTCATTGGCCCAGGCTCTGGGTGTCAGATGACTGGTGGCATCTGGGGCTGTAAGGACTTGCTGGGTCCTAGTTGCTGGCAGCTTTCGTTCTGGAAGGATCCAGCACAGTTTGTAGATTCCTGGCTTGGCACTGCCCTGCCTGCCAGGCCAAGTGGCCACAAATGAAGGCCATTTTCCATGGGAAAAACGAAGTCCTTTCCCCAGGGTCTCAGTAATATGTTCAAGGTGGCGTTTGAGGCTCTAAGTACTTCCAGGGCCCTAGTTGCTGCCAGCTTTTCTTTTGGAAAAATCCAGCAACGATTGCATCATTCTAGCTAGGCTCCCACTTTCTGCCAGGGTGAGTGGCTGCCAAGGGAGGCCATTTGCCATGGGAAAAAGAAGTCCTTTCCCCAGGGTCTGGGTGTCAGATGAAAGGTGGCCTTTGGGGTTCTGAGGACTTGTAGGGTAGTACTTACTGGCTAGAGTAGAGGAAATGGATTCTATTTGAATATCTGTCTAGAGGCTTTGCCCCACAGGTCCTGGTTGTCCTTGATGGGCTGCAGCTGTGAGCATTGAAGAGAACTGGGATAAAAGGGGGCGGCGTAGCCATTCAGGGAGAGCCTTGAAGGAGCCCTGAACTGGGAAAGAACAGCATGCAGAAGAAAGCGTCTGTGCTGTGAAGATCTGCAGCCATAAGAACACACCGAGGAGGTATGGACTTTAGCAATCTGAGAACAGCATTATGGGACTCTAGAGAAATAGAACAACAACAAGTGGCAGCTTTCGATTTGGAGCAATCCAGCAAAGCTTGCAAATTTCTTGCTGGGCACCACCCTCTTGGTCAGGGCGAGTGGCCAGAAATGGAGGCCATTTTCCATGGGGAAAACGAAGTCATTGGCCCAGGCTCTGGGTGTCAGATGACTGGTGGCATCTGGGGCTCTAAGGACTTGCAGGGTCCTAGTTGCTGGCAGCTTTCGTTCTGGAAGGATCCAGCACAGTTTGTAGATTCCTGGCTTGGCACTGCCCTGCCTGCCAGGCCAAGTGGCCACAAATGAAGGCCATTTCCCATGGGAAAAAGATGTCCTTTCCCCAGGGTCTCAGGAATATGTTCAAGGTGGCGTTTGAGGCTCTAAGTACTTCCAGGGCCCTAGTTGCTGCCAGCTTTTCTTTTGGAAAAATCCAGCAACGATTGCATCATTCTAGCTAGGCTCCCACTTTCTGCCAGGGTGAGTGGCTGCCAAGGGAGGCCATTTGCCATGGGAAAAAGAAGTCCTTTCCCCAGGGTCTGGGTGTCAGATGAAAGGTGGCCTTTGGGGTTCTGAGGACTTGTAGGGTAGTACTTACTGGCTAGAGTAGAGGAAATGGATTCTATTTGAATATCTGTCTAGAGGCTTTGCCCCACAGGTCCTGGTTGTCCTTGATGGGCTGCAGCTGTGAGCATTGAAGAGAACTGGGATAAAAGGGGGCGGCGTAGCCATTCAGGGAGAGCCTTGAAGGAGCCCTGAACTGGGAAAGAACAGCATGCAGAAGAAAGCGTCTGTGCTGTGAAGATCTGCAGCCATAAGAACACACCGAGGAGGTATGGACTTTAGCAATCTGAGAACAGCATTATGGGACTCTAGAGAAATAGAACAACAACAAGTGGCAGCTTTCGATTTGGAGCAATCCAGCAAAGCTTGCAAATTTCTTGCTGGGCACCACCCTCTTGGTCAGGGCGAGTGGCCAGAAATGGAGGCCATTTTCCATGGGGAAAACGAAGTCATTGGCCCAGGCTCTGGGTGTCAGATGACTGGTGGCGTCTGGGGCTCTAAGGACTTGCAGGGTCCTAGTTGCTGGCAGCTTTCGTTCTGGAAGGATCCAGCACAGTTTGTAGATTCCTGGCTTGGCACTGCCCTGCCTGCCAGGCCAAGTGGCCAGAAATGAAGGCCATTTTCCATGGGAAAAACGAAGTCCTTTCCCCAGGGTCTCAGTAATATGTTCAAGGTGGCGTTTGAGGCTCTAAGTACTTCCAGGGCCCTAGTTGCTGGCAGCTTTTCTTTTGGAAAAATCCAGCAACGATTGCATCATTCTAGCTAGGCTCCCACTTTCTGCCAGGGTGAGTGGCTGCCAAGGGAGGCCATTTGCCATGGGAAAAAGAAGTCCTTTCCCCAGGGTCTGGGTGCCAGATGAAAGGTGGCCTTTGGGGTTCTGAGGACTTGTAGGGTAGTACTTACTGGCTAGAGTAGAGGAAATGGATTCTATTTGAATATCTGTCTAGAGGCTTTGCCCCACAGGTCCTGGTTGTCCTTGATGGGCTGCAGCTGTGAGCATTGAAGAGAACTGGGATAAAAGGGGGCGGCGTAGCCATTCAGGGAGAGCCTTGAAGGAGCCCTGAACTGGGAAAGAACAGCATGCAGAAGAAAGTGTCTGTGCTGTGAAGATCTGCAGCCATAAGAACACACCGAGGAGGTATGGACTTTAGCAATCTGAGAACAGCATTATGGGACTCTAGAGAAATAGAACAACAACAAGTGGCAGCTTTAGATTTGGAGCAATCCAGCAAAGCTTGCAAATTTCTTGCTGGGCACCACCCTCTTGGTCAGGGCGAGTGGCCAGAAATGGAGGCCATTTTCCATGGGGAAAACGAAGTCATTGGCCCAGGCTCTGGGTGTCAGATGACTGGTGGCATTTGGGGCTCTAAGGACTTGCAGGGTCCTAGTTGCTGGCAGCTTTCGTTCTGGAAGGATCCAGCACAGTTTGTAGATTCCTGGCTTGGCACTGCCCTGCCTGCCAGGCCAAGTGGCCACAAATGAAGGCCATTTCCCATGGGAAAAAGATGTCCTTTCCCCAGGGTCTCAGTAATATGTTCAAGGTGGCGTTTGAGGCTCTAAGTACTTCCAGGGCCCTAGTTGCTGGCAGCTTTTCTTTTGGAAAAATCCAGCAACGATTGCATCATTCTAGCTAGGCTCCCACTTTCTGCCAGGGTGAGTGGCTGCCAAGGGAGGCCATTTGCCATGGGAAAAAGAAGTCCTTTCCCCAGGGTCTGGGTGTCAGATGAAAGGTGGCCTTTGGGGTTCTGAGGACTTGTAGGGTAGTACTTACTGGCTAGAGTAGAGGAAATGGATTCTATTTGAATATCTGTCTAGAGGCTTTGCCCCACAGGTCCTGGTTGTCCTTGATGGGCTGCAGCTGTGAGCATTGAAGAGAACTGGGATAAAAGGGGGCGGCGTAGCCATTCAGGGAGAGCCTTGAAGGAGCCCTGAAGTGGGAAAGAACAGCATGCAGAAGAAAGCGTCTGTGCTGTGAAGATCTGCAGCCATAAGAACACACCGAGGAGGTATGGACTTTAGCAATCTGAGAACAGCATGATGGGACTCTAGAGAAATAGAACAACAACAAGTGGCAGCTTTCGATTTGGAGCAATCCAGCAAAGCTTGCAAATTTCTTGCTGGGCACCACCCTCTTGGTCAGGGCGAGTGGCCAGAAATGGAGGCCATTTTCCATGGGGAAAACGAAGTCATTGGCCCAGGCTCTGGGTGTCAGATGACAGGTGGCATCTGGGGCTCTAAGGACTTGCAGGGTCCTAGTTGCTGGCAGCTTTCGTTCTGGAAGGATCCAGCACAGTTTGTAGATTCCTGGCTTGGCACTGCCCTGCCTGCCAGGCCAAGTGGCCACAAATGAAGGCCATTTTCCATGGGAAAAACGAAGTCCTTTCCCCAGGGTCTCAGGAATATGTTCAAGGTGGCGTTTGAGGCTCTAAGTACTTCCAGGGCCTTAGTTGCTGCCAGCTTTTCTTTTGGAAAAATCCAGCAACGATTGCATCATTCTAGCTAGGCTCCCACTTTCTGCCAGGGTGAGTGGCTGCCAAGGGAGGCCATTTGCCATGGGAAAAAGAAGTCCTTTCCCCAGGGTCTGGGTGCCAGATGAAAGGTGGCCTTTGGGGTTCTGAGGACTTGTAGGGTAGTACTTACTGGCTAGAGTAGAGGAAATGGATTCTATTTGAATATCTGTCTAGAGGCTTTGCCCCACAGGTCCTGGTTGTCCTTGATGGGCTGCAGCTGTGAGCATTGAAGAGAACTGGGATAAAAGGGGGCGGCGTAGCCATTCAGGGAGAGCCTTGAAGGAGCCCTGAACTGGGAAAGAACAGCATGCAGAAGAAAGCGTCTGTGCTGTGAAGATCTGCAGCCATAAGAACACACCGAGGAGGTATGGACTTTAGCAATCTGAGAACAGCATGATGGGACTCTAGAGAAATAGAACAACAACAAGTGGCAGCTTTAGATTTGGAGCAATCCAGCAAAGCTTGCAAATTTCTTGCTGGGCACCACCCTCTTGGTCAGGGCGAGAGGCCAGAAATGGAGGCCATTTTCCATGGGGAAAACGAAGTCATTGGCCCAGGCTCTGGGTGTCAGATGACTGGTGGCATCTGGGGCTCTAAGGACTTGCAGGGTCCTAGTTGCTGGCAGCTTTCGTTCTGGAAGGATCCAGCACAGTTTGTAGATTCCTGGCTTGGCACTGCCCTGCCTGCCAGGCCAAGTGGCCACAAATGAAGGCCATTTCCCATGGGAAAAAGATGTCCTTTCCCCAGGGTCTCAGTAATATGTTCAAGGTGGCGTTTGAGGCTCTAAGTACTTCCAGGGCCCTAGTTGCTGCCAGCTTTTCTTTTGGAAAAATCCAGCAACGATTGCATCATTCTAGCTAGGCTCCCACTTTCTGCCAGGGTGAGTGGCTGCCAAGGGAGGCCATTTGCCATGGGAAAAAGAAGTCCTTTCCCCAGGGTCTGGGTGTCAGATGAAAGGTGGCCTTTGGGGTTCTGAGGACTTGTAGGGTAGTACTTACTGGCTAGAGTAGAGGAAATGGATTCTATTTGAATATCTGTCTAGAGGCTTTGCCCCACAGGTCCTGGTTGTCCTTGATGGGCTGCAGCTGTGAGCATTGAAGAGAACTGGGATAAAAGGGGGCGGCGTAGCCATTCAGGGAGAGCCTTGAAGGAGCCCTGAACTGGGAAAGAACAGCATGCAGAAGAAAGCGTCTGTGCTGTGAAGATCTGCAGCCATAGGAACACACCGAGGAGGTATGGACTTTAGCAATCTGAGAACAGCATTATGGAACTCTAGAGAAATAGAACAACAACAAGTGGCAGCTTTCGATTTGGAGCAATCCAGCAAAGCTTGCAAATTTCTTGCTGGGCACCACCCTCTTGGTCAGGGCGAGTGGCCAGAAATGGAGGCCATTTTCCATGGGGAAAACGAAGTCATTGGCCCAGGCTCTGGGTGTCAGATGACTGGTGGCATCTGGGGCTGTAAGGACTTGCTGGGTCCTAGTTGCTGGCAGCTTTCGTTCTGGAAGGATCCAGCACAGTTTGTAGATTCCTGGCTTGGCACTGCCCTGCCTGCCAGGCCAAGTGGCCACAAATGAAGGCCATTTTCCATGGGAAAAACGAAGTCCTTTCCCCAGGGTCTCAGTAATATGTTCAAGGTGGCGTTTGAGGCTCTAAGTACTTCCAGGGCCCTAGTTGCTGCCAGCTTTTCTTTTGGAAAAATCCAGCAACGATTGCATCATTCTAGCTAGGCTCCCACTTTCTGCCAGGGTGAGTGGCTGCCAAGGGAGGCCATTTGCCATGGGAAAAAGAAGTCCTTTCCCCAGGGTCTGGGTGTCAGATGAAAGGTGGCCTTTGGGGTTCTGAGGACTTGTAGGGTAGTACTTACTGGCTAGAGTAGAGGAAATGGATTCTATTTGAATATCTGTCTAGAGGCTTTGCCCCACAGGTCCTGGTTGTCCTTGATGGGCTGCAGCTGTGAGCATTGAAGAGAACTGGGATAAAAGGGGGCGGCGTAGCCATTCAGGGAGAGCCTTGAAGGAGCCCTGAACTGGGAAAGAACAGCATGCAGAAGAAAGCGTCTGTGCTGTGAAGATCTGCAGCCATAAGAACACACCGAGGAGGTATGGACTTTAGCAATCTGAGAACAGCATTATGGGACTCTAGAGAAATAGAACAACAACAAGTGGCAGCTTTCGATTTGGAGCAATCCAGCAAAGCTTGCAAATTTCTTGCTGGGCACCACCCTCTTGGTCAGGGCGAGTGGCCAGAAATGGAGGCCATTTTCCATGGGGAAAACGAAGTCATTGGCCCAGGCTCTGGGTGTCAGATGACAGGTGGCATCTGGGGCTCTAAGGACTTGCAGGGTCCTAGTTGCTGGCAGCTTTCGTTCTGGAAGGATCCAGCACAGTTTGTAGATTCCTGGCTTGGCACTGCCCTGCCTGCCAGGCCAAGTGGCCAGAAATGAAGGCCATTTCCCATGGGAAAAAGATGTCCTTTCCCCAGGGTCTCAGTAATATGTTCAAGGTGGCGTTTGAGGCTCTAAGTACTTCCAGGGCCCTAGTTGCTGCCAGCTTTTCTTTTGGAAAAATCCAGCAACGATTGCATCATTCTAGCTAGGCTCCCACTTTCTGCCAGGGTGAGTGGCTGCCAAGGGAGGCCATTTGCCATGGGAAAAAGAAGTCCTTTCCCCAGGGTCTGGGTGCCAGATGAAAGGTGGCCTTTGGGGTTCTGAGGACTTGTAGGGTAGTACTTACTGGCTAGAGTAGAGGAAATGGATTCTATTTGAATATCTGTCTAGAGGCTTTGCCCCACAGGTCCTGGTTGTCCTTGATGGGCTGCAGCTGTGAGCATTGAAGAGAACTGGGATAAAAGGGGGCGGCGTAGCCATTCAGGGAGAGCCTTGAAGGAGCCCTGAACTGGGAAAGAACAGCATGCAGAAGAAAGCGTCTGTGCTGTGAAGATCTGCAGCCATAAGAACACACCGAGGAGGTATGGACTTTAGCAATCTGAGAACAGCATTATGGGACTCTAGAGAAATAGAACAACAACAAGTGGCAGCTTTCGATTTGGAGCAATCCAGCAAAGCTTGCAAATTTCTTGCTGGGCACCACCCTCTTGGTCAGGGCGAGTGGCCAGAAATGGAGGCCATTTTCCATGGGGAAAACGAAGTCATTGGCCCAGGCTCTGGGTGTCAGATGACTGGTGGCGTCTGGGGCTCTAAGGACTTGCAGGGTCCTAGTTGCTGGCAGCTTTCGTTCTGGAAGGATCCAGCACAGTTTGTAGATTCCTGGCTTGGCACTGCCCTGCCTGCCAGGCCAAGTGGCCACAAATGAAGGCCATTTCCCATGGGAAAAAGATGTCCTTTCCCCAGGGTCTCAGGAATATGTTCAAGGTGGCGTTTGAGGCTCTAAGTACTTCCAGGGCCCTAGTTGCTGCCAGCTTTTCTTTTGGAAAAATCCAGCAACGATTGCATCATTCTAGCTAGGCTCCCACTTTCTGCCAGGGTGAGTGGCTGCCAAGGGAGGCCATTTGCCATGGGAAAAAGAAGTCCTTTCCCCAGGGTCTGGGTGTCAGATGAAAGGTGGCCTTTGGGGTTCTGAGGACTTGTAGGGTAGTACTTACTGGCTAGAGTAGAGGAAATGGATTCTATTTGAATATCTGTCTAGAGGCTTTGCCCCACAGGTCCTGGTTGTCCTTGATGGGCTGCAGCTGTGAGCATTGAAGAGAACTGGGATAAAAGGGGGCGGCGTAGCCATTCAGGGAGAGCCTTGAAGGAGCCCTGAACTGGGAAAGAACAGCATGCAGAAGAAAGCGTCTGTGCTGTGAAGATCTGCAGCCATAAGAACACACCGAGGAGGTATGGACTTTAGCAATCTGAGAACAGCATTATGGGACTCTAGAGAAATAGAACAACAACAAGTGGCAGCTTTCGATTTGGAGCAATCCAGCAAAGCTTGCAAATTTCTTGCTGGGCACCACCCTCTTGGTCAGGGCGAGTGGCCAGAAATGGAGGCCATTTTCCATGGGGAAAACGAAGTCATTGGCCCAGGCTCTGGGTGTCAGATGACTGGTGGCGTCTGGGGCTCTAAGGACTTGCAGGGTCCTAGTTGCTGGCAGCTTTCGTTCTGGAAGGATCCAGCACAGTTTGTAGATTCCTGGCTTGGCACTGCCCTGCCTGCCAGGCCAAGTGGCCAGAAATGAAGGCCATTTTCCATGGGAAAAACGAAGTCCTTTCCCCAGGGTCTCAGTAATATGTTCAAGGTGGCGTTTGAGGCTCTAAGTACTTCCAGGGCCCTAGTTGCTGCCAGCTTTTCTTTTGGAAAAATCCAGCAACGATTGCATCATTCTAGCTAGGCTCCCACTTTCTGCCAGGGTGAGTGGCTGCCAAGGGAGGCCATTTGCCATGGGAAAAAGAAGTCCTTTCCCCAGGGTCTGGGTGCCAGATGAAAGGTGGCCTTTGGGGTTCTGAGGACTTGTAGGGTAGTACTTACTGGCTAGAGTAGAGGAAATGGATTCTATTTGAATATCTGTCTAGAGGCTTTGCCCCACAGGTCCTGGTTGTCCTTGATGGGCTGCAGCTGTGAGCATTGAAGAGAACTGGGATAAAAGGGGGCGGCTTAGCCATTCAGGGAGAGCCTTGAAGGAGCCCTGAACTGGGAAAGAACAGCATGCAGAAGAAAGCGTCTGTGCTGTGAAGATCTGCAGCCATAAGAACACACCGAGGAGGTATGGACTTTAGCAATCTGAGAACAGCATTATGGGACTCTAGAGAAATAGAACAACAACAAGTGGCAGCTTTCGATTTGGAGCAATCCAGCAAAGCTTGCAAATTTCTTGCTGGGCACCACCCTCTTGGTCAGGGCGAGTGGCCAGAAATGGAGGCCATTTTCCATGGGGAAAACGAAGTCATTGGCCCAGGCTCTGGGTGTCAGATGACTGGTGGCATTTGGGGCTCTAAGGACTTGCAGGGTCCTAGTTGCTGGCAGCTTTCGTTCTGGAAGGATCCAGCACAGTTTGTAGATTCCTGGCTTGGCACTGCCCTGCCTGCCAGGCCAAGTGGCCACAAATGAAGGCCATTTCCCATGGGAAAAAGATGTCCTTTCCCCAGGGTCTCAGTAATATGTTCAAGGTGGCGTTTGAGGCTCTAAGTACTTCCAGGGCCCTAGTTGCTGCCAGCTTTTCTTTTGGAAAAATCCAGCAACGATTGCATCATTCTAGCTAGGCTCCCACTTTCTGCCAGGGTGAGTGGCTGCCAAGGGAGGCCATTTGCCATGGGAAAAAGAAGTCCTTTCCCCAGGGTCTGGGTGTCAGATGAAAGGTGGCCTTTGGGGTTCTGAGGACTTGTAGGGTAGTACTTACTGGCTAGAGTAGAGGAAATGGATTCTATTTGAATATCTGTCTAGAGGCTTTGCCCCACAGGTCCTGGTTGTCCTTGATGGGCTGCAGCTGTGAGCATTGAAGAGAACTGGGATAAAAGGGGGCGGCGTAGCCATTCAGGGAGAGCCTTGAAGGAGCCCTGAAGTGGGAAAGAACAGCATGCAGAAGAAAGCGTCTGTGCTGTGAAGATCTGCAGCCATAAGAACACACCGAGGAGGTATGGACTTTAGCAATCTGAGAACAGCATTATGGGACTCTAGAGAAATAGAACAACAACAAGTGGCAGCTTTCGATTTGGAGCAATCCAGCAAAGCTTGCAAATTTCTTGCTGGGCACCACCCTCTTGGTCAGGGCGAGTGGCCAGAAATGGAGGCCATTTTCCATGGGGAAAACGAAGTCATTGGCCCAGGCTCTGGGTGTCAGATGAAAGGTGGCATCTGGGGCTCTAAGGACTTGCAGGGTCCTAGTTGCTGGCAGCTTTCGTTCTGGAAGGATCCAGCACAGTTTGTAGATTCCTGGCTTGGCACTGCCCTGCCTGCCAGGCCAAGTGGCCACAAATGAAGGCCATTTTCCATGGGAAAAACGAAGTCCTTTCCCCAGGGTCTCAGGAATATGTTCAAGGTGGCGTTTGAGGCTCTAAGTACTTCCAGGGCCCTAGTTGCTGCCAGCTTTTCTTTTGGAAAAATCCAGCAACGATTGCATCATTCTAGCTAGGCTCCCACTTTCTGCCAGGGTGAGTGGCTGCCAAGGGAGGCCATTTGCCATGGGAAAAAGAAGTCCTTTCCCCAGGGTCTGGGTGCCAGATGAAAGGTGGCCTTTGGGGTTCTGAGGACTTGTAGGGTAGTACTTACTGGCTAGAGTAGAGGAAATGGATTCTATTTGAATATCTGTCTAGAGGCTTTGCCCCACAGGTCCTGGTTGTCCTTGATGGGCTGCAGCTGTGAGCATTGAAGAGAACTGGGATAAAAGGGGGCGGCGTAGCCATTCAGGGAGAGCCTTGAAGGAGCCCTGAACTGGGAAAGAACAGCATGCAGAAGAAAGCGTCTGTGCTGTGAAGATCTGCAGCCATAAGAACACACCGAGGAGGTATGGACTTTAGCAATCTGAGAACAGCATGATGGGACTCTAGAGAAATAGAACAACAACAAGTGGCAGCTTTCGATTTGGAGCAATCCAGCAAAGCTTGCAAATTTCTTGCTGGGCACCACCCTCTTGGTCAGGGCGAGTGGCCAGAAATGGAGGCCATTTTCCATGGGGAAAACGAAGTCATTGGCCCAGGCTCTGGGTGTCAGATGAATGGTGGCATCTGGGGCTCTAAGGACTTGCAGGGTCCTAGTTGCTGGCAGCTTTCGTTCTGGAAGGATCCAGCACAGTTTGTAGATTCCTGGCTTGGCACTGCCCTGCCTGCCAGGCCAAGTGGCCACAAATGAAGGCCATTTTCCATGGGAAAAACGAAGTCCTTTCCCCAGGGTCTCAGGAATATGTTCAAGGTGGCGTTTGAGGCTCTAAGTACTTCCAGGGCCCTAGTTGCTGCCAGCTTTTCTTTTGGAAAAATCCAGCAACGATTGCATCATTCTAGCTAGGCTCCCACTTTCTGCCAGGGTGAGTGGCTGCCAAGGGAGGCCATTTGCCATGGGAAAAAGAAGTCCTTTCCCCAGGGTCTGGGTGTCAGATGAAAGGTGGCCTTTGGGGTTCTGAGGACTTGTAGGGTAGTACTTACTGGCTAGAGTAGAGGAAATGGATTCTATTTGAATATCTGTCTAGAGGCTTTGCCCCACAGGTCCTGGTTGTCCTTGATGGGCTGCAGCTGTGAGCATTGAAGAGAACTGGGATAAAAGGGGGCGGCGTAGCCATTCAGGGAGAGCCTTGAAGGAGCCCTGAACTGGGAAAGAACAGCATGCAGAAGAAAGCGTCTGTGCTGTGAAGATCTGCAGCCATAAGAACACACCGAGGAGGTATGGACTTTAGCAATCTGAGAACAGCATTATGGGACTCTAGAGAAATAGAACAACAACAAGTGGCAGCTTTCGATTTGGAGCAATCCAGCAAAGCTTGCAAATTTCTTGCTGGGCACCACCCTCTTGGTCAGGGCGAGTGGCCAGAAATGGAGGCCATTTTCCATGGGGAAAACGAAGTCATTGGCCCAGGCTCTGGGTGTCAGATGAATGGTGGCATCTGGGGCTCTAAGGACTTGTAGGGTCCTAGTTGCTGGCAGCTTTCGTTCTGGAAGGATCCAGCAGAGTTTGTAGATTCCTGGCTTGGCACTGCCCTGCCTGCCAGGCCAAGTGGCCACAAATGAAGGCCATTTTCCATGGGAAAAACGAAGTCCTTTCCCCAGGGTCTCAGGAATATGTTCAAGGTGGCGTTTGAGGCTCTAAGTACTTCCAGGGCCCTAGTTGCTGGCAGCTTTTCTTTTGGAAAAATCCAGCAACGATTGCATCATTCTAGCTAGGCTCCCACTTTCTGCCAGGGTGAGTGGCTGCCAAGGGAGGCCATTTGCCATGGGAAAAAGAAGTCCTTTCCCCAGGGTCTGGGTGTCAGATGAAAGGTGGCCTTTGGGGTTCTGAGGACTTGTAGGGTAGTACTTACTGGCTAGAGTAGAGGAAATGGATTCTATTTGAATATCTGTCTAGAGGCTTTGCCCCACAGGTCCTGGTTGTCCTTGATGGGCTGCAGCTGTGAGCATTGAAGAGAACTGGGATAAAAGGGGGCGGCGTAGCCATTCAGGGAGAGCCTTGAAGGAGCCCTGAACTGGGAAAGAACAGCATGCAGAAGAAAGCGTCTGTGCTGTGAAGATCTGCAGCCATAAGAACACACCGAGGAGGTATGGACTTTAGCAATCTGAGAACAGCATGATGGGACTCTAGAGAAATAGAACAACAACAAGTGGCAGCTTTCGATTTGGAGCAATCCAGCAAAGCTTGCAAATTTCTTGCTGGGCACCACCCTCTTGGTCAGGGCGAGTGGCCAGAAATGGAGGCCATTTTCCATGGGGAAAACGAAGTCATTGGCCCAGGCTCTGGGTGTCAGATGACTGGTGGCATCTGGGGCTCTAAGGACTTGCAGGGTCCTAGTTGCTGGCAGCTTTCGTTCTGGAAGGATCCAGCACAGTTTGTAGATTCCTGGCTTGGCACTGCCCTGCCTGCCAGGCCAAGTGGCCACAAATGAAGGCCATTTCCCATGGGAAAAAGATGTCCTTTCCCCAGGGTCTCAGTAATATGTTCAAGGTGGCGTTTGAGGCTCTAAGTACTTCCAGGGCCCTAGTTGCTGCCAGCTTTTCTTTTGGAAAAATCCAGCAACGATTGCATCATTCTAGCTAGGCTCCCACTTTCTGCCAGGGTGAGTGGCTGCCAAGGGAGGCCATTTGCCATGGGAAAAAGAAGTCCTTTCCCCAGGGTCTGGGTGTCAGATGAAAGGTGGCCTTTGGGGTTCTGAGGACTTGTAGGGTAGTACTTACTGGCTAGAGTAGAGGAAATGGATTCTATTTGAATATCTGTCTAGAGGCTTTGCCCCACAGGTCCTG
Organism: Agelaius phoeniceus; assembly: GCF_051311805.1. Lineage (NCBI taxonomy): Eukaryota > Metazoa > Chordata > Aves > Passeriformes > Icteridae > Agelaius > Agelaius phoeniceus. The sequence continues at coordinate 21,327,469 of NC_135277.1, forward strand.
GTTGTCCTTGATGGGCTGCAGCTGTGAGCATTGAAGAGAACTGGGATAAAAGGGGGCGGCGTAGCCATTCAGGGAGAGCCTTGAAGGAGCCCTGAACTGGGAAAGAACAGCATGCAGAAGAAAGCGTCTGTGCTGTGAAGATCTGCAGCCATAAGAACACACCGAGGAGGTATGGACTTTAGCAATCTGAGAACAGCATGATGGGACTCTAGAGAAATAGAACAACAACAAGTGGCAGCTTTCGATTTGGAGCAATCCAGCAAAGCTTGCAAATTTCTTGCTGGGCACCACCCTCTTGGTCAGGGCGAGTGGCCAGAAATGGAGGCCATTTTCCATGGGGAAAACGAAGTCATTGGCCCAGGCTCTGGGTGTCAGATGACTGGTGGCATCTGGGGCTCTAAGGACTTGCAGGGTCCTAGTTGCTGGCAGCTTTCGTTCTGGAAGGATCCAGCACAGTTTGTAGATTCCTGGCTTGGCACTGCCCTGCCTGCCAGGCCAAGTGGCCACAAATGAAGGCCATTTCCCATGGGAAAAAGATGTCCTTTCCCCAGGGTCTCAGTAATATGTTCAAGGTGGCGTTTGAGGCTCTAAGTACTTCCAGGGCCCTAGTTGCTGGCAGCTTTTCTTTTGGAAAAATCCAGCAACGATTGCATCATTCTAGCTAGGCTCCCACTTTCTGCCAGGGTGAGTGGCTGCCAAGGGAGGCCATTTGCCATGGGAAAAAGAAGTCCTTTCCCCAGGGTCTGGGTGTCAGATGAAAGGTGGCCTTTGGGGTTCTGAGGACTTGTAGGGTAGTACTTACTGGCTAGAGTAGAGGAAATGGATTCTATTTGAATATCTGTCTAGAGGCTTTGCCCCACAGGTCCTGGTTGTCCTTGATGGGCTGCAGCTGTGAGCATTGAAGAGAACTGGGATAAAAGGGGGCGGCGTAGCCATTCAGGGAGAGCCTTGAAGGAGCCCTGAACTGGGAAAGAACAGCATGCAGAAGAAAGCGTCTGTGCTGTGAAGATCTGCAGCCATAAGAACACACCGAGGAGGTATGGACTTTAGCAATCTGAGAACAGCATTATGGGACTCTAGAGAAATAGAACAACAACAAGTGGCAGCTTTAGATTTGGAGCAATCCAGCAAAGCTTGCAAATTTCTTGCTGGGCACCACCCTCTTGGTCAGGGCGAGTGGCCAGAAATGGAGGCCATTTTCCATGGGGAAAACGAAGTCATTGGCCCAGGCTCTGGGTGTCAGATGACAGGTGGCATCTGGGGCTGTAAGGACTTGCAGGGTCCTAGTTGCTGGCAGCTTTCGTTCTGGAAGGATCCAGCACAGTTTGTAGATTCCTGGCTTGGCACTGCCCTGCCTGCCAGGCCAAGTGGCCACAAATGAAGGCCATTTTCCATGGGAAAAACGAAGTCCTTTCCCCAGGGTCTCAGGAATATGTTCAAGGTGGCGTTTGAGGCTCTAAGTACTTCCAGGGCCCTAGTTGCTGCCAGCTTTTCTTTTGGAAAAATCCAGCAACGATTGCATCATTCTAGCTAGGCTCCCACTTTCTGCCAGGGTGAGTGGCTGCCAAGGGAGGCCATTTGCCATGGGAAAAAGAAGTCCTTTCCCCAGGGTCTGGGTGTCAGATGAAAGGTGGCCTTTGGGGTTCTGAGGACTTGTAGGGTAGTACTTACTGGCTAGAGTAGAGGAAATGGATTCTATTTGAATATCTGTCTAGAGGCTTTGCCCCACAGGTCCTGGTTGTCCTTGATGGGCTGCAGCTGTGAGCATTGAAGAGAACTGGGATAAAAGGGGGCGGCGTAGCCATTCAGGGAGAGCCTTGAAGGAGCCCTGAACTGGGAAAGAACAGCATGCAGAAGAAAGCGTCTGTGCTGTGAAGATCTGCAGCCATAGGAACACACCGAGGAGGTATGGACTTTAGCAATCTGAGAACAGCATTATGGAACTCTAGAGAAATAGAACAACAACAAGTGGCAGCTTTCGATTTGGAGCAATCCAGCAAAGCTTGCAAATTTCTTGCTGGGCACCACCCTCTTGGTCAGGGCAAGTGGCCAGAAATGGAGGCCATTTTCCATGGGGAAAACGAAGTCATTGGCCCAGGCTCTGGGTGTCAGATGACTGGTGGCATCTGGGGCTGTAAGGACTTGCAGGGTCCTAGTTGCTGGCAGCTTTCGTTCTGGAAGGATCCAGCACAGTTTGTAGATTCCTGGCTTGGCACTGCCCTGCCTGCCAGGCCAAGTGGCCAGAAATGAAGGCCATTTTCCATGGGAAAAACGAAGTCCTTTCCCCAGGGTCTCAGTAATATGTTCAAGGTGGCGTTTGAGGCTCTAAGTACTTCCAGGGCCCTAGTTGCTGCCAGCTTTTCTTTTGGAAAAATCCAGCAACGATTGCATCATTCTAGCTAGGCTCCCACTTTCTGCCAGGGTGAGTGGCTGCCAAGGGAGGCCATTTGCCATGGGAAAAAGAAGTCCTTTCCCCAGGGTCTGGGTGTCAGATGAAAGGTGGCCTTTGGGGTTCTGAGGACTTGTAGGGTAGTACTTACTGGCTAGAGTAGAGGAAATGGATTCTATTTGAATATCTGTCTAGAGGCTTTGCCCCACAGGTCCTGGTTGTCCTTGATGGGCTGCAGCTGTGAGCATTGAAGAGAACTGGGATAAAAGGGGGCGGCGTAGCCATTCAGGGAGAGCCTTGAAGGAGCCCTGAACTGGGAAAGAACAGCATGCAGAAGAAAGCGTCTGTGCTGTGAAGATCTGCAGCCATAAGAACACACCGAGGAGGTATGGACTTTAGCAATCTGAGAACAGCATTATGGGACTCTAGAGAAATAGAACAACAACAAGTGGCAGCTTTCGATTTGGAGCAATCCAGCAAAGCTTGCAAATTTCTTGCTGGGCACCACCCTCTTGGTCAGGGCGAGTGGCCAGAAATGGAGGCCATTTTCCATGGGGAAAACGAAGTCATTGGCCCAGGCTCTGGGTGTCAGATGACAGGTGGCATCTGGGGCTCTAAGGACTTGCAGGGTCCTAGTTGCTGGCAGCTTTCGTTCTGGAAGGATCCAGCACAGTTTGTAGATTCCTGGCTTGGCACTGCCCTGCCTGCCAGGCCAAGTGGCCACAAATGAAGGCCATTTCCCATGGGAAAAAGATGTCCTTTCCCCAGGGTCTCAGTAATATGTTCAAGGTGGCGTTTGAGGCTCTAAGTACTTCCAGGGCCCTAGTTGCTGCCAGCTTTTCTTTTGGAAAAATCCAGCAACGATTGCATCATTCTAGCTAGGCTCCCACTTTCTGCCAGGGTGAGTGGCTGCCAAGGGAGGCCATTTGCCATGGGAAAAAGAAGTCCTTTCCCCAGGGTCTGGGTGCCAGATGAAAGGTGGCCTTTGGGGTTCTGAGGACTTGTAGGGTAGTACTTACTGGCTAGAGTAGAGGAAATGGATTCTATTTGAATATCTGTCTAGAGGCTTTGCCCCACAGGTCCTGGTTGTCCTTGATGGGCTGCAGCTGTGAGCATTGAAGAGAACTGGGATAAAAGGGGGCGGCGTAGCCATTCAGGGAGAGCCTTGAAGGAGCCCTGAACTGGGAAAGAACAGCATGCAGAAGAAAGCGTCTGTGCTGTGAAGATCTGCAGCCATAAGAACACACCGAGGAGGTATGGACTTTAGCAATCTGAGAACAGCATGATGGGACTCTAGAGAAATAGAACAACAACAAGTGGCAGCTTTCGATTTGGAGCAATCCAGCAAAGCTTGCAAATTTCTTGCTGGGCACCACCCTCTTGGTCAGGGCGAGTGGCCAGAAATGGAGGCCATTTTCCATGGGGAAAACGAAGTCATTGGCCCAGGCTCTGGGTGTCAGATGACAGGTGGCATCTGGGGCTCTAAGGACTTGCAGGGTCCTAGTTGCTGGCAGCTTTCGTTCTGGAAGGATCCAGCACAGTTTGTAGATTCCTGGCTTGGCACTGCCCTGCCTGCCAGGCCAAGTGGCCACAAATGAAGGCCATTTCCCATGGGAAAAAGATGTCCTTTCCCCAGGGTCTCAGTAATATGTTCAAGGTGGCGTTTGAGGCTCTAAGTACTTCCAGGGCCCTAGTTGCTGCCAGCTTTTCTTTTGGAAAAATCCAGCAACGATTGCATCATTCTAGCTAGGCTCCCACTTTCTGCCAGGGTGAGTGGCTGCCAAGGGAGGCCATTTGCCATGGGAAAAAGAAGTCCTTTCCCCAGGGTCTGGGTGCCAGATGAAAGGTGGCCTTTGGGGTTCTGAGGACTTGTAGGGTAGTACTTACTGGCTAGAGTAGAGGAAATGGATTCTATTTGAATATCTGTCTAGAGGCTTTGCCCCACAGGTCCTGGTTGTCCTTGATGGGCTGCAGCTGTGAGCATTGAAGAGAACTGGGATAAAAGGGGGCGGCGTAGCCATTCAGGGAGAGCCTTGAAGGAGCCCTGAACTGGGAAAGAACAGCATGCAGAAGAAAGCGTCTGTGCTGTGAAGATCTGCAGCCATAAGAACACACCGAGGAGGTATGGACTTTAGCAATCTGAGAACAGCATTATGGGACTCTAGAGAAATAGAACAACAACAAGTGGCAGCTTTAGATTTGGAGCAATCCAGCAAAGCTTGCAAATTTCTTGCTGGGCACCACCCTCTTGGTCAGGGCGAGTGGCCAGAAATGGAGGCCATTTTCCATGGGGAAAACGAAGTCATTGGCCCAGGCTCTGGGTGTCAGATGACTGGTGGCATCTGGGGCTCTAAGGACTTGCAGGGTCCTAGTTGCTGGCAGCTTTCGTTCTGGAAGGATCCAGCACATTTTTTCGATTCCTGCCTTGGCACTGCCCTGCCTGCCAGGCCAAGTGGCCACAAATGAAGGCCATTTTCCATGGGAAAAACGAAGTCCTTTCCCCAGGGTCTCAGGAATATGTTCAAGGTGGCGTTTGAGGCTCTAAGTACTTCCAGGGCCCTAGTTGCTGGCAGCTTTTCTTTTGGAAAAATCCAGCAACGATTGCATCATTCTAGCTAGGCTCCCACTTTCTGCCAGGGTGAGTGGCTGCCAAGGGAGGCCATTTGCCATGGGAAAAAGAAGTCCTTTCCCCAGGGTCTGGGTGTCAGATGAAAGGTGGCCTTTGGGGTTCTGAGGACTTGTAGGGTAGTACTTACTGGCTAGAGTAGAGGAAATGGATTCTATTTGAATATCTGTCTAGAGGCTTTGCCCCACAGGTCCTGGTTGTCCTTGATGGGCTGCAGCTGTGAGCATTGAAGAGAACTGGGATAAAAGGGGGCGGCGTAGCCATTCAGGGAGAGCCTTGAAGGAGCCCTGAACTGGGAAAGAACAGCATGCAGAAGAAAGCGTCTGTGCTGTGAAGATCTGCAGCCATAAGAACACACCGAGGAGGTATGGACTTTAGCAATCTGAGAACAGCATTATGGGACTCTAGAGAAATAGAACAACAACAAGTGGCAGCTTTCGATTTGGAGCAATCCAGCAAAGCTTGCAAATTTCTTGCTGGGCACCACCCTCTTGGTCAGGGCGAGTGGCCAGAAATGGAGGCCATTTTCCATGGGGAAAACGAAGTCATTGGCCCAGGCTCTGGGTGTCAGATGAATGGTGGCATCTGGGGCTCTAAGGACTTGCAGGGTCCTAGTTGCTGGCAGCTTTCGTTCTGGAAGGATCCAGCACAGTTTGTAGATTCCTGGCTTGGCACTGCCCTGCCTGCCAGGCCAAGTGGCCACAAATGAAGGCCATTTTCCATGGGAAAAACGAAGTCCTTTCCCCAGGGTCTCAGGAATATGTTCAAGGTGGCGTTTGAGGCTCTAAGTACTTCCAGGGCCCTAGTTGCTGCCAGCTTTTCTTTTGGAAAAATCCAGCAACGATTGCATCATTCTAGCTAGGCTCCCACTTTCTGCCAGGGTGAGTGGCTGCCAAGGGAGGCCATTTGCCATGGGAAAAAGAAGTCCTTTCCCCAGGGTCTGGGTGTCAGATGAAAGGTGGCCTTTGGGGTTCTGAGGACTTGTAGGGTAGTACTTACTGGCTAGAGTAGAGGAAATGGATTCTATTTGAATATCTGTCTAGAGGCTTTGCCCCACAGGTCCTGGTTGTCCTTGATGGGCTGCAGCTGTGAGCATTGAAGAGAACTGGGATAAAAGGGGGCGGCGTAGCCATTCAGGGAGAGCCTTGAAGGAGCCCTGAACTGGGAAAGAACAGCATGCAGAAGAAAGCGTCTGTGCTGTGAAGATCTGCAGCCATAGGAACACACCGAGGAGGTATGGACTTTAGCAATCTGAGAACAGCATTATGGAACTCTAGAGAAATAGAACAACAACAAGTGGCAGCTTTCGATTTGGAGCAATCCAGCAAAGCTTGCAAATTTCTTGCTGGGCACCACCCTCTTGGTCAGGGCAAGTGGCCAGAAATGGAGGCCATTTTCCATGGGGAAAACGAAGTCATTGGCCCAGGCTCTGGGTGTCAGATGACTGGTGGCATCTGGGGCTCTAAGGACTTGCAGGGTCCTAGTTGCTGGCAGCTTTCGTTCTGGAAGGATCCAGCACAGTTTGTAGATTCCTGGCTTGGCACTGCCCTGCCTGCCAGGCCAAGTGGCCACAAATGAAGGCCATTTTCCATGGGAAAAACGAAGTCCTTTCCCCAGGGTCTCAGTAATATGTTCAAGGTGGCGTTTGAGGCTCTAAGTACTTCCAGGGCCCTAGTTGCTGCCAGCTTTTCTTTTGGAAAAATCCAGCAACGATTGCATCATTCTAGCTAGGCTCCCACTTTCTGCCAGGGTGAGTGGCTGCCAAGGGAGGCCATTTGCCATGGGAAAAAGAAGTCCTTTCCCCAGGGTCTGGGTGTCAGATGAAAGGTGGCCTTTGGGGTTCTGAGGACTTGTAGGGTAGTACTTACTGGCTAGAGTAGAGGAAATGGATTCTATTTGAATATCTGTCTAGAGGCTTTGCCCCACAGGTCCTGGTTGTCCTTGATGGGCTGCAGCTGTGAGCATTGAAGAGAACTGGGATAAAAGGGGGCGGCGTAGCCATTCAGGGAGAGCCTTGAAGGAGCCCTGAACTGGGAAAGAACAGCATGCAGAAGAAAGCGTCTGTGCTGTGAAGATCTGCAGCCATAAGAACACACCGAGGAGGTATGGACTTTAGCAATCTGAGAACAGCATTATGGGACTCTAGAGAAATAGAACAACAACAAGTGGCAGCTTTCGATTTGGAGCAATCCAGCAAAGCTTGCAAATTTCTTGCTGGGCACCACCCTCTTGGTCAGGGCGAGTGGCCAGAAATGGAGGCCATTTTCCATGGGGAAAACGAAGTCATTGGCCCAGGCTCTGGGTGTCAGATGACAGGTGGCATCTGGGGCTCTAAGGACTTGCAGGGTCCTAGTTGCTGGCAGCTTTCGTTCTGGAAGGATCCAGCACAGTTTGTAGATTCCTGGCTTGGCACTGCCCTGCCTGCCAGGCCAAGTGGCCACAAATGAAGGCCATTTCCCATGGGAAAAAGATGTCCTTTCCCCAGGGTCTCAGTAATATGTTCAAGGTGGCGTTTGAGGCTCTAAGTACTTCCAGGGCCCTAGTTGCTGCCAGCTTTTCTTTTGGAAAAATCCAGCAACGATTGCATCATTCTAGCTAGGCTCCCACTTTCTGCCAGGGTGAGTGGCTGCCAAGGGAGGCCATTTGCCATGGGAAAAAGAAGTCCTTTCCCCAGGGTCTGGGTGCCAGATGAAAGGTGGCCTTTGGGGTTCTGAGGACTTGTAGGGTAGTACTTACTGGCTAGAGTAGAGGAAATGGATTCTATTTGAATATCTGTCTAGAGGCTTTGCCCCACAGGTCCTGGTTGTCCTTGATGGGCTGCAGCTGTGAGCATTGAAGAGAACTGGGATAAAAGGGGGCGGCGTAGCCATTCAGGGAGAGCCTTGAAGGAGCCCTGAACTGGGAAAGAACAGCATGCAGAAGAAAGCGTCTGTGCTGTGAAGATCTGCAGCCATAAGAACACACCGAGGAGGTATGGACTTTAGCAATCTGAGAACAGCATGATGGGACTCTAGAGAAATAGAACAACAACAAGTGGCAGCTTTCGATTTGGAGCAATCCAGCAAAGCTTGCAAATTTCTTGCTGGGCACCACCCTCTTGGTCAGGGCGAGTGGCCAGAAATGGAGGCCATTTTCCATGGGGAAAACGAAGTCATTGGCCCAGGCTCTGGGTGTCAGATGACAGGTGGCATCTGGGGCTCTAAGGACTTGCAGGGTCCTAGTTGCTGGCAGCTTTCGTTCTGGAAGGATCCAGCACAGTTTGTAGATTCCTGGCTTGGCACTGCCCTGCCTGCCAGGCCAAGTGGCCACAAATGAAGGCCATTTCCCATGGGAAAAAGATGTCCTTTCCCCAGGGTCTCAGTAATATGTTCAAGGTGGCGTTTGAGGCTCTAAGTACTTCCAGGGCCCTAGTTGCTGGCAGCTTTTCTTTTGGAAAAATCCAGCAACGATTGCATCATTCTAGCTAGGCTCCCACTTTCTGCCAGGGTGAGTGGCTGCCAAGGGAGGCCATTTGCCATGGGAAAAAGAAGTCCTTTCCCCAGGGTCTGGGTGCCAGATGAAAGGTGGCCTTTGGGGTTCTGAGGACTTGTAGGGTAGTACTTACTGGCTAGAGTAGAGGAAATGGATTCTATTTGAATATCTGTCTAGAGGCTTTGCCCCACAGGTCCTGGTTGTCCTTGATGGGCTGCAGCTGTGAGCATTGAAGAGAACTGGGATAAAAGGGGGCGGCGTAGCCATTCAGGGAGAGCCTTGAAGGAGCCCTGAACTGGGAAAGAACAGCATGCAGAAGAAAGCGTCTGTGCTGTGAAGATCTGCAGCCATAAGAACACACCGAGGAGGTATGGACTTTAGCAATCTGAGAACAGCATTATGGGACTCTAGAGAAATAGAACAACAACAAGTGGCAGCTTTCGATTTGGAGCAATCCAGCAAAGCTTGCAAATTTCTTGCTGGGCACCACCCTCTTGGTCAGGGCGAGTGGCCAGAAATGGAGGCCATTTTCCATGGGGAAAACGAAGTCATTGGCCCAGGCTCTGGGTGTCAGATGACTGGTGGCATCTGGGGCTGTAAGGACTTGCAGGGTCCTAGTTGCTGGCAGCTTTCGTTCTGGAAGGATCCAGCACAGTTTGTAGATTCCTGGCTTGGCACTGCCCTGCCTGCCAGGCCAAGTGGCCACAAATGAAGGCCATTTTCCATGGGAAAAACGAAGTCCTTTCCCCAGGGTCTCAGGAATATGTTCAAGGTGGCGTTTGAGGCTCTAAGTACTTCCAGGGCCCTAGTTGCTGGCAGCTTTTCTTTTGGAAAAATCCAGCAACGATTGCATCATTCTAGCTAGGCTCCCACTTTCTGCCAGGGTGAGTGGCTGCCAAGGGAGGCCATTTGCCATGGGAAAAAGAAGTCCTTTCCCCAGGGTCTGGGTGTCAGATGAAAGGTGGCCTTTGGGGTTCTGAGGACTTGTAGGGTAGTACTTACTGGCTAGAGTAGAGGAAATGGATTCTATTTGAATATCTGTCTAGAGGCTTTGCCCCACAGGTCCTGGTTGTCCTTGATGGGCTGCAGCTGTGAGCATTGAAGAGAACTGGGATAAAAGGGGGCGGCGTAGCCATTCAGGGAGAGCCTTGAAGGAGCCCTGAACTGGGAAAGAACAGCATGCAGAAGAAAGCGTCTGTGCTGTGAAGATCTGCAGCCATAAGAACACACCGAGGAGGTATGGACTTTAGCAATCTGAGAACAGCATTATGGGACTCTAGAGAAATAGAACAACAACAAGTGGCAGCTTTCGATTTGGAGCAATCCAGCAAAGCTTGCAAATTTCTTGCTGGGCACCACCCTCTTGGTCAGGGCGAGTGGCCAGAAATGGAGGCCATTTTCCATGGGGAAAACGAAGTCATTGGCCCAGGCTCTGGGTGTCAGATGACAGGTGGCATCTGGGGCTCTAAGGACTTGCAGGGTCCTAGTTGCTGGCAGCTTTCGTTCTGGAAGGATCCAGCACAGTTTGTAGATTCCTGGCTTGGCACTGCCCTGCCTGCCAGGCCAAGTGGCCACAAATGAAGGCCATTTCCCATGGGAAAAAGATGTCCTTTCCCCAGGGTCTCAGTAATATGTTCAAGGTGGCGTTTGAGGCTCTAAGTACTTCCAGGGCCCTAGTTGCTGCCAGCTTTTCTTTTGGAAAAATCCAGCAACGATTGCATCATTCTAGCTAGGCTCCCACTTTCTGCCAGGGTGAGTGGCTGCCAAGGGAGGCCATTTGCCATGGGAAAAAGAAGTCCTTTCCCCAGGGTCTGGGTGCCAGATGAAAGGTGGCCTTTGGGGTTCTGAGGACTTGTAGGGTAGTACTTACTGGCTAGAGTAGAGGAAATGGATTCTATTTGAATATCTGTCTAGAGGCTTTGCCCCACAGGTCCTGGTTGTCCTTGATGGGCTGCAGCTGTGAGCATTGAAGAGAACTGGGATAAAAGGGGGCGGCGTAGCCATTCAGGGAGAGCCTTGAAGGAGCCCTGAACTGGGAAAGAACAGCATGCAGAAGAAAGCGTCTGTGCTGTGAAGATCTGCAGCCATAAGAACACACCGAGGAGGTATGGACTTTAGCAATCTGAGAACAGCATTATGGGACTCTAGAGAAATAGAACAACAACAAGTGGCAGCTTTCGATTTGGAGCAATCCAGCAAAGCTTGCAAATTTCTTGCTGGGCACCACCCTCTTGGTCAGGGCGAGTGGCCAGAAATGGAGGCCATTTTCCATGGGGAAAACGAAGTCATTGGCCCAGGCTCTGGGTGTCAGATGACAGGTGGCATCTGGGGCTCTAAGGACTTGCAGGGTCCTAGTTGCTGGCAGCTTTCGTTCTGGAAGGATCCAGCACAGTTTGTAGATTCCTGGCTTGGCACTGCCCTGCCTGCCAGGCCAAGTGGCCACAAATGAAGGCCATTTCCCATGGGAAAAAGATGTCCTTTCCCCAGGGTCTCAGTAATATGTTCAAGGTGGCGTTTGAGGCTCTAAGTACTTCCAGGGCCCTAGTTGCTGCCAGCTTTTCTTTTGGAAAAATCCAGCAACGATTGCATCATTCTAGCTAGGCTCCCACTTTCTGCCAGGGTGAGTGGCTGCCAAGGGAGGCCATTTGCCATGGGAAAAAGAAGTCCTTTCCCCAGGGTCTGGGTGCCAGATGAAAGGTGGCCTTTGGGGTTCTGAGGACTTGTAGGGTAGTACTTACTGGCTAGAGTAGAGGAAATGGATTCTATTTGAATATCTGTCTAGAGGCTTTGCCCCACAGGTCCTGGTTGTCCTTGATGGGCTGCAGCTGTGAGCATTGAAGAGAACTGGGATAAAAGGGGGCGGCGTAGCCATTCAGGGAGAGCCTTGAAGGAGCCCTGAACTGGGAAAGAACAGCATGCAGAAGAAAGCGTCTGTGCTGTGAAGATCTGCAGCCATAAGAACACACCGAGGAGGTATGGACTTTAGCAATCTGAGAACAGCATTATGGGACTCTAGAGAAATAGAACAACAACAAGTGGCAGCTTTCGATTTGGAGCAATCCAGCAAAGCTTGCAAATTTCTTGCTGGGCACCACCCTCTTGGTCAGGGCGAGTGGCCAGAAATGGAGGCCATTTTCCATGGGGAAAACGAAGTCATTGGCCCAGGCTCTGGGTGTCAGATGACTGGTGGCATCTGGGGCTCTAAGGACTTGCAGGGTCCTAGTTGCTGGCAGCTTTCGTTCTGGAAGGATCCAGCACATTTTTTCGATTCCTGCCTTGGCACTGCCCTGCCTGCCAGGCCAAGTGGCCACAAATGAAGGCCATTTTCCATGGGAAAAACGAAGTCCTTTCCCCAGGGTCTCAGGAATATGTTCAAGGTGGCGTTTGAGGCTCTAAGTACTTCCAGGGCCCTAGTTGCTGGCAGCTTTTCTTTTGGAAAAATCCAGCAACGATTGCATCATTCTAGCTAGGCTCCCACTTTCTGCCAGGGTGAGTGGCTGCCAAGGGAGGCCATTTGCCATGGGAAAAAGAAGTCCTTTCCCCAGGGTCTGGGTGTCAGATGAAAGGTGGCCTTTGGGGTTCTGAGGACTTGTAGGGTAGTACTTACTGGCTAGAGTAGAGGAAATGGATTCTATTTGAATATCTGTCTAGAGGCTTTGCCCCACAGGTCCTGGTTGTCCTTGATGGGCTGCAGCTGTGAGTATTGAAGAGAACTGGGATAAAAGGGGGCGGCGTAGCCATTCAGGGAGAGCCTTGAAGGAGCCCTGAACTGGGAAAGAACAGCATGCAGAAGAAAGCGTCTGTGCTGTGAAGATCTGCAGCCATAAGAACACACCGAGGAGGTATGGACTTTAGCAATCTGAGAACAGCATTATGGGACTCTAGAGAAATAGAACAACAACAAGTGGCAGCTTTCGATTTGGAGCAATCCAGCAAAGCTTGCAAATTTCTTGCTGGGCACCACCCTCTTGGTCAGGGCGAGTGGCCAGAAATGGAGGCCATTTTCCATGGGGAAAACGAAGTCATTGGCCCAGGCTCTGGGTGTCAGATGAATGGTGGCATCTGGGGCTCTAAGGACTTGCAGGGTCCTAGTTGCTGGCAGCTTTCGTTCTGGAAGGATCCAGCACAGTTTGTAGATTCCTGGCTTGGCACTGCCCTGCCTGCCAGGCCAAGTGGCCAGAAATGAAGGCCATTTTCCATGGGAAAAACGAAGTCCTTTCCCCAGGGTCTCAGTAATATGTTCAAGGTGGCGTTTGAGGCTCTAAGTACTTCCAGGGCCCTAGTTGCTGCCAGCTTTTCTTTTGGAAAAATCCAGCAACGATTGCATCATTCTAGCTAGGCTCCCACTTTCTGCCAGGGTGAGTGGCTGCCAAGGGAGGCCATTTGCCATGGGAAAAAGAAGTCCTTTCCCCAGGGTCTGGGTGTCAGATGAAAGGTGGCCTTTGGGGTTCTGAGGACTTGTAGGGTAGTACTTACTGGCTAGAGTAGAGGAAATGGATTCTATTTGAATATCTGTCTAGAGGCTTTGCCCCACAGGTCCTGGTTGTCCTTGATGGGCTGCAGCTGTGAGCATTGAAGAGAACTGGGATAAAAGGGGGCGGCGTAGCCATTCAGGGAGAGCCTTGAAGGAGCCCTGAACTGGGAAAGAACAGCATGCAGAAGAAAGCGTCTGTGCTGTGAAGATCTGCAGCCATAAGAACACACCGAGGAGGTATGGACTTTAGCAATCTGAGAACAGCATTATGGGACTCTAGAGAAATAGAACAACAACAAGTGGCAGCTTTAGATTTGGAGCAATCCAGCAAAGCTTGCAAATTTCTTGCTGGGCACCACCCTCTTGGTCAGGGCGAGTGGCCAGAAATGGAGGCCATTTTCCATGGGGAAAACGAAGTCATTGGCCCAGGCTCTGGGTGTCAGATGACTGGTGGCATCTGGGGCTGTAAGGACTTGCAGGGTCCTAGTTGCTGGCAGCTTTCGTTCTGGAAGGATCCAGCACAGTTTGTAGATTCCTGGCTTGGCACTGCCCTGCCTGCCAGGCCAAGTGGCCAGAAATGAAGGCCATTTTCCATGGGAAAAACGAAGTCCTTTCCCCAGGGTCTCAGTAATATGTTCAAGGTGGCGTTTGAGGCTCTAAGTACTTCCAGGGCCCTAGTTGCTGCCAGCTTTTCTTTTGGAAAAATCCAGCAACGATTGCATCATTCTAGCTAGGCTCCCACTTTCTGCCAGGGTGAGTGGCTGCCAAGGGAGGCCATTTGCCATGGGAAAAAGAAGTCCTTTCCCCAGGGTCTGGGTGTCAGATGAAAGGTGGCCTTTGGGGTTCTGAGGACTTGTAGGGTAGTACTTACTGGCTAGAGTAGAGGAAATGGATTCTATTTGAATATCTGTCTAGAGGCTTTGCCCCACAGGTCCTGGTTGTCCTTGATGGGCTGCAGCTGTGAGCATTGAAGAGAACTGGGATAAAAGGGGGCGGCTTAGCCATTCAGGGAGAGCCTTGAAGGAGCCCTGAACTGGGAAAGAACAGCATGCAGAAGAAAGCGTCTGTGCTGTGAAGATCTGCAGCCATAAGAACACACCGAGGAGGTATGGACTTCAGCAATCTGAGAACAGCATGATGGGACTCTAGAGAAATAGAACAACAACAAGTGGCAGCTTTCGATTTGGAGCAATCCAGCAAAGCTTGCAAATTTCTTGCTGGGCACCACCCTCTTGGTCAGGGCGAGTGGCCAGAAATGGAGGCCATTTTCCATGGGGAAAACGAAGTCATTGGCCCAGGCTCTGGGTGTCAGATGAATGGTGGCATCTGGGGCTCTAAGGACTTGCAGGGTCCTAGTTGCTGGCAGCTTTCGTTCTGGAAGGATCCAGCACAGTTTGTAGATTCCTGCCTTGGCACTGCCCTGCCTGCCAGGCCAAGTGGCCACAAATGAAGGCCATTTTCCATGGGAAAAACGAAGTCCTTTCCCCAGGGTCTCAGGAATATGTTCAAGGTGGCGTTTGAGGCTCTAAGTACTTCCAGGGCCCTAGTTGCTGGCAGCTTTTCTTTTGGAAAAATCCAGCAACGATTGCATCATTCTAGCTAGGCTCCCACTTTCTGCCAGGGTGAGTGGCTGCCAAGGGAGGCCATTTGCCATGGGAAAAAGAAGTCCTTTCCCCAGGGTCTGGGTGTCAGATGAAAGGTGGCCTTTGGGGTTCTGAGGACTTGTAGGGTAGTACTTACTGGCTAGAGTAGAGGAAATGGATTCTATTTGAATATCTGTCTAGAGGCTTTGCCCCACAGGTCCTGGTTGTCCTTGATGGGCTGCAGCTGTGAGTATTGAAGAGAACTGGGATAAAAGGGGGCGGCGTAGCCATTCAGGGAGAGCCTTGAAGGAGCCCTGAACTGGGAAAGAACAGCATGCAGAAGAAAGCGTCTGTGCTGTGAAGATCTGCAGCCATAAGAACACACCGAGGAGGTATGGACTTTAGCAATCTGAGAACAGCATTATGGGACTCTAGAGAAATAGAACAACAACAAGTGGCAGCTTTCGATTTGGAGCAATCCAGCAAAGCTTGCAAATTTCTTGCTGGGCACCACCCTCTTGGTCAGGGCGAGTGGCCAGAAATGGAGGCCATTTTCCATGGGGAAAACGAAGTCATTGGCCCAGGCTCTGGGTGTCAGATGAATGGTGGCATCTGGGGCTCTAAGGACTTGCAGGGTCCTAGTTGCTGGCAGCTTTCGTTCTGGAAGGATCCAGCACAGTTTGTAGATTCCTGGCTTGGCACTGCCCTGCCTGCCAGGCCAAGTGGCCAGAAATGAAGGCCATTTTCCATGGGAAAAACGAAGTCCTTTCCCCAGGGTCTCAGTAATATGTTCAAGGTGGCGTTTGAGGCTCTAAGTACTTCCAGGGCCCTAGTTGCTGCCAGCTTTTCTTTTGGAAAAATCCAGCAACGATTGCATCATTCTAGCTAGGCTCCCACTTTCTGCCAGGGTGAGTGGCTGCCAAGGGAGGCCATTTGCCATGGGAAAAAGAAGTCCTTTCCCCAGGGTCTGGGTGTCAGATGAAAGGTGGCCTTTGGGGTTCTGAGGACTTGTAGGGTAGTACTTACTGGCTAGAGTAGAGGAAATGGATTCTATTTGAATATCTGTCTAGAGGCTTTGCCCCACAGGTCCTGGTTGTCCTTGATGGGCTGCAGCTGTGAGCATTGAAGAGAACTGGGATAAAAGGGGGCGGCGTAGCCATTCAGGGAGAGCCTTGAAGGAGCCCTGAACTGGGAAAGAACAGCATGCAGAAGAAAGCGTCTGTGCTGTGAAGATCTGCAGCCATAAGAACACACCGAGGAGGTATGGACTTTAGCAATCTGAGAACAGCATTATGGGACTCTAGAGAAATAGAACAACAACAAGTGGCAGCTTTAGATTTGGAGCAATCCAGCAAAGCTTGCAAATTTCTTGCTGGGCACCACCCTCTTGGTCAGGGCGAGTGGCCAGAAATGGAGGCCATTTTCCATGGGGAAAACGAAGTCATTGGCCCAGGCTCTGGGTGTCAGATGACTGGTGGCATCTGGGGCTCTAAGGACTTGCAGGGTCCTAGTTGCTGGCAGCTTTCGTTCTGGAAGGATCCAGCACAGTTTGTAGATTCCTGGCTTGGCACTGCCCTGCCTGCCAGGCCAAGTGGCCACAAATGAAGGCCATTTTCCATGGGAAAAACGAAGTCCTTTCCCCAGGGTCTCAGTAATATGTTCAAGGTGGCGTTTGAGGCTCTAAGTACTTCCAGGGCCCTAGTTGCTGCCAGCTTTTCTTTTGGAAAAATCCAGCAACGATTGCATCATTCTAGCTAGGCTCCCACTTTCTGCCAGGGTGAGTGGCTGCCAAGGGAGGCCATTTGCCATGGGAAAAAGAAGTCCTTTCCCCAGGGTCTGGGTGTCAGATGAAAGGTGGCCTTTGGGGTTCTGAGGACTTGTAGGGTAGTACTTACTGGCTAGAGTAGAGGAAATGGATTCTATTTGAATATCTGTCTAGAGGCTTTGCCCCACAGGTCCTGGTTGTCCTTGATGGGCTGCAGCTGTGAGTATTGAAGAGAACTGGGATAAAAGGGGGCGGCGTAGCCATTTTCAGGGAGAGCCTTGAAGGAGCCCTGAAGTGGGAAAGAACAGCATGCAGAAGAAAGCGTCTGTGCTGTGAAGATCTGCAGCCATAAGAACACACCGAGGAGGTATGGACTTTAGCAATCTGAGAACAGCGTTATGGGACTCTAGAGAAATAGAACAACAACAAGTGGCAGCTTTCGATTTGGAGCAATCCAGCAAAGCTTGCAAATTTCTTGCTGGGCACCACCCTCTTGGTCAGGGCGAGTGGCCAGAAATGGAGGCCATTTTCCATGGGGAAAACGAAGTCATTGGCCCAGGCTCTGGGTGTCAGATGACTGGTGGCATCTGGGGCTGTAAGGACTTGCAGGGTCCTAGTTGCTGGCAGCTTTCGTTCTGGAAGGATCCAGCACAGTTTGTAGATTCCTGGCTTGGCACTGCCCTGCCTGCCAGGCCAAGTGGCCACAAATGAAGGCCATTTCCCATGGGAAAAAGATGTCCTTTCCCCAGGGTCTCAGTAATATGTTCAAGGTGGCGTTTGAGGCTCTAAGTACTTCCAGGGCCCTAGTTGCTGGCAGCTTTTCTTTTGGAAAAATCCAGCAACGATTGCATCATTCTAGCTAGGCTCCCACTTTCTGCCAGGGTGAGTGGCTGCCAAGGGAGGCCATTTGCCATGGGAAAAAGAAGTCCTTTCCCCAGGGTCTGGGTGTCAGATGAAAGGTGGCCTTTGGGGTTCTGAGGACTTGTAGGGTAGTACTTACTGGCTAGAGTAGAGGAAATGGATTCTATTTGAATATCTGTCTAGAGGCTTTGCCCCACAGGTCCTGGTTGTCCTTGATGGGCTGCAGCTGTGAGCATTGAAGAGAACTGGGATAAAAGGGGGCGGCGTAGCCATTCAGGGAGAGCCTTGAAGGAGCCCTGAACTGGGAAAGAACAGCATGCAGAAGAAAGCGTCTGTGCTGTGAAGATCTGCAGCCATAAGAACACACCGAGGAGGTATGGACTTTAGCAATCTGAGAACAGCATTATGGGACTCTAGAGAAATAGAACAACAACAAGTGGCAGCTTTCGATTTGGAGCAATCCAGCAAAGCTTGCAAATTTCTTGCTGGGCACCACCCTCTTGGTCAGGGCGAGTGGCCAGAAATGGAGGCCATTTTCCATGGGGAAAACGAAGTCATTGGCCCAGGCTCTGGGTGTCAGATGACAGGTGGCATCTGGGGCTCTAAGGACTTGCAGGGTCCTAGTTGCTGGCAGCTTTCGTTCTGGAAGGATCCAGCACAGTTTGTAGATTCCTGGCTTGGCACTGCCCTGCCTGCCAGGCCAAGTGGCCACAAATGAAGGCCATTTTCCATGGGAAAAACGAAGTCCTTTCCCCAGGGTCTCAGGAATATGTTCAAGGTGGCGTTTGAGGCTCTAAGTACTTCCAGGGCCCTAGTTGCTGCCAGCTTTTCTTTTGGAAAAATCCAGCAACGATTGCATCATTCTAGCTAGGCTCCCACTTTCTGCCAGGGTGAGTGGCTGCCAAGGGAGGCCATTTGCCATGGGAAAAAGAAGTCCTTTCCCCAGGGTCTGGGTGTCAGATGAAAGGTGGCCTTTGGGGTTCTGAGGACTTGTAGGGTAGTACTTACTGGCTAGAGTAGAGGAAATGGATTCTATTTGAATATCTGTCTAGAGGCTTTGCCCCACAGGTCCTGGTTGTCCTTGATGGGCTGCAGCTGTGAGCATTGAAGAGAACTGGGATAAAAGGGGGCGGCGTAGCCATTCAGGGAGAGCCTTGAAGGAGCCCTGAACTGGGAAAGAACAGCATGCAGAAGAAAGCGTCTGTGCTGTGAAGATCTGCAGCCATAGGAACACACCGAGGAGGTATGGACTTTAGCAATCTGAGAACAGCATTATGGAACTCTAGAGAAATAGAACAACAACAAGTGGCAGCTTTCGATTTGGAGCAATCCAGCAAAGCTTGCAAATTTCTTGCTGGGCACCACCCTCTTGGTCAGGGCGAGTGGCCAGAAATGGAGGCCATTTTCCATGGGGAAAACGAAGTCATTGGCCCAGGCTCTGGGTGTCAGATGAATGGTGGCATCTGGGGCTCTAAGGACTTGCAGGGTCCTAGTTGCTGGCAGCTTTCGTTCTGGAAGGATCCAGCACAGTTTGTCGATTCCTGGCTTGGCACTGCCCTGCCTGCCAGGCCAAGTGGCCACAAATGAAGGCCATTTTCCATGGGAAAAACGAAGTCCTTTCCCCAGGGTCTCAGGAATATGTTCAAGGTGGCGTTTGAGGCTCTAAGTACTTCCAGGGCCCTAGTTGCTGGCAGCTTTTCTTTTGGAAAAATCCAGCAACGATTGCATCATTCTAGCTAGGCTCCCACTTTCTGCCAGGGTGAGTGGCTGCCAAGGGAGGCCATTTGCCATGGGAAAAAGAAGTCCTTTCCCCAGGGTCTGGGTGTCAGATGAAAGGTGGCCTTTGGGGTTCTGAGGACTTGTAGGGTAGTACTTACTGGCTAGAGTAGAGGAAATGGATTCTATTTGAATATCTGTCTAGAGGCTTTGCCCCACAGGTCCTGGTTGTCCTTGATGGGCTGCAGCTGTGAGCATTGAAGAGAACTGGGATAAAAGGGGGCGGCTTAGCCATTCAGGGAGAGCCTTGAAGGAGCCCTGAACTGGGAAAGAACAGCATGCAGAAGAAAGCGTCTGTGCTGTGAAGATCTGCAGCCATAAGAACACACCGAGGAGGTATGGACTTCAGCAATCTGAGAACAGCATGATGGGACTCTAGAGAAATAGAACAACAACAAGTGGCAGCTTTCGATTTGGAGCAATCCAGCAAAGCTTGCAAATTTCTTGCTGGGCACCACCCTCTTGGTCAGGGCGAGTGGCCAGAAATGGAGGCCATTTTCCATGGGGAAAACGAAGTCATTGGCCCAGGCTCTGGGTGTCAGATGAATGGTGGCATCTGGGGCTCTAAGGACTTGCAGGGTCCTAGTTGCTGGCAGCTTTCGTTCTGGAAGGATCCAGCACAGTTTGTAGATTCCTGGCTTGGCACTGCCCTGCCTGCCAGGCCAAGTGGCCACAAATGAAGGCCATTTTCCATGGGAAAAACGAAGTCCTTTCCCCAGGGTCTCAGTAATATGTTCAAGGTGGCGTTTGAGGCTCTAAGTACTTCCAGGGCCCTAGTTGCTGGCAGCTTTTCTTTTGGAAAAATCCAGCAACGATTGCATCATTCTAGCTAGGCTCCCACTTTCTGCCAGGGTGAGTGGCTGCCAAGGGAGGCCATTTGCCATGGGAAAAAGAAGTCCTTTCCCCAGGGTCTGGGTGTCAGATGAAAGGTGGCCTTTGGGGTTCTGAGGACTTGTAGGGTAGTACTTACTGGCTAGAGTAGAGGAAATGGATTCTATTTGAATATCTGTCTAGAGGCTTTGCCCCACAGGTCCTGGTTGTCCTTGATGGGCTGCAGCTGTGAGCATTGAAGAGAACTGGGATAAAAGGGGGCGGCGTAGCCATTCAGGGAGAGCCTTGAAGGAGCCCTGAACTGGGAAAGAACAGCATGCAGAAGAAAGCGTCTGTGCTGTGAAGATCTGCAGCCATAAGAACACACCGAGGAGGTATGGACTTTAGCAATCTGAGAACAGCATGATGGGACTCTAGAGAAATAGAACAACAACAAGTGGCAGCTTTCGATTTGGAGCAATCCAGCAAAGCTTGCAAATTTCTTGCTGGGCACCACCCTCTTGGTCAGGGCGAGTGGCCAGAAATGGAGGCCATTTTCCATGGGGAAAACGAAGTCATTGGCCCAGGCTCTGGGTGTCAGATGACTGGTGGCATCTGGGGCTCTAAGGACTTGCAGGGTCCTAGTTGCTGGCAGCTTTCGTTCTGGAAGGATCCAGCACAGTTTGTAGATTCCTGGCTTGGCACTGCCCTGCCTGCCAGGCCAAGTGGCCACAAATGAAGGCCATTTCCCATGGGAAAAAGATGTCCTTTCCCCAGGGTCTCAGTAATATGTTCAAGGTGGCGTTTGAGGCTCTAAGTACTTCCAGGGCCCTAGTTGCTGCCAGCTTTTCTTTTGGAAAAATCCAGCAACGATTGCATCATTCTAGCTAGGCTCCCACTTTCTGCCAGGGTGAGTGGCTGCCAAGGGAGGCCATTTGCCATGGGAAAAAGAAGTCCTTTCCCCAGGGTCTGGGTGTCAGATGAAAGGTGGCCTTTGGGGTTCTGAGGACTTGTAGGGTAGTACTTACTGGCTAGAGTAGAGGAAATGGATTCTATTTGAATATCTGTCTAGAGGCTTTGCCCCACAGGTCCTGGTTGTCCTTGATGGGCTGCAGCTGTGAGCATTGAAGAGAACTGGGATAAAAGGGGGCGGCGTAGCCATTCAGGGAGAGCCTTGAAGGAGCCCTGAACTGGGAAAGAACAGCATGCAGAAGAAAGCGTCTGTGCTGTGAAGATCTGCAGCCATAAGAACACACCGAGGAGGTATGGACTTTAGCAATCTGAGAACAGCATTATGGGACTCTAGAGAAATAGAACAACAACAAGTGGCAGCTTTCGATTTGGAGCAATCCAGCAAAGCTTGCAAATTTCTTGCTGGGCACCACCCTCTTGGTCAGGGCGAGTGGCCAGAAATGGAGGCCATTTTCCATGGGGAAAACGAAGTCATTGGCCCAGGCTCTGGGTGTCAGATGACAGGTGGCATCTGGGGCTCTAAGGACTTGCAGGGTCCTAGTTGCTGGCAGCTTTCGTTCTGGAAGGATCCAGCACAGTTTGTAGATTCCTGGCTTGGCACTGCCCTGCCTGCCAGGCCAAGTGGCCAGAAATGAAGGCCATTTTCCATGGGAAAAACGAAGTCCTTTCCCCAGGGTCTCAGGAATATGTTCAAGGTGGCGTTTGAGGCTCTAAGTACTTCCAGGGCCCTAGTTGCTGCCAGCTTTTCTTTTGGAAAAATCCAGCAACGATTGCATCATTCTAGCTAGGCTCCCACTTTCTGCCAGGGTGAGTGGCTGCCAAGGGAGGCCATTTGCCATGGGAAAAAGAAGTCCTTTCCCCAGGGTCTGGGTGTCAGATGAAAGGTGGCCTTTGGGGTTCTGAGGACTTGTAGGGTAGTACTTACTGGCTAGAGTAGAGGAAATGGATTCTATTTGAATATCTGTCTAGAGGCTTTGCCCCACAGGTCCTGGTTGTCCTTGATGGGCTGCAGCTGTGAGCATTGAAGAGAACTGGGATAAAAGGGGGCGGCTTAGCCATTCAGGGAGAGCCTTGAAGGAGCCCTGAACTGGGAAAGAACAGCATGCAGAAGAAAGCGTCTGTGCTGTGAAGATCTGCAGCCATAGGAACACACCGAGGAGGTATGGACTTTAGCAATCTGAGAACAGCATTATGGAACTCTAGAGAAATAGAACAACAACAAGTGGCAGCTTTCGATTTGGAGCAATCCAGCAAAGCTTGCAAATTTCTTGCTGGGCACCACCCTCTTGGTCAGGGCGAGTGGCCAGAAATGGAGGCCATTTTCCATGGGGAAAACGAAGTCATTGGCCCAGGCTCTGGGTGTCAGATGAATGGTGGCATCTGGGGCTCTAAGGACTTGCAGGGTCCTAGTTGCTGGCAGCTTTCGTTCTGGAAGGATCCAGCACAGTTTGTAGATTCCTGGCTTGGCACTGCCCTGCCTGCCAGGCCAAGTGGCCACAAATGAAGGCCATTTTCCATGGGAAAAACGAAGTCCTTTCCCCAGGGTCTCAGTAATATGTTCAAGGTGGCGTTTGAGGCTCTAAGTACTTCCAGGGCCCTAGTTGCTGCCAGCTTTTCTTTTGGAAAAATCCAGCAACGATTGCATCATTCTAGCTAGGCTCCCACTTTCTGCCAGGGTGAGTGGCTGCCAAGGGAGGCCATTTGCCATGGGAAAAAGAAGTCCTTTCCCCAGGGTCTGGGTGTCAGATGAAAGGTGGCCTTTGGGGTTCTGAGGACTTGTAGGGTAGTACTTACTGGCTAGAGTAGAGGAAATGGATTCTATTTGAATATCTGTCTAGAGGCTTTGCCCCACAGGTCCTGGTTGTCCTTGATGGGCTGCAGCTGTGAGCATTGAAGAGAACTGGGATAAAAGGGGGCGGCTTAGCCATTCAGGGAGAGCCTTGAAGGAGCCCTGAACTGGGAAAGAACAGCATGCAGAAGAAAGCGTCTGTGCTGTGAAGATCTGCAGCCATAAGAACACACCGAGGAGGTATGGACTTCAGCAATCTGAGAACAGCATGATGGGACTCTAGAGAAATAGAACAACAACAAGTGGCAGCTTTCGATTTGGAGCAATCCAGCAAAGCTTGCAAATTTCTTGCTGGGCACCACCCTCTTGGTCAGGGCGAGTGGCCAGAAATGGAGGCCATTTTCCATGGGGAAAACGAAGTCATTGGCCCAGGCTCTGGGTGTCAGATGAATGGTGGCATCTGGGGCTCTAAGGACTTGCAGGGTCCTAGTTGCTGGCAGCTTTCGTTCTGGAAGGATCCAGCACAGTTTGTAGATTCCTGGCTTGGCACTGCCCTGCCTGCCAGGCCAAGTGGCCACAAATGAAGGCCATTTTCCATGGGAAAAACGAAGTCCTTTCCCCAGGGTCTCAGGAATATGTTCAAGGTGGCGTTTGAGGCTCTAAGTACTTCCAGGGCCCTAGTTGCTGCCAGCTTTTCTTTTGGAAAAATCCAGCAACGATTGCATCATTCTAGCTAGGCTCCCACTTTCTGCCAGGGTGAGTGGCTGCCAAGGGAGGCCATTTGCCATGGGAAAAAGAAGTCCTTTCCCCAGGGTCTGGGTGTCAGATGAAAGGTGGCCTTTGGGGTTCTGAGGACTTGTAGGGTAGTACTTACTGGCTAGAGTAGAGGAAATGGATTCTATTTGAATATCTGTCTAGAGGCTTTGCCCCACAGGTCCTGGTTGTCCTTGATGGGCTGCAGCTGTGAGCATTGAAGAGAACTGGGATAAAAGGGGGCGGCGTAGCCATTCAGGGAGAGCCTTGAAGGAGCCCTGAAGTGGGAAAGAACAGCATGCAGAAGAAAGCGTCTGTGCTGTGAAGATCTGCAGCCATAAGAACACACCGAGGAGGTATGGACTTTAGCAATCTGAGAACAGCGTTATGGGACTCTAGAGAAATAGAACAACAACAAGTGGCAGCTTTCGATTTGGAGCAATCCAGCAAAGCTTGCAAATTTCTTGCTGGGCACCACCCTCTTGGTCAGGGCGAGTGGCCAGAAATGGAGGCCATTTTCCATGGGGAAAACGAAGTCATTGGCCCAGGCTCTGGGTGTCAGATGACTGGTGGCATCTGGGGCTCTAAGGACTTGCAGGGTCCTAGTTGCTGGCAGCTTTCGTTCTGGAAGGATCCAGCACAGTTTGTAGATTCCTGGCTTGGCACTGCCCTGCCTGCCAGGCCAAGTGGCCACAAATGAAGGCCATTTCCCATGGGAAAAAGATGTCCTTTCCCCAGGGTCTCAGTAATATGTTCAAGGTGGCGTTTGAGGCTCTAAGTACTTCCAGGGCCCTAGTTGCTGGCAGCTTTTCTTTTGGAAAAATCCAGCAACGATTGCATCATTCTAGCTAGGCTCCCACTTTCTGCCAGGGTGAGTGGCTGCCAAGGGAGGCCATTTGCCATGGGAAAAAGAAGTCCTTTCCCCAGGGTCTGGGTGTCAGATGAAAGGTGGCCTTTGGGGTTCTGAGGACTTGTAGGGTAGTACTTACTGGCTAGAGTAGAGGAAATGGATTCTATTTGAATATCTGTCTAGAGGCTTTGCCCCACAGGTCCTGGTTGTCCTTGATGGGCTGCAGCTGTGAGCATTGAAGAGAACTGGGATAAAAGGGGGCGGCGTAGCCATTCAGGGAGAGCCTTGAAGGAGCCCTGAACTGGGAAAGAACAGCATGCAGAAGAAAGCGTCTGTGCTGTGAAGATCTGCAGCCATAAGAACACACCGAGGAGGTATGGACTTTAGCAATCTGAGAACAGCATTATGGGACTCTAGAGAAATAGAACAACAACAAGTGGCAGCTTTCGATTTGGAGCAATCCAGCAAAGCTTGCAAATTTCTTGCTGGGCACCACCCTCTTGGTCAGGGCGAGTGGCCAGAAATGGAGGCCATTTTCCATGGGGAAAACGAAGTCATTGGCCCAGGCTCTGGGTGTCAGATGACAGGTGGCATCTGGGGCTCTAAGGACTTGCAGGGTCCTAGTTGCTGGCAGCTTTCGTTCTGGAAGGATCCAGCACAGTTTGTAGATTCCTGGCTTGGCACTGCCCTGCCTGCCAGGCCAAGTGGCCACAAATGAAGGCCATTTTCCATGGGAAAAACGAAGTCCTTTCCCCAGGGTCTCAGTAATATGTTCAAGGTGGCGTTTGAGGCTCTAAGTACTTCCAGGGCCCTAGTTGCTGCCAGCTTTTCTTTTGGAAAAATCCAGCAACGATTGCATCATTCTAGCTAGGCTCCCACTTTCTGCCAGGGTGAGTGGCTGCCAAGGGAGGCCATTTGCCATGGGAAAAAGAAGTCCTTTCCCCAGGGTCTGGGTGTCAGATGAAAGGTGGCCTTTGGGGTTCTGAGGACTTGTAGGGTAGTACTTACTGGCTAGAGTAGAGGAAATGGATTCTATTTGAATATCTGTCTAGAGGCTTTGCCCCACAGGTCCTGGTTGTCCTTGATGGGCTGCAGCTGTGAGCATTGAAGAGAACTGGGATAAAAGGGGGCGGCGTAGCCATTCAGGGAGAGCCTTGAAGGAGCCCTGAACTGGGAAAGAACAGCATGCAGAAGAAAGCGTCTGTGCTGTGAAGATCTGCAGCCATAAGAACACACCGAGGAGGTATGGACTTTAGCAATCTGAGAACAGCATGATGGGACTCTAGAGAAATAGAACAACAACAAGTGGCAGCTTTCGATTTGGAGCAATCCAGCAAAGCTTGCAAATTTCTTGCTGGGCACCACCCTCTTGGTCAGGGCGAGTGGCCAGAAATGGAGGCCATTTTCCATGGGGAAAACGAAGTCATTGGCCCAGGCTCTGGGTGTCAGATGACTGGTGGCATCTGGGGCTCTAAGGACTTGCAGGGTCCTAGTTGCTGGCAGCTTTCGTTCTGGAAGGATCCAGCACAGTTTGTAGATTCCTGGCTTGGCACTGCCCTGCCTGCCAGGCCAAGTGGCCACAAATGAAGGCCATTTCCCATGGGAAAAAGATGTCCTTTCCCCAGGGTCTCAGTAATATGTTCAAGGTGGCGTTTGAGGCTCTAAGTACTTCCAGGGCCCTAGTTGCTGGCAGCTTTTCTTTTGGAAAAATCCAGCAACGATTGCATCATTCTAGCTAGGCTCCCACTTTCTGCCAGGGTGAGTGGCTGCCAAGGGAGGCCATTTGCCATGGGAAAAAGAAGTCCTTTCCCCAGGGTCTGGGTGTCAGATGAAAGGTGGCCTTTGGGGTTCTGAGGACTTGTAGGGTAGTACTTACTGGCTAGAGTAGAGGAAATGGATTCTATTTGAATATCTGTCTAGAGGCTTTGCCCCACAGGTCCTGGTTGTCCTTGATGGGCTGCAGCTGTGAGCATTGAAGAGAACTGGGATAAAAGGGGGCGGCGTAGCCATTCAGGGAGAGCCTTGAAGGAGCCCTGAACTGGGAAAGAACAGCATGCAGAAGAAAGCGTCTGTGCTGTGAAGATCTGCAGCCATAAGAACACACCGAGGAGGTATGGACTTTAGCAATCTGAGAACAGCATTATGGGACTCTAGAGAAATAGAACAACAACAAGTGGCAGCTTTCGATTTGGAGCAATCCAGCAAAGCTTGCAAATTTCTTGCTGGGCACCACCCTCTTGGTCAGGGCGAGTGGCCAGAAATGGAGGCCATTTTCCATGGGGAAAACGAAGTCATTGGCCCAGGCTCTGGGTGTCAGATGACAGGTGGCATCTGGGGCTCTAAGGACTTGCAGGGTCCTAGTTGCTGGCAGCTTTCGTTCTGGAAGGATCCAGCACAGTTTGTAGATTCCTGGCTTGGCACTGCCCTGCCTGCCAGGCCAAGTGGCCAGAAATGAAGGCCATTTTCCATGGGAAAAACGAAGTCCTTTCCCCAGGGTCTCAGGAATATGTTCAAGGTGGCGTTTGAGGCTCTAAGTACTTCCAGGGCCCTAGTTGCTGCCAGCTTTTCTTTTGGAAAAATCCAGCAACGATTGCATCATTCTAGCTAGGCTCCCACTTTCTGCCAGGGTGAGTGGCTGCCAAGGGAGGCCATTTGCCATGGGAAAAAGAAGTCCTTTCCCCAGGGTCTGGGTGTCAGATGAAAGGTGGCCTTTGGGGTTCTGAGGACTTGTAGGGTAGTACTTACTGGCTAGAGTAGAGGAAATGGATTCTATTTGAATATCTGTCTAGAGGCTTTGCCCCACAGGTCCTGGTTGTCCTTGATGGGCTGCAGCTGTGAGCATTGAAGAGAACTGGGATAAAAGGGGGCGGCGTAGCCATTCAGGGAGAGCCTTGAAGGAGCCCTGAACTGGGAAAGAACAGCATGCAGAAGAAAGCGTCTGTGCTGTGAAGATCTGCAGCCATAGGAACACACCGAGGAGGTATGGACTTTAGCAATCTGAGAACAGCATTATGGAACTCTAGAGAAATAGAACAACAACAAGTGGCAGCTTTCGATTTGGAGCAATCCAGCAAAGCTTGCAAATTTCTTGCTGGGCACCACCCTCTTGGTCAGGGCGAGTGGCCAGAAATGGAGGCCATTTTCCATGGGGAAAACGAAGTCATTGGCCCAGGCTCTGGGTGTCAGATGAATGGTGGCATCTGGGGCTCTAAGGACTTGCAGGGTCCTAGTTGCTGGCAGCTTTCGTTCTGGAAGGATCCAGCACAGTTTGTAGATTCCTGGCTTGGCACTGCCCTGCCTGCCAGGCCAAGTGGCCACAAATGAAGGCCATTTTCCATGGGAAAAACGAAGTCCTTTCCCCAGGGTCTCAGTAATATGTTCAAGGTGGCGTTTGAGGCTCTAAGTACTTCCAGGGCCCTAGTTGCTGCCAGCTTTTCTTTTGGAAAAATCCAGCAACGATTGCATCATTCTAGCTAGGCTCCCACTTTCTGCCAGGGTGAGTGGCTGCCAAGGGAGGCCATTTGCCATGGGAAAAAGAAGTCCTTTCCCCAGGGTCTGGGTGTCAGATGAAAGGTGGCCTTTGGGGTTCTGAGGACTTGTAGGGTAGTACTTACTGGCTAGAGTAGAGGAAATGGATTCTATTTGAATATCTGTCTAGAGGCTTTGCCCCACAGGTCCTGGTTGTCCTTGATGGGCTGCAGCTGTGAGCATTGAAGAGAACTGGGATAAAAGGGGGCGGCTTAGCCATTCAGGGAGAGCCTTGAAGGAGCCCTGAACTGGGAAAGAACAGCATGCAGAAGAAAGCGTCTGTGCTGTGAAGATCTGCAGCCATAAGAACACACCGAGGAGGTATGGACTTCAGCAATCTGAGAACAGCATGATGGGACTCTAGAGAAATAGAACAACAACAAGTGGCAGCTTTCGATTTGGAGCAATCCAGCAAAGCTTGCAAATTTCTTGCTGGGCACCACCCTCTTGGTCAGGGCGAGTGGCCAGAAATGGAGGCCATTTTCCATGGGGAAAACGAAGTCATTGGCCCAGGCTCTGGGTGTCAGATGAATGGTGGCATCTGGGGCTCTAAGGACTTGCAGGGTCCTAGTTGCTGGCAGCTTTCGTTCTGGAAGGATCCAGCACAGTTTGTAGATTCCTGGCTTGGCACTGCCCTGCCTGCCAGGCCAAGTGGCCACAAATGAAGGCCATTTTCCATGGGAAAAACGAAGTCCTTTCCCCAGGGTCTCAGGAATATGTTCAAGGTGGCGTTTGAGGCTCTAAGTACTTCCAGGGCCCTAGTTGCTGCCAGCTTTTCTTTTGGAAAAATCCAGCAACGATTGCATCATTCTAGCTAGGCTCCCACTTTCTGCCAGGGTGAGTGGCTGCCAAGGGAGGCCATTTGCCATGGGAAAAAGAAGTCCTTTCCCCAGGGTCTGGGTGTCAGATGAAAGGTGGCCTTTGGGGTTCTGAGGACTTGTAGGGTAGTACTTACTGGCTAGAGTAGAGGAAATGGATTCTATTTGAATATCTGTCTAGAGGCTTTGCCCCACAGGTCCTGGTTGTCCTTGATGGGCTGCAGCTGTGAGCATTGAAGAGAACTGGGATAAAAGGGGGCGGCGTAGCCATTCAGGGAGAGCCTTGAAGGAGCCCTGAACTGGGAAAGAACAGCATGCAGAAGAAAGCGTCTGTGCTGTGAAGATCTGCAGCCATAAGAACACACCGAGGAGGTATGGACTTTAGCAATCTGAGAACAGCGTTATGGGACTCTAGAGAAATAGAACAACAACAAGTGGCAGCTTTCGATTTGGAGCAATCCAGCAAAGCTTGCAAATTTCTTGCTGGGCACCACCCTCTTGGTCAGGGCGAGTGGCCAGAAATGGAGGCCATTTTCCATGGGGAAAACGAAGTCATTGGCCCAGGCTCTGGGTGTCAGATGACTGGTGGCATCTGGGGCTCTAAGGACTTGCAGGGTCCTAGTTGCTGGCAGCTTTCGTTCTGGAAGGATCCAGCACAGTTTGTAGATTCCTGGCTTGGCACTGCCCTGCCTGCCAGGCCAAGTGGCCACAAATGAAGGCCATTTCCCATGGGAAAAAGATGTCCTTTCCCCAGGGTCTCAGTAATATGTTCAAGGTGGCGTTTGAGGCTCTAAGTACTTCCAGGGCCCTAGTTGCTGGCAGCTTTTCTTTTGGAAAAATCCAGCAACGATTGCATCATTCTAGCTAGGCTCCCACTTTCTGCCAGGGTGAGTGGCTGCCAAGGGAGGCCATTTGCCATGGGAAAAAGAAGTCCTTTCCCCAGGGTCTGGGTGTCAGATGAAAGGTGGCCTTTGGGGTTCTGAGGACTTGTAGGGTAGTACTTACTGGCTAGAGTAGAGGAAATGGATTCTATTTGAATATCTGTCTAGAGGCTTTGCCCCACAGGTCCTGGTTGTCCTTGATGGGCTGCAGCTGTGAGCATTGAAGAGAACTGGGATAAAAGGGGGCGGCGTAGCCATTCAGGGAGAGCCTTGAAGGAGCCCTGAACTGGGAAAGAACAGCATGCAGAAGAAAGCGTCTGTGCTGTGAAGATCTGCAGCCATAAGAACACACCGAGGAGGTATGGACTTTAGCAATCTGAGAACAGCATTATGGGACTCTAGAGAAATAGAACAACAACAAGTGGCAGCTTTCGATTTGGAGCAATCCAGCAAAGCTTGCAAATTTCTTGCTGGGCACCACCCTCTTGGTCAGGGCGAGTGGCCAGAAATGGAGGCCATTTTCCATGGGGAAAACGAAGTCATTGGCCCAGGCTCTGGGTGTCAGATGACAGGTGGCATCTGGGGCTCTAAGGACTTGCAGGGTCCTAGTTGCTGGCAGCTTTCGTTCTGGAAGGATCCAGCACAGTTTGTAGATTCCTGGCTTGGCACTGCCCTGCCTGCCAGGCCAAGTGGCCAGAAATGAAGGCCATTTTCCATGGGAAAAACGAAGTCCTTTCCCCAGGGTCTCAGGAATATGTTCAAGGTGGCGTTTGAGGCTCTAAGTACTTCCAGGGCCCTAGTTGCTGCCAGCTTTTCTTTTGGAAAAATCCAGCAACGATTGCATCATTCTAGCTAGGCTCCCACTTTCTGCCAGGGTGAGTGGCTGCCAAGGGAGGCCATTTGCCATGGGAAAAAGAAGTCCTTTCCCCAGGGTCTGGGTGTCAGATGAAAGGTGGCCTTTGGGGTTCTGAGGACTTGTAGGGTAGTACTTACTGGCTAGAGTAGAGGAAATGGATTCTATTTGAATATCTGTCTAGAGGCTTTGCCCCACAGGTCCTGGTTGTCCTTGATGGGCTGCAGCTGTGAGCATTGAAGAGAACTGGGATAAAAGGGGGCGGCGTAGCCATTCAGGGAGAGCCTTGAAGGAGCCCTGAACTGGGAAAGAACAGCATGCAGAAGAAAGCGTCTGTGCTGTGAAGATCTGCAGCCATAGGAACACACCGAGGAGGTATGGACTTTAGCAATCTGAGAACAGCATTATGGAACTCTAGAGAAATAGAACAACAACAAGTGGCAGCTTTCGATTTGGAGCAATCCAGCAAAGCTTGCAAATTTCTTGCTGGGCACCACCCTCTTGGTCAGGGCGAGTGGCCAGAAATGGAGGCCATTTTCCATGGGGAAAACGAAGTCATTGGCCCAGGCTCTGGGTGTCAGATGAATGGTGGCATCTGGGGCTCTAAGGACTTGCAGGGTCCTAGTTGCTGGCAGCTTTCGTTCTGGAAGGATCCAGCACAGTTTGTAGATTCCTGGCTTGGCACTGCCCTGCCTGCCAGGCCAAGTGGCCACAAATGAAGGCCATTTTCCATGGGAAAAACGAAGTCCTTTCCCCAGGGTCTCAGTAATATGTTCAAGGTGGCGTTTGAGGCTCTAAGTACTTCCAGGGCCCTAGTTGCTGCCAGCTTTTCTTTTGGAAAAATCCAGCAACGATTGCATCATTCTAGCTAGGCTCCCACTTTCTGCCAGGGTGAGTGGCTGCCAAGGGAGGCCATTTGCCATGGGAAAAAGAAGTCCTTTCCCCAGGGTCTGGGTGTCAGATGAAAGGTGGCCTTTGGGGTTCTGAGGACTTGTAGGGTAGTACTTACTGGCTAGAGTAGAGGAAATGGATTCTATTTGAATATCTGTCTAGAGGCTTTGCCCCACAGGTCCTGGTTGTCCTTGATGGGCTGCAGCTGTGAGCATTGAAGAGAACTGGGATAAAAGGGGGCGGCGTAGCCATTCAGGGAGAGCCTTGAAGGAGCCCTGAAGTGGGAAAGAACAGCATGCAGAAGAAAGCGTCTGTGCTGTGAAGATCTGCAGCCATAAGAACACACCGAGGAGGTATGGACTTTAGCAATCTGAGAACAGCGTTATGGGACTCTAGAGAAATAGAACAACAACAAGTGGCAGCTTTCGATTTGGAGCAATCCAGCAAAGCTTGCAAATTTCTTGCTGGGCACCACCCTCTTGGTCAGGGCGAGTGGCCAGAAATGGAGGCCATTTTCCATGGGGAAAACGAAGTCATTGGCCCAGGCTCTGGGTGTCAGATGACTGGTGGCATCTGGGGCTCTAAGGACTTGCAGGGTCCTAGTTGCTGGCAGCTTTCGTTCTGGAAGGATCCAGCACAGTTTGTAGATTCCTGGCTTGGCACTGCCCTGCCTGCCAGGCCAAGTGGCCACAAATGAAGGCCATTTCCCATGGGAAAAAGATGTCCTTTCCCCAGGGTCTCAGTAATATGTTCAAGGTGGCGTTTGAGGCTCTAAGTACTTCCAGGGCCCTAGTTGCTGGCAGCTTTTCTTTTGGAAAAATCCAGCAACGATTGCATCATTCTAGCTAGGCTCCCACTTTCTGCCAGGGTGAGTGGCTGCCAAGGGAGGCCATTTGCCATGGGAAAAAGAAGTCCTTTCCCCAGGGTCTGGGTGTCAGATGAAAGGTGGCCTTTGGGGTTCTGAGGACTTGTAGGGTAGTACTTACTGGCTAGAGTAGAGGAAATGGATTCTATTTGAATATCTGTCTAGAGGCTTTGCCCCACAGGTCCTGGTTGTCCTTGATGGGCTGCAGCTGTGAGCATTGAAGAGAACTGGGATAAAAGGGGGCGGCGTAGCCATTCAGGGAGAGCCTTGAAGGAGCCCTGAACTGGGAAAGAACAGCATGCAGAAGAAAGCGTCTGTGCTGTGAAGATCTGCAGCCATAAGAACACACCGAGGAGGTATGGACTTTAGCAATCTGAGAACAGCATTATGGGACTCTAGAGAAATAGAACAACAACAAGTGGCAGCTTTCGATTTGGAGCAATCCAGCAAAGCTTGCAAATTTCTTGCTGGGCACCACCCTCTTGGTCAGGGCGAGTGGCCAGAAATGGAGGCCATTTTCCATGGGGAAAACGAAGTCATTGGCCCAGGCTCTGGGTGTCAGATGACAGGTGGCATCTGGGGCTCTAAGGACTTGCAGGGTCCTAGTTGCTGGCAGCTTTCGTTCTGGAAGGATCCAGCACAGTTTGTAGATTCCTGGCTTGGCACTGCCCTGCCTGCCAGGCCAAGTGGCCAGAAATGAAGGCCATTTTCCATGGGAAAAACGAAGTCCTTTCCCCAGGGTCTCAGGAATATGTTCAAGGTGGCGTTTGAGGCTCTAAGTACTTCCAGGGCCCTAGTTGCTGCCAGCTTTTCTTTTGGAAAAATCCAGCAACGATTGCATCATTCTAGCTAGGCTCCCACTTTCTGCCAGGGTGAGTGGCTGCCAAGGGAGGCCATTTGCCATGGGAAAAAGAAGTCCTTTCCCCAGGGTCTGGGTGTCAGATGAAAGGTGGCCTTTGGGGTTCTGAGGACTTGTAGGGTAGTACTTACTGGCTAGAGTAGAGGAAATGGATTCTATTTGAATATCTGTCTAGAGGCTTTGCCCCACAGGTCCTGGTTGTCCTTGATGGGCTGCAGCTGTGAGCATTGAAGAGAACTGGGATAAAAGGGGGCGGCGTAGCCATTCAGGGAGAGCCTTGAAGGAGCCCTGAACTGGGAAAGAACAGCATGCAGAAGAAAGCGTCTGTGCTGTGAAGATCTGCAGCCATAGGAACACACCGAGGAGGTATGGACTTTAGCAATCTGAGAACAGCATTATGGAACTCTAGAGAAATAGAACAACAACAAGTGGCAGCTTTCGATTTGGAGCAATCCAGCAAAGCTTGCAAATTTCTTGCTGGGCACCACCCTCTTGGTCAGGGCGAGTGGCCAGAAATGGAGGCCATTTTCCATGGGGAAAACGAAGTCATTGGCCCAGGCTCTGGGTGTCAGATGAATGGTGGCATCTGGGGCTCTAAGGACTTGCAGGGTCCTAGTTGCTGGCAGCTTTCGTTCTGGAAGGATCCAGCACAGTTTGTAGATTCCTGGCTTGGCACTGCCCTGCCTGCCAGGCCAAGTGGCCACAAATGAAGGCCATTTTCCATGGGAAAAACGAAGTCCTTTCCCCAGGGTCTCAGTAATATGTTCAAGGTGGCGTTTGAGGCTCTAAGTACTTCCAGGGCCCTAGTTGCTGCCAGCTTTTCTTTTGGAAAAATCCAGCAACGATTGCATCATTCTAGCTAGGCTCCCACTTTCTGCCAGGGTGAGTGGCTGCCAAGGGAGGCCATTTGCCATGGGAAAAAGAAGTCCTTTCCCCAGGGTCTGGGTGTCAGATGAAAGGTGGCCTTTGGGGTTCTGAGGACTTGTAGGGTAGTACTTACTGGCTAGAGTAGAGGAAATGGATTCTATTTGAATATCTGTCTAGAGGCTTTGCCCCACAGGTCCTGGTTGTCCTTGATGGGCTGCAGCTGTGAGCATTGAAGAGAACTGGGATAAAAGGGGGCGGCTTAGCCATTCAGGGAGAGCCTTGAAGGAGCCCTGAACTGGGAAAGAACAGCATGCAGAAGAAAGCGTCTGTGCTGTGAAGATCTGCAGCCATAAGAACACACCGAGGAGGTATGGACTTCAGCAATCTGAGAACAGCATGATGGGACTCTAGAGAAATAGAACAACAACAAGTGGCAGCTTTCGATTTGGAGCAATCCAGCAAAGCTTGCAAATTTCTTGCTGGGCACCACCCTCTTGGTCAGGGCGAGTGGCCAGAAATGGAGGCCATTTTCCATGGGGAAAACGAAGTCATTGGCCCAGGCTCTGGGTGTCAGATGAATGGTGGCATCTGGGGCTCTAAGGACTTGCAGGGTCCTAGTTGCTGGCAGCTTTCGTTCTGGAAGGATCCAGCACAGTTTGTAGATTCCTGGCTTGGCACTGCCCTGCCTGCCAGGCCAAGTGGCCACAAATGAAGGCCATTTTCCATGGGAAAAACGAAGTCCTTTCCCCAGGGTCTCAGGAATATGTTCAAGGTGGCGTTTGAGGCTCTAAGTACTTCCAGGGCCCTAGTTGCTGCCAGCTTTTCTTTTGGAAAAATCCAGCAACGATTGCATCATTCTAGCTAGGCTCCCACTTTCTGCCAGGGTGAGTGGCTGCCAAGGGAGGCCATTTGCCATGGGAAAAAGAAGTCCTTTCCCCAGGGTCTGGGTGTCAGATGAAAGGTGGCCTTTGGGGTTCTGAGGACTTGTAGGGTAGTACTTACTGGCTAGAGTAGAGGAAATGGATTCTATTTGAATATCTGTCTAGAGGCTTTGCCCCACAGGTCCTGGTTGTCCTTGATGGGCTGCAGCTGTGAGCATTGAAGAGAACTGGGATAAAAGGGGGCGGCGTAGCCATTCAGGGAGAGCCTTGAAGGAGCCCTGAAGTGGGAAAGAACAGCATGCAGAAGAAAGCGTCTGTGCTGTGAAGATCTGCAGCCATAAGAACACACCGAGGAGGTATGGACTTTAGCAATCTGAGAACAGCGTTATGGGACTCTAGAGAAATAGAACAACAACAAGTGGCAGCTTTCGATTTGGAGCAATCCAGCAAAGCTTGCAAATTTCTTGCTGGGCACCACCCTCTTGGTCAGGGCGAGTGGCCAGAAATGGAGGCCATTTTCCATGGGGAAAACGAAGTCATTGGCCCAGGCTCTGGGTGTCAGATGACTGGTGGCATCTGGGGCTCTAAGGACTTGCAGGGTCCTAGTTGCTGGCAGCTTTCGTTCTGGAAGGATCCAGCACAGTTTGTAGATTCCTGGCTTGGCACTGCCCTGCCTGCCAGGCCAAGTGGCCACAAATGAAGGCCATTTCCCATGGGAAAAAGATGTCCTTTCCCCAGGGTCTCAGTAATATGTTCAAGGTGGCGTTTGAGGCTCTAAGTACTTCCAGGGCCCTAGTTGCTGGCAGCTTTTCTTTTGGAAAAATCCAGCAACGATTGCATCATTCTAGCTAGGCTCCCACTTTCTGCCAGGGTGAGTGGCTGCCAAGGGAGGCCATTTGCCATGGGAAAAAGAAGTCCTTTCCCCAGGGTCTGGGTGTCAGATGAAAGGTGGCCTTTGGGGTTCTGAGGACTTGTAGGGTAGTACTTACTGGCTAGAGTAGAGGAAATGGATTCTATTTGAATATCTGTCTAGAGGCTTTGCCCCACAGGTCCTGGTTGTCCTTGATGGGCTGCAGCTGTGAGCATTGAAGAGAACTGGGATAAAAGGGGGCGGCGTAGCCATTCAGGGAGAGCCTTGAAGGAGCCCTGAACTGGGAAAGAACAGCATGCAGAAGAAAGCGTCTGTGCTGTGAAGATCTGCAGCCATAAGAACACACCGAGGAGGTATGGACTTTAGCAATCTGAGAACAGCATTATGGGACTCTAGAGAAATAGAACAACAACAAGTGGCAGCTTTCGATTTGGAGCAATCCAGCAAAGCTTGCAAATTTCTTGCTGGGCACCACCCTCTTGGTCAGGGCGAGTGGCCAGAAATGGAGGCCATTTTCCATGGGGAAAACGAAGTCATTGGCCCAGGCTCTGGGTGTCAGATGACAGGTGGCATCTGGGGCTCTAAGGACTTGCAGGGTCCTAGTTGCTGGCAGCTTTCGTTCTGGAAGGATCCAGCACAGTTTGTAGATTCCTGGCTTGGCACTGCCCTGCCTGCCAGGCCAAGTGGCCAGAAATGAAGGCCATTTTCCATGGGAAAAACGAAGTCCTTTCCCCAGGGTCTCAGGAATATGTTCAAGGTGGCGTTTGAGGCTCTAAGTACTTCCAGGGCCCTAGTTGCTGCCAGCTTTTCTTTTGGAAAAATCCAGCAACGATTGCATCATTCTAGCTAGGCTCCCACTTTCTGCCAGGGTGAGTGGCTGCCAAGGGAGGCCATTTGCCATGGGAAAAAGAAGTCCTTTCCCCAGGGTCTGGGTGTCAGATGAAAGGTGGCCTTTGGGGTTCTGAGGACTTGTAGGGTAGTACTTACTGGCTAGAGTAGAGGAAATGGATTCTATTTGAATATCTGTCTAGAGGCTTTGCCCCACAGGTCCTGGTTGTCCTTGATGGGCTGCAGCTGTGAGCATTGAAGAGAACTGGGATAAAAGGGGGCGGCGTAGCCATTCAGGGAGAGCCTTGAAGGAGCCCTGAACTGGGAAAGAACAGCATGCAGAAGAAAGCGTCTGTGCTGTGAAGATCTGCAGCCATAGGAACACACCGAGGAGGTATGGACTTTAGCAATCTGAGAACAGCATTATGGAACTCTAGAGAAATAGAACAACAACAAGTGGCAGCTTTCGATTTGGAGCAATCCAGCAAAGCTTGCAAATTTCTTGCTGGGCACCACCCTCTTGGTCAGGGCGAGTGGCCAGAAATGGAGGCCATTTTCCATGGGGAAAACGAAGTCATTGGCCCAGGCTCTGGGTGTCAGATGAATGGTGGCATCTGGGGCTCTAAGGACTTGCAGGGTCCTAGTTGCTGGCAGCTTTCGTTCTGGAAGGATCCAGCACAGTTTGTAGATTCCTGGCTTGGCACTGCCCTGCCTGCCAGGCCAAGTGGCCACAAATGAAGGCCATTTTCCATGGGAAAAACGAAGTCCTTTCCCCAGGGTCTCAGTAATATGTTCAAGGTGGCGTTTGAGGCTCTAAGTACTTCCAGGGCCCTAGTTGCTGCCAGCTTTTCTTTTGGAAAAATCCAGCAACGATTGCATCATTCTAGCTAGGCTCCCACTTTCTGCCAGGGTGAGTGGCTGCCAAGGGAGGCCATTTGCCATGGGAAAAAGAAGTCCTTTCCCCAGGGTCTGGGTGTCAGATGAAAGGTGGCCTTTGGGGTTCTGAGGACTTGTAGGGTAGTACTTACTGGCTAGAGTAGAGGAAATGGATTCTATTTGAATATCTGTCTAGAGGCTTTGCCCCACAGGTCCTGGTTGTCCTTGATGGGCTGCAGCTGTGAGCATTGAAGAGAACTGGGATAAAAGGGGGCGGCTTAGCCATTCAGGGAGAGCCTTGAAGGAGCCCTGAACTGGGAAAGAACAGCATGCAGAAGAAAGCGTCTGTGCTGTGAAGATCTGCAGCCATAAGAACACACCGAGGAGGTATGGACTTCAGCAATCTGAGAACAGCATGATGGGACTCTAGAGAAATAGAACAACAACAAGTGGCAGCTTTCGATTTGGAGCAATCCAGCAAAGCTTGCAAATTTCTTGCTGGGCACCACCCTCTTGGTCAGGGCGAGTGGCCAGAAATGGAGGCCATTTTCCATGGGGAAAACGAAGTCATTGGCCCAGGCTCTGGGTGTCAGATGACTGGTGGCATCTGGGGCTCTAAGGACTTGCAGGGTCCTAGTTGCTGGCAGCTTTCGTTCTGGAAGGATCCAGCACAGTTTGTAGATTCCTGGCTTGGCACTGCCCTGCCTGCCAGGCCAAGTGGCCAGAAATGAAGGCCATTTTCCATGGGAAAAACGAAGTCCTTTCCCCAGGGTCTCAGTAATATGTTCAAGGTGGCGTTTGAGGCTCTAAGTACTTCCAGGGCCCTAGTTGCTGCCAGCTTTTCTTTTGGAAAAATCCAGCAACGATTGCATCATTCTAGCTAGGCTCCCACTTTCTGCCAGGGTGAGTGGCTGCCAAGGGAGGCCATTTGCCATGGGAAAAAGAAGTCCTTTCCCCAGGGTCTGGGTGTCAGATGAAAGGTGGCCTTTGGGGTTCTGAGGACTTGTAGGGTAGTACTTACTGGCTAGAGTAGAGGAAATGGATTCTATTTGAATATCTGTCTAGAGGCTTTGCCCCACAGGTCCTGGTTGTCCTTGATGGGCTGCAGCTGTGAGCATTGAAGAGAACTGGGATAAAAGGGGGCGGCGTAGCCATTCAGGGAGAGCCTTGAAGGAGCCCTGAACTGGGAAAGAACAGCATGCAGAAGAAAGCGTCTGTGCTGTGAAGATCTGCAGCCATAAGAACACACCGAGGAGGTATGGACTTTAGCAATCTGAGAACAGCATTATGGGACTCTAGAGAAATAGAACAACAACAAGTGGCAGCTTTCGATTTGGAGCAATCCAGCAAAGCTTGCAAATTTCTTGCTGGGCACCACCCTCTTGGTCAGGGCGAGTGGCCAGAAATGGAGGCCATTTTCCATGGGGAAAACGAAGTCATTGGCCCAGGCTCTGGGTGTCAGATGACTGGTGGCATCTGGGGCTCTAAGGACTTGCAGGGTCCTAGTTGCTGGCAGCTTTCGTTCTGGAAGGATCCAGCACAGTTTGTAGATTCCTGGCTTGGCACTGCCCTGCCTGCCAGGCCAAGTGGCCACAAATGAAGGCCATTTCCCATGGGAAAAAGATGTCCTTTCCCCAGGGTCTCAGTAATATGTTCAAGGTGGCGTTTGAGGCTCTAAGTACTTCCAGGGCCCTAGTTGCTGCCAGCTTTTCTTTTGGAAAAATCCAGCAACGATCGCATCATTCTAGCTAGGCTCCCACTTTCTGCCAGGGTGAGTGGCTGCCAAGGGAGGCCATTTGCCATGGGAAAAAGAAGTCCTTTCCCCAGGGTCTGGGTGTCAGATGAAAGGTGGCCTTTGGGGTTCTGAGGACTTGTAGGGTAGTACTTACTGGCTAGAGTAGAGGAAATGGATTCTATTTGAATATCTGTCTAGAGGCTTTGCCCCACAGGTCCTGGTTGTCCTTGATGGGCTGCAGCTGTGAGCATTGAAGAGAACTGGGATAAAAGGGGGCGGCGTAGCCATTCAGGGAGAGCCTTGAAGGAGCCCTGAACTGGGAAAGAACAGCATGCAGAAGAAAGCGTCTGTGCTGTGAAGATCTGCAGCCATAAGAACACACCGAGGAGGTATGGACTTTAGCAATCTGAGAACAGCATTATGGGACTCTAGAGAAATAGAACAACAACAAGTGGCAGCTTTCGATTTGGAGCAATCCAGCAAAGCTTGCAAATTTCTTGCTGGGCACCACCCTCTTGGTCAGGGCGAGTGGCCAGAAATGGAGGCCATTTTCCATGGGGAAAACGAAGTCATTGGCCCAGGCTCTGGGTGTCAGATGACAGGTGGCATCTGGGGCTCTAAGGACTTGCAGGGTCCTAGTTGCTGGCAGCTTTCGTTCTGGAAGGATCCAGCACAGTTTGTAGATTCCTGGCTTGGCACTGCCCTGCCTGCCAGGCCAAGTGGCCAGAAATGAAGGCCATTTTCCATGGGAAAAACGAAGTCCTTTCCCCAGGGTCTCAGGAATATGTTCAAGGTGGCGTTTGAGGCTCTAAGTACTTCCAGGGCCCTAGTTGCTGCCAGCTTTTCTTTTGGAAAAATCCAGCAACGATTGCATCATTCTAGCTAGGCTCCCACTTTCTGCCAGGGTGAGTGGCTGCCAAGGGAGGCCATTTGCCATGGGAAAAAGAAGTCCTTTCCCCAGGGTCTGGGTGTCAGATGAAAGGTGGCCTTTGGGGTTCTGAGGACTTGTAGGGTAGTACTTACTGGCTAGAGTAGAGGAAATGGATTCTATTTGAATATCTGTCTAGAGGCTTTGCCCCACAGGTCCTGGTTGTCCTTGATGGGCTGCAGCTGTGAGCATTGAAGAGAACTGGGATAAAAGGGGGCGGCGTAGCCATTCAGGGAGAGCCTTGAAGGAGCCCTGAAGTGGGAAAGAACAGCATGCAGAAGAAAGCGTCTGTGCTGTGAAGATCTGCAGCCATAGGAACACACCGAGGAGGTATGGACTTTAGCAATCTGAGAACAGCATTATGGAACTCTAGAGAAATAGAACAACAACAAGTGGCAGCTTTCGATTTGGAGCAATCCAGCAAAGCTTGCAAATTTCTTGCTGGGCACCACCCTCTTGGTCAGGGCGAGTGGCCAGAAATGGAGGCCATTTTCCATGGGGAAAACGAAGTCATTGGCCCAGGCTCTGGGTGTCAGATGAATGGTGGCATCTGGGGCTCTAAGGACTTGCAGGGTCCTAGTTGCTGGCAGCTTTCGTTCTGGAAGGATCCAGCACAGTTTGTAGATTCCTGGCTTGGCACTGCCCTGCCTGCCAGGCCAAGTGGCCACAAATGAAGGCCATTTTCCATGGGAAAAACGAAGTCCTTTCCCCAGGGTCTCAGTAATATGTTCAAGGTGGCGTTTGAGGCTCTAAGTACTTCCAGGGCCCTAGTTGCTGCCAGCTTTTCTTTTGGAAAAATCCAGCAACGATTGCATCATTCTAGCTAGGCTCCCACTTTCTGCCAGGGTGAGTGGCTGCCAAGGGAGGCCATTTGCCATGGGAAAAAGAAGTCCTTTCCCCAGGGTCTGGGTGTCAGATGAAAGGTGGCCTTTGGGGTTCTGAGGACTTGTAGGGTACTACTTACTGGCTAGAGTAGAGGAAATGGATTCTATTTGAATATCTGTCTAGAGGCTTTGCCCCACAGGTCCTGGTTGTCCTTGATGGGCTGCAGCTGTGAGCATTGAAGAGAACTGGGATAAAAGGGGGCGGCGTAGCCATTCAGGGAGAGCCTTGAAGGAGCCCTGAAGTGGGAAAGAACAGCATGCAGAAGAAAGCGTCTGTGCTGTGAAGATCTGCAGCCATAAGAACACACCGAGGAGGTATGGACTTTAGCAATCTGAGAACAGCGTTATGGGACTCTAGAGAAATAGAACAACAACAAGTGGCAGCTTTCGATTTGGAGCAATCCAGCAAAGCTTGCAAATTTCTTGCTGGGCACCACCCTCTTGGTCAGGGCGAGTGGCCAGAAATGGAGGCCATTTTCCATGGGGAAAACGAAGTCATTGGCCCAGGCTCTGGGTGTCAGATGAATGGTGGCATCTGGGGCTCTAAGGACTTGCAGGGTCCTAGTTGCTGGCAGCTTTCGTTCTGGAAGGATCCAGCACAGTTTGTCGATTCCTGGCTTGGCACTGCCCTGCCTGCCAGGCCAAGTGGCCACAAATGAAGGCCATTTTCCATGGGAAAAACGAAGTCCTTTCCCCAGGGTCTCAGTAATATGTTCAAGGTGGCGTTTGAGGCTCTAAGTACTTCCAGGGCCCTAGTTGCTGCCAGCTTTTCTTTTGGAAAAATCCAGCAACGATTGCATCATTCTAGCTAGGCTCCCACTTTCTGCCAGGGTGAGTGGCTGCCAAGGGAGGCCATTTGCCATGGGAAAAAGAAGTCCTTTCCCCAGGGTCTGGGTGTCAGATGAAAGGTGGCCTTTGGGGTTCTGAGGACTTGTAGGGTAGTACTTACTGGCTAGAGTAGAGGAAATGGATTCTATTTGAATATCTGTCTAGAGGCTTTGCCCCACAGGTCCTGGTTGTCCTTGATGGGCTGCAGCTGTGAGCATTGAAGAGAACTGGGATAAAAGGGGGCGGCGTAGCCATTCAGGGAGAGCCTTGAAGGAGCCCTGAACTGGGAAAGAACAGCATGCAGAAGAAAGCGTCTGTGCTGTGAAGATCTGCAGCCATAAGAACACACCGAGGAGGTATGGACTTTAGCAATCTGAGAACAGCATTATGGGACTCTAGAGAAATAGAACAACAACAAGTGGCAGCTTTCGATTTGGAGCAATCCAGCAAAGCTTGCAAATTTCTTGCTGGGCACCACCCT
Organism: Agelaius phoeniceus; assembly: GCF_051311805.1. Taxonomy (NCBI): domain Eukaryota; kingdom Metazoa; phylum Chordata; class Aves; order Passeriformes; family Icteridae; genus Agelaius; species Agelaius phoeniceus. The sequence goes on from NC_135277.1 coordinate 21,369,462, forward strand.
CTTGGTCAGGGCGAGTGGCCAGAAATGGAGGCCATTTTCCATGGGGAAAACGAAGTCATTGGCCCAGGCTCTGGGTGTCAGATGACTGGTGGCATCTGGGGCTGTAAGGACTTGCTGGGTCCTAGTTGCTGGCAGCTTTCGTTCTGGAAGGATCCAGCACAGTTTGTAGATTCCTGGCTTGGCACTGCCCTGCCTGCCAGGCCAAGTGGCCACAAATGAAGGCCATTTTCCATGGGAAAAACGAAGTCCTTTCCCCAGGGTCTCAGTAATATGTTCAAGGTGGCGTTTGAGGCTCTAAGTACTTCCAGGGCCCTAGTTGCTGCCAGCTTTTCTTTTGGAAAAATCCAGCAACGATTGCATCATTCTAGCTAGGCTCCCACTTTCTGCCAGGGTGAGTGGCTGCCAAGGGAGGCCATTTGCCATGGGAAAAAGAAGTCCTTTCCCCAGGGTCTGGGTGTCAGATGAAAGGTGGCCTTTGGGGTTCTGAGGACTTGTAGGGTAGTACTTACTGGCTAGAGTAGAGGAAATGGATTCTATTTGAATATCTGTCTAGAGGCTTTGCCCCACAGGTCCTGGTTGTCCTTGATGGGCTGCAGCTGTGAGCATTGAAGAGAACTGGGATAAAAGGGGGCGGCTTAGCCATTCAGGGAGAGCCTTGAAGGAGCCCTGAACTGGGAAAGAACAGCATGCAGAAGAAAGCGTCTGTGCTGTGAAGATCTGCAGCCATAAGAACACACCGAGGAGGTATGGACTTTAGCAATCTGAGAACAGCATTATGGGACTCTAGAGAAATAGAACAACAACAAGTGGCAGCTTTAGATTTGGAGCAATCCAGCAAAGCTTGCAAATTTCTTGCTGGGCACCACCCTCTTGGTCAGGGCGAGTGGCCAGAAATGGAGGCCATTTTCCATGGGGAAAACGAAGTCATTGGCCCAGGCTCTGGGTGTCAGATGACAGGTGGCATCTGGGGCTCTAAGGACTTGCAGGGTCCTAGTTGCTGGCAGCTTTCGTTCTGGAAGGATCCAGCACAGTTTGTAGATTCCTGGCTTGGCACTGCCCTGCCTGCCAGGCCAAGTGGCCACAAATGAAGGCCATTTTCCATGGGAAAAACGAAGTCCTTTCCCCAGGGTCTCAGGAATATGTTCAAGGTGGCGTTTGAGGCTCTAAGTACTTCCAGGGCCCTAGTTGCTGCCAGCTTTTCTTTTGGAAAAATCCAGCAACGATTGCATCATTCTAGCTAGGCTCCCACTTTCTGCCAGGGTGAGTGGCTGCCAAGGGAGGCCATTTGCCATGGGAAAAAGAAGTCCTTTCCCCAGGGTCTGGGTGTCAGATGAAAGGTGGCCTTTGGGGTTCTGAGGACTTGTAGGGTAGTACTTACTGGCTAGAGTAGAGGAAATGGATTCTATTTGAATATCTGTCTAGAGGCTTTGCCCCACAGGTCCTGGTTGTCCTTGATGGGCTGCAGCTGTGAGCATTGAAGAGAACTGGGATAAAAGGGGGCGGCGTAGCCATTCAGGGAGAGCCTTGAAGGAGCCCTGAAGTGGGAAAGAACAGCATGCAGAAGAAAGCGTCTGTGCTGTGAAGATCTGCAGCCATAAGAACACACCGAGGAGGTATGGACTTTAGCAATCTGAGAACAGCGTTATGGGACTCTAGAGAAATAGAACAACAACAAGTGGCAGCTTTCGATTTGGAGCAATCCAGCAAAGCTTGCAAATTTCTTGCTGGGCACCACCCTCTTGGTCAGGGCGAGTGGCCAGAAATGGAGGCCATTTTCCATGGGGAAAACGAAGTCATTGGCCCAGGCTCTGGGTGTCAGATGACTGGTGGCATCTGGGGCTCTAAGGACTTGCAGGGTCCTAGTTGCTGGCAGCTTTCGTTCTGGAAGGATCCAGCACAGTTTGTAGATTCCTGGCTTGGCACTGCCCTGCCTGCCAGGCCAAGTGGCCACAAATGAAGGCCATTTCCCATGGGAAAAAGATGTCCTTTCCCCAGGGTCTCAGTAATATGTTCAAGGTGGCGTTTGAGGCTCTAAGTACTTCCAGGGCCCTAGTTGCTGGCAGCTTTTCTTTTGGAAAAATCCAGCAACGATTGCATCATTCTAGCTAGGCTCCCACTTTCTGCCAGGGTGAGTGGCTGCCAAGGGAGGCCATTTGCCATGGGAAAAAGAAGTCCTTTCCCCAGGGTCTGGGTGTCAGATGAAAGGTGGCCTTTGGGGTTCTGAGGACTTGTAGGGTAGTACTTACTGGCTAGAGTAGAGGAAATGGATTCTATTTGAATATCTGTCTAGAGGCTTTGCCCCACAGGTCCTGGTTGTCCTTGATGGGCTGCAGCTGTGAGCATTGAAGAGAACTGGGATAAAAGGGGGCGGCGTAGCCATTCAGGGAGAGCCTTGAAGGAGCCCTGAACTGGGAAAGAACAGCATGCAGAAGAAAGCGTCTGTGCTGTGAAGATCTGCAGCCATAAGAACACACCGAGGAGGTATGGACTTTAGCAATCTGAGAACAGCATTATGGGACTCTAGAGAAATAGAACAACAACAAGTGGCAGCTTTCGATTTGGAGCAATCCAGCAAAGCTTGCAAATTTCTTGCTGGGCACCACCCTCTTGGTCAGGGCGAGTGGCCAGAAATGGAGGCCATTTTCCATGGGGAAAACGAAGTCATTGGCCCAGGCTCTGGGTGTCAGATGACAGGTGGCATCTGGGGCTCTAAGGACTTGCAGGGTCCTAGTTGCTGGCAGCTTTCGTTCTGGAAGGATCCAGCACAGTTTGTAGATTCCTGGCTTGGCACTGCCCTGCCTGCCAGGCCAAGTGGCCAGAAATGAAGGCCATTTTCCATGGGAAAAACGAAGTCCTTTCCCCAGGGTCTCAGGAATATGTTCAAGGTGGCGTTTGAGGCTCTAAGTACTTCCAGGGCCCTAGTTGCTGCCAGCTTTTCTTTTGGAAAAATCCAGCAACGATTGCATCATTCTAGCTAGGCTCCCACTTTCTGCCAGGGTGAGTGGCTGCCAAGGGAGGCCATTTGCCATGGGAAAAAGAAGTCCTTTCCCCAGGGTCTGGGTGTCAGATGAAAGGTGGCCTTTGGGGTTCTGAGGACTTGTAGGGTAGTACTTACTGGCTAGAGTAGAGGAAATGGATTCTATTTGAATATCTGTCTAGAGGCTTTGCCCCACAGGTCCTGGTTGTCCTTGATGGGCTGCAGCTGTGAGCATTGAAGAGAACTGGGATAAAAGGGGGCGGCGTAGCCATTCAGGGAGAGCCTTGAAGGAGCCCTGAACTGGGAAAGAACAGCATGCAGAAGAAAGCGTCTGTGCTGTGAAGATCTGCAGCCATAGGAACACACCGAGGAGGTATGGACTTTAGCAATCTGAGAACAGCATTATGGAACTCTAGAGAAATAGAACAACAACAAGTGGCAGCTTTCGATTTGGAGCAATCCAGCAAAGCTTGCAAATTTCTTGCTGGGCACCACCCTCTTGGTCAGGGCGAGTGGCCAGAAATGGAGGCCATTTTCCATGGGGAAAACGAAGTCATTGGCCCAGGCTCTGGGTGTCAGATGAATGGTGGCATCTGGGGCTCTAAGGACTTGCAGGGTCCTAGTTGCTGGCAGCTTTCGTTCTGGAAGGATCCAGCACAGTTTGTAGATTCCTGGCTTGGCACTGCCCTGCCTGCCAGGCCAAGTGGCCACAAATGAAGGCCATTTTCCATGGGAAAAACGAAGTCCTTTCCCCAGGGTCTCAGTAATATGTTCAAGGTGGCGTTTGAGGCTCTAAGTACTTCCAGGGCCCTAGTTGCTGCCAGCTTTTCTTTTGGAAAAATCCAGCAACGATTGCATCATTCTAGCTAGGCTCCCACTTTCTGCCAGGGTGAGTGGCTGCCAAGGGAGGCCATTTGCCATGGGAAAAAGAAGTCCTTTCCCCAGGGTCTGGGTGTCAGATGAAAGGTGGCCTTTGGGGTTCTGAGGACTTGTAGGGTAGTACTTACTGGCTAGAGTAGAGGAAATGGATTCTATTTGAATATCTGTCTAGAGGCTTTGCCCCACAGGTCCTGGTTGTCCTTGATGGGCTGCAGCTGTGAGCATTGAAGAGAACTGGGATAAAAGGGGGCGGCTTAGCCATTCAGGGAGAGCCTTGAAGGAGCCCTGAACTGGGAAAGAACAGCATGCAGAAGAAAGCGTCTGTGCTGTGAAGATCTGCAGCCATAAGAACACACCGAGGAGGTATGGACTTCAGCAATCTGAGAACAGCATGATGGGACTCTAGAGAAATAGAACAACAACAAGTGGCAGCTTTCGATTTGGAGCAATCCAGCAAAGCTTGCAAATTTCTTGCTGGGCACCACCCTCTTGGTCAGGGCGAGTGGCCAGAAATGGAGGCCATTTTCCATGGGGAAAACGAAGTCATTGGCCCAGGCTCTGGGTGTCAGATGACTGGTGGCATCTGGGGCTCTAAGGACTTGCAGGGTCCTAGTTGCTGGCAGCTTTCGTTCTGGAAGGATCCAGCACAGTTTGTAGATTCCTGGCTTGGCACTGCCCTGCCTGCCAGGCCAAGTGGCCAGAAATGAAGGCCATTTTCCATGGGAAAAACGAAGTCCTTTCCCCAGGGTCTCAGTAATATGTTCAAGGTGGCGTTTGAGGCTCTAAGTACTTCCAGGGCCCTAGTTGCTGCCAGCTTTTCTTTTGGAAAAATCCAGCAACGATTGCATCATTCTAGCTAGGCTCCCACTTTCTGCCAGGGTGAGTGGCTGCCAAGGGAGGCCATTTGCCATGGGAAAAAGAAGTCCTTTCCCCAGGGTCTGGGTGTCAGATGAAAGGTGGCCTTTGGGGTTCTGAGGACTTGTAGGGTAGTACTTACTGGCTAGAGTAGAGGAAATGGATTCTATTTGAATATCTGTCTAGAGGCTTTGCCCCACAGGTCCTGGTTGTCCTTGATGGGCTGCAGCTGTGAGCATTGAAGAGAACTGGGATAAAAGGGGGCGGCGTAGCCATTCAGGGAGAGCCTTGAAGGAGCCCTGAACTGGGAAAGAACAGCATGCAGAAGAAAGCGTCTGTGCTGTGAAGATCTGCAGCCATAAGAACACACCGAGGAGGTATGGACTTTAGCAATCTGAGAACAGCATTATGGGACTCTAGAGAAATAGAACAACAACAAGTGGCAGCTTTCGATTTGGAGCAATCCAGCAAAGCTTGCAAATTTCTTGCTGGGCACCACCCTCTTGGTCAGGGCGAGTGGCCAGAAATGGAGGCCATTTTCCATGGGGAAAACGAAGTCATTGGCCCAGGCTCTGGGTGTCAGATGACTGGTGGCATCTGGGGCTCTAAGGACTTGCAGGGTCCTAGTTGCTGGCAGCTTTCGTTCTGGAAGGATCCAGCACAGTTTGTAGATTCCTGGCTTGGCACTGCCCTGCCTGCCAGGCCAAGTGGCCACAAATGAAGGCCATTTCCCATGGGAAAAAGATGTCCTTTCCCCAGGGTCTCAGTAATATGTTCAAGGTGGCGTTTGAGGCTCTAAGTACTTCCAGGGCCCTAGTTGCTGCCAGCTTTTCTTTTGGAAAAATCCAGCAACGATCGCATCATTCTAGCTAGGCTCCCACTTTCTGCCAGGGTGAGTGGCTGCCAAGGGAGGCCATTTGCCATGGGAAAAAGAAGTCCTTTCCCCAGGGTCTGGGTGTCAGATGAAAGGTGGCCTTTGGGGTTCTGAGGACTTGTAGGGTAGTACTTACTGGCTAGAGTAGAGGAAATGGATTCTATTTGAATATCTGTCTAGAGGCTTTGCCCCACAGGTCCTGGTTGTCCTTGATGGGCTGCAGCTGTGAGCATTGAAGAGAACTGGGATAAAAGGGGGCGGCGTAGCCATTCAGGGAGAGCCTTGAAGGAGCCCTGAACTGGGAAAGAACAGCATGCAGAAGAAAGCGTCTGTGCTGTGAAGATCTGCAGCCATAAGAACACACCGAGGAGGTATGGACTTTAGCAATCTGAGAACAGCATTATGGGACTCTAGAGAAATAGAACAACAACAAGTGGCAGCTTTCGATTTGGAGCAATCCAGCAAAGCTTGCAAATTTCTTGCTGGGCACCACCCTCTTGGTCAGGGCGAGTGGCCAGAAATGGAGGCCATTTTCCATGGGGAAAACGAAGTCATTGGCCCAGGCTCTGGGTGTCAGATGACAGGTGGCATCTGGGGCTCTAAGGACTTGCAGGGTCCTAGTTGCTGGCAGCTTTCGTTCTGGAAGGATCCAGCACAGTTTGTAGATTCCTGGCTTGGCACTGCCCTGCCTGCCAGGCCAAGTGGCCAGAAATGAAGGCCATTTTCCATGGGAAAAACGAAGTCCTTTCCCCAGGGTCTCAGGAATATGTTCAAGGTGGCGTTTGAGGCTCTAAGTACTTCCAGGGCCCTAGTTGCTGCCAGCTTTTCTTTTGGAAAAATCCAGCAACGATTGCATCATTCTAGCTAGGCTCCCACTTTCTGCCAGGGTGAGTGGCTGCCAAGGGAGGCCATTTGCCATGGGAAAAAGAAGTCCTTTCCCCAGGGTCTGGGTGTCAGATGAAAGGTGGCCTTTGGGGTTCTGAGGACTTGTAGGGTAGTACTTACTGGCTAGAGTAGAGGAAATGGATTCTATTTGAATATCTGTCTAGAGGCTTTGCCCCACAGGTCCTGGTTGTCCTTGATGGGCTGCAGCTGTGAGCATTGAAGAGAACTGGGATAAAAGGGGGCGGCGTAGCCATTCAGGGAGAGCCTTGAAGGAGCCCTGAAGTGGGAAAGAACAGCATGCAGAAGAAAGCGTCTGTGCTGTGAAGATCTGCAGCCATAGGAACACACCGAGGAGGTATGGACTTTAGCAATCTGAGAACAGCATTATGGAACTCTAGAGAAATAGAACAACAACAAGTGGCAGCTTTCGATTTGGAGCAATCCAGCAAAGCTTGCAAATTTCTTGCTGGGCACCACCCTCTTGGTCAGGGCGAGTGGCCAGAAATGGAGGCCATTTTCCATGGGGAAAACGAAGTCATTGGCCCAGGCTCTGGGTGTCAGATGAATGGTGGCATCTGGGGCTCTAAGGACTTGCAGGGTCCTAGTTGCTGGCAGCTTTCGTTCTGGAAGGATCCAGCACAGTTTGTAGATTCCTGGCTTGGCACTGCCCTGCCTGCCAGGCCAAGTGGCCACAAATGAAGGCCATTTTCCATGGGAAAAACGAAGTCCTTTCCCCAGGGTCTCAGTAATATGTTCAAGGTGGCGTTTGAGGCTCTAAGTACTTCCAGGGCCCTAGTTGCTGCCAGCTTTTCTTTTGGAAAAATCCAGCAACGATTGCATCATTCTAGCTAGGCTCCCACTTTCTGCCAGGGTGAGTGGCTGCCAAGGGAGGCCATTTGCCATGGGAAAAAGAAGTCCTTTCCCCAGGGTCTGGGTGTCAGATGAAAGGTGGCCTTTGGGGTTCTGAGGACTTGTAGGGTACTACTTACTGGCTAGAGTAGAGGAAATGGATTCTATTTGAATATCTGTCTAGAGGCTTTGCCCCACAGGTCCTGGTTGTCCTTGATGGGCTGCAGCTGTGAGCATTGAAGAGAACTGGGATAAAAGGGGGCGGCGTAGCCATTCAGGGAGAGCCTTGAAGGAGCCCTGAAGTGGGAAAGAACAGCATGCAGAAGAAAGCGTCTGTGCTGTGAAGATCTGCAGCCATAAGAACACACCGAGGAGGTATGGACTTTAGCAATCTGAGAACAGCGTTATGGGACTCTAGAGAAATAGAACAACAACAAGTGGCAGCTTTCGATTTGGAGCAATCCAGCAAAGCTTGCAAATTTCTTGCTGGGCACCACCCTCTTGGTCAGGGCGAGTGGCCAGAAATGGAGGCCATTTTCCATGGGGAAAACGAAGTCATTGGCCCAGGCTCTGGGTGTCAGATGAATGGTGGCATCTGGGGCTCTAAGGACTTGCAGGGTCCTAGTTGCTGGCAGCTTTCGTTCTGGAAGGATCCAGCACAGTTTGTCGATTCCTGGCTTGGCACTGCCCTGCCTGCCAGGCCAAGTGGCCACAAATGAAGGCCATTTTCCATGGGAAAAACGAAGTCCTTTCCCCAGGGTCTCAGTAATATGTTCAAGGTGGCGTTTGAGGCTCTAAGTACTTCCAGGGCCCTAGTTGCTGCCAGCTTTTCTTTTGGAAAAATCCAGCAACGATTGCATCATTCTAGCTAGGCTCCCACTTTCTGCCAGGGTGAGTGGCTGCCAAGGGAGGCCATTTGCCATGGGAAAAAGAAGTCCTTTCCCCAGGGTCTGGGTGTCAGATGAAAGGTGGCCTTTGGGGTTCTGAGGACTTGTAGGGTAGTACTTACTGGCTAGAGTAGAGGAAATGGATTCTATTTGAATATCTGTCTAGAGGCTTTGCCCCACAGGTCCTGGTTGTCCTTGATGGGCTGCAGCTGTGAGCATTGAAGAGAACTGGGATAAAAGGGGGCGGCGTAGCCATTCAGGGAGAGCCTTGAAGGAGCCCTGAACTGGGAAAGAACAGCATGCAGAAGAAAGCGTCTGTGCTGTGAAGATCTGCAGCCATAAGAACACACCGAGGAGGTATGGACTTTAGCAATCTGAGAACAGCATTATGGGACTCTAGAGAAATAGAACAACAACAAGTGGCAGCTTTCGATTTGGAGCAATCCAGCAAAGCTTGCAAATTTCTTGCTGGGCACCACCCTCTTGGTCAGGGCGAGTGGCCAGAAATGGAGGCCATTTTCCATGGGGAAAACGAAGTCATTGGCCCAGGCTCTGGGTGTCAGATGACTGGTGGCATCTGGGGCTGTAAGGACTTGCTGGGTCCTAGTTGCTGGCAGCTTTCGTTCTGGAAGGATCCAGCACAGTTTGTAGATTCCTGGCTTGGCACTGCCCTGCCTGCCAGGCCAAGTGGCCACAAATGAAGGCCATTTTCCATGGGAAAAACGAAGTCCTTTCCCCAGGGTCTCAGTAATATGTTCAAGGTGGCGTTTGAGGCTCTAAGTACTTCCAGGGCCCTAGTTGCTGCCAGCTTTTCTTTTGGAAAAATCCAGCAACGATTGCATCATTCTAGCTAGGCTCCCACTTTCTGCCAGGGTGAGTGGCTGCCAAGGGAGGCCATTTGCCATGGGAAAAAGAAGTCCTTTCCCCAGGGTCTGGGTGTCAGATGAAAGGTGGCCTTTGGGGTTCTGAGGACTTGTAGGGTAGTACTTACTGGCTAGAGTAGAGGAAATGGATTCTATTTGAATATCTGTCTAGAGGCTTTGCCCCACAGGTCCTGGTTGTCCTTGATGGGCTGCAGCTGTGAGCATTGAAGAGAACTGGGATAAAAGGGGGCGGCTTAGCCATTCAGGGAGAGCCTTGAAGGAGCCCTGAACTGGGAAAGAACAGCATGCAGAAGAAAGCGTCTGTGCTGTGAAGATCTGCAGCCATAAGAACACACCGAGGAGGTATGGACTTTAGCAATCTGAGAACAGCATTATGGGACTCTAGAGAAATAGAACAACAACAAGTGGCAGCTTTAGATTTGGAGCAATCCAGCAAAGCTTGCAAATTTCTTGCTGGGCACCACCCTCTTGGTCAGGGCGAGTGGCCAGAAATGGAGGCCATTTTCCATGGGGAAAACGAAGTCATTGGCCCAGGCTCTGGGTGTCAGATGACAGGTGGCATCTGGGGCTCTAAGGACTTGCAGGGTCCTAGTTGCTGGCAGCTTTCGTTCTGGAAGGATCCAGCACAGTTTGTAGATTCCTGGCTTGGCACTGCCCTGCCTGCCAGGCCAAGTGGCCAGAAATGAAGGCCATTTCCCATGGGAAAAAGATGTCCTTTCCCCAGGGTCTCAGTAATATGTTCAAGGTGGCGTTTGAGGCTCTAAGTACTTCCAGGGCCCTAGTTGCTGCCAGCTTTTCTTTTGGAAAAATCCAGCAACGATTGCATCATTCTAGCTAGGCTCCCACTTTCTGCCAGGGTGAGTGGCTGCCAAGGGAGGCCATTTGCCATGGGAAAAAGAAGTCCTTTCCCCAGGGTCTGGGTGCCAGATGAAAGGTGGCCTTTGGGGTTCTGAGGACTTGTAGGGTAGTACTTACTGGCTAGAGTAGAGGAAATGGATTCTATTTGAATATCTGTCTAGAGGCTTTGCCCCACAGGTCCTGGTTGTCCTTGATGGGCTGCAGCTGTGAGCATTGAAGAGAACTGGGATAAAAGGGGGCGGCGTAGCCATTCAGGGAGAGCCTTGAAGGAGCCCTGAACTGGGAAAGAACAGCATGCAGAAGAAAGCGTCTGTGCTGTGAAGATCTGCAGCCATAAGAACACACCGAGGAGGTATGGACTTTAGCAATCTGAGAACAGCATTATGGGACTCTAGAGAAATAGAACAACAACAAGTGGCAGCTTTCGATTTGGAGCAATCCAGCAAAGCTTGCAAATTTCTTGCTGGGCACCACCCTCTTGGTCAGGGCGAGTGGCCAGAAATGGAGGCCATTTTCCATGGGGAAAACGAAGTCATTGGCCCAGGCTCTGGGTGTCAGATGACTGGTGGCGTCTGGGGCTCTAAGGACTTGCAGGGTCCTAGTTGCTGGCAGCTTTCGTTCTGGAAGGATCCAGCACAGTTTGTAGATTCCTGGCTTGGCACTGCCCTGCCTGCCAGGCCAAGTGGCCACAAATGAAGGCCATTTTCCATGGGAAAAACGAAGTCCTTTCCCCAGGGTCTCAGTAATATGTTCAAGGTGGCGTTTGAGGCTCTAAGTACTTCCAGGGCCCTAGTTGCTGCCAGCTTTTCTTTTGGAAAAATCCAGCAACGATTGCATCATTCTAGCTAGGCTCCCACTTTCTGCCAGGGTGAGTGGCTGCCAAGGGAGGCCATTTGCCATGGGAAAAAGAAGTCCTTTCCCCAGGGTCTGGGTGTCAGATGAAAGGTGGCCTTTGGGGTTCTGAGGACTTGTAGGGTAGTACTTACTGGCTAGAGTAGAGGAAATGGATTCTATTTGAATATCTGTCTAGAGGCTTTGCCCCACAGGTCCTGGTTGTCCTTGATGGGCTGCAGCTGTGAGCATTGAAGAGAACTGGGATAAAAGGGGGCGGCGTAGCCATTCAGGGAGAGCCTTGAAGGAGCCCTGAACTGGGAAAGAACAGCATGCAGAAGAAAGCGTCTGTGCTGTGAAGATCTGCAGCCATAAGAACACACCGAGGAGGTATGGACTTTAGCAATCTGAGAACAGCATGATGGGACTCTAGAGAAATAGAACAACAACAAGTGGCAGCTTTCGATTTGGAGCAATCCAGCAAAGCTTGCAAATTTCTTGCTGGGCACCACCCTCTTGGTCAGGGCGAGTGGCCAGAAATGGAGGCCATTTTCCATGGGGAAAACGAAGTCATTGGCCCAGGCTCTGGGTGTCAGATGACTGGTGGCGTCTGGGGCTCTAAGGACTTGCAGGGTCCTAGTTGCTGGCAGCTTTCGTTCTGGAAGGATCCAGCACAGTTTGTAGATTCCTGGCTTGGCACTGCCCTGCCTGCCAGGCCAAGTGGCCAGAAATGAAGGCCATTTTCCATGGGAAAAACGAAGTCCTTTCCCCAGGGTCTCAGTAATATGTTCAAGGTGGCGTTTGAGGCTCTAAGTACTTCCAGGGCCCTAGTTGCTGCCAGCTTTTCTTTTGGAAAAATCCAGCAACGATTGCATCATTCTAGCTAGGCTCCCACTTTCTGCCAGGGTGAGTGGCTGCCAAGGGAGGCCATTTGCCATGGGAAAAAGAAGTCCTTTCCCCAGGGTCTGGGTGTCAGATGAAAGGTGGCCTTTGGGGTTCTGAGGACTTGTAGGGTAGTACTTACTGGCTAGAGTAGAGGAAATGGATTCTATTTGAATATCTGTCTAGAGGCTTTGCCCCACAGGTCCTGGTTGTCCTTGATGGGCTGCAGCTGTGAGCATTGAAGAGAACTGGGATAAAAGGGGGCGGCGTAGCCATTCAGGGAGAGCCTTGAAGGAGCCCTGAACTGGGAAAGAACAGCATGCAGAAGAAAGCGTCTGTGCTGTGAAGATCTGCAGCCATAAGAACACACCGAGGAGGTATGGACTTCAGCAATCTGAGAACAGCATGATGGGACTCTAGAGAAATAGAACAACAACAAGTGGCAGCTTTCGATTTGGAGCAATCCAGCAAAGCTTGCAAATTTCTTGCTGGGCACCACCCTCTTGGTCAGGGCGAGTGGCCAGAAATGGAGGCCATTTTCCATGGGGAAAACGAAGTCATTGGCCCAGGCTCTGGGTGTCAGATGACAGGTGGCATCTGGGGCTCTAAGGACTTGCAGGGTCCTAGTTGCTGGCAGCTTTCGTTCTGGAAGGATCCAGCACAGTTTGTAGATTCCTGGCTTGGCACTGCCCTGCCTGCCAGGCCAAGTGGCCACAAATGAAGGCCATTTCCCATGGGAAAAAGATGTCCTTTCCCCAGGGTCTCAGTAATATGTTCAAGGTGGCGTTTGAGGCTCTAAGTACTTCCAGGGCCCTAGTTGCTGGCAGCTTTTCTTTTGGAAAAATCCAGCAACGATTGCATCATTCTAGCTAGGCTCCCACTTTCTGCCAGGGTGAGTGGCTGCCAAGGGAGGCCATTTGCCATGGGAAAAAGAAGTCCTTTCCCCAGGGTCTGGGTGTCAGATGAAAGGTGGCCTTTGGGGTTCTGAGGACTTGTAGGGTAGTACTTACTGGCTAGAGTAGAGGAAATGGATTCTATTTGAATATCTGTCTAGAGGCTTTGCCCCACAGGTCCTGGTTGTCCTTGATGGGCTGCAGCTGTGAGCATTGAAGAGAACTGGGATAAAAGGGGGCGGCGTAGCCATTCAGGGAGAGCCTTGAAGGAGCCCTGAAGTGGGAAAGAACAGCATGCAGAAGAAAGCGTCTGTGCTGTGAAGATCTGCAGCCATAAGAACACACCGAGGAGGTATGGACTTTAGCAATCTGAGAACAGCATTATGGGACTCTAGAGAAATAGAACAACAACAAGTGGCAGCTTTCGATTTGGAGCAATCCAGCAAAGCTTGCAAATTTCTTGCTGGGCACCACCCTCTTGGTCAGGGCGAGTGGCCAGAAATGGAGGCCATTTTCCATGGGGAAAACGAAGTCATTGGCCCAGGCTCTGGGTGTCAGATGACTGGTGGCATCTGGGGCTCTAAGGACTTGCAGGGTCCTAGTTGCTGGCAGCTTTCGTTCTGGAAGGATCCAGCACAGTTTGTAGATTCCTGGCTTGGCACTGCCCTGCCTGCCAGGCCAAGTGGCCACAAATGAAGGCCATTTTCCATGGGAAAAACGAAGTCCTTTCCCCAGGGTCTCAGTAATATGTTCAAGGTGGCGTTTGAGGCTCTAAGGACTTCCAGGGCCCTAGTTGCTGCCAGCTTTTCTTTTGGAAAAATCCAGCAACGATTGCATCATTCTAGCTAGGCTCCCACTTTCTGCCAGGGTGAGTGGCTGCCAAGGGAGGCCATTTGCCATGGGAAAAAGAAGTCCTTTCCCCAGGGTCTGGGTGTCAGATGAAAGGTGGCCTTTGGGGTTCTGAGGACTTGTAGGGTAGTACTTACTGGCTAGAGTAGAGGAAATGGATTCTATTTGAATATCTGTCTAGAGGCTTTGCCCCACAGGTCCTGGTTGTCCTTGATGGGCTGCAGCTGTGAGCATTGAAGAGAACTGGGATAAAAGGGGGCGGCGTAGCCATTCAGGGAGAGCCTTGAAGGAGCCCTGAACTGGGAAAGAACAGCATGCAGAAGAAAGCGTCTGTGCTGTGAAGATCTGCAGCCATAAGAACACACCGAGGAGGTATGGACTTTAGCAATCTGAGAACAGCATGATGGGACTCTAGAGAAATAGAACAACAACAAGTGGCAGCTTTCGATTTGGAGCAATCCAGCAAAGCTTGCAAATTTCTTGCTGGGCACCACCCTCTTGGTCAGGGCGAGTGGCCAGAAATGGAGGCCATTTTCCATGGGGAAAACGAAGTCATTGGCCCAGGCTCTGGGTGTCAGATGACTGGTGGCGTCTGGGGCTCTAAGGACTTGCAGGGTCCTAGTTGCTGGCAGCTTTCGTTCTGGAAGGATCCAGCACAGTTTGTAGATTCCTGGCTTGGCACTGCCCTGCCTGCCAGGCCAAGTGGCCAGAAATGAAGGCCATTTTCCATGGGAAAAACGAAGTCCTTTCCCCAGGGTCTCAGTAATATGTTCAAGGTGGCGTTTGAGGCTCTAAGTACTTCCAGGGCCCTAGTTGCTGGCAGCTTTTCTTTTGGAAAAATCCAGCAACGATTGCATCATTCTAGCTAGGCTCCCACTTTCTGCCAGGGTGAGTGGCTGCCAAGGGAGGCCATTTGCCATGGGAAAAAGAAGTCCTTTCCCCAGGGTCTGGGTGTCAGATGAAAGGTGGCCTTTGGGGTTCTGAGGACTTGTAGGGTAGTACTTACTGGCTAGAGTAGAGGAAATGGATTCTATTTGAATATCTGTCTAGAGGCTTTGCCCCACAGGTCCTGGTTGTCCTTGATGGGCTGCAGCTGTGAGCATTGAAGAGAACTGGGATAAAAGGGGGCGGCGTAGCCATTCAGGGAGAGCCTTGAAGGAGCCCTGAACTGGGAAAGAACAGCATGCAGAAGAAAGCGTCTGTGCTGTGAAGATCTGCAGCCATAAGAACACACCGAGGAGGTATGGACTTTAGCAATCTGAGAACAGCATTATGGGACTCTAGAGAAATAGAACAACAACAAGTGGCAGCTTTCGATTTGGAGCAATCCAGCAAAGCTTGCAAATTTCTTGCTGGGCACCACCCTCTTGGTCAGGGCGAGTGGCCAGAAATGGAGGCCATTTTCCATGGGGAAAACGAAGTCATTGGCCCAGGCTCTGGGTGTCAGATGACAGGTGGCATCTGGGGCTCTAAGGACTTGCAGGGTCCTAGTTGCTGGCAGCTTTCGTTTTGGAAGGATCCAGCACAGTTTGTAGATTCCTGGCTTGGCACTGCCCTGCCTGCCAGGCCAAGTGGCCACAAATGAAGGCCATTTTCCATGGGAAAAACGAAGTCCTTTCCCCAGGGTCTCAGTAATATGTTCAAGGTGGCGTTTGAGGCTCTAAGTACTTCCAGGGCCCTAGTTGCTGCCAGCTTTTCTTTTGGAAAAATCCAGCAACGATTGCATCATTCTAGCTAGGCTCCCACTTTCTGCCAGGGTGAGTGGCTGCCAAGGGAGGCCATTTGCCATGGGAAAAAGAAGTCCTTTCCCCAGGGTCTGGGTGTCAGATGAAAGGTGGCCTTTGGGGTTCTGAGGACTTGTAGGGTAGTACTTACTGGCTAGAGTAGAGGAAATGGATTCTATTTGAATATCTGTCTAGAGGCTTTGCCCCACAGGTCCTGGTTGTCCTTGATGGGCTGCAGCTGTGAGCATTGAAGAGAACTGGGATAAAAGGGGGCGGCGTAGCCATTCAGGGAGAGCCTTGAAGGAGCCCTGAACTGGGAAAGAACAGCATGCAGAAGAAAGCGTCTGTGCTGTGAAGATCTGCAGCCATAAGAACACACCGAGGAGGTATGGACTTCAGCAATCTGAGAACAGCATGATGGGACTCTAGAGAAATAGAACAACAACAAGTGGCAGCTTTCGATTTGGAGCAATCCAGCAAAGCTTGCAAATTTCTTGCTGGGCACCACCCTCTTGGTCAGGGCGAGTGGCCAGAAATGGAGGCCATTTTCCATGGGGAAAACGAAGTCATTGGCCCAGGCTCTGGGTGTCAGATGACAGGTGGCATCTGGGGCTCTAAAGACTTGCAGGGTCCTAGTTGCTGGCAGCTTTCGTTCTGGAAGGATCCAGCACAGTTTGTAGATTCCTGGCTTGGCACTGCCCTGCCTGCCAGGCCAAGTGGCCACAAATGAAGGCCATTTTCCATGGGAAAAAGATGTCCTTTCCCCAGGGTCTGGGTGTCAGATGTAAGGTGGCCTTTGGGGTTCTGAGGACTTGTAGGGTAGTACTTACTGGCTAGAGTAGAGGAAATGGATTCTATTTGAATATCTGTCTAGAGGCTTTGCCCCACAGGTCCTGGTTGTCCTTGATGGGCTGCAGCTGTGAGCATTGAAGAGAACTGGGATAAAAGGGGGCGGCGTAGCCATTCAGGGAGAGCCTTGAAGGAGCCCTGAACTGGGAAAGAACAGCATGCAGAAGAAAGCGTCTGTGCTGTGAAGATCTGCAGCCATAAGAACACACCGAGGAGGTATGGACTTTAGCAATCTGAGAACAGCATTATGGGACTCTAGAGAAATAGAACAACAACAAGTGGCAGCTTTAGATTTGGAGCAATCCAGCAAAGCTTGCAAATTTCTTGCTGGGCACCACCCTCTTGGTCAGGGCGAGTGGCCAGAAATGGAGGCAATTTTCCATGGGGAAAACGAAGTCATTGGCCCAGGCTCTGGGTGTCAGATGACTGGTGGCATCTGGGGCTGTAAGGACTTGCAGGGTCCTAGTTGCTGGCAGCTTTCGTTCTGGAAGGATCCAGCACAGTTTGTAGATTCCTGGCTTGGCACTGCCCTGCCTGCCAGGCCAAGTGGCCAGAAATGAAGGCCATTTTCCATGGGAAAAACGAAGTCCTTTCCCCAGGGTCTCAGTAATATGTTCAAGGTGGCGTTTGAGGCTCTAAGTACTTCCAGGGCCCTAGTTGCTGCCAGCTTTTCTTTTGGAAAAATCCAGCAACGATTGCATCATTCTAGCTAGGCTCCCACTTTCTGCCAGGGTGAGTGGCTGCCAAGGGAGGCCATTTGCCATGGGAAAAAGAAGTCCTTTCCCCAGGGTCTGGGTGTCAGATGAAAGGTGGCCTTTGGGGTTCTGAGGACTTGTAGGGTAGTACTTACTGGCTAGAGTAGAGGAAATGGATTCTATTTGAATATCTGTCTAGAGGCTTTGCCCCACAGGTCCTGGTTGTCCTTGATGGGCTGCAGCTGTGAGCATTGAAGAGAACTGGGATAAAAGGGGGCGGCGTAGCCATTCAGGGAGAGCCTTGAAGGAGCCCTGAAGTGGGAAAGAACAGCATGCAGAAGAAAGCGTCTGTGCTGTGAAGATCTGCAGCCATAAGAACACACCGAGGAGGTATGGACTTTAGCAATCTGAGAACAGCATTATGGGACTCTAGAGAAATAGAACAACAACAAGTGGCAGCTTTAGATTTGGAGCAATCCAGCAAAGCTTGCAAATTTCTTGCTGGGCACCACCCTCTTGGTCAGGGCGAGTGGCCAGAAATGGAGGCCATTTTCCATGGGGAAAACGAAGTCATTGGCCCAGGCTCTGGGTGTCAGATGACAGGTGGCATTTGGGGCTCTAAGGACTTGCAGGGTCCTAGTTGCTGGCAGCTTTCGTTCTGGAAGGATCCAGCACAGTTTGTAGATTCCTGGCTTGGCACTGCCCTGCCTGCCAGGCCAAGTGGCCAGAAATGAAGGCCATTTCCCATGGGAAAAAGATGTCCTTTCCCCAGGGTCTCAGTAATATGTTCAAGGTGGCGTTTGAGGCTCTAAGTACTTCCAGGGCCCTAGTTGCTGCCAGCTTTTCTTTTGGAAAAATCCAGCAACGATTGCATCATTCTAGCTAGGCTCCCACTTTCTGCCAGGGTGAGTGGCTGCCAAGGGAGGCCATTTGCCATGGGAAAAAGAAGTCCTTTCCCCAGGGTCTGGGTGTCAGATGAAAGGTGGCCTTTGGGGTTCTGAGGACTTGTAGGGTAGTACTTACTGGCTAGAGTAGAGGAAATGGATTCTATTTGAATATCTGTCTAGAGGCTTTGCCCCACAGGTCCTGGTTGTCCTTGATGGGCTGCAGCTGTGAGCATTGAAGAGAACTGGGATAAAAGGGGGCGGCGTAGCCATTCAGGGAGAGCCTTGAAGGAGCCCTGAACTGGGAAAGAACAGCATGCAGAAGAAAGCGTCTGTGCTGTGAAGATCTGCAGCCATAAGAACACACCGAGGAGGTATGGACTTTAGCAATCTGAGAACAGCATTATGGGACTCTAGAGAAATAGAACAACAACAAGTGGCAGCTTTTGATTTGGAGCAATCCAGCAAAGCTTGCAAATTTCTTGCTGGGCACCACCCTCTTGGTCAGGGCGAGTGGCCAGAAATGGAGGCCATTTTCCATGGGGAAAACGAAGTCATTGGCCCAGGCTCTGGGTGTCAGATGACTGGTGGCATCTGGGGCTGTAAGGACTTGCAGGGTCCTAGTTGCTGGCAGCTTTCGTTCTGGAAGGATCCAGCAGAGTTTGTAGATTCCTGGCTTGGCACTGCCCTGCCTGCCAGGCCAAGTGGCCAGAAATGAAGGCCATTTTCTATGGGAAAAACGAAGTCCTTTCCCCAGGGTCTCAGTAATATGTTCAAGGTGGCGTTTGAGGCTCTAAGTACTTCCAGGGCCCTAGTTGCTGCCAGCTTTTCTTTTGGAAAAATCCAGCAACGATTGCATCATTCTAGCTAGGCTCCCACTTTCTGCCAGGGTGAGTGGCTGCCAAGGGAGGCCATTTGCCATGGGAAAAAGAAGTCCTTTCCCCAGGGTCTGGGTGTCAGATGAAAGGTGGCCTTTGGGGTTCTGAGGACTTGTAGGGTAGTACTTACTGGCTAGAGTAGAGGAAATGGATTCTATTTGAATATCTGTCTAGAGGCTTTGCCCCACAGGTCCTGGTTGTCCTTGATGGGCTGCAGCTGTGAGCATTGAAGAGAACTGGGATAAAAGGGGGCGGCGTAGCCATTCAGGGAGAGCCTTGAAGGAGCCCTGAACTGGGAAAGAACAGCATGCAGAAGAAAGCGTCTGTGCTGTGAAGATCTGCAGCCATAAGAACACACCGAGGAGGTATGGACTTTAGCAATCTGAGAACAGCATTATGGGACTCTAGAGAAATAGAACAACAACAAGTGGCAGCTTTAGATTTGGAGCAATCCAGCAAAGCTTGCAAATTTCTTGCTGGGCACCACCCTCTTGGTCAGGGCGAGTGGCCAGAAATGGAGGCCATTTTCCATGGGGAAAACGAAGTCATTGGCCCAGGCTCTGGGTGTCAGATGACAGGTGGCATTTGGGGCTCTAAGGACTTGCAGGGTCCTAGTTGCTGGCAGCTTTCGTTCTGGAAGGATCCAGCACAGTTTGTAGATTCCTGGCTTGGCACTGCCCTGCCTGCCAGGCCAAGTGGCCACAAATGAAGGCCATTTCCCATGGGAAAAAGATGTCCTTTCCCCAGGGTCTCAGTAATATGTTCAAGGTGGCGTTTGAGGCTCTAAGTACTTCCAGGGCCCTAGTTGCTGGCAGCTTTTCTTTTGGAAAAATCCAGCAACGATTGCATCATTCTAGCTAGGCTCCCACTTTCTGCCAGGGTGAGTGGCTGCCAAGGGAGGCCATTTGCCATGGGAAAAAGAAGTCCTTTCCCCAGGGTCTGGGTGTCAGATGAAAGGTGGCCTTTGGGGTTCTGAGGACTTGTAGGGTAGTACTTACTGGCTAGAGTAGAGGAAATGGATTCTATTTGAATATCTGTCTAGAGGCTTTGCCCCACAGGTCCTGGTTGTCCTTGATGGGCTGCAGCTGTGAGCATTGAAGAGAACTGGGATAAAAGGGGGCGGCGTAGCCATTCAGGGAGAGCCTTGAAGGAGCCCTGAACTGGGAAAGAACAGCATGCAGAAGAAAGCGTCTGTGCTGTGAAGATCTGCAGCCATAAGAACACACCGAGGAGGTATGGACTTTAGCAATCTGAGAACAGCATGATGGGACTCTAGAGAAATAGAACAACAACAAGTGGCAGCTTTCGATTTGGAGCAATCCAGCAAAGCTTGCAAATTTCTTGCTGGGCACCACCCTCTTGGTCAGGGCGAGTGGCCAGAAATGGAGGCCATTTTCCATGGGGAAAACGAAGTCATTGGCCCAGGCTCTGGGTGTCAGATGACTGGTGGCGTCTGGGGCTCTAAGGACTTGCAGGGTCCTAGTTGCTGGCAGCTTTCGTTCTGGAAGGATCCAGCACAGTTTGTCGATTCCTGGCTTGGCACTGCCCTGCCTGCCAGGCCAAGTGGCCAGAAATGAAGGCCATTTTCCATGGGAAAAACGAAGTCCTTTCCCCAGGGTCTCAGGAATATGTTCAAGGTGGCGTTTGAGGCTCTAAGGACTTCCAGGGCCCTAGTTGCTGCCAGCTTTTCTTTTGGAAAAATCCAGCAACGATTGCATCATTCTAGCTAGGCTCCCACTTTCTGCCAGGGTGAGTGGCTGCCAAGGGAGGCCATTTGCCATGGGAAAAAGAAGTCCTTTCCCCAGGGTCTGGGTGTCAGATGAAAGGTGGCCTTTGGGGTTCTGAGGACTTGTAGGGTAGTACTTACTGGCTAGAGTAGAGGAAATGGATTCTATTTGAATATCTGTCTAGAGGCTTTGCCCCACAGGTCCTGGTTGTCCTTGATGGGCTGCAGCTGTGAGCATTGAAGAGAACTGGGATAAAAGGGGGCGGCGTAGCCATTCAGGGAGAGCCTTGAAGGAGCCCTGAACTGGGAAAGAACAGCATGCAGAAGAAAGCGTCTGTGCTGTGAAGATCTGCAGCCATAAGAACACACCGAGGAGGTATGGACTTTAGCAATCTGAGAACAGCATTATGGGACTCTAGAGAAATAGAACAACAACAAGTGGCAGCTTTTGATTTGGAGCAATCCAGCAAAGCTTGCAAATTTCTTGCTGGGCACCACCCTCTTGGTCAGGGCGAGTGGCCAGAAATGGAGGCCATTTTCCATGGGGAAAACGAAGTCATTGGCCCAGGCTCTGGGTGTCAGATGACTGGTGGCATCTGGGGCTCTAAGGACTTGCAGGGTCCTAGTTGCTGGCAGCTTTCGTTCTGGAAGGATCCAGCACAGTTTGTAGATTCCTGGCTTGGCACTGCCCTGCCTGCCAGGCCAAGTGGCCAGAAATGAAGGCCATTTTCCATGGGAAAAACGAAGTCCTTTCCCCAGGGTCTCAGTAATATGTTCAAGGTGGCGTTTGAGGTTCTAAGTACTTCCAGGGCCCTAGTTGCTGGCAGCTTTTCTTTTGGAAAAATCCAGCAACGATTGCATCATTCTAGCTAGGCTCCCACTTTCTGCCAGGGTGAGTGGCTGCCAAGGGAGGCCATTTGCCATGGGAAAAAGAAGTCCTTTCCCCAGGGTCTGGGTGTCAGATGAAAGGTGGCCTTTGGGGTTCTGAGGACTTGTAGGGTAGTACTTACTGGCTAGAGTAGAGGAAATGGATTCTATTTGAATATCTGTCTAGAGGCTTTGCCCCACAGGTCCTGGTTGTCCTTGATGGGCTGCAGCTGTGAGCATTGAAGAGAACTGGGATAAAAGGGGGCGGCGTAGCCATTCAGGGAGAGCCTTGAAGGAGCCCTGAACTGGGAAAGAACAGCATGCAGAAGAAAGCGTCTGTGCTGTGAAGATCTGCAGCCATAAGAACACACCGAGGAGGTATGGACTTTAGCAATCTGAGAACAGCATTATGGGACTCTAGAGAAATAGAACAACAACAAGTGGCAGCTTTCGATTTGGAGCAATCCAGCAAAGCTTGCAAATTTCTTGCTGGGCACCACCCTCTTGGTCAGGGCGAGTGGCCAGAAATGGAGGCCATTTTCCATGGGGAAAACGAAGTCATTGGCCCAGGCTCTGGGTGTCAGATGACTGGTGGCGTCTGGGGCTCTAAGGACTTGCAGGGTCCTAGTTGCTGGCAGCTTTCGTTCTGGAAGGATCCAGCACAGTTTGTCGATTCCTGGCTTGGCACTGCCCTGCCTGCCAGGCCAAGTGGCCAGAAATGAAGGCCATTTTCCATGGGAAAAACGAAGTCCTTTCCCCAGGGTCTCAGTAATATGTTCAAGGTGGCGTTTGAAGCTCTAAGTACTTCCAGGGCCCTAGTTGCTGCCAGCTTTTCTTTTGGAAAAATCCAGCAACGATTGCATCATTCTAGCTAGGCTCCCACTTTCTGCCAGGGTGAGTGGCTGCCAAGGGAGGCCATTTGCCATGGGAAAAAGAAGTCCTTTCCCCAGGGTCTGGGTGTCAGATGAAAGGTGGCCTTTGGGGTTCTGAGGACTTGTAGGGTAGTACTTACTGGCTAGAGTAGAGGAAATGGATTCTATTTGAATATCTGTCTAGAGGCTTTGCCCCACAGGTCCTGGTTGTCCTTGATGGGCTGCAGCTGTGAGCATTGAAGAGAACTGGGATAAAAGGGGGCGGCGTAGCCATTCAGGGAGAGCCTTGAAGGAGCCCTGAACTGGGAAAGAACAGCATGCAGAAGAAAGCGTCTGTGCTGTGAAGATCTGCAGCCATAAGAACACACCGAGGAGGTATGGACTTTAGCAATCTGAGAACAGCATGATGGGACTCTAGAGAAATAGAACAACAACAAGTGGCAGCTTTCGATTTGGAGCAATCCAGCAAAGCTTGCAAATTTCTTGCTGGGCACCACCCTCTTGGTCAGGGCGAGTGGCCAGAAATGGAGGCCATTTTCCATGGGGAAAACGAAGTCATTGGCCCAGGCTCTGGGTGTCAGATGACTGGTGGCATCTGGGGCTGTAAGGACTTGCAGGGTCCTAGTTGCTGGCAGCTTTCGTTCTGGAAGGATCCAGCACAGTTTGTAGATTCCTGGCTTGGCACTGCCCTGCCTGCCAGGCCAAGTGGCCAGAAATGAAGGCCATTTTCTATGGGAAAAACGAAGTCCTTTCCCCAGGGTCTCAGTAATATGTTCAAGGTGGCGTTTGAGGCTCTAAGTACTTCCAGGGCCCTAGTTGCTGCCAGCTTTTCTTTTGGAAAAATCCAGCAACGATTGCATCATTCTAGCTAGGCTCCCACTTTCTGCCAGGGTGAGTGGCTGCCAAGGGAGGCCATTTGCCATGGGAAAAAGAAGTCCTTTCCCCAGGGTCTGGGTGTCAGATGAAAGGTGGCCTTTGGGGTTCTGAGGACTTGTAGGGTAGTACTTACTGGCTAGAGTAGAGGAAATGGATTCTATTTGAATATCTGTCTAGAGGCTTTGCCCCACAGGTCCTGGTTGTCCTTGATGGGCTGCAGCTGTGAGCATTGAAGAGAACTGGGATAAAAGGGGGCGGCGTAGCCATTCAGGGAGAGCCTTGAAGGAGCCCTGAACTGGGAAAGAACAGCATGCAGAAGAAAGCGTCTGTGCTGTGAAGATCTGCAGCCATAAGAACACACCGAGGAGGTATGGACTTTAGCAATCTGAGAACAGCATGATGGGACTCTAGAGAAATAGAACAACAACAAGTGGCAGCTTTCGATTTGGAGCAATCCAGCAAAGCTTGCAAATTTCTTGCTGGGCACCACCCTCTTGGTCAGGGCGAGTGGCCAGAAATGGAGGCCATTTTCCATGGGGAAAACGAAGTCATTGGCCCAGGCTCTGGGTGTCAGATGACTGGTGGCGTCTGGGGCTCTAAGGACTTGCAGGGTCCTAGTTGCTGGCAGCTTTCGTTCTGGAAGGATCCAGCACAGTTTGTCGATTCCTGGCTTGGCACTGCCCTGCCTGCCAGGCCAAGTGGCCAGAAATGAAGGCCATTTTCCATGGGAAATACGAAGTCCTTTCCCCAGGGTCTCAGGAATATGTTCAAGGTGGCGTTTGAGGCTCTAAGTACTTCCAGGGCCCTAGTTGCTGCCAGCTTTTCTTTTGGAAAAATCCAGCAACGATTGCATCATTCTAGCTAGGCTCCCACTTTCTGCCAGGGTGAGTGGCTGCCAAGGGAGGCCATTTGCCATGGGAAAAAGAAGTCCTTTCCCCAGGGTCTGGGTGTCAGATGAAAGGTGGCCTTTGGGGTTCTGAGGACTTGTAGGGTAGTACTTACTGGCTAGAGTAGAGGAAATGGATTCTATTTGAATATCTGTCTAGAGGCTTTGCCCCACAGGTCCTGGTTGTCCTTGATGGGCTGCAGCTGTGAGCATTGAAGAGAACTGGGATAAAAGGGGGCGGCGTAGCCATTCAGGGAGAGCCTTGAAGGAGCCCTGAACTGGGAAAGAACAGCATGCAGAAGAAAGCGTCTGTGCTGTGAAGATCTGCAGCCATAAGAACACACCGAGGAGGTATGGACTTTAGCAATCTGAGAACAGCATTATGGGACTCTAGAGAAATAGAACAACAACAAGTGGCAGCTTTCGATTTGGAGCAATCCAGCAAAGCTTGCAAATTTCTTGCTGGGCACCACCCTCTTGGTCAGGGCGAGTGGCCAGAAATGGAGGCCATTTTCCATGGGGAAAACGAAGTCATTGGCCCAGGCTCTGGGTGTCAGATGACTGGTGGCATCTGGGGCTCTAAGGACTTGCAGGGTCCTAGTTGCTGGCAGCTTTCGTTCTGGAAGGATCCAGCACAGTTTGTAGATTCCTGGCTTGGCACTGCCCTGCCTGCCAGGCCAAGTGGCCAGAAATGAAGGCCATTTTCCATGGGAAAAACGAAGTCCTTTCCCCAGGGTCTCAGTAATATGTTCAAGGTGGCGTTTGAGGTTCTAAGTACTTCCAGGGCCCTAGTTGCTGGCAGCTTTTCTTTTGGAAAAATCCAGCAACGATTGCATCATTCTAGCTAGGCTCCCACTTTCTGCCAGGGTGAGTGGCTGCCAAGGGAGGCCATTTGCCATGGGAAAAAGAAGTCCTTTCCCCAGGGTCTGGGTGTCAGATGAAAGGTGGCCTTTGGGGTTCTGAGGACTTGTAGGGTAGTACTTACTGGCTAGAGTAGAGGAAATGGATTCTATTTGAATATCTGTCTAGAGGCTTTGCCCCACAGGTCCTGGTTGTCCTTGATGGGCTGCAGCTGTGAGCATTGAAGAGAACTGGGATAAAAGGGGGCGGCGTAGCCATTCAGGGAGAGCCTTGAAGGAGCCCTGAACTGGGAAAGAACAGCATGCAGAAGAAAGCGTCTGTGCTGTGAAGATCTGCAGCCATAAGAACACACCGAGGAGGTATGGACTTTAGCAATCTGAGAACAGCATTATGGGACTCTAGAGAAATAGAACAACAACAAGTGGCAGCTTTCGATTTGGAGCAATCCAGCAAAGCTTGCAAATTTCTTGCTGGGCACCACCCTCTTGGTCAGGGCGAGTGGCCAGAAATGGAGGCCATTTTCCATGGGGAAAACGAAGTCATTGGCCCAGGCTCTGGGTGTCAGATGAATGGTGGCATCTGGGGCTCTAAGGACTTGCAGGGTCCTAGTTGCTGGCAGCTTTCGTTCTGGAAGGATCCAGCACAGTTTGTCGATTCCTGGCTTGGCACTGCCCTGCCTGCCAGGCCAAGTGGCCAGAAATGAAGGCCATTTTCCATGGGAAAAACGAAGTCCTTTCCCCAGGGTCTCAGTAATATGTTCAAGGTGGCGTTTGAGGCTCTAAGTACTTCCAGGGCCCTAGTTGCTGCCAGCTTTTCTTTTGGAAAAATCCAGCAACGATTGCATCATTCTAGCTAGGCTCCCACTTTCTGCCAGGGTGAGTGGCTGCCAAGGGAGGCCATTTGCCATGGGAAAAAGAAGTCCTTTCCCCAGGGTCTGGGTGTCAGATGAAAGGTGGCCTTTGGGGTTCTGAGGACTTGTAGGGTAGTACTTACTGGCTAGAGTAGAGGAAATGGATTCTATTTGAATATCTGTCTAGAGGCTTTGCCCCACAGGTCCTGGTTGTCCTTGATGGGCTGCAGCTGTGAGCATTGAAGAGAACTGGGATAAAAGGGGGCGGCTTAGCCATTCAGGGAGAGCCTTGAAGGAGCCCTGAACTGGGAAAGAACAGCATGCAGAAGAAAGCGTCTGTGCTGTGAAGATCTGCAGCCATAAGAACACACCGAGGAGGTATGGACTTCAGCAATCTGAGAACAGCATGATGGGACTCTAGAGAAATAGAACAACAACAAGTGGCAGCTTTCGATTTGGAGCAATCCAGCAAAGCTTGCAAATTTCTTGCTGGGCACCACCCTCTTGGTCAGGGCGAGTGGCCAGAAATGGAGGCCATTTTCCATGGGGAAAACGAAGTCATTGGCCCAGGCTCTGGGTGTCAGATGACAGGTGGCATCTGGGGCTCTAAGGACTTGCAGGGTCCTAGTTGCTGGCAGCTTTCGTTCTGGAAGGATCCAGCAGAGTTTGTAGATTCCTGGCTTGGCACTGCCCTGCCTGCCAGGCCAAGTGGCCACAAATGAAGGCCATTTTCCATGGGAAAAAGATGTCCTTTCCCCAGGGTCTGGGTGTCAGATGAAAGGTGGCCTTTGGGGTTCTGAGGACTTGTAGGGTAGTACTTACTGGCTAGAGTAGAGGAAATGGATTCTATTTGAATATCTGTCTAGAGGCTTTGCCCCACAGGTCCTGGTTGTCCTTGATGGGCTGCAGCTGTGAGCATTGAAGAGAACTGGGATAAAAGGGGGCGGCTTAGCCATTCAGGGAGAGCCTTGAAGGAGCCCTGAACTGGGAAAGAACAGCATGCAGAAGAAAGCGTCTGTGCTGTGAAGATCTGCAGCCATAAGAACACACCGAGGAGGTATGGACTTTAGCAATCTGAGAACAGCATGATGGGACTCTAGAGAAATAGAACAACAACAAGTGGCAGCTTTAGATTTGGAGCAATCCAGCAAAGCTTGCAAATTTCTTGCTGGGCACCACCCTCTTGGTCAGGGCGAGTGGCCAGAAATGGAGGCCATTTTCCATGGGGAAAACGAAGTCATTGGCCCAGGCTCTGGGTGTCAGATGACTGGTGGCATCTGGGGCTCTAAGGACTTGCAGGGTCCTAGTTGCTGGCAGCTTTCGTTCTGGAAGGATCCAGCACAGTTTGTAGATTCCTGGCTTGGCACTGCCCTGCCTGCCAGGCCAAGTGGCCAGAAATGAAGGCCATTTTCCATGGGAAAAACGAAGTCCTTTCCCCAGGGTCTCAGTAATATGTTCAAGGTGGCGTTTGAGGCTCTAAGTACTTCCAGGGCCCTAGTTGCTGCCAGCTTTTCTTTTGGAAAAATCCAGCAACGATTGCATCATTCTAGCTAGGCTCCCACTTTCTGCCAGGGTGAGTGGCTGCCAAGGGAGGCCATTTGCCATGGGAAAAAGAAGTCCTTTCCCCAGGGTCTGGGTGTCAGATGAAAGGTGGCCTTTGGGGTTCTGAGGACTTGTAGGGTAGTACTTACTGGCTAGAGTAGAGGAAATGGATTCTATTTGAATATCTGTCTAGAGGCTTTGCCCCACAGGTCCTGGTTGTCCTTGATGGGCTGCAGCTGTGAGCATTGAAGAGAACTGGGATAAAAGGGGGCGGCGTAGCCATTCAGGGAGAGCCTTGAAGGAGCCCTGAACTGGGAAAGAACAGCATGCAGAAGAAAGCGTCTGTGCTGTGAAGATCTGCAGCCATAAGAACACACCGAGGAGGTATGGACTTCAGCAATCTGAGAACAGCATGATGGGACTCTAGAGAAATAGAACAACAACAAGTGGCAGCTTTCGATTTGGAGCAATCCAGCAAAGCTTGCAAATTTCTTGCTGGGCACCACCCTCTTGGTCAGGGCGAGTGGCCAGAAATGGAGGCCATTTTCCATGGGGAAAACGAAGTCATTGGCCCAGGCTCTGGGTGTCAGATGACAGGTGGCATCTGGGGCTCTAAAGACTTGCAGGGTCCTAGTTGCTGGCAGCTTTCGTTCTGGAAGGATCCAGCACAGTTTGTAGATTCCTGGCTTGGCACTGCCCTGCCTGCCAGGCCAAGTGGCCACAAATGAAGGCCATTTTCCATGGGAAAAAGATGTCCTTTCCCCAGGGTCTGGGTGTCAGATGTAAGGTGGCCTTTGGGGTTCTGAGGACTTGTAGGGTAGTACTTACTGGCTAGAGTAGAGGAAATGGATTCTATTTGAATATCTGTCTAGAGGCTTTGCCCCACAGGTCCTGGTTGTCCTTGATGGGCTGCAGCTGTGAGCATTGAAGAGAACTGGGATAAAAGGGGGCGGCGTAGCCATTCAGGGAGAGCCTTGAAGGAGCCCTGAACTGGGAAAGAACAGCATGCAGAAGAAAGCGTCTGTGCTGTGAAGATCTGCAGCCATAAGAACACACCGAGGAGGTATGGACTTTAGCAATCTGAGAACAGCATTATGGGACTCTAGAGAAATAGAACAACAACAAGTGGCAGCTTTAGATTTGGAGCAATCCAGCAAAGCTTGCAAATTTCTTGCTGGGCACCACCCTCTTGGTCAGGGCGAGTGGCCAGAAATGGAGGCCATTTTCCATGGGGAAAACGAAGTCATTGGCCCAGGCTCTGGGTGTCAGATGACTGGTGGCATCTGGGGCTGTAAGGACTTGCAGGGTCCTAGTTGCTGGCAGCTTTCGTTCTGGAAGGATCCAGCACAGTTTGTAGATTCCTGGCTTGGCACTGCCCTGCCTGCCAGGCCAAGTGGCCAGAAATGAAGGCCATTTTCTATGGGAAAAACGAAGTCCTTTCCCCAGGGTCTCAGTAATATGTTCAAGGTGGCGTTTGAGGCTCTAAGTACTTCCAGGGCCCTAGTTGCTGCCAGCTTTTCTTTTGGAAAAATCCAGCAACGATTGCATCATTCTAGCTAGGCTCCCACTTTCTGCCAGGGTGAGTGGCTGCCAAGGGAGGCCATTTGCCATGGGAAAAAGAAGTCCTTTCCCCAGGGTCTGGGTGTCAGATGAAAGGTGGCCTTTGGGGTTCTGAGGACTTGTAGGGTAGTACTTACTGGCTAGAGTAGAGGAAATGGATTCTATTTGAATATCTGTCTAGAGGCTTTGCCCCACAGGTCCTGGTTGTCCTTGATGGGCTGCAGCTGTGAGCATTGAAGAGAACTGGGATAAAAGGGGGCGGCGTAGCCATTCAGGGAGAGCCTTGAAGGAGCCCTGAACTGGGAAAGAACAGCATGCAGAAGAAAGCGTCTGTGCTGTGAAGATCTGCAGCCATAAGAACACACCGAGGAGGTATGGACTTTAGCAATCTGAGAACAGCATTATGGGACTCTAGAGAAATAGAACAACAACAAGTGGCAGCTTTAGATTTGGAGCAATCCAGCAAAGCTTGCAAATTTCTTGCTGGGCACCACCCTCTTGGTCAGGGCGAGTGGCCAGAAATGGAGGCCATTTTCCATGGGGAAAACGAAGTCATTGGCCCAGGCTCTGGGTGTCAGATGACAGGTGGCATTTGGGGCTCTAAGGACTTGCAGGGTCCTAGTTGCTGGCAGCTTTCGTTCTGGAAGGATCCAGCAGAGTTTGTAGATTCCTGGCTTGGCACTGCCCTGCCTGCCAGGCCAAGTGGCCACAAATGAAGGCCATTTCCCATGGGAAAAAGATGTCCTTTCCCCAGGGTCTCAGTAATATGTTCAAGGTGGCGTTTGAGGCTCTAAGTACTTCCAGGGCCCTAGTTGCTGGCAGCTTTTCTTTTGGAAAAATCCAGCAACGATTGCATCATTCTAGCTAGGCTCCCACTTTCTGCCAGGGTGAGTGGCTGCCAAGGGAGGCCATTTGCCATGGGAAAAAGAAGTCCTTTCCCCAGGGTCTGGGTGTCAGATGAAAGGTGGCCTTTGGGGTTCTGAGGACTTGTAGGGTAGTACTTACTGGCTAGAGTAGAGGAAATGGATTCTATTTGAATATCTGTCTAGAGGCTTTGCCCCACAGGTCCTGGTTGTCCTTGATGGGCTGCAGCTGTGAGCATTGAAGAGAACTGGGATAAAAGGGGGCGGCGTAGCCATTCAGGGAGAGCCTTGAAGGAGCCCTGAACTGGGAAAGAACAGCATGCAGAAGAAAGCGTCTGTGCTGTGAAGATCTGCAGCCATAAGAACACACCGAGGAGGTATGGACTTTAGCAATCTGAGAACAGCATGATGGGACTCTAGAGAAATAGAACAACAACAAGTGGCAGCTTTCGATTTGGAGCAATCCAGCAAAGCTTGCAAATTTCTTGCTGGGCACCACCCTCTTGGTCAGGGCGAGTGGCCAGAAATGGAGGCCATTTTCCATGGGGAAAACGAAGTCATTGGCCCAGGCTCTGGGTGTCAGATGACTGGTGGCGTCTGGGGCTCTAAGGACTTGCAGGGTCCTAGTTGCTGGCAGCTTTCGTTCTGGAAGGATCCAGCACAGTTTGTCGATTCCTGGCTTGGCACTGCCCTGCCTGCCAGGCCAAGTGGCCAGAAATGAAGGCCATTTTCCATGGGAAAAACGAAGTCCTTTCCCCAGGGTCTCAGGAATATGTTCAAGGTGGCGTTTGAGGCTCTAAGTACTTCCAGGGCCCTAGTTGCTGCCAGCTTTTCTTTTGGAAAAATCCAGCAACGATTGCATCATTCTAGCTAGGCTCCCACTTTCTGCCAGGGTGAGTGGCTGCCAAGGGAGGCCATTTGCCATGGGAAAAAGAAGTCCTTTCCCCAGGGTCTGGGTGTCAGATGAAAGGTGGCCTTTGGGGTTCTGAGGACTTGTAGGGTAGTACTTACTGGCTAGAGTAGAGGAAATGGATTCTATTTGAATATCTGTCTAGAGGCTTTGCCCCACAGGTCCTGGTTGTCCTTGATGGGCTGCAGCTGTGAGCATTGAAGAGAACTGGGATAAAAGGGGGCGGCGTAGCCATTCAGGGAGAGCCTTGAAGGAGCCCTGAACTGGGAAAGAACAGCATGCAGAAGAAAGCGTCTGTGCTGTGAAGATCTGCAGCCATAAGAACACACCGAGGAGGTATGGACTTTAGCAATCTGAGAACAGCATTATGGGACTCTAGAGAAATAGAACAACAACAAGTGGCAGCTTTCGATTTGGAGCAATCCAGCAAAGCTTGCAAATTTCTTGCTGGGCACCACCCTCTTGGTCAGGGCGAGTGGCCAGAAATGGAGGCCATTTTCCATGGGGAAAACGAAGTCATTGGCCCAGGCTCTGGGTGTCAGATGACTGGTGGCATCTGGGGCTGTAAGGACTTGCAGGGTCCTAGTTGCTGGCAGCTTTCGTTCTGGAAGGATCCAGCAGAGTTTGTAGATTCCTGGCTTGGCACTGCCCTGCCTGCCAGGCCAAGTGGCCAGAAATGAAGGCCATTTTCCATGGGAAAAACGAAGTCCTTTCCCCAGGGTCTCAGTAATATGTTCAAGGTGGCGTTTGAGGTTCTAAGTACTTCCAGGGCCCTAGTTGCTGGCAGCTTTTCTTTTGGAAAAATCCAGCAACGATTGCATCATTCTAGCTAGGCTCCCACTTTCTGCCAGGGTGAGTGGCTGCCAAGGGAGGCCATTTGCCATGGGAAAAAGAAGTCCTTTCCCCAGGGTCTGGGTGTCAGATGAAAGGTGGCCTTTGGGGTTCTGAGGACTTGTAGGGTAGTACTTACTGGCTAGAGTAGAGGAAATGGATTCTATTTGAATATCTGTCTAGAGGCTTTGCCCCACAGGTCCTGGTTGTCCTTGATGGGCTGCAGCTGTGAGCATTGAAGAGAACTGGGATAAAAGGGGGCGGCGTAGCCATTCAGGGAGAGCCTTGAAGGAGCCCTGAACTGGGAAAGAACAGCATGCAGAAGAAAGCGTCTGTGCTGTGAAGATCTGCAGCCATAAGAACACACCGAGGAGGTATGGACTTTAGCAATCTGAGAACAGCATTATGGGACTCTAGAGAAATAGAACAACAACAAGTGGCAGCTTTCGATTTGGAGCAATCCAGCAAAGCTTGCAAATTTCTTGCTGGGCACCACCCTCTTGGTCAGGGCGAGTGGCCAGAAATGGAGGCCATTTTCCATGGGGAAAACGAAGTCATTGGCCCAGGCTCTGGGTGTCAGATGACTGGTGGCGTCTGGGGCTCTAAGGACTTGCAGGGTCCTAGTTGCTGGCAGCTTTCGTTCTGGAAGGATCCAGCACAGTTTGTCGATTCCTGGCTTGGCACTGCCCTGCCTGCCAGGCCAAGTGGCCAGAAATGAAGGCCATTTTCCATGGGAAAAACGAAGTCCTTTCCCCAGGGTCTCAGTAATATGTTCAAGGTGGCGTTTGAGGCTCTAAGTACTTCCAGGGCCCTAGTTGCTGCCAGCTTTTCTTTTGGAAAAATCCAGCAACGATTGCATCATTCTAGCTAGGCTCCCACTTTCTGCCAGGGTGAGTGGCTGCCAAGGGAGGCCATTTGCCATGGGAAAAAGAAGTCCTTTCCCCAGGGTCTGGGTGTCAGATGAAAGGTGGCCTTTGGGGTTCTGAGGACTTGTAGGGTAGTACTTACTGGCTAGAGTAGAGGAAATGGATTCTATTTGAATATCTGTCTAGAGGCTTTGCCCCACAGGTCCTGGTTGTCCTTGATGGGCTGCAGCTGTGAGCATTGAAGAGAACTGGGATAAAAGGGGGCGGCGTAGCCATTCAGGGAGAGCCTTGAAGGAGCCCTGAAGTGGGAAAGAACAGCATGCAGAAGAAAGCGTCTGTGCTGTGAAGATCTGCAGCCATAAGAACACACCGAGGAGGTATGGACTTTAGCAATCTGAGAACAGCATGATGGGACTCTAGAGAAATAGAACAACAACAAGTGGCAGCTTTAGATTTGGAGCAATCCAGCAAAGCTTGCAAATTTCTTGCTGGGCACCACCCTCTTGGTCAGGGCGAGTGGCCAGAAATGGAGGCCATTTTCCATGGGGAAAACGAAGTCATTGGCCCAGGCTCTGGGTGTCAGATGAATGGTGGCATCTGGGGCTCTAAGGACTTGCAGGGTCCTAGTTGCTGGCAGCTTTCGTTCTGGAAGGATCCAGCACAGTTTGTAGATTCCTGGCTTGGCACTGCCCTGCCTGCCAGGCCAAGTGGCCAGAAATGAAGGCCATTTTCCATGGGAAAAACGAAGTCCTTTCCCCAGGGTCTCAGTAATATGTTCAAGGTGGCGTTTGAGGCTCTAAGTACTTCCAGGGCCCTAGTTGCTGCCAGCTTTTCTTTTGGAAAAATCCAGCAACGATTGCATCATTCTAGCTAGGCTCCCACTTTCTGCCAGGGTGAGTGGCTGCCAAGGGAGGCCATTTGCCATGGGAAAAAGAAGTCCTTTCCCCAGGGTCTGGGTGTCAGATGAAAGGTGGCCTTTGGGGTTCTGAGGACTTGTAGGGTAGTACTTACTGGCTAGAGTAGAGGAAATGGATTCTATTTGAATATCTGTCTAGAGGCTTTGCCCCACAGGTCCTGGTTGTCCTTGATGGGCTGCAGCTGTGAGCATTGAAGAGAACTGGGATAAAAGGGGGCGGCTTAGCCATTCAGGGAGAGCCTTGAAGGAGCCCTGAACTGGGAAAGAACAGCATGCAGAAGAAAGCGTCTGTGCTGTGAAGATCTGCAGCCATAAGAACACACCGAGGAGGTATGGACTTCAGCAATCTGAGAACAGCATGATGGGACTCTAGAGAAATAGAACAACAACAAGTGGCAGCTTTCGATTTGGAGCAATCCAGCAAAGCTTGCAAATTTCTTGCTGGGCACCACCCTCTTGGTCAGGGCGAGTGGCCAGAAATGGAGGCCATTTTCCATGGGGAAAACGAAGTCATTGGCCCAGGCTCTGGGTGTCAGATGACAGGTGGCATCTGGGGCTCTAAGGACTTGCAGGGTCCTAGTTGCTGGCAGCTTTCGTTCTGGAAGGATCCAGCACAGTTTGTAGATTCCTGGCTTGGCACTGCCCTGCCTGCCAGGCCAAGTGGCCACAAATGAAGGCCATTTTCCATGGGAAAAAGATGTCCTTTCCCCAGGGTCTGGGTGTCAGATGAAAGGTGGCCTTTGGGGTTCTGAGGACTTGTAGGGTAGTACTTACTGGCTAGAGTAGAGGAAATGGATTCTATTTGAATATCTGTCTAGAGGCTTTGCCCCACAGGTCCTGGTTGTCCTTGATGGGCTGCAGCTGTGAGCATTGAAGAGAACTGGGATAAAAGGGGGCGGCTTAGCCATTCAGGGAGAGCCTTGAAGGAGCCCTGAACTGGGAAAGAACAGCATGCAGAAGAAAGCGTCTGTGCTGTGAAGATCTGCAGCCATAAGAACACACCGAGGAGGTATGGACTTTAGCAATCTGAGAACAGCATGATGGGACTCTAGAGAAATAGAACAACAACAAGTGGCAGCTTTAGATTTGGAGCAATCCAGCAAAGCTTGCAAATTTCTTGCTGGGCACCACCCTCTTGGTCAGGGCGAGTGGCCAGAAATGGAGGCAATTTTCCATGGGGAAAACGAAGTCATTGGCCCAGGCTCTGGGTGTCAGATGACTGGTGGCATCTGGGGCTCTAAGGACTTGCAGGGTCCTAGTTGCTGGCAGCTTTCGTTCTGGAAGGATCCAGCACAGTTTGTAGATTCCTGGCTTGGCACTGCCCTGCCTGCCAGGCCAAGTGGCCAGAAATGAAGGCCATTTTCCATGGGAAAAACGAAGTCCTTTCCCCAGGGTCTCAGTAATATGTTCAAGGTGGCGTTTGAGGCTCTAAGTACTTCCAGGGCCCTAGTTGCTGCCAGCTTTTCTTTTGGAAAAATCCAGCAACGATTGCATCATTCTAGCTAGGCTCCCACTTTCTGCCAGGGTGAGTGGCTGCCAAGGGAGGCCATTTGCCATGGGAAAAAGAAGTCCTTTCCCCAGGGTCTGGGTGTCAGATGAAAGGTGGCCTTTGGGGTTCTGAGGACTTGTAGGGTAGTACTTACTGGCTAGAGTAGAGGAAATGGATTCTATTTGAATATCTGTCTAGAGGCTTTGCCCCACAGGTCCTGGTTGTCCTTGATGGGCTGCAGCTGTGAGCATTGAAGAGAACTGGGATAAAAGGGGGCGGCGTAGCCATTCAGGGAGAGCCTTGAAGGAGCCCTGAACTGGGAAAGAACAGCATGCAGAAGAAAGCGTCTGTGCTGTGAAGATCTGCAGCCATAAGAACACACCGAGGAGGTATGGACTTTAGCAATCTGAGAACAGCATTATGGGACTCTAGAGAAATAGAACAACAACAAGTGGCAGCTTTCGATTTGGAGCAATCCAGCAAAGCTTGCAAATTTCTTGCTGGGCACCACCCTCTTGGTCAGGGCGAGTGGCCAGAAATGGAGGCCATTTTCCATGGGGAAAACGAAGTCATTGGCCCAGGCTCTGGGTGTCAGATGACAGGTGGCATTTGGGGCTCTAAGGACTTGCAGGGTCCTAGTTGCTGGCAGCTTTCGTTCTGGAAGGATCCAGCACAGTTTGTAGATTCCTGGCTTGGCACTGCCCTGCCTGCCAGGCCAAGTGGCCACAAATGAAGGCCATTTCCCATGGGAAAAAGATGTCCTTTCCCCAGGGTCTCAGTAATATGTTCAAGGTGGCGTTTGAGGCTCTAAGTACTTCCAGGGCCCTAGTTGCTGGCAGCTTTTCTTTTGGAAAAATCCAGCAACGATTGCATCATTCTAGCTAGGCTCCCACTTTCTGCCAGGGTGAGTGGCTGCCAAGGGAGGCCATTTGCCATGGGAAAAAGAAGTCCTTTCCCCAGGGTCTGGGTGTCAGATGAAAGGTGGCCTTTGGGGTTCTGAGGACTTGTAGGGTAGTACTTACTGGCTAGAGTAGAGGAAATGGATTCTATTTGAATATCTGTCTAGAGGCTTTGCCCCACAGGTCCTGGTTGTCCTTGATGGGCTGCAGCTGTGAGCATTGAAGAGAACTGGGATAAAAGGGGGCGGCGTAGCCATTCAGGGAGAGCCTTGAAGGAGCCCTGAACTGGGAAAGAACAGCATGCAGAAGAAAGCGTCTGTGCTGTGAAGATCTGCAGCCATAAGAACACACCGAGGAGGTATGGACTTTAGCAATCTGAGAACAGCATGATGGGACTCTAGAGAAATAGAACAACAACAAGTGGCAGCTTTCGATTTGGAGCAATCCAGCAAAGCTTGCAAATTTCTTGCTGGGCACCACCCTCTTGGTCAGGGCGAGTGGCCAGAAATGGAGGCCATTTTCCATGGGGAAAACGAAGTCATTGGCCCAGGCTCTGGGTGTCAGATGACTGGTGGCGTCTGGGGCTCTAAGGACTTGCAGGGTCCTAGTTGCTGGCAGCTTTCGTTCTGGAAGGATCCAGCACAGTTTGTCGATTCCTGGCTTGGCACTGCCCTGCCTGCCAGGCCAAGTGGC
This sequence comes from Agelaius phoeniceus, assembly GCF_051311805.1. Lineage (NCBI taxonomy): Eukaryota > Metazoa > Chordata > Aves > Passeriformes > Icteridae > Agelaius > Agelaius phoeniceus. The sequence goes on from NC_135277.1 coordinate 21,405,402, forward strand.
CAGAAATGAAGGCCATTTTCCATGGGAAAAACGAAGTCCTTTCCCCAGGGTCTCAGGAATATGTTCAAGGTGGCGTTTGAGGCTCTAAGTACTTCCAGGGCCCTAGTTGCTGCCAGCTTTTCTTTTGGAAAAATCCAGCAACGATTGCATCATTCTAGCTAGGCTCCCACTTTCTGCCAGGGTGAGTGGCTGCCAAGGGAGGCCATTTGCCATGGGAAAAAGAAGTCCTTTCCCCAGGGTCTGGGTGTCAGATGAAAGGTGGCCTTTGGGGTTCTGAGGACTTGTAGGGTAGTACTTACTGGCTAGAGTAGAGGAAATGGATTCTATTTGAATATCTGTCTAGAGGCTTTGCCCCACAGGTCCTGGTTGTCCTTGATGGGCTGCAGCTGTGAGCATTGAAGAGAACTGGGATAAAAGGGGGCGGCGTAGCCATTCAGGGAGAGCCTTGAAGGAGCCCTGAACTGGGAAAGAACAGCATGCAGAAGAAAGCGTCTGTGCTTTGAAGATCTGCAGCCATAAGAACACACCGAGGAGGTATGGACTTTAGCAATCTGAGAACAGCATTATGGGACTCTAGAGAAATAGAACAACAACAAGTGGCAGCTTTCGATTTGGAGCAATCCAGCAAAGCTTGCAAATTTCTTGCTGGGCACCACCCTCTTGGTCAGGGCGAGTGGCCAGAAATGGAGGCCATTTTCCATGGGGAAAACGAAGTCATTGGCCCAGGCTCTGGGTGTCAGATGACTGGTGGCATCTGGGGCTCTAAGGACTTGCAGGGTCCTAGTTGCTGGCAGCTTTCGTTCTGGAAGGATCCAGCACAGTTTGTAGATTCCTGGCTTGGCACTGCCCTGCCTGCCAGGCCAAGTGGCCAGAAATGAAGGCCATTTCCCATGGGAAAAACGAAGTCCTTTCCCCAGGGTCTCAGTAATATGTTCAAGGTGGCGTTTGAGGTTCTAAGTACTTCCAGGGCCCTAGTTGCTGGCAGCTTTTCTTTTGGAAAAATCCAGCAACGATTGCATCATTCTAGCTAGGCTCCCACTTTCTGCCAGGGTGAGTGGCTGCCAAGGGAGGCCATTTGCCATGGGAAAAAGAAGTCCTTTCCCCAGGGTCTGGGTGTCAGATGAAAGGTGGCCTTTGGGGTTCTGAGGACTTGTAGGGTAGTACTTACTGGCTAGAGTAGAGGAAATGGATTCTATTTGAATATCTGTCTAGAGGCTTTGCCCCACAGGTCCTGGTTGTCCTTGATGGGCTGCAGCTGTGAGCATTGAAGAGAACTGGGATAAAAGGGGGCGGCGTAGCCATTCAGGGAGAGCCTTGAAGGAGCCCTGAACTGGGAAAGAACAGCATGCAGAAGAAAGCGTCTGTGCTGTGAAGATCTGCAGCCATAAGAACACACCGAGGAGGTATGGACTTTAGCAATCTGAGAACAGCATTATGGGACTCTAGAGAAATAGAACAACAACAAGTGGCAGCTTTCGATTTGGAGCAATCCAGCAAAGCTTGCAAATTTCTTGCTGGGCACCACCCTCTTGGTCAGGGCGAGTGGCCAGAAATGGAGGCCATTTTCCATGGGGAAAACGAAGTCATTGGCCCAGGCTCTGGGTGTCAGATGACTGGTGGCGTCTGGGGCTCTAAGGACTTGCAGGGTCCTAGTTGCTGGCAGCTTTCGTTCTGGAAGGATCCAGCACAGTTTGTCGATTCCTGGCTTGGCACTGCCCTGCCTGCCAGGCCAAGTGGCCAGAAATGAAGGCCATTTTCCATGGGAAAAACGAAGTCCTTTCCCCAGGGTCTCAGTAATATGTTCAAGGTGGCGTTTGAGGCTCTAAGTACTTCCAGGGCCCTAGTTGCTGCCAGCTTTTCTTTTGGAAAAATCCAGCAACGATTGCATCATTCTAGCTAGGCTCCCACTTTCTGCCAGGGTGAGTGGCTGCCAAGGGAGGCCATTTGCCATGGGAAAAAGAAGTCCTTTCCCCAGGGTCTGGGTGTCAGATGAAAGGTGGCCTTTGGGGTTCTGAGGACTTGTAGGGTAGTACTTACTGGCTAGAGTAGAGGAAATGGATTCTATTTGAATATCTGTCTAGAGGCTTTGCCCCACAGGTCCTGGTTGTCCTTGATGGGCTGCAGCTGTGAGCATTGAAGAGAACTGGGATAAAAGGGGGCGGCGTAGCCATTCAGGGAGAGCCTTGAAGGAGCCCTGAACTGGGAAAGAACAGCATGCAGAAGAAAGCGTCTGTGCTGTGAAGATCTGCAGCCATAAGAACACACCGAGGAGGTATGGACTTTAGCAATCTGAGAACAGCATGATGGGACTCTAGAGAAATAGAACAACAACAAGTGGCAGCTTTCGATTTGGAGCAATCCAGCAAAGCTTGCAAATTTCTTGCTGGGCACCACCCTCTTGGTCAGGGCGAGTGGCCAGAAATGGAGGCCATTTTCCATGGGGAAAACGAAGTCATTGGCCCAGGCTCTGGGTGTCAGATGACTGGTGGCGTCTGGGGCTCTAAGGACTTGCAGGGTCCTAGTTGCTGGCAGCTTTCGTTCTGGAAGGATCCAGCACAGTTTGTCGATTCCTGGCTTGGCACTGCCCTGCCTGCCAGGCCAAGTGGCCAGAAATGAAGGCCATTTTCCATGGGAAAAACGAAGTCCTTTCCCCAGGGTCTCAGGAATATGTTCAAGGTGGCGTTTGAGGCTCTAAGTACTTCCAGGGCCCTAGTTGCTGCCAGCTTTTCTTTTGGAAAAATCCAGCAACGATTGCATCATTCTAGCTAGGCTCCCACTTTCTGCCAGGGTGAGTGGCTGCCAAGGGAGGCCATTTGCCATGGGAAAAAGAAGTCCTTTCCCCAGGGTCTGGGTGTCAGATGAAAGGTGGCCTTTGGGGTTCTGAGGACTTGTAGGGTAGTACTTACTGGCTAGAGTAGAGGAAATGGATTCTATTTGAATATCTGTCTAGAGGCTTTGCCCCACAGGTCCTGGTTGTCCTTGATGGGCTGCAGCTGTGAGCATTGAAGAGAACTGGGATAAAAGGGGGCGGCGTAGCCATTCAGGGAGAGCCTTGAAGGAGCCCTGAACTGGGAAAGAACAGCATGCAGAAGAAAGCGTCTGTGCTTTGAAGATCTGCAGCCATAAGAACACACCGAGGAGGTATGGACTTTAGCAATCTGAGAACAGCATTATGGGACTCTAGAGAAATAGAACAACAACAAGTGGCAGCTTTCGATTTGGAGCAATCCAGCAAAGCTTGCAAATTTCTTGCTGGGCACCACCCTCTTGGTCAGGGCGAGTGGCCAGAAATGGAGGCCATTTTCCATGGGGAAAACGAAGTCATTGGCCCAGGCTCTGGGTGTCAGATGACTGGTGGCATCTGGGGCTCTAAGGACTTGCAGGGTCCTAGTTGCTGGCAGCTTTCGTTCTGGAAGGATCCAGCACAGTTTGTAGATTCCTGGCTTGGCACTGCCCTGCCTGCCAGGCCAAGTGGCCAGAAATGAAGGCCATTTCCCATGGGAAAAACGAAGTCCTTTCCCCAGGGTCTCAGTAATATGTTCAAGGTGGCGTTTGAGGTTCTAAGTACTTCCAGGGCCCTAGTTGCTGGCAGCTTTTCTTTTGGAAAAATCCAGCAACGATTGCATCATTCTAGCTAGGCTCCCACTTTCTGCCAGGGTGAGTGGCTGCCAAGGGAGGCCATTTGCCATGGGAAAAAGAAGTCCTTTCCCCAGGGTCTGGGTGTCAGATGAAAGGTGGCCTTTGGGGTTCTGAGGACTTGTAGGGTAGTACTTACTGGCTAGAGTAGAGGAAATGGATTCTATTTGAATATCTGTCTAGAGGCTTTGCCCCACAGGTCCTGGTTGTCCTTGATGGGCTGCAGCTGTGAGCATTGAAGAGAACTGGGATAAAAGGGGGCGGCGTAGCCATTCAGGGAGAGCCTTGAAGGAGCCCTGAACTGGGAAAGAACAGCATGCAGAAGAAAGCGTCTGTGCTGTGAAGATCTGCAGCCATAAGAACACACCGAGGAGGTATGGACTTTAGCAATCTGAGAACAGCATTATGGGACTCTAGAGAAATAGAACAACAACAAGTGGCAGCTTTTGATTTGGAGCAATCCAGCAAAGCTTGCAAATTTCTTGCTGGGCACCACCCTCTTGGTCAGGGCGAGTGGCCAGAAATGGAGGCCATTTTCCATGGGGAAAACGAAGTCATTGGCCCAGGCTCTGGGTGTCAGATGACTGGTGGCGTCTGGGGCTCTAAGGACTTGCAGGGTCCTAGTTGCTGGCAGCTTTCGTTCTGGAAGGATCCAGCACAGTTTGTCGATTCCTGGCTTGGCACTGCCCTGCCTGCCAGGCCAAGTGGCCAGAAATGAAGGCCATTTTCCATGGGAAAAACGAAGTCCTTTCCCCAGGGTCTCAGTAATATGTTCAAGGTGGCGTTTGAGGCTCTAAGTACTTCCAGGGCCCTAGTTGCTGCCAGCTTTTCTTTTGGAAAAATCCAGCAACGATTGCATCATTCTAGCTAGGCTCCCACTTTCTGCCAGGGTGAGTGGCTGCCAAGGGAGGCCATTTGCCATGGGAAAAAGAAGTCCTTTCCCCAGGGTCTGGGTGTCAGATGAAAGGTGGCCTTTGGGGTTCTGAGGACTTGTAGGGTAGTACTTACTGGCTAGAGTAGAGGAAATGGATTCTATTTGAATATCTGTCTAGAGGCTTTGCCCCACAGGTCCTGGTTGTCCTTGATGGGCTGCAGCTGTGAGCATTGAAGAGAACTGGGATAAAAGGGGGCGGCGTAGCCATTCAGGGAGAGCCTTGAAGGAGCCCTGAAGTGGGAAAGAACAGCATGCAGAAGAAAGCGTCTGTGCTGTGAAGATCTGCAGCCATAAGAACACACCGAGGAGGTATGGACTTTAGCAATCTGAGAACAGCATGATGGGACTCTAGAGAAATAGAACAACAACAAGTGGCAGCTTTAGATTTGGAGCAATCCAGCAAAGCTTGCAAATTTCTTGCTGGGCACCACCCTCTTGGTCAGGGCGAGTGGCCAGAAATGGAGGCCATTTTCCATGGGGAAAACGAAGTCATTGGCCCAGGCTCTGGGTGTCAGATGAATGGTGGCATCTGGGGCTCTAAGGACTTGCAGGGTCCTAGTTGCTGGCAGCTTTCGTTCTGGAAGGATCCAGCACAGTTTGTAGATTCCTGGCTTGGCACTGCCCTGCCTGCCAGGCCAAGTGGCCAGAAATGAAGGCCATTTTCCATGGGAAAAACGAAGTCCTTTCCCCAGGGTCTCAGTAATATGTTCAAGGTGGCGTTTGAGGCTCTAAGTACTTCCAGGGCCCTAGTTGCTGCCAGCTTTTCTTTTGGAAAAATCCAGCAACGATTGCATCATTCTAGCTAGGCTCCCACTTTCTGCCAGGGTGAGTGGCTGCCAAGGGAGGCCATTTGCCATGGGAAAAAGAAGTCCTTTCCCCAGGGTCTGGGTGTCAGATGAAAGGTGGCCTTTGGGGTTCTGAGGACTTGTAGGGTAGTACTTACTGGCTAGAGTAGAGGAAATGGATTCTATTTGAATATCTGTCTAGAGGCTTTGCCCCACAGGTCCTGGTTGTCCTTGATGGGCTGCAGCTGTGAGCATTGAAGAGAACTGGGATAAAAGGGGGCGGCTTAGCCATTCAGGGAGAGCCTTGAAGGAGCCCTGAACTGGGAAAGAACAGCATGCAGAAGAAAGCGTCTGTGCTGTGAAGATCTGCAGCCATAAGAACACACCGAGGAGGTATGGACTTCAGCAATCTGAGAACAGCATGATGGGACTCTAGAGAAATAGAACAACAACAAGTGGCAGCTTTCGATTTGGAGCAATCCAGCAAAGCTTGCAAATTTCTTGCTGGGCACCACCCTCTTGGTCAGGGCGAGTGGCCAGAAATGGAGGCCATTTTCCATGGGGAAAACGAAGTCATTGGCCCAGGCTCTGGGTGTCAGATGACAGGTGGCATCTGGGGCTCTAAGGACTTGCAGGGTCCTAGTTGCTGGCAGCTTTCGTTCTGGAAGGATCCAGCACAGTTTGTAGATTCCTGGCTTGGCACTGCCCTGCCTGCCAGGCCAAGTGGCCACAAATGAAGGCCATTTTCCATGGGAAAAAGATGTCCTTTCCCCAGGGTCTGGGTGTCAGATGAAAGGTGGCCTTTGGGGTTCTGAGGACTTGTAGGGTAGTACTTACTGGCTAGAGTAGAGGAAATGGATTCTATTTGAATATCTGTCTAGAGGCTTTGCCCCACAGGTCCTGGTTGTCCTTGATGGGCTGCAGCTGTGAGCATTGAAGAGAACTGGGATAAAAGGGGGCGGCTTAGCCATTCAGGGAGAGCCTTGAAGGAGCCCTGAACTGGGAAAGAACAGCATGCAGAAGAAAGCGTCTGTGCTGTGAAGATCTGCAGCCATAAGAACACACCGAGGAGGTATGGACTTTAGCAATCTGAGAACAGCATGATGGGACTCTAGAGAAATAGAACAACAACAAGTGGCAGCTTTAGATTTGGAGCAATCCAGCAAAGCTTGCAAATTTCTTGCTGGGCACCACCCTCTTGGTCAGGGCGAGTGGCCAGAAATGGAGGCAATTTTCCATGGGGAAAACGAAGTCATTGGCCCAGGCTCTGGGTGTCAGATGACTGGTGGCATCTGGGGCTGTAAGGACTTGCAGGGTCCTAGTTGCTGGCAGCTTTCGTTCTGGAAGGATCCAGCACAGTTTGTAGATTCCTGGCTTGGCACTGCCCTGCCTGCCAGGCCAAGTGGCCAGAAATGAAGGCCATTTTCCATGGGAAAAACGAAGTCCTTTCCCCAGGGTCTCAGTAATATGTTCAAGGTGGCGTTTGAGTCTCTAAGTACTTCCAGGGCCCTAGTTGCTGCCAGCTTTTCTTTTGGAAAAATCCAGCAACGATTGCATCATTCTAGCTAGGCTCCCACTTTCTGCCAGGGTGAGTGGCTGCCAAGGGAGGCCATTTGCCATGGGAAAAAGAAGTCCTTTCCCCAGGGTCTGGGTGTCAGATGAAAGGTGGCCTTTGGGGTTCTGAGGACTTGTAGGGTAGTACTTACTGGCTAGAGTAGAGGAAATGGATTCTATTTGAATATCTGTCTAGAGGCTTTGCCCCACAGGTCCTGGTTGTCCTTGATGGGCTGCAGCTGTGAGCATTGAAGAGAACTGGGATAAAAGGGGGCGGCGTAGCCATTCAGGGAGAGCCTTGAAGGAGCCCTGAACTGGGAAAGAACAGCATGCAGAAGAAAGCGTCTGTGCTGTGAAGATCTGCAGCCATAAGAACACACCGAGGAGGTATGGACTTTAGCAATCTGAGAACAGCATTATGGGACTCTAGAGAAATAGAACAACAACAAGTGGCAGCTTTAGATTTGGAGCAATCCAGCAAAGCTTGCAAATTTCTTGCTGGGCACCACCCTCTTGGTCAGGGCGAGTGGCCAGAAATGGAGGCCATTTTCCATGGGGAAAACGAAGTCATTGGCCCAGGCTCTGGGTGTCAGATGACAGGTGGCATCTGGGGCTCTAAGGACTTGCAGGGTCCTAGTTGCTGGCAGCTTTCGTTCTGGAAGGATCCAGCACAGTTTGTAGATTCCTGGCTTGGCACTGCCCTGCCTGCCAGGCCAAGTGGCCACAAATGAAGGCCATTTCCCATGGGAAAAACGAAGTCCTTTCCCCAGGGTCTCAGGAATATGTTCAAGGTGGCGTTTGAGGCTCTAAGTACTTCCAGGGCCCTAGTTGCTGCCAGCTTTTCTTTTGGAAAAATCCAGCAACGATTGCATCATTCTAGCTAGGCTCCCACTTTCTGCCAGGGTGAGTGGCTGCCAAGGGAGGCCATTTGCCATGGGAAAAAGAAGTCCTTTCCCCAGGGTCTGGGTGTCAGATGAAAGGTGGCCTTTGGGGTTCTGAGGACTTGTAGGGTAGTACTTACTGGCTAGAGTAGAGGAAATGGATTCTATTTGAATATCTGTCTAGAGGCTTTGCCCCACAGGTCCTGGTTGTCCTTGATGGGCTGCAGCTGTGAGCATTGAAGAGAACTGGGATAAAAGGGGGCGGCGTAGCCATTCAGGGAGAGCCTTGAAGGAGCCCTGAACTGGGAAAGAACAGCATGCAGAAGAAAGCGTCTGTGCTGTGAAGATCTGCAGCCATAAGAACACACCGAGGAGGTATGGACTTTAGCAATCTGAGAACAGCATTATGGGACTCTAGAGAAATAGAACAACAACAAGTGGCAGCTTTTGATTTGGAGCAATCCAGCAAAGCTTGCAAATTTCTTGCTGGGCACCACCCTCTTGGTCAGGGCGAGTGGCCAGAAATGGAGGCCATTTTCCATGGGGAAAACAAAGTCATTGGCCCAGGCTCTGGGTGTCAGATGACTGGTGGCGTCTGGGGCTCTAAGGACTTGCAGGGTCCTAGTTGCTGGCAGCTTTCGTTCTGGAAGGATCCAGCACAGTTTGTTGATTCCTGGCTTGGCACTGCCCTGCCTGCCAGGCCAAGTGGCCACAAATGAAGGCCATTTCCCATGGGAAAAACGAAGTCCTTTCCCCAGGGTCTCAGTAATATGTTCAAGGTGGCGTTTGAGGTTCTAAGTACTTCCAGGGCCCTAGTTGCTGGCAGCTTTTCTTTTGGAAAAATCCAGCAACGATTGCATCATTCTAGCTAGGCTCCCACTTTCTGCCAGGGTGAGTGGCTGCCAAGGGAGGCCATTTGCCATGGGAAAAAGAAGTCCTTTCCCCAGGGTCTGGGTGTCAGATGAAAGGTGGCCTTTGGGGTTCTGAGGACTTGTAGGGTAGTACTTACTGGCTAGAGTAGAGGAAATGGATTCTATTTGAATATCTGTCTAGAGGCTTTGCCCCACAGGTCCTGGTTGTCCTTGATGGGCTGCAGCTGTGAGCATTGAAGAGAACTGGGATAAAAGGGGGCGGCGTAGCCATTCAGGGAGAGCCTTGAAGGAGCCCTGAAGTGGGAAAGAACAGCATGCAGAAGAAAGCGTCTGTGCTGTGAAGATCTGCAGCCATAAGAACACACCGAGGAGGTATGGACTTTAGCAATCTGAGAACAGCATTATGGGACTCTAGAGAAATAGAACAACAACAAGTGGCAGCTTTCGATTTGGAGCAATCCAGCAAAGCTTGCAAATTTCTTGCTGGGCACCACCCTCTTGGTCAGGGCGAGTGGCCAGAAATGGAGGCCATTTTCCATGGGGAAAACGAAGTCATTGGCCCAGGCTCTGGGTGTCAGATGACTGGTGGCGTCTGGGGCTCTAAGGACTTGCAGGGTCCTAGTTGCTGGCAGCTTTCGTTCTGGAAGGATCCAGCAGAGTTTGTAGATTCCTGGCTTGGCACTGCCCTGCCTGCCAGGCCAAGTGGCCACAAATGAAGGCCATTTTCCATGGGAAAAACGAAGTCCTTTCCCCAGGGTCTCAGGAATATGTTCAAGGTGGCGTTTGAGGCTCTAAGTACTTCCAGGGCCCTAGTTGCTGCCAGCTTTTCTTTTGGAAAAATCCAGCAACGATTGCATCATTCTAGCTAGGCTCCCACTTTCTGCCAGGGTGAGTGGCTGCCAAGGGAGGCCATTTGCCATGGGAAAAAGAAGTCCTTTCCCCAGGGTCTGGGTGTCAGATGAAAGGTGGCCTTTGGGGTTCTGAGGACTTGTAGGGTAGTACTTACTGGCTAGAGTAGAGGAAATGGATTCTATTTGAATATCTGTCTAGAGGCTTTGCCCCACAGGTCCTGGTTGTCCTTGATGGGCTGCAGCTGTGAGCATTGAAGAGAACTGGGATAAAAGGGGGCGGCGTAGCCATTCAGGGAGAGCCTTGAAGGAGCCCTGCACTGGGAAAGAACAGCATGCAGAAGAAAGCGTCTGTGCTGTGAAGATCTGCAGCCATAAGAACACACCGAGGAGGTATGGACTTTAGCAATCTGAGAACAGCATGATGGGACTCTAGAGAAATAGAACAACAACAAGTGGCAGCTTTAGATTTGGAGCAATCCAGCAAAGCTTGCAAATTTCTTGCTGGGCACCACCCTCTTGGTCAGGGCGAGTGGCCAGAAATGGAGGCCATTTTCCATGGGGAAAACGAAGTCATTGGCCCAGGCTCTGGGTGTCAGATGACAGGTGGCATCTGGGGCTCTAAGGACTTGCAGGGTCCTAGTTGCTGGCAGCTTTCGTTCTGGAAGGATCCAGCACAGTTTGTCGATTCCTGGCTTGGCACTGCCCTGCCTGCCAGGCCAAGTGGCCACAAATGAAGGCCATTTTCCATGGGAAAAACGAAGTCCTTTCCCCAGGGTCTCAGGAATATGTTCAAGGTGGCGTTTGAGGCTCTAAGTACTTCCAGGGCCCTAGTTGCTGCCAGCTTTTCTTTTGGAAAAATCCAGCAACGATTGCATCATTCTAGCTAGGCTCCCACTTTCTGCCAGGGTGAGTGGCTGCCAAGGGAGGCCATTTGCCATGGGAAAAAGAAGTCCTTTCCCCAGGGTCTGGGTGTCAGATGAAAGGTGGCCTTTGGGGTTCTGAGGACTTGTAGGGTAGTACTTACTGGCTAGAGTAGAGGAAATGGATTCTATTTGAATATCTGTCTAGAGGCTTTGCCCCACAGGTCCTGGTTGTCCTTGATGGGCTGCAGCTGTGAGCATTGAAGAGAACTGGGATAAAAGGGGGCGGCGTAGCCATTCAGGGAGAGCCTTGAAGGAGCCCTGAACTGGGAAAGAACAGCATGCAGAAGAAAGCGTCTGTGCTGTGAAGATCTGCAGCCATAAGAACACACCGAGGAGGTATGGACTTTAGCAATCTGAGAACAGCATTATGGGACTCTAGAGAAATAGAACAACAACAAGTGGCAGCTTTAGATTTGGAGCAATCCAGCAAAGCTTGCAAATTTCTTGCTGGGCACCACCCTCTTGGTCAGGGCGAGTGGCCAGAAATGGAGGCCATTTTCCATGGGGAAAACGAAGTCATTGGCCCAGGCTCTGGGTGTCAGATGACTGGTGGCGTCTGGGGCTCTAAGGACTTGCAGGGTCCTAGTTGCTGGCAGCTTTCGTTCTGGAAGGATCCAGCACAGTTTGTAGATTCCTGGCTTGGCACTGCCCTGCCTGCCAGGCCAAGTGGCCACAAATGAAGGCCATTTCCCATTGGAAAAACGAAGTCCTTTCCCCAGGGTCTCAGTAATATGTTCAAGGTGGCGTTTGAGGCTCTAAGTACTTCCAGGGCCCTAGTTGCTGCCAGCTTTTCTTTTGGAAAAATCCAGCAACGATTGCATCATTCTAGCTAGGCTCCCACTTTCTGCCAGGGTGAGTGGCTGCCAAGGGAGGCCATTTGCCATGGGAAAAAGAAGTCCTTTCCCCAGGGTCTGGGTGTCAGATGAAAGGTGGCCTTTGGGGTTCTGAGGACTTGTAGGGTAGTACTTACTGGCTAGAGTAGAGGAAATGGATTCTATTTGAATATCTGTCTAGAGGCTTTGCCCCACAGGTCCTGGTTGTCCTTGATGGGCTGCAGCTGTGAGCATTGAAGAGAACTGGGATAAAAGGGGGCGGCGTAGCCATTCAGGGAGAGCCTTGAAGGAGCCCTGAAGTGGGAAAGAACAGCATGCAGAAGAAAGCATCTGTGCTGTGAAGACCTGCAGCCATAAGAACACACCGAGGAGGTATGGACTTTAGCAATCTGAGAACAGCATGATGGGACTCTAGAGAAATAGAACAACAACAAGTGGCAGCTTTCGATTTGGAGCAATCCAGCAAAGCTTGCAAATTTCTTGCTGGGCACCACCCTCTTGGTCAGGGCGAGTGGCCAGAAATGGAGGCCATTTTCCATGGGGAAAACGAAGTCATTGGCCCAGGCTCTGGGTGTCAGATGACTGGTGGCATCTGGGGCTCTAAGGACTTGCAGGGTCCTAGTTGCTGGCAGCTTTCGTTCTGGAAGGATCCAGCAGAGTTTGTAGATTCCTGGCTTGGCACTGCCCTGCCTGCCAGGCCAAGTGGCCACAAATGAAGGCCATTTTCCATGGGAAAAACGAAGTCCTTTCCCCAGGGTCTCAGGAATATGTTCAAGGTGGCGTTTGAGGCTCTAAGTACTTCCAGGGCCCTAGTTGCTGCCAGCTTTTCTTTTGGAAAAATCCAGCAACGATTGCATCATTCTAGCTAGGCTCCCACTTTCTGCCAGGGTGAGTGGCTGCCAAGGGAGGCCATTTGCCATGGGAAAAAGAAGTCCTTTCCCCAGGGTCTGGGTGTCAGATGAAAGGTGGCCTTTGGGGTTCTGAGGACTTGTAGGGTAGTACTTACTGGCTAGAGTAGAGGAAATGGATTCTATTTGAATATCTGTCTAGAGGCTTTGCCCCACAGGTCCTGGTTGTCCTTGATGGGCTGCAGCTGTGAGCATTGAAGAGAACTGGGATAAAAGGGGGCGGCGTAGCCATTCAGGGAGAGCCTTGAAGGAGCCCTGAACTGGGAAAGAACAGCATGCAGAAGAAAGCGTCTGTGCTGTGAAGATCTGCAGCCATAAGAACACACCGAGGAGGTATGGACTTTAGCAATCTGAGAACAGCATTATGGGACTCTAGAGAAATAGAACAACAACAAGTGGCAGCTTTAGATTTGGAGCAATCCAGCAAAGCTTGCAAATTTCTTGCTGGGCACCACCCTCTTGGTCAGGGCGAGTGGCCAGAAATGGAGGCCATTTTCCATGGGGAAAACGAAGTCATTGGCCCAGGCTCTGGGTGTCAGATGACTGGTGGCATCTGGGGCTCTAAGGACTTGCAGGGTCCTAGTTGCTGGCAGCTTTCGTTCTGGAAGGATCCAGCACAGTTTGTAGATTCCTGGCTTGGCACTGCCCTGCCTGCCAGGCCAAGTGGCCAGAAATGAAGGCCATTTTCCATGGGAAAAACGAAGTCCTTTCCCCAGGGTCTCAGGAATATGTTCAAGGTGGCGTTTGAGGCTCTAAGTACTTCCAGGGCCCTAGTTGCTGCCAGCTTTTCTTTTGGAAAAATCCAGCAACGATTGCATCATTCTAGCTAGGCTCCCACTTTCTGCCAGGGTGAGTGGCTGCCAAGGGAGGCCATTTGCCATGGGAAAAAGAAGTCCTTTCCCCAGGGTCTGGGTGTCAGATGAAAGGTGGCCTTTGGGGTTCTGAGGACTTGTAGGGTAGTACTTACTGGCTAGAGTAGAGGAAATGGAGTCTATTTGAATATCTGTCCCACAGGTCCTGGTTGTCCTTGATGGGCTGCAGCTGTGAGCATTGAAGAGAACTGGGATAAAAGGGGGCGGCGTAGCCATTCAGGGAGAGCCTTGAAGGAGCCCTGAACTGGGAAAGAACAGCATGCAGAAGAAAGCGTCTGTGCTGTGAAGATCTGCAGCCATAAGAACACACCGAGGAGGTATGGACTTTAGCAATCTGAGAACAGCATTATGGGACTCTAGAGAAATAGAACAACAACAAGTGGCAGCTTTCGATTTGGAGCAATCCAGCAAAGCTTGCAAATTTCTTGCTGGGCACCACCCTCTTGGTCAGGGCGAGTGGCCAGAAATGGAGGCCATTTTCCATGGGGAAAACGAAGTCATTGGCCCAGGCTCTGGGTGTCAGATGACAGGTGGCATTTGGGGCTCTAAGGACTTGCAGGGTCCTAGTTGCTGGCAGCTTTCGTTCTGGAAGGATCCAGCACAGTTTGTCGATTCCTGGCTTGGCACTGCCCTGCCTGCCAGGCCAAGTGGCAAAAAATGAAGGCCATTTCCCATGGGAAAAAGATGTCCTTTCCCCAGGGTCTCAGTAATATGTTCAAGGTGGCGTTTGAGGCTCTAAGTACTTCCAGGGCCCTAGTTGCTGCCAGCTTTTCTTTTGGAAAAATCCAGCAACGATTGCATCATTCTAGCTAGGCTCCCACTTTCTGCCAGGGTGAGTGGCTGCCAAGGGAGGCCATTTGCCATGGGAAAAAGAAGTCCTTTCCCCAGGGTCTGGGTGTCAGATGAAAGGTGGCCTTTGGGGTTCTGAGGACTTGTAGGGTAGTACTTACTGGCTAGAGTAGAGGAAATGGAGTCTATTTGAATATCTGTCTAGAGGCTTTGCCCCACAGGTCCTGGTTGTCCTTGATGGGCTGCAGCTGTGAGCATTGAAGAGAACTGGGATAAAAGGGGGCGGCTTAGCCATTCAGGGAGAGCCTTGAAGGAGCCCTGAACTGGGAAAGAACAGCATGCAGAAGAAAGCGTCTGTGCTGTGAAGATCTGCAGCCATAAGAACACACCGAGGAGGTATGGACTTCAGCAATCTGAGAACAGCATGATGGGACTCTAGAGAAATAGAACAACAACAAGTGGCAGCTTTAGATTTGGAGCAATCCAGCAAAGCTTGCAAATTTCTTGCTGGGCACCACCCTCTTGGTCAGGGCGAGTGGCCAGAAATGGAGGCCATTTTCCATGGGGAAAACGAAGTCATTGGCCCAGGCTCTGGGTGTCAGATGACAGGTGGCATCTGGGGCTCTAAGGACTTGCAGGGTCCTAGTTGCTGGCAGCTTTCGTTCTGGAAGGATCCAGCACAGTTTGTAGATTCCTGGCTTGGCACTGCCCTGCCTGCCAGGCCAAGTGGCCAGAAATGAAGGCCATTTTCCATGGGAAAAACGAAGTCCTTTCCCCAGGGTCTCAGGAATATGTTCAAGGTGGCGTTTGAGGCTCTAAGTACTTCCAGGGCCCTAGTTGCTGCCAGCTTTTCTTTTGGAAAAATCCAGCAACGATTGCATCATTCTAGCTAGGCTCCCACTTTCTGCCAGGGTGAGTGGCTGCCAAGGGAGGCCATTTGCCATGGGAAAAAGAAGTCCTTTCCCCAGGGTCTGGGTGTCAGATGAAAGGTGGCCTTTGGGGTTCTGAGGACTTGTAGGGTAGTACTTACTGGCTAGAGTAGAGGAAATGGAGTCTATTTGAATATCTGTCCCACAGGTCCTGGTTGTCCTTGATGGGCTGCAGCTGTGAGCATTGAAGAGAACTGGGATAAAAGGGGGCGGCGTAGCCATTCAGGGAGAGCCTTGAAGGAGCCCTGAACTGGGAAAGAACAGCATGCAGAAGAAAGCGTCTGTGCTGTGAAGATCTGCAGCCATAAGAACACACCAAGGAGGTATGGACTTTAGCAATCTGAGAACAGCATGATGGGACTCTAGAGAAATAGAACAACAAGTGGCAGCTTTCGATTTGGAGCAATCCAGCAAAGCTTGCAAATTTCTTGCTGGGCACCACCCTCTTGGTCAGGGCGAGTGGCCAGAAATGGAGGCCATTTTCCATGGGGAAAACGAAGTCATTGGCCCAGGCTCTGGGTGTCAGATGACTGGTGGCATCTGGGGCTGTAAGGACTTGCAGGGTCCTAGTTGCTGGCAGCTTTCGTTCTGGAAGGATCCAGCACAGTTTGTAGATTCCTGGCTTGGCACTGCCCTGCCTGCCAGGCCAAGTGGCCAGAAATGAAGGCCATTTTCCATGGGAAAAACGAAGTCCTTTCCCCAGGGTCTCAGGAATATGTTCAAGGTGGCGTTTGAGGCTCTAAGTACTTCCAGGGCCCTAGTTGCTGCCAGCTTTTCTTTTGGAAAAATCCAGCAACGATTGCATCATTCTAGCTAGGCTCCCACTTTCTGCCAGGGTGAGTGGCTGCCAAGGGAGGCCATTTGCCATGGGAAAAAGAAGTCCTTTCCCCAGGGTCTGGGTGTCAGATGAAAGGTGGCCTTTGGGGTTCTGAGGACTTGTAGGGTAGTACTTACTGGCTAGAGTAGAGGAAATGGATTCTATTTGAATATCTGTCTAGAGGCTTTGCCCCACAGGTCCTGGTTGTCCTTGATGGGCTGCAGCTGTGAGCATTGAAGAGAACTGGGATAAAAGGGGGCGGCGTAGCCATTCAGGGAGAGCCTTGAAGGAGCCCTGAAGTGGGAAAGAACAGCATGCAGAAGAAAGCGTCTGTGCTTTGAAGATCTGCAGCCATAAGAACACACCGAGGAGGTATGGACTTTAGCAATCTGAGAACAGCATTATGGGACTCTAGAGAAATAGAACAACAACAAGTGGCAGCTTTAGATTTGGAGCAATCCAGCAAAGCTTGCAAATTTCTTGCTGGGCACCACCCTCTTGGTCAGGGCGAGTGGCCAGAAATGGAGGCCATTTTCCATGGGGAAAACGAAGTCATTGGCCCAGGCTCTGGGTGTCAGATGACAGGTGGCATCTGGGGCTCTAAGGACTTGCAGGGTCCTAGTTGCTGGCAGCTTTCGTTCTGGAAGGATCCAGCACAGTTTGTAGATTCCTGGCTTGGCACTGCCCTGCCTGCCAGGCCAAGTGGCCACAAATGAAGGCCATTTTCCATGGGAAAAACGAAGTCCTTTCCCCAGGGTCTCAGGAATATGTTCAAGGTGGCGTTTGAGGCTCTAAGTACTTCCAGGGCCCTAGTTGCTGCCAGCTTTTCTTTTGGAAAAATCCAGCAACGATTGCATCATTCTAGCTAGGCTCCCACTTTCTGCCAGGGTGAGTGGCTGCCAAGGGAGGCCATTTGCCATGGGAAAAAGAAGTCCTTTCCCCAGGGTCTGGGTGTCAGATGAAAGGTGGCCTTTGGGGTTCTGAGGACTTGTAGGGTAGTACTTACTGGCTAGAGTAGAGGAAATGGATTCTATTTGAATATCTGTCTAGAGGCTTTGCCCCACAGGTCCTGGTTGTCCTTGATGGGCTGCAGCTGTGAGCATTGAAGAGAACTGGGATAAAAGGGGGCGGCGTAGCCATTCAGGGAGGGCCTTGAAGGAGCCCTGAAGTGGGAAAGAACAGCATGCAGAAGAAAGCGTCTGTGCTGTGAAGATCTGCAGCCATAAGAACACACCGAGGAGGTATGGACTTTAGCAATCTGAGAACAGCATTATGGGACTCTAGAGAAATAGAACAACAACAAGTGGCAGCTTTAGATTTGGAGCAATCCAGCAAAGCTTGCAAATTTCTTGCTGGGCACCACCCTCTTGGTCAGGGCGAGTGGCCAGAAATGGAGGCCATTTTCCATGGGGAAAACGAAGTCATTGGCCCAGGCTCTGGGTGTCAGATGACTGGTGGCATCTGGGGCTCTAAGGACTTGCAGGGTCCTAGTTGCTGGCAGCTTTCGTTCTGGAAGGATCCAGCACAGTTTGTAGATTCCTGGCTTGGCACTGCCCTGCCTGCCAGGCCAAGTGGCCAGAAATGAAGGCCATTTTCCATGGGAAAAACGAAGTCCTTTCCCCAGGGTCTCAGGAATATGTTCAAGGTGGCGTTTGAGGCTCTAAGTACTTCCAGGGCCCTAGTTGCTGCCAGCTTTTCTTTTGGAAAAATCCAGCAACGATTGCATCATTCTAGCTAGGCTCCCACTTTCTGCCAGGGTGAGTGGCTGCCAAGGGAGGCCATTTGCCATGGGAAAAAGAAGTCCTTTCCCCAGGGTCTGGGTGTCAGATGAAAGGTGGCCTTTGGGGTTCTGAGGACTTGTAGGGTAGTACTTACTGGCTAGAGTAGAGGAAATGGAGTCTATTTGAATATCTGTCCCACAGGTCCTGGTTGTCCTTGATGGGCTGCAGCTGTGAGCATTGAAGAGAACTGGGATAAAAGGGGGCGGCGTAGCCATTCAGGGAGAGCCTTGAAGGAGCCCTGAACTGGGAAAGAACAGCATGCAGAAGAAAGCGTCTGTGCTGTGAAGATCTGCAGCCATAAGAACACACCGAGGAGGTATGGACTTTAGCAATCTGAGAACAGCATGATGGGACTCTAGAGAAATAGAACAACAACAAGTGGCAGCTTTAGATTTGGAGCAATCCAGCAAAGCTTGCAAATTTCTTGCTGGGCACCACCCTCTTGGTCAGGGCGAGTGGCCAGAAATGGAGGCAATTTTCCATGGGGAAAACGAAGTCATTGGCCCAGGCTCTGGGTGTCAGATGACAGGTGGCATCTGGGGCTCTAAGGACTTGCAGGGTCCTAGTTGCTGGCAGCTTTCGTTCTGGAAGGATCCAGCACAGTTTGTAGATTCCTGGCTTGGCACTGCCCTGCCTGCCAGGCCAAGTGGCAAAAAATGAAGGCCATTTCCCATGGGAAAAAGATGTCCTTTCCCCAGGGTCTCAGTAATATGTTCAAGGTGGCGTTTGAGGCTCTAAGTACTTCCAGGGCCCTAGTTGCTGCCAGCTTTTCTTTTGGAAAAATCCAGCAACGATTGCATCATTCTAGCTAGGCTCCCACTTTCTGCCAGGGTGAGTGGCTGCCAAGGGAGGCCATTTGCCATGGGAAAAAGAAGTCCTTTCCCCAGGGTCTGGGTGTCAGATGAAAGGTGGCCTTTGGGGTTCTGAGGACTTGTAGGGTAGTACTTACTGGCTAGAGTAGAGGAAATGGAGTCTATTTGAATATCTGTCTAGAGGCTTTGCCCCACAGGTCCTGGTTGTCCTTGATGGGCTGCAGCTGTGAGCATTGAAGAGAACTGGGATAAAAGGGGGCGGCTTAGCCATTCAGGGAGAGCCTTGAAGGAGCCCTGAACTGGGAAAGAACAGCATGCAGAAGAAAGCGTCTGTGCTGTGAAGATCTGCAGCCATAAGAACACACCGAGGAGGTATGGACTTCAGCAATCTGAGAACAGCATGATGGGACTCTAGAGAAATAGAACAACAACAAGTGGCAGCTTTAGATTTGGAGCAATCCAGCAAAGCTTGCAAATTTCTTGCTGGGCACCACCCTCTTGGTCAGGGCGAGTGGCCAGAAATGGAGGCCATTTTCCATGGGGAAAACGAAGTCATTGGCCCAGGCTCTGGGTGTCAGATGACAGGTGGCATCTGGGGCTCTAAGGACTTGCAGGGTCCTAGTTGCTGGCAGCTTTCGTTCTGGAAGGATCCAGCACAGTTTGTAGATTCCTGGCTTGGCACTGCCCTGCCTGCCAGGCCAAGTGGCCAGAAATGAAGGCCATTTTCCATGGGAAAAACGAAGTCCTTTCCCCAGGGTCTCAGGAATATGTTCAAGGTGGCGTTTGAGGCTCTAAGTACTTCCAGGGCCCTAGTTGCTGCCAGCTTTTCTTTTGGAAAAATCCAGCAACGATTGCATCATTCTAGCTAGGCTCCCACTTTCTGCCAGGGTGAGTGGCTGCCAAGGGAGGCCATTTGCCATGGGAAAAAGAAGTCCTTTCCCCAGGGTCTGGGTGTCAGATGAAAGGTGGCCTTTGGGGTTCTGAGGACTTGTAGGGTAGTACTTACTGGCTAGAGTAGAGGAAATGGATTCTATTTGAATATCTGTCTAGAGGCTTTGCCCCACAGGTCCTGGTTGTCCTTGATGGGCTGCAGCTGTGAGCATTGAAGAGAACTGGGATAAAAGGGGGCGGCGTAGCCATTCAGGGAGGGCCTTGAAGGAGCCCTGAACTGGGAAAGAACAGCATGCAGAAGAAAGCGTCTGTGCTGTGAAGATCTGCAGCCATAAGAACACACCGAGGAGGTATGGACTTTAGCAATCTGAGAACAGCATTATGGGACTCTAGAGAAATAGAACAACAACAAGTGGCAGCTTTAGATTTGGAGCAATCCAGCAAAGCTTGCAAATTTCTTGCTGGGCACCACCCTCTTGGTCAGGGCGAGTGGCCAGAAATGGAGGCCATTTTCCATGGGGAAAACGAAGTCATTGGCCCAGGCTCTGGGTGTCAGATGACTGGTGGCATCTGGGGCTCTAAGGACTTGCAGGGTCCTAGTTGCTGGCAGCTTTCGTTCTGGAAGGATCCAGCACAGTTTGTAGATTCCTGGCTTGGCACTGCCCTGCCTGCCAGGCCAAGTGGCCAGAAATGAAGGCCATTTTCCATGGGAAAAACGAAGTCCTTTCCCCAGGGTCTCAGGAATATGTTCAAGGTGGCGTTTGAGGCTCTAAGTACTTCCAGGGCCCTAGTTGCTGCCAGCTTTTCTTTTGGAAAAATCCAGCAACGATTGCATCATTCTAGCTAGGCTCCCACTTTCTGCCAGGGTGAGTGGCTGCCAAGGGAGGCCATTTGCCATGGGAAAAAGAAGTCCTTTCCCCAGGGTCTGGGTGTCAGATGAAAGGTGGCCTTTGGGGTTCTGAGGACTTGTAGGGTAGTACTTACTGGCTAGAGTAGAGGAAATGGAGTCTATTTGAATATCTGTCCCACAGGTCCTGGTTGTCCTTGATGGGCTGCAGCTGTGAGCATTGAAGAGAACTGGGATAAAAGGGGGCGGCGTAGCCATTCAGGGAGAGCCTTGAAGGAGCCCTGAACTGGGAAAGAACAGCATGCAGAAGAAAGCGTCTGTGCTGTGAAGATCTGCAGCCATAAGAACACACCGAGGAGGTATGGACTTTAGCAATCTGAGAACAGCATTATGGGACTCTAGAGAAATAGAACAACAACAAGTGGCAGCTTTCGATTTGGAGCAATCCAGCAAAGCTTGCAAATTTCTTGCTGGGCACCACCCTCTTGGTCAGGGCGAGTGGCCAGAAATGGAGGCCATTTTCCATGGGGAAAACGAAGTCATTGGCCCAGGCTCTGGGTGTCAGATGACAGGTGGCATCTGGGGCTCTAAGGACTTGCAGGGTCCTAGTTGCTGGCAGCTTTCGTTCTGGAAGGATCCAGCACAGTTTGTAGATTCCTGGCTTGGCACTGCCCTGCCTGCCAGGCCAAGTGGCAAAAAATGAAGGCCATTTCCCATGGGAAAAAGATGTCCTTTCCCCAGGGTCTCAGTAATATGTTCAAGGTGGCGTTTGAGGCTCTAAGTACTTCCAGGGCCCTAGTTGCTGCCAGCTTTTCTTTTGGAAAAATCCAGCAACGATTGCATCATTCTAGCTAGGCTCCCACTTTCTGCCAGGGTGAGTGGCTGCCAAGGGAGGCCATTTGCCATGGGAAAAAGAAGTCCTTTCCCCAGGGTCTGGGTGTCAGATGAAAGGTGGCCTTTGGGGTTCTGAGGACTTGTAGGGTAGTACTTACTGGCTAGAGTAGAGGAAATGGAGTCTATTTGAATATCTGTCTAGAGGCTTTGCCCCACAGGTCCTGGTTGTCCTTGATGGGCTGCAGCTGTGAGCATTGAAGAGAACTGGGATAAAAGGGGGCGGCTTAGCCATTCAGGGAGAGCCTTGAAGGAGCCCTGAACTGGGAAAGAACAGCATGCAGAAGAAAGCGTCTGTGCTGTGAAGATCTGCAGCCATAAGAACACACCGAGGAGGTATGGACTTCAGCAATCTGAGAACAGCATGATGGGACTCTAGAGAAATAGAACAACAACAAGTGGCAGCTTTAGATTTGGAGCAATCCAGCAAAGCTTGCAAATTTCTTGCTGGGCACCACCCTCTTGGTCAGGGCGAGTGGCCAGAAATGGAGGCCATTTTCCATGGGGAAAACGAAGTCATTGGCCCAGGCTCTGGGTGTCAGATGACAGGTGGCATCTGGGGCTCTAAGGACTTGCAGGGTCCTAGTTGCTGGCAGCTTTCGTTCTGGAAGGATCCAGCACAGTTTGTAGATTCCTGGCTTGGCACTGCCCTGCCTGCCAGGCCAAGTGGCCAGAAATGAAGGCCATTTTCCATGGGAAAAACGAAGTCCTTTCCCCAGGGTCTCAGTAATATGTTCAAGGTGGCGTTTGAGGCTCTAAGTACTTCCAGGGCCCTAGTTGCTGCCAGCTTTTCTTTTGGAAAAATCCAGCAACGATTGCATCATTCTAGCTAGGCTCCCACTTTCTGCCAGGGTGAGTGGCTGCCAAGGGAGGCCATTTGCCATGGGAAAAAGAAGTCCTTTCCCCAGGGTCTGGGTGTCAGATGAAAGGTGGCCTTTGGGGTTCTGAGGACTTGTAGGGTAGTACTTACTGGCTAGAGTAGAGGAAATGGATTCTATTTGAATATCTGTCTAGAGGCTTTGCCCCACAGGTCCTGGTTGTCCTTGATGGGCTGCAGCTGTGAGCATTGAAGAGAACTGGGATAAAAGGGGGCGGCGTAGCCATTCAGGGAGGGCCTTGAAGGAGCCCTGAACTGGGAAAGAACAGCATGCAGAAGAAAGCGTCTGTGCTGTGAAGATCTGCAGCCATAAGAACACACCGAGGAGGTATGGACTTTAGCAATCTGAGAACAGCATTATGGGACTCTAGAGAAATAGAACAACAACAAGTGGCAGCTTTAGATTTGGAGCAATCCAGCAAAGCTTGCAAATTTCTTGCTGGGCACCACCCTCTTGGTCAGGGCGAGTGGCCAGAAATGGAGGCCATTTTCCATGGGGAAAACGAAGTCATTGGCCCAGGCTCTGGGTGTCAGATGACTGGTGGCATCTGGGGCTCTAAGGACTTGCAGGGTCCTAGTTGCTGGCAGCTTTCGTTCTGGAAGGATCCAGCAGAGTTTGTAGATTCCTGGCTTGGCACTGCCCTGCCTGCCAGGCCAAGTGGCCAGAAATGAAGGCCATTTTCCATGGGAAAAACGAAGTCCTTTCCCCAGGGTCTCAGGAATATGTTCAAGGTGGCGTTTGAGGCTCTAAGTACTTCCAGGGCCCTAGTTGCTGCCAGCTTTTCTTTTGGAAAAATCCAGCAACGATTGCATCATTCTAGCTAGGCTCCCACTTTCTGCCAGGGTGAGTGGCTGCCAAGGGAGGCCATTTGCCATGGGAAAAAGAAGTCCTTTCCCCAGGGTCTGGGTGTCAGATGAAAGGTGGCCTTTGGGGTTCTGAGGACTTGTAGGGTAGTACTTACTGGCTAGAGTAGAGGAAATGGAGTCTATTTGAATATCTGTCTAGAGGCTTTGCCCCACAGGTCCTGGTTGTCCTTGATGGGCTGCAGCTGTGAGCATTGAAGAGAACTGGGATAAAAGGGGGCGGCTTAGCCATTCAGGGAGAGCCTTGAAGGAGCCCTGAACTGGGAAAGAACAGCATGCAGAAGAAAGCGTCTGTGCTGTGAAGATCTGCAGCCATAAGAACACACCGAGGAGGTATGGACTTCAGCAATCTGAGAACAGCATGATGGGACTCTAGAGAAATAGAACAACAACAAGTGGCAGCTTTAGATTTGGAGCAATCCAGCAAAGCTTGCAAATTTCTTGCTGGGCACCACCCTCTTGGTCAGGGCGAGTGGCCAGAAATGGAGGCCATTTTCCATGGGGAAAACGAAGTCATTGGCCCAGGCTCTGGGTGTCAGATGACAGGTGGCATCTGGGGCTCTAAGGACTTGCAGGGTCCTAGTTGCTGGCAGCTTTCGTTCTGGAAGGATCCAGCACAGTTTGTAGATTCCTGGCTTGGCACTGCCCTGCCTGCCAGGCCAAGTGGCCAGAAATGAAGGCCATTTTCCATGGGAAAAACGAAGTCCTTTCCCCAGGGTCTCAGGAATATGTTCAAGGTGGCGTTTGAGGCTCTAAGTACTTCCAGGGCCCTAGTTGCTGCCAGCTTTTCTTTTGGAAAAATCCAGCAACGATTGCATCATTCTAGCTAGGCTCCCACTTTCTGCCAGGGTGAGTGGCTGCCAAGGGAGGCCATTTGCCATGGGAAAAAGAAGTCCTTTCCCCAGGGTCTGGGTGTCAGATGAAAGGTGGCCTTTGGGGTTCTGAGGACTTGTAGGGTAGTACTTACTGGCTAGAGTAGAGGAAATGGAGTCTATTTGAATATCTGTCTAGAGGCTTTGCCCCACAGGTCCTGGTTGTCCTTGATGGGCTGCAGCTGTGAGCATTGAAGAGAACTGGGATAAAAGGGGGCGGCTTAGCCATTCAGGGAGAGCCTTGAAGGAGCCCTGAACTGGGAAAGAACAGCATGCAGAAGAAAGCGTCTGTGCTGTGAAGATCTGCAGCCATAAGAACACACCGAGGAGGTATGGACTTCAGCAATCTGAGAACAGCATGATGGGACTCTAGAGAAATAGAACAACAACAAGTGGCAGCTTTAGATTTGGAGCAATCCAGCAAAGCTTGCAAATTTCTTGCTGGGCACCACCCTCTTGGTCAGGGCGAGTGGCCAGAAATGGAGGCCATTTTCCATGGGGAAAACGAAGTCATTGGCCCAGGCTCTGGGTGTCAGATGACAGGTGGCATCTGGGGCTGTAAGGACTTGCAGGGTCCTAGTTGCTGGCAGCTTTCGTTCTGGAAGGATCCAGCACAGTTTGTAGATTCCTGGCTTGGCACTGCCCTGCCTGCCAGGCCAAGTGGCCAGAAATGAAGGCCATTTTCCATGGGAAAAACGAAGTCCTTTCCCCAGGGTCTCAGGAATATGTTCAAGGTGGCGTTTGAGGCTCTAAGTACTTCCAGGGCCCTAGTTGCTGCCAGCTTTTCTTTTGGAAAAATCCAGCAACGATTGCATCATTCTAGCTAGGCTCCCACTTTCTGCCAGGGTGAGTGGCTGCCAAGGGAGGCCATTTGCCATGGGAAAAAGAAGTCCTTTCCCCAGGGTCTGGGTGTCAGATGAAAGGTGGCCTTTGGGGTTCTGAGGACTTGTAGGGTAGTACTTACTGGCTAGAGTAGAGGAAATGGAGTCTATTTGAATATCTGTCCCACAGGTCCTGGTTGTCCTTGATGGGCTGCAGCTGTGAGCATTGAAGAGAACTGGGATAAAAGGGGGCGGCGTAGCCATTCAGGGAGAGCCTTGAAGGAGCCCTGAACTGGGAAAGAACAGCATGCAGAAGAAAGCGTCTGTGCTGTGAAGATCTGCAGCCATAAGAACACACCGAGGAGGTATGGACTTTAGCAATCTGAGAACAGCATTATGGGACTCTAGAGAAATAGAACAACAACAAGTGGCAGCTTTCGATTTGGAGCAATCCAGCAAAGCTTGCAAATTTCTTGCTGGGCACCACCCTCTTGGTCAGGGCGAGTGGCCAGAAATGGAGGCAATTTTCCATGGGGAAAACGAAGTCATTGGCCCAGGCTCTGGGTGTCAGATGACAGGTGGCATCTGGGGCTCTAAGGACTTGCAGGGTCCTAGTTGCTGGCAGCTTTCGTTCTGGAAGGATCCAGCACAGTTTGTAGATTCCTGGCTTGGCACTGCCCTGCCTGCCAGGCCAAGTGGCAAAAAATGAAGGCCATTTCCCATGGGAAAAAGATGTCCTTTCCCCAGGGTCTCAGTAATATGTTCAAGGTGGCGTTTGAGGCTCTAAGTACTTCCAGGGCCCTAGTTGCTGCCAGCTTTTCTTTTGGAAAAATCCAGCAACGATTGCATCATTCTAGCTAGGCTCCCACTTTCTGCCAGGGTGAGTGGCTGCCAAGGGAGGCCATTTGCCATGGGAAAAAGAAGTCCTTTCCCCAGGGTCTGGGTGTCAGATGAAAGGTGGCCTTTGGGGTTCTGAGGACTTGTAGGGTAGTACTTACTGGCTAGAGTAGAGGAAATGGAGTCTATTTGAATATCTGTCTAGAGGCTTTGCCCCACAGGTCCTGGTTGTCCTTGATGGGCTGCAGCTGTGAGCATTGAAGAGAACTGGGATAAAAGGGGGCGGCTTAGCCATTCAGGGAGAGCCTTGAAGGAGCCCTGAACTGGGAAAGAACAGCATGCAGAAGAAAGCGTCTGTGCTGTGAAGATCTGCAGCCATAAGAACACACCGAGGAGGTATGGACTTCAGCAATCTGAGAACAGCATGATGGGACTCTAGAGAAATAGAACAACAACAAGTGGCAGCTTTAGATTTGGAGCAATCCAGCAAAGCTTGCAAATTTCTTGCTGGGCACCACCCTCTTGGTCAGGGCGAGTGGCCAGAAATGGAGGCCATTTTCCATGGGGAAAACGAAGTCATTGGCCCAGGCTCTGGGTGTCAGATGACAGGTGGCATCTGGGGCTCTAAGGACTTGCAGGGTCCTAGTTGCTGGCAGCTTTCGTTCTGGAAGGATCCAGCACAGTTTGTAGATTCCTGGCTTGGCACTGCCCTGCCTGCCAGGCCAAGTGGCCACAAATGAAGGCCATTTTCCATGGGAAAAACGAAGTCCTTTCCCCAGGGTCTCAGGAATATGTTCAAGGTGGCGTTTGAGGCTCTAAGTACTTCCAGGGCCCTAGTTGCTGCCAGCTTTTCTTTTGGAAAAATCCAGCAACGATTGCATCATTCTAGCTAGGCTCCCACTTTCTGCCAGGGTGAGTGGCTGCCAAGGGAGGCCATTTGCCATGGGAAAAAGAAGTCCTTTCCCCAGGGTCTGGGTGTCAGATGAAAGGTGGCCTTTGGGGTTCTGAGGACTTGTAGGGTAGTACTTACTGGCTAGAGTAGAGGAAATGGAGTCTATTTGAATATCTGTCCCACAGGTCCTGGTTGTCCTTGATGGGCTGCAGCTGTGAGCATTGAAGAGAACTGGGATAAAAGGGGGCGGCGTAGCCATTCAGGGAGAGCCTTGAAGGAGCCCTGAACTGGGAAAGAACAGCATGCAGAAGAAAGCGTCTGTGCTGTGAAGATCTGCAGCCATAAGAACACACCGAGGAGGTATGGACTTTAGCAATCTGAGAACAGCATTATGGGACTCTAGAGAAATAGAACAACAACAAGTGGCAGCTTTAGATTTGGAGCAATCCAGCAAAGCTTGCAAATTTCTTGCTGGGCACCACCCTCTTGGTCAGGGCGAGTGGCCAGAAATGGAGGCCATTTTCCATGGGGAAAACGAAGTCATTGGCCCAGGCTCTGGGTGTCAGATGACAGGTGGCATCTGGGGCTCTAAGGACTTGCAGGGTCCTAGTTGCTGGCAGCTTTCGTTCTGGAAGGATCCAGCACAGTTTGTAGATTCCTGGCTTGGCACTGCCCTGCCTGCCAGGCCAAGTGGCAAAAAATGAAGGCCATTTCCCATGGGAAAAAGATGTCCTTTCCCCAGGGTCTCAGGAATATGTTCAAGGTGGCGTTTGAGGCTCTAAGTACTTCCAGGGCCCTAGTTGCTGCCAGCTTTTCTTTTGGAAAAATCCAGCAACGATTGCATCATTCTAGCTAGGCTCCCACTTTCTGCCAGGGTGAGTGGCTGCCAAGGGAGGCCATTTGCCATGGGAAAAAGAAGTCCTTTCCCCAGGGTCTGGGTGTCAGATGAAAGGTGGCCTTTGGGGTTCTGAGGACTTGTAGGGTAGTACTTACTGGCTAGAGTAGAGGAAATGGAGTCTATTTGAATATCTGTCTAGAGGCTTTGCCCCACAGGTCCTGGTTGTCCTTGATGGGCTGCAGCTGTGAGCATTGAAGAGAACTGGGATAAAAGGGGGCGGCTTAGCCATTCAGGGAGAGCCTTGAAGGAGCCCTGAACTGGGAAAGAACAGCATGCAGAAGAAAGCGTCTGTGCTGTGAAGATCTGCAGCCATAAGAACACACCGAGGAGGTATGGACTTTAGCAATCTGAGAACAGCATTATGGGACTCTAGAGAAATAGAACAACAACAAGTGGCAGCTTTCGATTTGGAGCAATCCAGCAAAGCTTGCAAATTTCTTGCTGGGCACCACCCTCTTGGTCAGGGCGAGTGGCCAGAAATGGAGGCCATTTTCCATGGGGAAAACGAAGTCATTGGCCCAGGCTCTGGGTGTCAGATGACTGGTGGCATCTGGGGCTCTAGGGACTTGCAGGGTCCTAGTTGCTGGCAGCTTTCGTTCTGGAAGGATCCAGCAGAGTTTGTAGATTCCTGGCTTGGCACTGCCCTGCCTGCCAGGCCAAGTGGCCAGAAATGAAGGCCATTTTCCATGGGAAAAACGAAGTCCTTTCCCCAGGGTCTCAGGAATATGTTCAAGGTGGCGTTTGAGGCTCTAAGTACTTCCAGGGCCCTAGTTGCTGCCAGCTTTTCTTTTGGAAAAATCCAGCAACGATTGCATCATTCTAGCTAGGCTCCCACTTTCTGCCAGGGTGAGTGGCTGCCAAGGGAGGCCATTTGCCATGGGAAAAAGAAGTCCTTTCCCCAGGGTCTGGGTGTCAGATGAAAGGTGGCCTTTGGGGTTCTGAGGACTTGTAGGGTAGTACTTACTGGCTAGAGTAGAGGAAATGGATTCTATTTGAATATCTGTCTAGAGGCTTTGCCCCACAGGTCCTGGTTGTCCTTGATGGGCTGCAGCTGTGAGCATTGAAGAGAACTGGGATAAAAGGGGGCGGCGTAGCCATTCAGGGAGGGCCTTGAAGGAGCCCTGAACTGGGAAAGAACAGCATGCAGAAGAAAGCGTCTGTGCTGTGAAGATCTGCAGCCATAAGAACACACCGAGGAGGTATGGACTTTAGCAATCTGAGAACAGCATTATGGGACTCTAGAGAAATAGAACAACAACAAGTGGCAGCTTTAGATTTGGAGCAATCCAGCAAAGCTTGCAAATTTCTTGCTGGGCACCACCCTCTTGGTCAGGGCGAGTGGCCAGAAATGGAGGCCATTTTCCATGGGGAAAACGAAGTCATTGGCCCAGGCTCTGGGTGTCAGATGACTGGTGGCATCTGGGGCTCTAAGGACTTGCAGGGTCCTAGTTGCTGGCAGCTTTCGTTCTGGAAGGATCCAGCAGAGTTTGTAGATTCCTGGCTTGGCACTGCCCTGCCTGCCAGGCCAAGTGGCCAGAAATGAAGGCCATTTTCCATGGGAAAAACGAAGTCCTTTCCCCAGGGTCTCAGGAATATGTTCAAGGTGGCGTTTGAGGCTCTAAGTACTTCCAGGGCCCTAGTTGCTGCCAGCTTTTCTTTTGGAAAAATCCAGCAACGATTGCATCATTCTAGCTAGGCTCCCACTTTCTGCCAGGGTGAGTGGCTGCCAAGGGAGGCCATTTGCCATGGGAAAAAGAAGTCCTTTCCCCAGGGTCTGGGTGTCAGATGAAAGGTGGCCTTTGGGGTTCTGAGGACTTGTAGGGTAGTACTTACTGGCTAGAGTAGAGGAAATGGAGTCTATTTGAATATCTGTCCCACAGGTCCTGGTTGTCCTTGATGGGCTGCAGCTGTGAGCATTGAAGAGAACTGGGATAAAAGGGGGCGGCGTAGCCATTCAGGGAGAGCCTTGAAGGAGCCCTGAACTGGGAAAGAACAGCATGCAGAAGAAAGCGTCTGTGCTGTGAAGATCTGCAGCCATAAGAACACACCGAGGAGGTATGGACTTTAGCAATCTGAGAACAGCATTATGGGACTCTAGAGAAATAGAACAACAACAAGTGGCAGCTTTCGATTTGGAGCAATCCAGCAAAGCTTGCAAATTTCTTGCTGGGCACCACCCTCTTGGTCAGGGCGAGTGGCCAGAAATGGAGGCAATTTTCCATGGGGAAAACGAAGTCATTGGCCCAGGCTCTGGGTGTCAGATGACAGGTGGCATCTGGGGCTCTAAGGACTTGCAGGGTCCTAGTTGCTGGCAGCTTTCGTTCTGGAAGGATCCAGCACAGTTTGTAGATTCCTGGCTTGGCACTGCCCTGCCTGCCAGGCCAAGTGGCAAAAAATGAAGGCCATTTCCCATGGGAAAAAGATGTCCTTTCCCCAGGGTCTCAGTAATATGTTCAAGGTGGCGTTTGAGGCTCTAAGTACTTCCAGGGCCCTAGTTGCTGCCAGCTTTTCTTTTGGAAAAATCCAGCAACGATTGCATCATTCTAGCTAGGCTCCCACTTTCTGCCAGGGTGAGTGGCTGCCAAGGGAGGCCATTTGCCATGGGAAAAAGAAGTCCTTTCCCCAGGGTCTGGGTGTCAGATGAAAGGTGGCCTTTGGGGTTCTGAGGACTTGTAGGGTAGTACTTACTGGCTAGAGTAGAGGAAATGGAGTCTATTTGAATATCTGTCTAGAGGCTTTGCCCCACAGGTCCTGGTTGTCCTTGATGGGCTGCAGCTGTGAGCATTGAAGAGAACTGGGATAAAAGGGGGCGGCTTAGCCATTCAGGGAGAGCCTTGAAGGAGCCCTGAACTGGGAAAGAACAGCATGCAGAAGAAAGCGTCTGTGCTGTGAAGATCTGCAGCCATAAGAACACACCGAGGAGGTATGGACTTCAGCAATCTGAGAACAGCATGATGGGACTCTAGAGAAATAGAACAACAACAAGTGGCAGCTTTCGATTTGGAGCAATCCAGCAAAGCTTGCAAATTTCTTGCTGGGCACCACCCTCTTGGTCAGGGCGAGTGGCCAGAAATGGAGGCCATTTTCCATGGGGAAAACGAAGTCATTGGCCCAGGCTCTGGGTGTCAGATGACAGGTGGCATCTGGGGCTCTAAGGACTTGCAGGGTCCTAGTTGCTGGCAGCTTTCGTTCTGGAAGGATCCAGCACAGTTTGTAGATTCCTGGCTTGGCACTGCCCTGCCTGCCAGGCCAAGTGGCCAGAAATGAAGGCCATTTTCCATGGGAAAAACGAAGTCCTTTCCCCAGGGTCTCAGTAATATGTTCAAGGTGGCGTTTGAGGCTCTAAGTACTTCCAGGGCCCTAGTTGCTGCCAGCTTTTCTTTTGGAAAAATCCAGCAACGATTGCATCATTCTAGCTAGGCTCCCACTTTCTGCCAGGGTGAGTGGCTGCCAAGGGAGGCCATTTGCCATGGGAAAAAGAAGTCCTTTCCCCAGGGTCTGGGTGTCAGATGAAAGGTGGCCTTTGGGGTTCTGAGGACTTGTAGGGTAGTACTTACTGGCTAGAGTAGAGGAAATGGAGTCTATTTGAATATCTGTCCCACAGGTCCTGGTTGTCCTTGATGGGCTGCAGCTGTGAGCATTGAAGAGAACTGGGATAAAAGGGGGCGGCGTAGCCATTCAGGGAGAGCCTTGAAGGAGCCCTGAACTGGGAAAGAACAGCATGCAGAAGAAAGCGTCTGTGCTGTGAAGATCTGCAGCCATAAGAACACACCGAGGAGGTATGGACTTTAGCAATCTGAGAACAGCATGATGGGACTCTAGAGAAATAGAACAACAACAAGTGGCAGCTTTAGATTTGGAGCAATCCAGCAAAGCTTGCAAATTTCTTGCTGGGCACCACCCTCTTGGTCAGGGCGAGTGGCCAGAAATGGAGGCCATTTTCCATGGGGAAAACGAAGTCATTGGCCCAGGCTCTGGGTGTCAGATGACAGGTGGCATCTGGGGCTCTAAGGACTTGCAGGGTCCTAGTTGCTGGCAGCTTTCGTTCTGGAAGGATCCAGCACAGTTTGTAGATTCCTGGCTTGGCACTGCCCTGCCTGCCAGGCCAAGTGGCAAAAAATGAAGGCCATTTCCCATGGGAAAAAGATGTCCTTTCCCCAGGGTCTCAGTAATATGTTCAAGGTGGCGTTTGAGGCTCTAAGTACTTCCAGGGCCCTAGTTGCTGCCAGCTTTTCTTTTGGAAAAATCCAGCAACGATTGCATCATTCTAGCTAGGCTCCCACTTTCTGCCAGGGTGAGTGGCTGCCAAGGGAGGCCATTTGCCATGGGAAAAAGAAGTCCTTTCCCCAGGGTCTGGGTGTCAGATGAAAGGTGGCCTTTGGGGTTCTGAGGACTTGTAGGGTAGTACTTACTGGCTAGAGTAGAGGAAATGGATTCTATTTGAATATCTGTCTAGAGGCTTTGCCCCACAGGTCCTGGTTGTCCTTGATGGGCTGCAGCTGTGAGCATTGAAGAGAACTGGGATAAAAGGGGGCGGCTTAGCCATTCAGGGAGAGCCTTGAAGGAGCCCTGAACTGGGAAAGAACAGCATGCAGAAGAAAGCGTCTGTGCTGTGAAGATCTGCAGCCATAAGAACACACCGAGGAGGTATGGACTTCAGCAATCTGAGAACAGCATGATGGGACTCTAGAGAAATAGAACAACAACAAGTGGCAGCTTTAGATTTGGAGCAATCCAGCAAAGCTTGCAAATTTCTTGCTGGGCACCACCCTCTTGGTCAGGGCGAGTGGCCAGAAATGGAGGCCATTTTCCATGGGGAAAACGAAGTCATTGGCCCAGGCTCTGGGTGTCAGATGACAGGTGGCATCTGGGGCTCTAAGGACTTGCAGGGTCCTAGTTGCTGGCAGCTTTCGTTCTGGAAGGATCCAGCAGAGTTTGTAGATTCCTGGCTTGGCACTGCCCTGCCTGCCAGGCCAAGTGGCCAGAAATGAAGGCCATTTTCCATGGGAAAAACGAAGTCCTTTCCCCAGGGTCTCAGTAATATGTTCAAGGTGGCGTTTGAGGCTCTAAGTACTTCCAGGGCCCTAGTTGCTGCCAGCTTTTCTTTTGGAAAAATCCAGCAACGATTGCATCATTCTAGCTAGGCTCCCACTTTCTGCCAGGGTGAGTGGCTGCCAAGGGAGGCCATTTGCCATGGGAAAAAGAAGTCCTTTCCCCAGGGTCTGGGTGTCAGATGAAAGGTGGCCTTTGGGGTTCTGAGGACTTGTAGGGTAGTACTTACTGGCTAGAGTAGAGGAAATGGATTCTATTTGAATATCTGTCTAGAGGCTTTGCCCCACAGGTCCTGGTTGTCCTTGATGGGCTGCAGCTGTGAGCATTGAAGAGAACTGGGATAAAAGGGGGCGGCGTAGCCATTCAGGGAGGGCCTTGAAGGAGCCCTGAACTGGGAAAGAACAGCATGCAGAAGAAAGCGTCTGTGCTGTGAAGATCTGCAGCCATAAGAACACACCGAGGAGGTATGGACTTTAGCAATCTGAGAACAGCATTATGGGACTCTAGAGAAATAGAACAACAACAAGTGGCAGCTTTCGATTTGGAGCAATCCAGCAAAGATTGCAAATTTCTTGCTGGGCACCACCCTCTTGGTCAGGGCGAGTGGCCAGAAATGGAGGCCATTTTCCATGGGGAAAACGAAGTCATTGGCCCAGGCTCTGGGTGTCAGATGACAGGTGGCATCTGGGGCTCTAAGGACTTGCAGGGTCCTAGTTGCTGGCAGCTTTCGTTCTGGAAGGATCCAGCACAGTTTGTAGATTCCTGGCTTGGCACTGCCCTGCCTGCCAGGCCAAGTGGCCAGAAATGAAGGCCATTTTCCATGGGAAAAACGAAGTCCTTTCCCCAGGGTCTCAGGAATATGTTCAAGGTGGCGTTTGAGGCTCTAAGTACTTCCAGGGCCCTAGTTGCTGCCAGCTTTTCTTTTGGAAAAATCCAGCAACGATTGCATCATTCTAGCTAGGCTCCCACTTTCTGCCAGGGTGAGTGGCTGCCAAGGGAGGCCATTTGCCATGGGAAAAAGAAGTCCTTTCCCCAGGGTCTGGGTGTCAGATGAAAGGTGGCCTTTGGGGTTCTGAGGACTTGTAGGGTAGTACTTACTGGCTAGAGTAGAGGAAATGGATTCTATTTGAATATCTGTCTAGAGGCTTTGCCCCACAGGTCCTGGTTGTCCTTGATGGGCTGCAGCTGTGAGCATTGAAGAGAACTGGGATAAAAGGGGGCGGCGTAGCCATTCAGGGAGGGCCTTGAAGGAGCCCTGAACTGGGAAAGAACAGCATGCAGAAGAAAGCGTCTGTGCTGTGAAGATCTGCAGCCATAAGAACACACCGAGGAGGTATGGACTTTAGCAATCTGAGAACAGCATGATGGGACTCTAGAGAAATAGAACAACAACAAGTGGCAGCTTTCGATTTGGAGCAATCCAGCAAAGCTTGCAAATTTCTTGCTGGGCACCACCCTCTTGGTCAGGGCGAGTGGCCAGAAATGGAGGCCATTTTCCATGGGGAAAACGAAGTCATTGGCCCAGGCTCTGGGTGTCAGATGACTGGTGGCATCTGGGGCTCTAAGGACTTGCAGGGTCCTAGTTGCTGGCAGCTTTCGTTCTGGAAGGATCCAGCAGAGTTTGTAGATTCCTGGCTTGGCACTGCCCTGCCTGCCAGGCCAAGTGGCCAGAAATGAAGGCCATTTTCCATGGGAAAAACGAAGTCCTTTCCCCAGGGTCTCAGTAATATGTTCAAGGTGGCGTTTGAGGCTCTAAGTACTTCCAGGGCCCTAGTTGCTGCCAGCTTTTCTTTTGGAAAAATCCAGCAACGATTGCATCATTCTAGCTAGGCTCCCACTTTCTGCCAGGGTGAGTGGCTGCCAAGGGAGGCCATTTGCCATGGGAAAAAGAAGTCCTTTCCCCAGGGTCTGGGTGTCAGATGAAAGGTGGCCTTTGGGGTTCTGAGGACTTGTAGGGTAGTACTTACTGGCTAGAGTAGAGGAAATGGAGTCTATTTGAATATCTGTCCCACAGGTCCTGGTTGTCCTTGATGGGCTGCAGCTGTGAGCATTGAAGAGAACTGGGATAAAAGGGGGCGGCGTAGCCATTCAGGGAGAGCCTTGAAGGAGCCCTGAACTGGGAAAGAACAGCATGCAGAAGAAAGCGTCTGTGCTGTGAAGATCTGCAGCCATAAGAACACACCGAGGAGGTATGGACTTTAGCAATCTGAGAACAGCATTATGGGACTCTAGAGAAATAGAACAACAACAAGTGGCAGCTTTAGATTTGGAGCAATCCAGCAAAGCTTGCAAATTTCTTGCTGGGCACCACCCTCTTGGTCAGGGCGAGTGGCCAGAAATGGAGGCCATTTTCCATGGGGAAAACGAAGTCATTGGCCCAGGCTCTGGGTGTCAGATGACAGGTGGCATCTGGGGCTCTAAGGACTTGCAGGGTCCTAGTTGCTGGCAGCTTTCGTTCTGGAAGGATCCAGCACAGTTTGTAGATTCCTGGCTTGGCACTGCCCTGCCTGCCAGGCCAAGTGGCAAAAAATGAAGGCCATTTCCCATGGGAAAAAGATGTCCTTTCCCCAGGGTCTCAGTAATATGTTCAAGGTGGCGTTTGAGGCTCTAAGTACTTCCAGGGCCCTAGTTGCTGCCAGCTTTTCTTTTGGAAAAATCCAGCAACGATTGCATCATTCTAGCTAGGCTCCCACTTTCTGCCAGGGTGAGTGGCTGCCAAGGGAGGCCATTTGCCATGGGAAAAAGAAGTCCTTTCCCCAGGGTCTGGGTGTCAGATGAAAGGTGGCCTTTGGGGTTCTGAGGACTTGTAGGGTAGTACTTACTGGCTAGAGTAGAGGAAATGGATTCTATTTGAATATCTGTCTAGAGGCTTTGCCCCACAGGTCCTGGTTGTCCTTGATGGGCTGCAGCTGTGAGCATTGAAGAGAACTGGGATAAAAGGGGGCGGCGTAGCCATTCAGGGAGGGCCTTGAAGGAGCCCTGAACTGGGAAAGAACAGCATGCAGAAGAAAGCGTCTGTGCTGTGAAGATCTGCAGCCATAAGAACACACCGAGGAGGTATGGACTTTAGCAATCTGAGAACAGCATTATGGGACTCTAGAGAAATAGAACAACAACAAGTGGCAGCTTTCGATTTGGAGCAATCCAGCAAAGATTGCAAATTTCTTGCTGGGCACCACCCTCTTGGTCAGGGCGAGTGGCCAGAAATGGAGGCCATTTTCCATGGGGAAAACGAAGTCATTGGCCCAGGCTCTGGGTGTCAGATGACAGGTGGCATCTGGGGCTCTAAGGACTTGCAGGGTCCTAGTTGCTGGCAGCTTTCGTTCTGGAAGGATCCAGCACAGTTTGTAGATTCCTGGCTTGGCACTGCCCTGCCTGCCAGGCCAAGTGGCCAGAAATGAAGGCCATTTTCCATGGGAAAAACGAAGTCCTTTCCCCAGGGTCTCAGGAATATGTTCAAGGTGGCGTTTGAGGCTCTAAGTACTTCCAGGGCCCTAGTTGCTGCCAGCTTTTCTTTTGGAAAAATCCAGCAACGATTGCATCATTCTAGCTAGGCTCCCACTTTCTGCCAGGGTGAGTGGCTGCCAAGGGAGGCCATTTGCCATGGGAAAAAGAAGTCCTTTCCCCAGGGTCTGGGTGTCAGATGAAAGGTGGCCTTTGGGGTTCTGAGGACTTGTAGGGTAGTACTTACTGGCTAGAGTAGAGGAAATGGATTCTATTTGAATATCTGTCTAGAGGCTTTGCCCCACAGGTCCTGGTTGTCCTTGATGGGCTGCAGCTGTGAGCATTGAAGAGAACTGGGATAAAAGGGGGCGGCGTAGCCATTCAGGGAGGGCCTTGAAGGAGCCCTGAACTGGGAAAGAACAGCATGCAGAAGAAAGCGTCTGTGCTGTGAAGATCTGCAGCCATAAGAACACACCGAGGAGGTATGGACTTTAGCAATCTGAGAACAGCATGATGGGACTCTAGAGAAATAGAACAACAACAAGTGGCAGCTTTCGATTTGGAGCAATCCAGCAAAGCTTGCAAATTTCTTGCTGGGCACCACCCTCTTGGTCAGGGCGAGTGGCCAGAAATGGAGGCCATTTTCCATGGGGAAAACGAAGTCATTGGCCCAGGCTCTGGGTGTCAGATGACTGGTGGCATCTGGGGCTCTAAGGACTTGCAGGGTCCTAGTTGCTGGCAGCTTTCGTTCTGGAAGGATCCAGCAGAGTTTGTAGATTCCTGGCTTGGCACTGCCCTGCCTGCCAGGCCAAGTGGCCAGAAATGAAGGCCATTTTCCATGGGAAAAACGAAGTCCTTTCCCCAGGGTCTCAGTAATATGTTCAAGGTGGCGTTTGAGGCTCTAAGTACTTCCAGGGCCCTAGTTGCTGCCAGCTTTTCTTTTGGAAAAATCCAGCAACGATTGCATCATTCTAGCTAGGCTCCCACTTTCTGCCAGGGTGAGTGGCTGCCAAGGGAGGCCATTTGCCATGGGAAAAAGAAGTCCTTTCCCCAGGGTCTGGGTGTCAGATGAAAGGTGGCCTTTGGGGTTCTGAGGACTTGTAGGGTAGTACTTACTGGCTAGAGTAGAGGAAATGGAGTCTATTTGAATATCTGTCTAGAGGCTTTGCCCCACAGGTCCTGGTTGTCCTTGATGGGCTGCAGCTGTGAGCATTGAAGAGAACTGGGATAAAAGGGGGCGGCGTAGCCATTCAGGGAGAGCCTTGAAGGAGCCCTGAACTGGGAAAGAACAGCATGCAGAAGAAAGCGTCTGTGCTGTGAAGATCTGCAGCCATAAGAACACACCGAGGAGGTATGGACTTTAGCAATCTGAGAACAGCATGATGGGACTCTAGAGAAATAGAACAACAACAAGTGGCAGCTTTAGATTTGGAGCAATCCAGCAAAGCTTGCAAATTTCTTGCTGGGCACCACCCTCTTGGTCAGGGTGAGTGGCCAGAAATGGAGGCCATTTTCCATGGGGAAAACGAAGTCATTGGCCCAGGCTCTGGGTGTCAGATGACTGGTGGCATCTGGGGCTCTAAGGACTTGCAGGGTCCTAGTTGCTGGCAGCTTTCGTTCTGGAAGGATCCAGCAGAGTTTGTAGATTCCTGGCTTGGCACTGCCCTGCCTGCCAGGCCAAGTGGCCAGAAATGAAGGCCATTTTCCATGGGAAAAACGAAGTCCTTTCCCCAGGGTCTCAGTAATATGTTCAAGGTGGCGTTTGAGGCTCTAAGTACTTCCAGGGCCCTAGTTGCTGCCAGCTTTTCTTTTGGAAAAATCCAGCAACGATTGCATCATTCTAGCTAGGCTCCCACTTTCTGCCAGGGTGAGTGGCTGCCAAGGGAGGCCATTTGCCATGGGAAAAAGAAGTCCTTTCCCCAGGGTCTGGGTGTCAGATGAAAGGTGGCCTTTGGGGTTCTGAGGACTTGTAGGGTAGTACTTACTGGCTAGAGTAGAGGAAATGGAGTCTATTTGAATATCTGTCCCACAGGTCCTGGTTGTCCTTGATGGGCTGCAGCTGTGAGCATTGAAGAGAACTGGGATAAAAGGGGGCGGCGTAGCCATTCAGGGAGAGCCTTGAAGGAGCCCTGAACTGGGAAAGAACAGCATGCAGAAGAAAGCGTCTGTGCTGTGAAGATCTGCAGCCATAAGAACACACCGAGGAGGTATGGACTTTAGCAATCTGAGAACAGCATGATGGGACTCTAGAGAAATAGAACAACAACAAGTGGCAGCTTTCGATTTGGAGCAATCCAGCAAAGCTTGCAAATTTCTTGCTGGGCACCACCCTCTTGGTCAGGGCGAGTGGCCAGAAATGGAGGCCATTTTCCATGGGGAAAACGAAGTCATTGGCCCAGGCTCTGGGTGTCAGATGACAGGTGGCATCTGGGGCTCTAAGGACTTGCAGGGTCCTAGTTGCTGGCAGCTTTCGTTCTGGAAGGATCCAGCACAGTTTGTAGATTCCTGGCTTGGCACTGCCCTGCCTGCCAGGCCAAGTGGCAAAAAATGAAGGCCATTTCCCATGGGAAAAAGATGTCCTTTCCCCAGGGTCTCAGTAATATGTTCAAGGGGGCGTTTGAGGCTCTAAGTACTTCCAGGGCCCTAGTTGCTGCCAGCTTTTCTTTTGGAAAAATCCAGCAACGATTGCATCATTCTAGCTAGGCTCCCACTTTCTGCCAGGGTGAGTGGCTGCCAAGGGAGGCCATTTGCCATGGGAAAAAGAAGTCCTTTCCCCAGGGTCTGGGTGTCAGATGAAAGGTGGCCTTTGGGGTTCTGAGGACTTGTAGGGTAGTACTTACTGGCTAGAGTAGAGGAAATGGATTCTATTTGAATATCTGTCTAGAGGCTTTGCCCCACAGGTCCTGGTTGTCCTTGATGGGCTGCAGCTGTGAGCATTGAAGAGAACTGGGATAAAAGGGGGCGGCGTAGCCATTCAGGGAGGGCCTTGAAGGAGCCCTGAACTGGGAAAGAACAGCATGCAGAAGAAAGCGTCTGTGCTGTGAAGATCTGCAGCCATAAGAACACACCGAGGAGGTATGGACTTTAGCAATCTGAGAACAGCATGATGGGACTCTAGAGAAATAGAACAACAACAAGTGGCAGCTTTCGATTTGGAGCAATCCAGCAAAGCTTGCAAATTTCTTGCTGGGCACCACCCTCTTGGTCAGGGCGAGTGGCCAGAAATGGAGGCCATTTTCCATGGGGAAAACGAAGTCATTGGCCCAGGCTCTGGGTGTCAGATGACTGGTGGCATCTGGGGCTCTAAGGACTTGCAGGGTCCTAGTTGCTGGCAGCTTTCGTTCTGGAAGGATCCAGCAGAGTTTGTAGATTCCTGGCTTGGCACTGCCCTGCCTGCCAGGCCAAGTGGCCAGAAATGAAGGCCATTTTCCATGGGAAAAACGAAGTCCTTTCCCCAGGGTCTCAGTAATATGTTCAAGGTGGCGTTTGAGGCTCTAAGTACTTCCAGGGCCCTAGTTGCTGCCAGCTTTTCTTTTGGAAAAATCCAGCAACGATTGCATCATTCTAGCTAGGCTCCCACTTTCTGCCAGGGTGAGTGGCTGCCAAGGGAGGCCATTTGCCATGGGAAAAAGAAGTCCTTTCCCCAGGGTCTGGGTGTCAGATGAAAGGTGGCCTTTGGGGTTCTGAGGACTTGTAGGGTAGTACTTACTGGCTAGAGTAGAGGAAATGGAGTCTATTTGAATATCTGTCCCACAGGTCCTGGTTGTCCTTGATGGGCTGCAGCTGTGAGCATTG
This sequence comes from Agelaius phoeniceus, assembly GCF_051311805.1. Taxonomy (NCBI): domain Eukaryota; kingdom Metazoa; phylum Chordata; class Aves; order Passeriformes; family Icteridae; genus Agelaius; species Agelaius phoeniceus. Next base: position 21,444,560 of record NC_135277.1, read on the forward strand.
AAGAGAACTGGGATAAAAGGGGGCGGCGTAGCCATTCAGGGAGAGCCTTGAAGGAGCCCTGAACTGGGAAAGAACAGCATGCAGAAGAAAGCGTCTGTGCTGTGAAGATCTGCAGCCATAAGAACACACCGAGGAGGTATGGACTTTAGCAATCTGAGAACAGCATTATGGGACTCTAGAGAAATAGAACAACAACAAGTGGCAGCTTTAGATTTGGAGCAATCCAGCAAAGCTTGCAAATTTCTTGCTGGGCACCACCCTCTTGGTCAGGGCGAGTGGCCAGAAATGGAGGCCATTTTCCATGGGGAAAACGAAGTCATTGGCCCAGGCTCTGGGTGTCAGATGACAGGTGGCATCTGGGGCTCTAAGGACTTGCAGGGTCCTAGTTGCTGGCAGCTTTCGTTCTGGAAGGATCCAGCACAGTTTGTAGATTCCTGGCTTGGCACTGCCCTGCCTGCCAGGCCAAGTGGCAAAAAATGAAGGCCATTTCCCATGGGAAAAAGATGTCCTTTCCCCAGGGTCTCAGTAATATGTTCAAGGTGGCGTTTGAGGCTCTAAGTACTTCCAGGGCCCTAGTTGCTGCCAGCTTTTCTTTTGGAAAAATCCAGCAACGATTGCATCATTCTAGCTAGGCTCCCACTTTCTGCCAGGGTGAGTGGCTGCCAAGGGAGGCCATTTGCCATGGGAAAAAGAAGTCCTTTCCCCAGGGTCTGGGTGTCAGATGAAAGGTGGCCTTTGGGGTTCTGAGGACTTGTAGGGTAGTACTTACTGGCTAGAGTAGAGGAAATGGATTCTATTTGAATATCTGTCTAGAGGCTTTGCCCCACAGGTCCTGGTTGTCCTTGATGGGCTGCAGCTGTGAGCATTGAAGAGAACTGGGATAAAAGGGGGCGGCGTAGCCATTCAGGGAGGGCCTTGAAGGAGCCCTGAACTGGGAAAGAACAGCATGCAGAAGAAAGCGTCTGTGCTGTGAAGATCTGCAGCCATAAGAACACACCGAGGAGGTATGGACTTTAGCAATCTGAGAACAGCATTATGGGACTCTAGAGAAATAGAACAACAACAAGTGGCAGCTTTCGATTTGGAGCAATCCAGCAAAGATTGCAAATTTCTTGCTGGGCACCACCCTCTTGGTCAGGGCGAGTGGCCAGAAATGGAGGCCATTTTCCATGGGGAAAACGAAGTCATTGGCCCAGGCTCTGGGTGTCAGATGACAGGTGGCATCTGGGGCTCTAAGGACTTGCAGGGTCCTAGTTGCTGGCAGCTTTCGTTCTGGAAGGATCCAGCACAGTTTGTAGATTCCTGGCTTGGCACTGCCCTGCCTGCCAGGCCAAGTGGCCAGAAATGAAGGCCATTTTCCATGGGAAAAACGAAGTCCTTTCCCCAGGGTCTCAGGAATATGTTCAAGGTGGCGTTTGAGGCTCTAAGTACTTCCAGGGCCCTAGTTGCTGCCAGCTTTTCTTTTGGAAAAATCCAGCAACGATTGCATCATTCTAGCTAGGCTCCCACTTTCTGCCAGGGTGAGTGGCTGCCAAGGGAGGCCATTTGCCATGGGAAAAAGAAGTCCTTTCCCCAGGGTCTGGGTGTCAGATGAAAGGTGGCCTTTGGGGTTCTGAGGACTTGTAGGGTAGTACTTACTGGCTAGAGTAGAGGAAATGGATTCTATTTGAATATCTGTCTAGAGGCTTTGCCCCACAGGTCCTGGTTGTCCTTGATGGGCTGCAGCTGTGAGCATTGAAGAGAACTGGGATAAAAGGGGGCGGCGTAGCCATTCAGGGAGGGCCTTGAAGGAGCCCTGAACTGGGAAAGAACAGCATGCAGAAGAAAGCGTCTGTGCTGTGAAGATCTGCAGCCATAAGAACACACCGAGGAGGTATGGACTTTAGCAATCTGAGAACAGCATGATGGGACTCTAGAGAAATAGAACAACAACAAGTGGCAGCTTTCGATTTGGAGCAATCCAGCAAAGCTTGCAAATTTCTTGCTGGGCACCACCCTCTTGGTCAGGGCGAGTGGCCAGAAATGGAGGCCATTTTCCATGGGGAAAACGAAGTCATTGGCCCAGGCTCTGGGTGTCAGATGACTGGTGGCATCTGGGGCTCTAAGGACTTGCAGGGTCCTAGTTGCTGGCAGCTTTCGTTCTGGAAGGATCCAGCACAGTTTGTAGATTCCTGGCTTGGCACTGCCCTGCCTGCCAGGCCAAGTGGCCAGAAATGAAGGCCATTTTCCATGGGAAAAACGAAGTCCTTTCCCCAGGGTCTCAGTAATATGTTCAAGGTGGCGTTTGAGGCTCTAAGTACTTCCAGGGCCCTAGTTGCTGCCAGCTTTTCTTTTGGAAAAATCCAGCAACGATTGCATCATTCTAGCTAGGCTCCCACTTTCTGCCAGGGTGAGTGGCTGCCAAGGGAGGCCATTTGCCATGGGAAAAAGAAGTCCTTTCCCCAGGGTCTGGGTGTCAGATGAAAGGTGGCCTTTGGGGTTCTGAGGACTTGTAGGGTAGTACTTACTGGCTAGAGTAGAGGAAATGGAGTCTATTTGAATATCTGTCCCACAGGTCCTGGTTGTCCTTGATGGGCTGCAGCTGTGAGCATTGAAGAGAACTGGGATAAAAGGGGGCGGCGTAGCCATTCAGGGAGAGCCTTGAAGGAGCCCTGAACTGGGAAAGAACAGCATGCAGAAGAAAGCGTCTGTGCTGTGAAGATCTGCAGCCATAAGAACACACCGAGGAGGTATGGACTTTAGCAATCTGAGAACAGCATTATGGGACTCTAGAGAAATAGAACAACAACAAGTGGCAGCTTTAGATTTGGAGCAATCCAGCAAAGCTTGCAAATTTCTTGCTGGGCACCACCCTCTTGGTCAGGGCGAGTGGCCAGAAATGGAGGCCATTTTCCATGGGGAAAACGAAGTCATTGGCCCAGGCTCTGGGTGTCAGATGACAGGTGGCATCTGGGGCTCTAAGGACTTGCAGGGTCCTAGTTGCTGGCAGCTTTCGTTCTGGAAGGATCCAGCAGAGTTTGTAGATTCCTGGCTTGGCACTGCCCTGCCTGCCAGGCCAAGTGGCAAAAAATGAAGGCCATTTCCCATGGGAAAAAGATGTCCTTTCCCCAGGGTCTCAGTAATATGTTCAAGGTGGCGTTTGAGGCTCTAAGTACTTCCAGGGCCCTAGTTGCTGCCAGCTTTTCTTTTGGAAAAATCCAGCAACGATTGCATCATTCTAGCTAGGCTCCCACTTTCTGCCAGGGTGAGTGGCTGCCAAGGGAGGCCATTTGCCATGGGAAAAAGAAGTCCTTTCCCCAGGGTCTGGGTGTCAGATGAAAGGTGGCCTTTGGGGTTCTGAGGACTTGTAGGGTAGTACTTACTGGCTAGAGTAGAGGAAATGGATTCTATTTGAATATCTGTCTAGAGGCTTTGCCCCACAGGTCCTGGTTGTCCTTGATGGGCTGCAGCTGTGAGCATTGAAGAGAACTGGGATAAAAGGGGGCGGCGTAGCCATTCAGGGAGAGCCTTGAAGGAGCCCTGAACTGGGAAAGAACAGCATGCAGAAGAAAGCGTCTGTGCTGTGAAGATCTGCAGCCATAAGAACACACCGAGGAGGTATGGACTTTAGCAATCTGAGAACAGCATGATGGGACTCTAGAGAAATAGAACAACAACAAGTGGCAGCTTTAGATTTGGAGCAATCCAGCAAAGCTTGCAAATTTCTTGCTGGGCACCACCCTCTTGGTCAGGGTGAGTGGCCAGAAATGGAGGCCATTTTCCATGGGGAAAACGAAGTCATTGGCCCAGGCTCTGGGTGTCAGATGACTGGTGGCATCTGGGGCTCTAAGGACTTGCAGGGTCCTAGTTGCTGGCAGCTTTCGTTCTGGAAGGATCCAGCAGAGTTTGTAGATTCCTGGCTTGGCACTGCCCTGCCTGCCAGGCCAAGTGGCCAGAAATGAAGGCCATTTTCCATGGGAAAAACGAAGTCCTTTCCCCAGGGTCTCAGGAATATGTTCAAGGTGGCGTTTGAGGCTCTAAGTACTTCCAGGGCCCTAGTTGCTGCCAGCTTTTCTTTTGGAAAAATCCAGCAACGATTGCATCATTCTAGCTAGGCTCCCACTTTCTGCCAGGGTGAGTGGCTGCCAAGGGAGGCCATTTGCCATGGGAAAAAGAAGTCCTTTCCCCAGGGTCTGGGTGTCAGATGAAAGGTGGCCTTTGGGGTTCTGAGGACTTGTAGGGTAGTACTTACTGGCTAGAGTAGAGGAAATGGAGTCTATTTGAATATCTGTCCCACAGGTCCTGGTTGTCCTTGATGGGCTGCAGCTGTGAGCATTGAAGAGAACTGGGATAAAAGGGGGCGGCGTAGCCATTCAGGGAGAGCCTTGAAGGAGCCCTGAACTGGGAAAGAACAGCATGCAGAAGAAAGCGTCTGTGCTGTGAAGATCTGCAGCCATAAGAACACACCGAGGAGGTATGGACTTTAGCAATCTGAGAACAGCATGATGGGACTCTAGAGAAATAGAACAACAACAAGTGGCAGCTTTCGATTTGGAGCAATCCAGCAAAGCTTGCAAATTTCTTGCTGGGCACCACCCTCTTGGTCAGGGCGAGTGGCCAGAAATGGAGGCCATTTTCCATGGGGAAAACGAAGTCATTGGCCCAGGCTCTGGGTGTCAGATGACAGGTGGCATCTGGGGCTCTAAGGACTTGCAGGGTCCTAGTTGCTGGCAGCTTTCGTTCTGGAAGGATCCAGCACAGTTTGTAGATTCCTGGCTTGGCACTGCCCTGCCTGCCAGGCCAAGTGGCAAAAAATGAAGGCCATTTCCCATGGGAAAAAGATGTCCTTTCCCCAGGGTCTCAGTAATATGTTCAAGGGGGCGTTTGAGGCTCTAAGTACTTCCAGGGCCCTAGTTGCTGCCAGCTTTTCTTTTGGAAAAATCCAGCAACGATTGCATCATTCTAGCTAGGCTCCCACTTTCTGCCAGGGTGAGTGGCTGCCAAGGGAGGCCATTTGCCATGGGAAAAAGAAGTCCTTTCCCCAGGGTCTGGGTGTCAGATGAAAGGTGGCCTTTGGGGTTCTGAGGACTTGTAGGGTAGTACTTACTGGCTAGAGTAGAGGAAATGGAGTCTATTTGAATATCTGTCTAGAGGCTTTGCCCCACAGGTCCTGGTTGTCCTTGATGGGCTGCAGCTGTGAGCATTGAAGAGAACTGGGATAAAAGGGGGCGGCTTAGCCATTCAGGGAGAGCCTTGAAGGAGCCCTGAACTGGGAAAGAACAGCATGCAGAAGAAAGCGTCTGTGCTGTGAAGATCTGCAGCCATAAGAACACACCGAGGAGGTATGGACTTCAGCAATCTGAGAACAGCATGATGGGACTCTAGAGAAATAGAACAACAACAAGTGGCAGCTTTAGATTTGGAGCAATCCAGCAAAGCTTGCAAATTTCTTGCTGGGCACCACCCTCTTGGTCAGGGCGAGTGGCCAGAAATGGAGGCCATTTTCCATGGGGAAAACGAAGTCATTGGCCCAGGCTCTGGGTGTCAGATGACAGGTGGCATCTGGGGCTCTAAGGACTTGCAGGGTCCTAGTTGCTGGCAGCTTTCGTTCTGGAAGGATCCAGCACAGTTTGTAGATTCCTGGCTTGGCACTGCCCTGCCTGCCAGGCCAAGTGGCCAGAAATGAAGGCCATTTTCCATGGGAAAAACGAAGTCCTTTCCCCAGGGTCTCAGGAATATGTTCAAGGTGGCGTTTGAGGCTCTAAGTACTTCCAGGGCCCTAGTTGCTGCCAGCTTTTCTTTTGGAAAAATCCAGCAACGATTGCATCATTCTAGCTAGGCTCCCACTTTCTGCCAGGGTGAGTGGCTGCCAAGGGAGGCCATTTGCCATGGGAAAAAGAAGTCCTTTCCCCAGGGTCTGGGTGTCAGATGAAAGGTGGCCTTTGGGGTTCTGAGGACTTGTAGGGTAGTACTTACTGGCTAGAGTAGAGGAAATGGATTCTATTTGAATATCTGTCTAGAGGCTTTGCCCCACAGGTCCTGGTTGTCCTTGATGGGCTGCAGCTGTGAGCATTGAAGAGAACTGGGATAAAAGGGGGCGGCGTAGCCATTCAGGGAGGGCCTTGAAGGAGCCCTGAACTGGGAAAGAACAGCATGCAGAAGAAAGCGTCTGTGCTGTGAAGATCTGCAGCCATAAGAACACACCGAGGAGGTATGGACTTTAGCAATCTGAGAACAGCATGATGGGACTCTAGAGAAATAGAACAACAACAAGTGGCAGCTTTCGATTTGGAGCAATCCAGCAAAGATTGCAAATTTCTTGCTGGGCACCACCCTCTTGGTCAGGGCGAGTGGCCAGAAATGGAGGCCATTTTCCATGGGGAAAACGAAGTCATTGGCCCAGGCTCTGGGTGTCAGATGACTGGTGGCATCTGGGGCTCTAAGGACTTGCAGGGTCCTAGTTGCTGGCAGCTTTCGTTCTGGAAGGATCCAGCAGAGTTTGTAGATTCCTGGCTTGGCACTGCCCTGCCTGCCAGGCCAAGTGGCCAGAAATGAAGGCCATTTTCCATGGGAAAACGAAGTCCTTTCCCCAGGGTCTCAGTAATATGTTCAAGGTGGCGTTTGAGGCTCTAAGTACTTCCAGGGCCCTAGTTGCTGCCAGCTTTTCTTTTGGAAAAATCCAGCAACGATTGCATCATTCTAGCTAGGCTCCCACTTTCTGCCAGGGTGAGTGGCTGCCAAGGGAGGCCATTTGCCATGGGAAAAAGAAGTCCTTTCCCCAGGGTCTGGGTGTCAGATGAAAGGTGGCCTTTGGGGTTCTGAGGACTTGTAGGGTAGTACTTACTGGCTAGAGTAGAGGAAATGGATTCTATTTGAATATCTGTCTAGAGGCTTTGCCCCACAGGTCCTGGTTGTCCTTGATGGGCTGCAGCTGTGAGCATTGAAGAGAACTGGGATAAAAGGGGGCGGCGTAGCCATTCAGGGAGAGCCTTGAAGGAGCCCTGAACTGGGAAAGAACAGCATGCAGAAGAAAGCGTCTGTGCTGTGAAGATCTGCAGCCATAAGAACACACCGAGGAGGTATGGACTTTAGCAATCTGAGAACAGCATGATGGGACTCTAGAGAAATAGAACAACAACAAGTGGCAGCTTTCGATTTGGAGCAATCCAGCAAAGCTTGCAAATTTCTTGCTGGGCACCACCCTCTTGGTCAGGGCGAGTGGCCAGAAATGGAGGCCATTTTCCATGGGGAAAACGAAGTCATTGGCCCAGGCTCTGGGTGTCAGATGACTGGTGGCATCTGGGGCTCTAAGGACTTGCAGGGTCCTAGTTGCTGGCAGCTTTCGTTCTGGAAGGATCCAGCAGAGTTTGTAGATTCCTGGCTTGGCACTGCCCTGCCTGCCAGGCCAAGTGGCCAGAAATGAAGGCCATTTTCCATGGGAAAAACGAAGTCCTTTCCCCAGGGTCTCAGGAATATGTTCAAGGTGGCGTTTGAGGCTCTAAGTACTTCCAGGGCCCTAGTTGCTGCCAGCTTTTCTTTTGGAAAAATCCAGCAACGATTGCATCATTCTAGCTAGGCTCCCACTTTCTGCCAGGGTGAGTGGCTGCCAAGGGAGGCCATTTGCCATGGGAAAAAGAAGTCCTTTCCCCAGGGTCTGGGTGTCAGATGAAAGGTGGCCTTTGGGGTTCTGAGGACTTGTAGGGTAGTACTTACTGGCTAGAGTAGAGGAAATGGAGTCTATTTGAATATCTGTCCCACAGGTCCTGGTTGTCCTTGATGGGCTGCAGCTGTGAGCATTGAAGAGAACTGGGATAAAAGGGGGCGGCGTAGCCATTCAGGGAGAGCCTTGAAGGAGCCCTGAACTGGGAAAGAACAGCATGCAGAAGAAAGCGTCTGTGCTGTGAAGATCTGCAGCCATAAGAACACACCGAGGAGGTATGGACTTTAGCAATCTGAGAACAGCATTATGGGACTCTAGAGAAATAGAACAACAACAAGTGGCAGCTTTCGATTTGGAGCAATCCAGCAAAGCTTGCAAATTTCTTGCTGGGCACCACCCTCTTGGTCAGGGCGAGTGGCCAGAAATGGAGGCCATTTTCCATGGGGAAAACGAAGTCATTGGCCCAGGCTCTGGGTGTCAGATGACAGGTGGCATCTGGGGCTCTAAGGACTTGCAGGGTCCTAGTTGCTGGCAGCTTTCGTTCTGGAAGGATCCAGCACAGTTTGTAGATTCCTGGCTTGGCACTGCCCTGCCTGCCAGGCCAAGTGGCAAAAAATGAAGGCCATTTCCCATGGGAAAAAGATGTCCTTTCCCCAGGGTCTCAGTAATATGTTCAAGGGGGCGTTTGAGGCTCTAAGTACTTCCAGGGCCCTAGTTGCTGCCAGCTTTTCTTTTGGAAAAATCCAGCAACGATTGCATCATTCTAGCTAGGCTCCCACTTTCTGCCAGGGTGAGTGGCTGCCAAGGGAGGCCATTTGCCATGGGAAAAAGAAGTCCTTTCCCCAGGGTCTGGGTGTCAGATGAAAGGTGGCCTTTGGGGTTCTGAGGACTTGTAGGGTAGTACTTACTGGCTAGAGTAGAGGAAATGGAGTCTATTTGAATATCTGTCCCACAGGTCCTGGTTGTCCTTGATGGGCTGCAGCTGTGAGCATTGAAGAGAACTGGGATAAAAGGGGGCGGCGTAGCCATTCAGGGAGAGCCTTGAAGGAGCCCTGAACTGGGAAAGAACAGCATGCAGAAGAAAGCGTCTGTGCTGTGAAGATCTGCAGCCATAAGAACACACCGAGGAGGTATGGACTTCAGCAATCTGAGAACAGCATGATGGGACTCTAGAGAAATAGAACAACAACAAGTGGCAGCTTTAGATTTGGAGCAATCCAGCAAAGCTTGCAAATTTCTTGCTGGGCACCACCCTCTTGGTCAGGGCGAGTGGCCAGAAATGGAGGCCATTTTCCATGGGGAAAACGAAGTCATTGGCCCAGGCTCTGGGTGTCAGATGACTGGTGGCATCTGGGGCTCTAAGGACTTGCAGGGTCCTAGTTGCTGGCAGCTTTCGTTCTGGAAGGATCCAGCACAGTTTGTAGATTCCTGGCTTGGCACTGCCCTGCCTGCCAGGCCAAGTGGCCAGAAATGAAGGCCATTTTCCATGGGAAAAACGAAGTCCTTTCCCCAGGGTCTCAGGAATATGTTCAAGGTGGCGTTTGAGGCTCTAAGTACTTCCAGGGCCCTAGTTGCTGCCAGCTTTTCTTTTGGAAAAATCCAGCAACGATTGCATCATTCTAGCTAGGCTCCCACTTTCTGCCAGGGTGAGTGGCTGCCAAGGGAGGCCATTTGCCATGGGAAAAAGAAGTCCTTTCCCCAGGGTCTGGGTGTCAGATGAAAGGTGGCCTTTGGGGTTCTGAGGACTTGTAGGGTAGTACTTACTGGCTAGAGTAGAGGAAATGGATTCTATTTGAATATCTGTCTAGAGGCTTTGCCCCACAGGTCCTGGTTGTCCTTGATGGGCTGCAGCTGTGAGCATTGAAGAGAACTGGGATAAAAGGGGGCGGCGTAGCCATTCAGGGAGGGCCTTGAAGGAGCCCTGAACTTGGAAAGAACAGCATGCAGAAGAAAGCGTCTGTGCTGTGAAGATCTGCAGCCATAAGAACACACCGAGGAGGTATGGACTTTAGCAATCTGAGAACAGCATGATGGGACTCTAGAGAAATAGAACAACAACAAGTGGCAGCTTTCGATTTGGAGCAATCCAGCAAAGATTGCAAATTTCTTGCTGGGCACCACCCTCTTGGTCAGGGCGAGTGGCCAGAAATGGAGGCCATTTTCCATGGGGAAAACGAAGTCATTGGCCCAGGCTCTGGGTGTCAGATGACTGGTGGCATCTGGGGCTCTAAGGACTTGCAGGGTCCTAGTTGCTGGCAGCTTTCGTTCTGGAAGGATCCAGCAGAGTTTGTAGATTCCTGGCTTGGCACTGCCCTGCCTGCCAGGCCAAGTGGCCAGAAATGAAGGCCATTTTCCATGGGAAAAACGAAGTCCTTTCCCCAGGGTCTCAGGAATATGTTCAAGGTGGCGTTTGAGGCTCTAAGTACTTCCAGGGCCCTAGTTGCTGCCAGCTTTTCTTTTGGAAAAATCCAGCAACGATTGCATCATTCTAGCTAGGCTCCCACTTTCTGCCAGGGTGAGTGGCTGCCAAGGGAGGCCATTTGCCATGGGAAAAAGAAGTCCTTTCCCCAGGGTCTGGGTGTCAGATGAAAGGTGGCCTTTGGGGTTCTGAGGACTTGTAGGGTAGTACTTACTGGCTAGAGTAGAGGAAATGGAGTCTATTTGAATATCTGTCCCACAGGTCCTGGTTGTCCTTGATGGGCTGCAGCTGTGAGCATTGAAGAGAACTGGGATAAAAGGGGGCGGCGTAGCCATTCAGGGAGAGCCTTGAAGGAGCCCTGAACTGGGAAAGAACAGCATGCAGAAGAAAGCGTCTGTGCTGTGAAGATCTGCAGCCATAAGAACACACCGAGGAGGTATGGACTTTAGCAATCTGAGAACAGCATTATGGGACTCTAGAGAAATAGAACAACAACAAGTGGCAGCTTTCGATTTGGAGCAATCCAGCAAAGATTGCAAATTTCTTGCTGGGCACCACCCTCTTGGTCAGGGCGAGTGGCCAGAAATGGAGGCCATTTTCCATGGGGAAAACGAAGTCATTGGCCCAGGCTCTGGGTGTCAGATGACAGGTGGCATCTGGGGCTCTAAGGACTTGCAGGGTCCTAGTTGCTGGCAGCTTTCGTTCTGGAAGGATCCAGCACAGTTTGTAGATTCCTGGCTTGGCACTGCCCTGCCTGCCAGGCCAAGTGGCAAAAAATGAAGGCCATTTCCCATGGGAAAAAGATGTCCTTTCCCCAGGGTCTCAGTAATATGTTCAAGGTGGCGTTTGAGGCTCTAAGTACTTCCAGGGCCCTAGTTGCTGCCAGCTTTTCTTTTGGAAAAATCCAGCAACGATTGCATCATTCTAGCTAGGCTCCCACTTTCTGCCAGGGTGAGTGGCTGCCAAGGGAGGCCATTTGCCATGGGAAAAAGAAGTCCTTTCCCCAGGGTCTGGGTGTCAGATGAAAGGTGGCCTTTGGGGTTCTGAGGACTTGTAGGGTAGTACTTACTGGCTAGAGTAGAGGAAATGGAGTCTATTTGAATATCTGTCTAGAGGCTTTGCCCCACAGGTCCTGGTTGTCCTTGATGGGCTGCAGCTGTGAGCATTGAAGAGAACTGGGATAAAAGGGGGCGGCTTAGCCATTCAGGGAGAGCCTTGAAGGAGCCCTGAACTGGGAAAGAACAGCATGCAGAAGAAAGCGTCTGTGCTGTGAAGATCTGCAGCCATAAGAACACACCGAGGAGGTATGGACTTCAGCAATCTGAGAACAGCATGATGGGACTCTAGAGAAATAGAACAACAACAAGTGGCAGCTTTAGATTTGGAGCAATCCAGCAAAGCTTGCAAATTTCTTGCTGGGCACCACCCTCTTGGTCAGGGCGAGTGGCCAGAAATGGAGGCCATTTTCCATGGGGAAAACGAAGTCATTGGCCCAGGCTCTGGGTGTCAGATGACAGGTGGCATCTGGGGCTCTAAGGACTTGCAGGGTCCTAGTTGCTGGCAGCTTTCGTTCTGGAAGGATCCAGCACAGTTTGTAGATTCCTGGCTTGGCACTGCCCTGCCTGCCAGGCCAAGTGGCCAGAAATGAAGGCCATTTTCCATGGGAAAAACGAAGTCCTTTCCCCAGGGTCTCAGGAATATGTTCAAGGTGGCGTTTGAGGCTCTAAGTACTTCCAGGGCCCTAGTTGCTGCCAGCTTTTCTTTTGGAAAAATCCAGCAACGATTGCATCATTCTAGCTAGGCTCCCACTTTCTGCCAGGGTGAGTGGCTGCCAAGGGAGGCCATTTGCCATGGGAAAAAGAAGTCCTTTCCCCAGGGTCTGGGTGTCAGATGAAAGGTGGCCTTTGGGGTTCTGAGGACTTGTAGGGTAGTACTTACTGGCTAGAGTAGAGGAAATGGATTCTATTTGAATATCTGTCTAGAGGCTTTGCCCCACAGGTCCTGGTTGTCCTTGATGGGCTGCAGCTGTGAGCATTGAAGAGAACTGGGATAAAAGGGGGCGGCGTAGCCATTCAGGGAGGGCCTTGAAGGAGCCCTGAACTGGGAAAGAACAGCATGCAGAAGAAAGCGTCTGTGCTGTGAAGATCTGCAGCCATAAGAACACACCGAGGAGGTATGGACTTTAGCAATCTGAGAACAGCATTATGGGACTCTAGAGAAATAGAACAACAACAAGTGGCAGCTTTCGATTTGGAGCAATCCAGCAAAGATTGCAAATTTCTTGCTGGGCACCACCCTCTTGGTCAGGGCGAGTGGCCAGAAATGGAGGCCATTTTCCATGGGGAAAACGAAGTCATTGGCCCAGGCTCTGGGTGTCAGATGACTGGTGGCATCTGGGGCTCTAAGGACTTGCAGGGTCCTAGTTGCTGGCAGCTTTCGTTCTGGAAGGATCCAGCAGAGTTTGTAGATTCCTGGCTTGGCACTGCCCTGCCTGCCAGGCCAAGTGGCCAGAAATGAAGGCCATTTTCCATGGGAAAAACGAAGTCCTTTCCCCAGGGTCTCAGGAATATGTTCAAGGTGGCGTTTGAGGCTCTAAGTACTTCCAGGGCCCTAGTTGCTGCCAGCTTTTCTTTTGGAAAAATCCAGCAACGATTGCATCATTCTAGCTAGGCTCCCACTTTCTGCCAGGGTGAGTGGCTGCCAAGGGAGGCCATTTGCCATGGGAAAAAGAAGTCCTTTCCCCAGGGTCTGGGTGTCAGATGAAAGGTGGCCTTTGGGGTTCTGAGGACTTGTAGGGTAGTACTTACTGGCTAGAGTAGAGGAAATGGAGTCTATTTGAATATCTGTCCCACAGGTCCTGGTTGTCCTTGATGGGCTGCAGCTGTGAGCATTGAAGAGAACTGGGATAAAAGGGGGCGGCGTAGCCATTCAGGGAGAGCCTTGAAGGAGCCCTGAACTGGGAAAGAACAGCATGCAGAAGAAAGCGTCTGTGCTGTGAAGATCTGCAGCCATAAGAACACACCGAGGAGGTATGGACTTTAGCAATCTGAGAACAGCATTATGGGACTCTAGAGAAATAGAACAACAACAAGTGGCAGCTTTCGATTTGGAGCAATCCAGCAAAGCTTGCAAATTTCTTGCTGGGCACCACCCTCTTGGTCAGGGCGAGTGGCCAGAAATGGAGGCCATTTTCCATGGGGAAAACGAAGTCATTGGCCCAGGCTCTGGGTGTCAGATGACAGGTGGCATCTGGGGCTCTAAGGACTTGCAGGGTCCTAGTTGCTGGCAGCTTTCGTTCTGGAAGGATCCAGCACAGTTTGTAGATTCCTGGCTTGGCACTGCCCTGCCTGCCAGGCCAAGTGGCCAGAAATGAAGGCCATTTTCCATGGGAAAAACGAAGTCCTTTCCCCAGGGTCTCAGTAATATGTTCAAGGTGGCGTTTGAGGCTCTAAGTACTTCCAGGGCCCTAGTTGCTGCCAGCTTTTCTTTTGGAAAAATCCAGCAACGATTGCATCATTCTAGCTAGGCTCCCACTTTCTGCCAGGGTGAGTGGCTGCCAAGGGAGGCCATTTGCCATGGGAAAAAGAAGTCCTTTCCCCAGGGTCTGGGTGTCAGATGAAAGGTGGCCTTTGGGGTTCTGAGGACTTGTAGGGTAGTACTTACTGGCTAGAGTAGAGGAAATGGATTCTATTTGAATATCTGTCTAGAGGCTTTGCCCCACAGGTCCTGGTTGTCCTTGATGGGCTGCAGCTGTGAGCATTGAAGAGAACTGGGATAAAAGGGGGCGGCGTAGCCATTCAGGGAGAGCCTTGAAGGAGCCCTGAACTGGGAAAGAACAGCATGCAGAAGAAAGCGTCTGTGCTGTGAAGATCTGCAGCCATAAGAACACACCGAGGAGGTATGGACTTTAGCAATCTGAGAACAGCATTATGGGACTCTAGAGAAATAGAACAACAACAAGTGGCAGCTTTCGATTTGGAGCAATCCAGCAAAGCTTGCAAATTTCTTGCTGGGCACCACCCTCTTGGTCAGGGCGAGTGGCCAGAAATGGAGGCCATTTTCCATGGGGAAAACGAAGTCATTGGCCCAGGCTCTGGGTGTCAGATGACAGGTGGCATCTGGGGCTCTAAGGACTTGCAGGGTCCTAGTTGCTGGCAGCTTTCGTTCTGGAAGGATCCAGCACAGTTTGTAGATTCCTGGCTTGGCACTGCCCTGCCTGCCAGGCCAAGTGGCAAAAAATGAAGGCCATTTCCCATGGGAAAAAGATGTCCTTTCCCCAGGGTCTCAGTAATATGTTCAAGGTGGCGTTTGAGGCTCTAAGTACTTCCAGGGCCCTAGTTGCTGCCAGCTTTTCTTTTGGAAAAATCCAGCAACGATTGCATCATTCTAGCTAGGCTCCCACTTTCTGCCAGGGTGAGTGGCTGCCAAGGGAGGCCATTTGCCATGGGAAAAAGAAGTCCTTTCCCCAGGGTCTGGGTGTCAGATGAAAGGTGGCCTTTGGGGTTCTGAGGACTTGTAGGGTAGTACTTACTGGCTAGAGTAGAGGAAATGGAGTCTATTTGAATATCTGTCTAGAGGCTTTGCCCCACAGGTCCTGGTTGTCCTTGATGGGCTGCAGCTGTGAGCATTGAAGAGAACTGGGATAAAAGGGGGCGGCTTAGCCATTCAGGGAGAGCCTTGAAGGAGCCCTGAACTGGGAAAGAACAGCATGCAGAAGAAAGCGTCTGTGCTGTGAAGATCTGCAGCCATAAGAACACACCGAGGAGGTATGGACTTCAGCAATCTGAGAACAGCATGATGGGACTCTAGAGAAATAGAACAACAACAAGTGGCAGCTTTCGATTTGGAGCAATCCAGCAAAGCTTGCAAATTTCTTGCTGGGCACCACCCTCTTGGTCAGGGCGAGTGGCCAGAAATGGAGGCCATTTTCCATGGGGAAAACGAAGTCATTGGCCCAGGCTCTGGGTGTCAGATGACAGGTGGCATCTGGGGCTCTAAGGACTTGCAGGGTCCTAGTTGCTGGCAGCTTTCGTTCTGGAAGGATCCAGCACAGTTTGTAGATTCCTGGCTTGGCACTGCCTTGCCTGCCAGGCCAAGTGGCCACAAATGAAGGCCATTTTCCATGGGAAAAATATGTCCTTTCCCCAGGGTCTGGGTGTCAGATGAAAGGTGGCCTTTGGGGTTCTGAGGACTTGTAGGGTAGTACTTACTGGCTAGAGTAGAGGAAATGGATTCTATTTGAATATCTGTCTAGAGGCTTTGCCCCACAGGTCCTGGTTGTCCTTGATGGGCTGCAGCTGTGAGCATTGAAGAGAACTGGGATAAAAGGGGGCGGCGTAGCCATTCAGGGAGAGCCTTGAAGGAGCCCTGAACTGGGAAAGAACAGCATGCAGAAGAAAGCGTCTGTGCTGTGAAGATCTGCAGCCATAAGAACACACCGAGGAGGTATGGACTTTAGCAATCTGAGAACAGCATTATGGGACTCTAGAGAAATAGAACAACAACAAGTGGCAGCTTTCGATTTGGAGCAATCCAGCAAAGCTTGCAAATTTCTTGCTGGGCACCACCCTCTTGGTCAGGGCGAGTGGCCAGAAATGGAGGCCATTTTCCATGGGGAAAACGAAGTCATTGGCCCAGGCTCTGGGTGTCAGATGACTGGTGGCATCTGGGGCTCTAAGGACTTGCAGGGTCCTAGTTGCTGGCAGCTTTCGTTCTGGAAGGATCCAGCAGAGTTTGTAGATTCCTGGCTTGGCACTGCCCTGCCTGCCAGGCCAAGTGGCCAGAAATGAAGGCCATTTTCCATGGGAAAAACGAAGTCCTTTCCCCAGGGTCTCAGGAATATGTTCAAGGTGGCGTTTGAGGCTCTAAGTACTTCCAGGGCCCTAGTTGCTGCCAGCTTTTCTTTTGGAAAAATCCAGCAACGATTGCATCATTCTAGCTAGGCTCCCACTTTCTGCCAGGGTGAGTGGCTGCCAAGGGAGGCCATTTGCCATGGGAAAAAGAAGTCCTTTCCCCAGGGTCTGGGTGTCAGATGAAAGGTGGCCTTTGGGGTTCTGAGGACTTGTAGGGTAGTACTTACTGGCTAGAGTAGAGGAAATGGAGTCTATTTGAATATCTGTCCCACAGGTCCTGGTTGTCCTTGATGGGCTGCAGCTGTGAGCATTGAAGAGAACTGGGATAAAAGGGGGCGGCGTAGCCATTCAGGGAGAGCCTTGAAGGAGCCCTGAACTGGGAAAGAACAGCATGCAGAAGAAAGCGTCTGTGCTGTGAAGATCTGCAGCCATAAGAACACACCGAGGAGGTATGGACTTTAGCAATCTGAGAACAGCATGATGGGACTCTAGAGAAATAGAACAACAACAAGTGGCAGCTTTCGATTTGGAGCAATCCAGCAAAGCTTGCAAATTTCTTGCTGGGCACCACCCTCTTGGTCAGGGCGAGTGGCCAGAAATGGAGGCCATTTTCCATGGGGAAAACGAAGTCATTGGCCCAGGCTCTGGGTGTCAGATGACAGGTGGCATCTGGGGCTCTAAGGACTTGCAGGGTCCTAGTTGCTGGCAGCTTTCGTTCTGGAAGGATCCAGCACAGTTTGTAGATTCCTGGCTTGGCACTGCCCTGCCTGCCAGGCCAAGTGGCAAAAAATGAAGGCCATTTCCCATGGGAAAAAGATGTCCTTTCCCCAGGGTCTCAGTAATATGTTCAAGGTGGCGTTTGAGGCTCTAAGTACTTCCAGGGCCCTAGTTGCTGCCAGCTTTTCTTTTGGAAAAATCCAGCAACGATTGCATCATTCTAGCTAGGCTCCCACTTTCTGCCAGGGTGAGTGGCTGCCAAGGGAGGCCATTTGCCATGGGAAAAAGAAGTCCTTTCCCCAGGGTCTGGGTGTCAGATGAAAGGTGGCCTTTGGGGTTCTGAGGACTTGTAGGGTAGTACTTACTGGCTAGAGTAGAGGAAATGGAGTCTATTTGAATATCTGTCTAGAGGCTTTGCCCCACAGGTCCTGGTTGTCCTTGATGGGCTGCAGCTGTGAGCATTGAAGAGAACTGGGATAAAAGGGGGCGGCTTAGCCATTCAGGGAGAGCCTTGAAGGAGCCCTGAACTGGGAAAGAACAGCATGCAGAAGAAAGCGTCTGTGCTGTGAAGATCTGCAGCCATAAGAACACACCGAGGAGGTATGGACTTCAGCAATCTGAGAACAGCATGATGGGACTCTAGAGAAATAGAACAACAACAAGTGGCAGCTTTAGATTTGGAGCAATCCAGCAAAGCTTGCAAATTTCTTGCTGGGCACCACCCTCTTGGTCAGGGCGAGTGGCCAGAAATGGAGGCCATTTTCCATGGGGAAAACGAAGTCATTGGCCCAGGCTCTGGGTGTCAGATGACAGGTGGCATCTGGGGCTCTAAGGACTTGCAGGGTCCTAGTTGCTGGCAGCTTTCGTTCTGGAAGGATCCAGCACAGTTTGTAGATTCCTGGCTTGGCACTGCCTTGCCTGCCAGGCCAAGTGGCCACAAATGAAGGCCATTTTCCATGGGAAAAATATGTCCTTTCCCCAGGGTCTGGGTGTCAGATGAAAGGTGGCCTTTGGGGTTCTGAGGACTTGTAGGGTAGTACTTACTGGCTAGAGTAGAGGAAATGGATTCTATTTGAATATCTGTCTAGAGGCTTTGCCCCACAGGTCCTGGTTGTCCTTGATGGGCTGCAGCTGTGAGCATTGAAGAGAACTGGGATAAAAGGGGGCGGCGTAGCCATTCAGGGAGAGCCTTGAAGGAGCCCTGAACTGGGAAAGAACAGCATGCAGAAGAAAGCGTCTGTGCTGTGAAGATCTGCAGCCATAAGAACACACCGAGGAGGTATGGACTTTAGCAATCTGAGAACAGCATTATGGGACTCTAGAGAAATAGAACAACAACAAGTGGCAGCTTTAGATTTGGAGCAATCCAGCAAAGCTTGCAAATTTCTTGCTGGGCACCACCCTCTTGGTCAGGGCGAGTGGCCAGAAATGGAGGCCATTTTCCATGGGGAAAACGAAGTCATTGGCCCAGGCTCTGGGTGTCAGATGACTGGTGGCATCTGGGGCTGTAAGGACTTGCAGGGTCCTAGTTGCTGGCAGCTTTCGTTCTGGAAGGATCCAGCACAGTTTGTAGATTCCTGGCTTGGCACTGCCCTGCCTGCCAGGCCAAGTGGCCAGAAATGAAGGCCATTTTCCATGGGAAAAACGAAGTCCTTTCCCCAGGGTCTCAGTAATATGTTCAAGGTGGCGTTTGAGGCTCTAAGTACTTCCAGGGCCCTAGTTGCTGCCAGCTTTTCTTTTGGAAAAATCCAGCAACGATTGCATCATTCTAGCTAGGCTCCCACTTTCTGCCAGGGTGAGTGGCTGCCAAGGGAGGCCATTTGCCATGGGAAAAAGAAGTCCTTTCCCCAGGGTCTGGGTGTCAGATGAAAGGTGGCCTTTGGGGTTCTGAGGACTTGTAGGGTAGTACTTACTGGCTAGAGTAGAGGAAATGGATTCTATTTGAATATCTGTCTAGAGGCTTTGCCCCACAGGTCCTGGTTGTCCTTGATGGGCTGCAGCTGTGAGCATTGAAGAGAACTGGGATAAAAGGGGGCGGCGTAGCCATTCAGGGAGAGCCTTGAAGGAGCCCTGAACTGGGAAAGAACAGCATGCAGAAGAAAGCGTCTGTGCTGTGAAGATCTGCAGCCATAAGAACACACCGAGGAGGTATGGACTTTAGCAATCTGAGAACAGCATGATGGGACTCTAGAGAAATAGAACAACAACAAGTGGCAGCTTTCGATTTGGAGCAATCCAGCAAAGATTGCAAATTTCTTGCTGGGCACCACCCTCTTGGTCAGGGCGAGTGGCCAGAAATGGAGGCCATTTTCCATGGGGAAAACGAAGTCATTGGCCCAGGCTCTGGGTGTCAGATGACTGGTGGCATCTGGGGCTCTAAGGACTTGCAGGGTCCTAGTTGCTGGCAGCTTTCGTTCTGGAAGGATCCAGCAGAGTTTGTAGATTCCTGGCTTGGCACTGCCCTGCCTGCCAGGCCAAGTGGCCACAAATGAAGGCCATTTTCCATGGGAAAAACGAAGTCCTTTCCCCAGGGTCTCAGTAATATGTTCAAGGTGGCGTTTGAGGCTCTAAGTACTTCCAGGGCCCTAGTTGCTGCCAGCTTTTCTTTTGGAAAAATCCAGCAACGATTGCATCATTCTAGCTAGGCTCCCACTTTCTGCCAGGGTGAGTGGCTGCCAAGGGAGGCCATTTGCCATGGGAAAAAGAAGTCCTTTCCCCAGGGTCTGGGTGTCAGATGAAAGGTGGCCTTTGGGGTTCTGAGGACTTGTAGGGTAGTACTTACTGGCTAGAGTAGAGGAAATGGAGTCTATTTGAATATCTGTCCCACAGGTCCTGGTTGTCCTTGATGGGCTGCAGCTGTGAGCATTGAAGAGAACTGGGATAAAAGGGGGCGGCGTAGCCATTCAGGGAGAGCCTTGAAGGAGCCCTGAACTGGGAAAGAACAGCATGCAGAAGAAAGCGTCTGTGCTGTGAAGATCTGCAGCCATAAGAACACACCGAGGAGGTATGGACTTTAGCAATCTGAGAACAGCATGATGGGACTCTAGAGAAATAGAACAACAACAAGTGGCAGCTTTCGATTTGGAGCAATCCAGCAAAGCTTGCAAATTTCTTGCTGGGCACCACCCTCTTGGTCAGGGCGAGTGGCCAGAAATGGAGGCCATTTTCCATGGGGAAAACGAAGTCATTGGCCCAGGCTCTGGGTGTCAGATGACAGGTGGCATCTGGGGCTCTAAGGACTTGCAGGGTCCTAGTTGCTGGCAGCTTTCGTTCTGGAAGGATCCAGCACAGTTTGTAGATTCCTGGCTTGGCACTGCCCTGCCTGCCAGGCCAAGTGGCCAGAAATGAAGGCCATTTTCCATGGGAAAAACGAAGTCCTTTCCCCAGGGTCTCAGTAATATGTTCAAGGTGGCGTTTGAGGCTCTAAGTACTTCCAGGGCCCTAGTTGCTGCCAGCTTTTCTTTTGGAAAAATCCAGCAACGATTGCATCATTCTAGCTAGGCTCCCACTTTCTGCCAGGGTGAGTGGCTGCCAAGGGAGGCCATTTGCCATGGGAAAAAGAAGTCCTTTCCCCAGGGTCTGGGTGTCAGATGAAAGGTGGCCTTTGGGGTTCTGAGGACTTGTAGGGTAGTACTTACTGGCTAGAGTAGAGGAAATGGATTCTATTTGAATATCTGTCTAGAGGCTTTGCCCCACAGGTCCTGGTTGTCCTTGATGGGCTGCAGCTGTGAGCATTGAAGAGAACTGGGATAAAAGGGGGCGGCGTAGCCATTCAGGGAGAGCCTTGAAGGAGCCCTGAACTGGGAAAGAACAGCATGCAGAAGAAAGCGTCTGTGCTGTGAAGATCTGCAGCCATAAGAACACACCGAGGAGGTATGGACTTTAGCAATCTGAGAACAGCATTATGGGACTCTAGAGAAATAGAACAACAACAAGTGGCAGCTTTCGATTTGGAGCAATCCAGCAAAGATTGCAAATTTCTTGCTGGGCACCACCCTCTTGGTCAGGGCGAGTGGCCAGAAATGGAGGCCATTTTCCATGGGGAAAACGAAGTCATTGGCCCAGGCTCTGGGTGTCAGATGACTGGTGGCATCTGGGGCTCTAAGGACTTGCAGGGTCCTAGTTGCTGGCAGCTTTCGTTCTGGAAGGATCCAGCACAGTTTGTAGATTCCTGGCTTGGCACTGCCCTGCCTGCCAGGCCAAGTGGCAAAAAATGAAGGCCATTTCCCATGGGAAAAAGATGTCCTTTCCCCAGGGTCTCAGGAATATGTTCAAGGTGGCGTTTGAGGCTCTAAGTACTTCCAGGGCCCTAGTTGCTGCCAGCTTTTCTTTTGGAAAAATCCAGCAACGATTGCATCATTCTAGCTAGGCTCCCACTTTCTGCCAGGGTGAGTGGCTGCCAAGGGAGGCCATTTGCCATGGGAAAAAGAAGTCCTTTCCCCAGGGTCTGGGTGTCAGATGAAAGGTGGCCTTTGGGGTTCTGAGGACTTGTAGGGTAGTACTTACTGGCTAGAGTAGAGGAAATGGAGTCTATTTGAATATCTGTCCCACAGGTCCTGGTTGTCCTTGATGGGCTGCAGCTGTGAGCATTGAAGAGAACTGGGATAAAAGGGGGCGGCGTAGCCATTCAGGGAGAGCCTTGAAGGAGCCCTGAACTGGGAAAGAACAGCATGCAGAAGAAAGCGTCTGTGCTGTGAAGATCTGCAGCCATAAGAACACACCGAGGAGGTATGGACTTTAGCAATCTGAGAACAGCATTATGGGACTCTAGAGAAATAGAACAACAACAAGTGGCAGCTTTCGATTTGGAGCAATCCAGCAAAGATTGCAAATTTCTTGCTGGGCACCACCCTCTTGGTCAGGGCGAGTGGCCAGAAATGGAGGCCATTTTCCATGGGGAAAACGAAGTCATTGGCCCAGGCTCTGGGTGTCAGATGACAGGTGGCATCTGGGGCTCTAAGGACTTGCAGGGTCCTAGTTGCTGGCAGCTTTCGTTCTGGAAGGATCCAGCACAGTTTGTAGATTCCTGGCTTGGCACTGCCCTGCCTGCCAGGCCAAGTGGCAAAAAATGAAGGCCATTTCCCATGGGAAAAAGATGTCCTTTCCCCAGGGTCTCAGTAATATGTTCAAGGTGGCGTTTGAGGCTCTAAGTACTTCCAGGGCCCTAGTTGCTGCCAGCTTTTCTTTTGGAAAAATCCAGCAACGATTGCATCATTCTAGCTAGGCTCCCACTTTCTGCCAGGGTGAGTGGCTGCCAAGGGAGGCCATTTGCCATGGGAAAAAGAAGTCCTTTCCCCAGGGTCTGGGTGTCAGATGAAAGGTGGCCTTTGGGGTTCTGAGGACTTGTAGGGTAGTACTTACTGGCTAGAGTAGAGGAAATGGAGTCTATTTGAATATCTGTCTAGAGGCTTTGCCCCACAGGTCCTGGTTGTCCTTGATGGGCTGCAGCTGTGAGCATTGAAGAGAACTGGGATAAAAGGGGGCGGCTTAGCCATTCAGGGAGAGCCTTGAAGGAGCCCTGAACTGGGAAAGAACAGCATGCAGAAGAAAGCGTCTGTGCTGTGAAGATCTGCAGCCATAAGAACACACCGAGGAGGTATGGACTTCAGCAATCTGAGAACAGCATGATGGGACTCTAGAGAAATAGAACAACAACAAGTGGCAGCTTTAGATTTGGAGCAATCCAGCAAAGCTTGCAAATTTCTTGCTGGGCACCACCCTCTTGGTCAGGGCGAGTGGCCAGAAATGGAGGCCATTTTCCATGGGGAAAACGAAGTCATTGGCCCAGGCTCTGGGTGTCAGATGACAGGTGGCATCTGGGGCTCTAAGGACTTGCAGGGTCCTAGTTGCTGGCAGCTTTCGTTCTGGAAGGATCCAGCACAGTTTGTAGATTCCTGGCTTGGCACTGCCCTGCCTGCCAGGCCAAGTGGCCAGAAATGAAGGCCATTTTCCATGGGAAAAACGAAGTCCTTTCCCCAGGGTCTCAGGAATATGTTCAAGGTGGCGTTTGAGGCTCTAAGTACTTCCAGGGCCCTAGTTGCTGCCAGCTTTTCTTTTGGAAAAATCCAGCAACGATTGCATCATTCTAGCTAGGCTCCCACTTTCTGCCAGGGTGAGTGGCTGCCAAGGGAGGCCATTTGCCATGGGAAAAAGAAGTCCTTTCCCCAGGGTCTGGGTGTCAGATGAAAGGTGGCCTTTGGGGTTCTGAGGACTTGTAGGGTAGTACTTACTGGCTAGAGTAGAGGAAATGGATTCTATTTGAATATCTGTCTAGAGGCTTTGCCCCACAGGTCCTGGTTGTCCTTGATGGGCTGCAGCTGTGAGCATTGAAGAGAACTGGGATAAAAGGGGGCGGCGTAGCCATTCAGGGAGGGCCTTGAAGGAGCCCTGAACTGGGAAAGAACAGCATGCAGAAGAAAGCGTCTGTGCTGTGAAGATCTGCAGCCATAAGAACACACCGAGGAGGTATGGACTTTAGCAATCTGAGAACAGCATGATGGGACTCTAGAGAAATAGAACAACAACAAGTGGCAGCTTTCGATTTGGAGCAATCCAGCAAAGCTTGCAAATTTCTTGCTGGGCACCACCCTCTTGGTCAGGGCGAGTGGCCAGAAATGGAGGCCATTTTCCATGGGGAAAACGAAGTCATTGGCCCAGGCTCTGGGTGTCAGATGACAGGTGGCATCTGGGGCTCTAAGGACTTGCAGGGTCCTAGTTGCTGGCAGCTTTCGTTCTGGAAGGATCCAGCACAGTTTGTAGATTCCTGGCTTGGCACTGCCCTGCCTGCCAGGCCAAGTGGCCAGAAATGAAGGCCATTTTCCATGGGAAAAACGAAGTCCTTTCCCCAGGGTCTCAGGAATATGTTCAAGGTGGCGTTTGAGGCTCTAAGTACTTCCAGGGCCCTAGTTGCTGCCAGCTTTTCTTTTGGAAAAATCCAGCAACGATTGCATCATTCTAGCTAGGCTCCCACTTTCTGCCAGGGTGAGTGGCTGCCAAGGGAGGCCATTTGCCATGGGAAAAAGAAGTCCTTTCCCCAGGGTCTGGGTGTCAGATGAAAGGTGGCCTTTGGGGTTCTGAGGACTTGTAGGGTAGTACTTACTGGCTAGAGTAGAGGAAATGGATTCTATTTGAATATCTGTCTAGAGGCTTTGCCCCACAGGTCCTGGTTGTCCTTGATGGGCTGCAGCTGTGAGCATTGAAGAGAACTGGGATAAAAGGGGGCGGCGTAGCCATTCAGGGAGGGCCTTGAAGGAGCCCTGAACTGGGAAAGAACAGCATGCAGAAGAAAGCGTCTGTGCTGTGAAGATCTGCAGCCATAAGAACACACCGAGGAGGTATGGACTTTAGCAATCTGGGAACAGCATTATGGGACTCTAGAGAAATAGAACAACAACAAGTGGCAGCTTTCGATTTGGAGCAATCCAGCAAAGATTGCAAATTTCTTGCTGGGCACCACCCTCTTGGTCAGGGCGAGTGGCCAGAAATGGAGGCCATTTTCCATGGGGAAAACGAAGTCATTGGCCCAGGCTCTGGGTGTCAGATGACTGGTGGCATCTGGGGCTCTAAGGACTTGCAGGGTCCTAGTTGCTGGCAGCTTTCGTTCTGGAAGGATCCAGCAGAGTTTGTAGATTCCTGGCTTGGCACTGCCCTGCCTGCCAGGCCAAGTGGCCAGAAATGAAGGCCATTTTCCATGGGAAAAACGAAGTCCTTTCCCCAGGGTCTCAGTAATATGTTCAAGGTGGCGTTTGAGGCTCTAAGTACTTCCAGGGCCCTAGTTGCTGCCAGCTTTTCTTTTGGAAAAATCCAGCAACGATTGCATCATTCTAGCTAGGCTCCCACTTTCTGCCAGGGTGAGTGGCTGCCAAGGGAGGCCATTTGCCATGGGAAAAAGAAGTCCTTTCCCCAGGGTCTGGGTGTCAGATGAAAGGTGGCCTTTGGGGTTCTGAGGACTTGTAGGGTAGTACTTACTGGCTAGAGTAGAGGAAATGGAGTCTATTTGAATATCTGTCCCACAGGTCCTGGTTGTCCTTGATGGGCTGCAGCTGTGAGCATTGAAGAGAACTGGGATAAAAGGGGGCGGCGTAGCCATTCAGGGAGAGCCTTGAAGGAGCCCTGAACTGGGAAAGAACAGCATGCAGAAGAAAGCGTCTGTGCTGTGAAGATCTGCAGCCATAAGAACACACCGAGGAGGTATGGACTTTAGCAATCTGAGAACAGCATTATGGGACTCTAGAGAAATAGAACAACAACAAGTGGCAGCTTTCGATTTGGAGCAATCCAGCAAAGCTTGCAAATTTCTTGCTGGGCACCACCCTCTTGGTCAGGGCGAGTGGCCAGAAATGGAGGCCATTTTCCATGGGGAAAACGAAGTCATTGGCCCAGGCTCTGGGTGTCAGATGACAGGTGGCATCTGGGGCTCTAAGGACTTGCAGGGTCCTAGTTGCTGGCAGCTTTCGTTCTGGAAGGATCCAGCACAGTTTGTAGATTCCTGGCTTGGCACTGCCCTGCCTGCCAGGCCAAGTGGCCAGAAATGAAGGCCATTTTCCATGGGAAAAACGAAGTCCTTTCCCCAGGGTCTCAGTAATATGTTCAAGGTGGCGTTTGAGGCTCTAAGTACTTCCAGGGCCCTAGTTGCTGCCAGCTTTTCTTTTGGAAAAATCCAGCAACGATTGCATCATTCTAGCTAGGCTCCCACTTTCTGCCAGGGTGAGTGGCTGCCAAGGGAGGCCATTTGCCATGGGAAAAAGAAGTCCTTTCCCCAGGGTCTGGGTGTCAGATGAAAGGTGGCCTTTGGGGTTCTGAGGACTTGTAGGGTAGTACTTACTGGCTAGAGTAGAGGAAATGGATTCTATTTGAATATCTGTCTAGAGGCTTTGCCCCACAGGTCCTGGTTGTCCTTGATGGGCTGCAGCTGTGAGCATTGAAGAGAACTGGGATAAAAGGGGGCGGCGTAGCCATTCAGGGAGGGCCTTGAAGGACCCCTGAACTGGGAAAGAACAGCATGCAGAAGAAAGCGTCTGTGCTGTGAAGATCTGCAGCCATAAGAACACACCGAGGAGGTATGGACTTTAGCAATCTGAGAACAGCATTATGGGACTCTAGAGAAATAGAACAACAACAAGTGGCAGCTTTCGATTTGGAGCAATCCAGCAAAGATTGCAAATTTCTTGCTGGGCACCACCCTCTTGGTCAGGGCGAGTGGCCAGAAATGGAGGCCATTTTCCATGGGGAAAACGAAGTCATTGGCCCAGGCTCTGGGTGTCAGATGACTGGTGGCATCTGGGGCTCTAAGGACTTGCAGGGTCCTAGTTGCTGGCAGCTTTCGTTCTGGAAGGATCCAGCAGAGTTTGTAGATTCCTGGCTTGGCACTGCCCTGCCTGCCAGGCCAAGTGGCCAGAAATGAAGGCCATTTTCCATGGGAAAAACGAAGTCCTTTCCCCAGGGTCTCAGTAATATGTTCAAGGTGGCGTTTGAGGCTCTAAGTACTTCCAGGGCCCTAGTTGCTGCCAGCTTTTCTTTTGGAAAAATCCAGCAACGATTGCATCATTCTAGCTAGGCTCCCACTTTCTGCCAGGGTGAGTGGCTGCCAAGGGAGGCCATTTGCCATGGGAAAAAGAAGTCCTTTCCCCAGGGTCTGGGTGTCAGATGAAAGGTGGCCTTTGGGGTTCTGAGGACTTGTAGGGTAGTACTTACTGGCTAGAGTAGAGGAAATGGAGTCTATTTGAATATCTGTCCCACAGGTCCTGGTTGTCCTTGATGGGCTGCAGCTGTGAGCATTGAAGAGAACTGGGATAAAAGGGGGCGGCGTAGCCATTCAGGGAGAGCCTTGAAGGAGCCCTGAACTGGGAAAGAACAGCATGCAGAAGAAAGCGTCTGTGCTGTGAAGATCTGCAGCCATAAGAACACACCGAGGAGGTATGGACTTTAGCAATCTGAGAACAGCATTATGGGACTCTAGAGAAATAGAACAACAACAAGTGGCAGCTTTCGATTTGGAGCAATCCAGCAAAGCTTGCAAATTTCTTGCTGGGCACCACCCTCTTGGTCAGGGCGAGTGGCCAGAAATGGAGGCCATTTTCCATGGGGAAAACGAAGTCATTGGCCCAGGCTCTGGGTGTCAGATGACAGGTGGCATCTGGGGCTCTAAGGACTTGCAGGGTCCTAGTTGCTGGCAGCTTTCGTTCTGGAAGGATCCAGCAGAGTTTGTAGATTCCTGGCTTGGCACTGCCCTGCCTGCCAGGCCAAGTGGCAAAAAATGAAGGCCATTTCCCATGGGAAAAAGATGTCCTTTCCCCAGGGTCTCAGTAATATGTTCAAGGTGGCGTTTGAGGCTCTAAGTACTTCCAGGGCCCTAGTTGCTGCCAGCTTTTCTTTTGGAAAAATCCAGCAACGATTGCATCATTCTAGCTAGGCTCCCACTTTCTGCCAGGGTGAGTGGCTGCCAAGGGAGGCCATTTGCCATGGGAAAAAGAAGTCCTTTCCCCAGGGTCTGGGTGTCAGATGAAAGGTGGCCTTTGGGGTTCTGAGGACTTGTAGGGTAGTACTTACTGGCTAGAGTAGAGGAAATGGAGTCTATTTGAATATCTGTCTAGAGGCTTTGCCCCACAGGTCCTGGTTGTCCTTGATGGGCTGCAGCTGTGAGCATTGAAGAGAACTGGGATAAAAGGGGGCGGCTTAGCCATTCAGGGAGAGCCTTGAAGGAGCCCTGAACTGGGAAAGAACAGCATGCAGAAGAAAGCGTCTGTGCTGTGAAGATCTGCAGCCATAGGAACACACCGAGGAGGTATGGACTTCAGCAATCTGAGAACAGCATGATGGGACTCTAGAGAAATAGAACAACAACAAGTGGCAGCTTTAGATTTGGAGCAATCCAGCAAAGCTTGCAAATTTCTTGCTGGGCACCACCCTCTTGGTCAGGGCGAGTGGCCAGAAATGGAGGCCATTTTCCATGGGGAAAACGAAGTCATTGGCCCAGGCTCTGGGTGTCAGATGACAGGTGGCATCTGGGGCTCTAAGGACTTGCAGGGTCCTAGTTGCTGGCAGCTTTCGTTCTGGAAGGATCCAGCACAGTTTGTAGATTCCTGGCTTGGCACTGCCTTGCCTGCCAGGCCAAGTGGCCACAAATGAAGGCCATTTTCCATGGGAAAAATATGTCCTTTCCCCAGGGTCTGGGTGTCAGATGAAAGGTGGCCTTTGGGGTTCTGAGGACTTGTAGGGTAGTACTTACTGGCTAGAGTAGAGGAAATGGATTCTATTTGAATATCTGTCTAGAGGCTTTGCCCCACAGGTCCTGGTTGTCCTTGATGGGCTGCAGCTGTGAGCATTGAAGAGAACTGGGATAAAAGGGGGCGGCGTAGCCATTCAGGGAGAGCCTTGAAGGAGCCCTGAACTGGGAAAGAACAGCATGCAGAAGAAAGCGTCTGTGCTGTGAAGATCTGCAGCCATAAGAACACACCGAGGAGGTATGGACTTTAGCAATCTGAGAACAGCATTATGGGACTCTAGAGAAATAGAACAACAACAAGTGGCAGCTTTAGATTTGGAGCAATCCAGCAAAGCTTGCAAATTTCTTGCTGGGCACCACCCTCTTGGTCAGGGCGAGTGGCCAGAAATGGAGGCCATTTTCCATGGGGAAAACGAAGTCATTGGCCCAGGCTCTGGGTGTCAGATGACTGGTGGCATCTGGGGCTCTAAGGACTTGCAGGGTCCTAGTTGCTGGCAGCTTTCGTTCTGGAAGGATCCAGCAGAGTTTGTAGATTCCTGGCTTGGCACTGCCCTGCCTGCCAGGCCAAGTGGCCAGAAATGAAGGCCATTTTCCATGGGAAAAACGAAGTCCTTTCCCCAGGGTCTCAGGAATATGTTCAAGGTGGCGTTTGAGGCTCTAAGTACTTCCAGGGCCCTAGTTGCTGCCAGCTTTTCTTTTGGAAAAATCCAGCAACGATTGCATCATTCTAGCTAGGCTCCCACTTTCTGCCAGGGTGAGTGGCTGCCAAGGGAGGCCATTTGCCATGGGAAAAAGAAGTCCTTTCCCCAGGGTCTGGGTGTCAGATGAAAGGTGGCCTTTGGGGTTCTGAGGACTTGTAGGGTAGTACTTACTGGCTAGAGTAGAGGAAATGGAGTCTATTTGAATATCTGTCCCACAGGTCCTGGTTGTCCTTGATGGGCTGCAGCTGTGAGCATTGAAGAGAACTGGGATAAAAGGGGGCGGCGTAGCCATTCAGGGAGAGCCTTGAAGGAGCCCTGAACTGGGAAAGAACAGCATGCAGAAGAAAGCGTCTGTGCTGTGAAGATCTGCAGCCATAAGAACACACCGAGGAGGTATGGACTTTAGCAATCTGAGAACAGCATTATGGGACTCTAGAGAAATAGAACAACAACAAGTGGCAGCTTTCGATTTGGAGCAATCCAGCAAAGATTGCAAATTTCTTGCTGGGCACCACCCTCTTGGTCAGGGCGAGTGGCCAGAAATGGAGGCCATTTTCCATGGGGAAAACGAAGTCATTGGCCCAGGCTCTGGGTGTCAGATGACAGGTGGCATCTGGGGCTCTAAGGACTTGCAGGGTCCTAGTTGCTGGCAGCTTTCGTTCTGGAAGGATCCAGCACAGTTTGTAGATTCCTGGCTTGGCACTGCCCTGCCTGCCAGGCCAAGTGGCAAAAAATGAAGGCCATTTCCCATGGGAAAAAGATGTCCTTTCCCCAGGGTCTCAGTAATATGTTCAAGGTGGCGTTTGAGGCTCTAAGTACTTCCAGGGCCCTAGTTGCTGCCAGCTTTTCTTTTGGAAAAATCCAGCAACGATTGCATCATTCTAGCTAGGCTCCCACTTTCTGCCAGGGTGAGTGGCTGCCAAGGGAGGCCATTTGCCATGGGAAAAAGAAGTCCTTTCCCCAGGGTCTGGGTGTCAGATGAAAGGTGGCCTTTGGGGTTCTGAGGACTTGTAGGGTAGTACTTACTGGCTAGAGTAGAGGAAATGGAGTCTATTTGAATATCTGTCTAGAGGCTTTGCCCCACAGGTCCTGGTTGTCCTTGATGGGCTGCAGCTGTGAGCATTGAAGAGAACTGGGATAAAAGGGGGCGGCTTAGCCATTCAGGGAGAGCCTTGAAGGAGCCCTGAACTGGGAAAGAACAGCATGCAGAAGAAAGCGTCTGTGCTGTGAAGATCTGCAGCCATAAGAACACACCGAGGAGGTATGGACTTCAGCAATCTGAGAACAGCATGATGGGACTCTAGAGAAATAGAACAACAACAAGTGGCAGCTTTCGATTTGGAGCAATCCAGCAAAGCTTGCAAATTTCTTGCTGGGCACCACCCTCTTGGTCAGGGCGAGTGGCCAGAAATGGAGGCCATTTTCCATGGGGAAAACGAAGTCATTGGCCCAGGCTCTGGGTGTCAGATGACTGGTGGCATCTGGGGCTCTAAGGACTTGCAGGGTCCTAGTTGCTGGCAGCTTTCGTTCTGGAAGGATCCAGCACAGTTTGTAGATTCCTGGCTTGGCACTGCCCTGCCTGCCAGGCCAAGTGGCCAGAAATGAAGGCCATTTTCCATGGGAAAAACGAAGTCCTTTCCCCAGGGTCTCAGGAATATGTTCAAGGTGGCGTTTGAGGCTCTAAGTACTTCCAGGGCCCTAGTTGCTGCCAGCTTTTCTTTTGGAAAAATCCAGCAACGATTGCATCATTCTAGCTAGGCTCCCACTTTCTGCCAGGGTGAGTGGCTGCCAAGGGAGGCCATTTGCCATGGGAAAAAGAAGTCCTTTCCCCAGGGTCTGGGTGTCAGATGAAAGGTGGCCTTTGGGGTTCTGAGGACTTGTAGGGTAGTACTTACTGGCTAGAGTAGAGGAAATGGATTCTATTTGAATATCTGTCTAGAGGCTTTGCCCCACAGGTCCTGGTTGTCCTTGATGGGCTGCAGCTGTGAGCATTGAAGAGAACTGGGATAAAAGGGGGCGGCGTAGCCATTCAGGGAGGGCCTTGAAGGAGCCCTGAACTTGGAAAGAACAGCATGCAGAAGAAAGCGTCTGTGCTGTGAAGATCTGCAGCCATAAGAACACACCGAGGAGGTATGGACTTTAGCAATCTGAGAACAGCATGATGGGACTCTAGAGAAATAGAACAACAACAAGTGGCAGCTTTCGATTTGGAGCAATCCAGCAAAGATTGCAAATTTCTTGCTGGGCACCACCCTCTTGGTCAGGGCGAGTGGCCAGAAATGGAGGCCATTTTCCATGGGGAAAACGAAGTCATTGGCCCAGGCTCTGGGTGTCAGATGACTGGTGGCATCTGGGGCTCTAAGGACTTGCAGGGTCCTAGTTGCTGGCAGCTTTCGTTCTGGAAGGATCCAGCAGAGTTTGTAGATTCCTGGCTTGGCACTGCCCTGCCTGCCAGGCCAAGTGGCCAGAAATGAAGGCCATTTTCCATGGGAAAAACGAAGTCCTTTCCCCAGGGTCTCAGGAATATGTTCAAGGTGGCGTTTGAGGCTCTAAGTACTTCCAGGGCCCTAGTTGCTGCCAGCTTTTCTTTTGGAAAAATCCAGCAACGATTGCATCATTCTAGCTAGGCTCCCACTTTCTGCCAGGGTGAGTGGCTGCCAAGGGAGGCCATTTGCCATGGGAAAAAGAAGTCCTTTCCCCAGGGTCTGGGTGTCAGATGAAAGGTGGCCTTTGGGGTTCTGAGGACTTGTAGGGTAGTACTTACTGGCTAGAGTAGAGGAAATGGAGTCTATTTGAATATCTGTCCCACAGGTCCTGGTTGTCCTTGATGGGCTGCAGCTGTGAGCATTGAAGAGAACTGGGATAAAAGGGGGCGGCGTAGCCATTCAGGGAGAGCCTTGAAGGAGCCCTGAACTGGGAAAGAACAGCATGCAGAAGAAAGCGTCTGTGCTGTGAAGATCTGCAGCCATAAGAACACACCGAGGAGGTATGGACTTTAGCAATCTGAGAACAGCATTATGGGACTCTAGAGAAATAGAACAACAACAAGTGGCAGCTTTCGATTTGGAGCAATCCAGCAAAGATTGCAAATTTCTTGCTGGGCACCACCCTCTTGGTCAGGGCGAGTGGCCAGAAATGGAGGCCATTTTCCATGGGGAAAACGAAGTCATTGGCCCAGGCTCTGGGTGTCAGATGACAGGTGGCATCTGGGGCTCTAAGGACTTGCAGGGTCCTAGTTGCTGGCAGCTTTCGTTCTGGAAGGATCCAGCACAGTTTGTAGATTCCTGGCTTGGCACTGCCCTGCCTGCCAGGCCAAGTGGCAAAAAATGAAGGCCATTTCCCATGGGAAAAAGATGTCCTTTCCCCAGGGTCTCAGTAATATGTTCAAGGTGGCGTTTGAGGCTCTAAGTACTTCCAGGGCCCTAGTTGCTGCCAGCTTTTCTTTTGGAAAAATCCAGCAACGATTGCATCATTCTAGCTAGGCTCCCACTTTCTGCCAGGGTGAGTGGCTGCCAAGGGAGGCCATTTGCCATGGGAAAAAGAAGTCCTTTCCCCAGGGTCTGGGTGTCAGATGAAAGGTGGCCTTTGGGGTTCTGAGGACTTGTAGGGTAGTACTTACTGGCTAGAGTAGAGGAAATGGAGTCTATTTGAATATCTGTCTAGAGGCTTTGCCCCACAGGTCCTGGTTGTCCTTGATGGGCTGCAGCTGTGAGCATTGAAGAGAACTGGGATAAAAGGGGGCGGCTTAGCCATTCAGGGAGAGCCTTGAAGGAGCCCTGAACTGGGAAAGAACAGCATGCAGAAGAAAGCGTCTGTGCTGTGAAGATCTGCAGCCATAAGAACACACCGAGGAGGTATGGACTTCAGCAATCTGAGAACAGCATGATGGGACTCTAGAGAAATAGAACAACAACAAGTGGCAGCTTTCGATTTGGAGCAATCCAGCAAAGCTTGCAAATTTCTTGCTGGGCACCACCCTCTTGGTCAGGGCGAGTGGCCAGAAATGGAGGCCATTTTCCATGGGGAAAACGAAGTCATTGGCCCAGGCTCTGGGTGTCAGATGACTGGTGGCATCTGGGGCTCTAAGGACTTGCAGGGTCCTAGTTGCTGGCAGCTTTCGTTCTGGAAGGATCCAGCACAGTTTGTAGATTCCTGGCTTGGCACTGCCCTGCCTGCCAGGCCAAGTGGCCAGAAATGAAGGCCATTTTCCATGGGAAAAACGAAGTCCTTTCCCCAGGGTCTCAGGAATATGTTCAAGGTGGCGTTTGAGGCTCTAAGTACTTCCAGGGCCCTAGTTGCTGCCAGCTTTTCTTTTGGAAAAATCCAGCAACGATTGCATCATTCTAGCTAGGCTCCCACTTTCTGCCAGGGTGAGTGGCTGCCAAGGGAGGCCATTTGCCATGGGAAAAAGAAGTCCTTTCCCCAGGGTCTGGGTGTCAGATGAAAGGTGGCCTTTGGGGTTCTGAGGACTTGTAGGGTAGTACTTACTGGCTAGAGTAGAGGAAATGGATTCTATTTGAATATCTGTCTAGAGGCTTTGCCCCACAGGTCCTGGTTGTCCTTGATGGGCTGCAGCTGTGAGCATTGAAGAGAACTGGGATAAAAGGGGGCGGCGTAGCCATTCAGGGAGGGCCTTGAAGGACCCCTGAACTTGGAAAGAACAGCATGCAGAAGAAAGCGTCTGTGCTGTGAAGATCTGCAGCCATAAGAACACACCGAGGAGGTATGGACTTTAGCAATCTGAGAACAGCATGATGGGACTCTAGAGAAATAGAACAACAACAAGTGGCAGCTTTCGATTTGGAGCAATCCAGCAAAGATTGCAAATTTCTTGCTGGGCACCACCCTCTTGGTCAGGGCGAGTGGCCAGAAATGGAGGCCATTTTCCATGGGGAAAACGAAGTCATTGGCCCAGGCTCTGGGTGTCAGATGACTGGTGGCATCTGGGGCTCTAAGGACTTGCAGGGTCCTAGTTGCTGGCAGCTTTCGTTCTGGAAGGATCCAGCAGAGTTTGTAGATTCCTGGCTTGGCACTGCCCTGCCTGCCAGGCCAAGTGGCCACAAATGAAGGCCATTTTCCATGGGAAAAACGAAGTCCTTTCCCCAGGGTCTCAGGAATATGTTCAAGGTGGCGTTTGAGGCTCTAGGTACTTCCAGGGCCCTAGTTGCTGCCAGCTTTTCTTTTGGAAAAATCCAGCAACGATTGCATCATTCTAGCTAGGCTCCCACTTTCTGCCAGGGTGAGTGGCTGCCAAGGGAGGCCATTTGCCATGGGAAAAAGAAGTCCTTTCCCCAGGGTCTGGGTGTCAGATGAAAGGTGGCCTTTGGGGTTCTGAGGACTTGTAGGGTAGTACTTACTGGCTAGAGTAGAGGAAATGGAGTCTATTTGAATATCTGTCCCACAGGTCCTGGTTGTCCTTGATGGGCTGCAGCTGTGAGCATTGAAGAGAACTGGGATAAAAGGGGGCGGCGTAGCCATTCAGGGAGAGCCTTGAAGGAGCCCTGAACTGGGAAAGAACAGCATGCAGAAGAAAGCGTCTGTGCTGTGAAGATCTGCAGCCATAAGAACACACCGAGGAGGTATGGACTTTAGCAATCTGAGAACAGCATTATGGGACTCTAGAGAAATAGAACAACAACAAGTGGCAGCTTTCGATTTGGAGCAATCCAGCAAAGATTGCAAATTTCTTGCTGGGCACCACCCTCTTGGTCAGGGCGAGTGGCCAGAAATGGAGGCCATTTTCCATGGGGAAAACGAAGTCATTGGCCCAGGCTCTGGGTGTCAGATGACAGGTGGCATCTGGGGCTCTAAGGACTTGCAGGGTCCTAGTTGCTGGCAGCTTTCGTTCTGGAAGGATCCAGCACAGTTTGTAGATTCCTGGCTTGGCACTGCCCTGCCTGCCAGGCCAAGTGGCAAAAAATGAAGGCCATTTCCCATGGGAAAAAGATGTCCTTTCCCCAGGGTCTCAGTAATATGTTCAAGGTGGCGTTTGAGGCTCTAAGTACTTCCAGGGCCCTAGTTGCTGCCAGCTTTTCTTTTGGAAAAATCCAGCAACGATTGCATCATTCTAGCTAGGCTCCCACTTTCTGCCAGGGTGAGTGGCTGCCAAGGGAGGCCATTTGCCATGGGAAAAAGAAGTCCTTTCCCCAGGGTCTGGGTGTCAGATGAAAGGTGGCCTTTGGGGTTCTGAGGACTTGTAGGGTAGTACTTACTGGCTAGAGTAGAGGAAATGGAGTCTATTTGAATATCTGTCTAGAGGCTTTGCCCCACAGGTCCTGGTTGTCCTTGATGGGCTGCAGCTGTGAGCATTGAAGAGAACTGGGATAAAAGGGGGCGGCTTAGCCATTCAGGGAGAGCCTTGAAGGAGCCCTGAACTGGGAAAGAACAGCATGCAGAAGAAAGCGTCTGTGCTGTGAAGATCTGCAGCCATAAGAACACACCGAGGAGGTATGGACTTCAGCAATCTGAGAACAGCATGATGGGACTCTAGAGAAATAGAACAACAACAAGTGGCAGCTTTAGATTTGGAGCAATCCAGCAAAGCTTGCAAATTTCTTGCTGGGCACCACCCTCTTGGTCAGGGCGAGTGGCCAGAAATGGAGGCCATTTTCCATGGGGAAAACGAAGTCATTGGCCCAGGCTCTGGGTGTCAGATGACAGGTGGCATCTGGGGCTCTAAGGACTTGCAGGGTCCTAGTTGCTGGCAGCTTTCGTTCTGGAAGGATCCAGCACAGTTTGTAGATTCCTGGCTTGGCACTGCCCTGCCTGCCAGGCCAAGTGGCCAGAAATGAAGGCCATTTTCCATGGGAAAAACGAAGTCCTTTCCCCAGGGTCTCAGGAATATGTTCAAGGTGGCGTTTGAGGCTCTAAGTACTTCCAGGGCCCTAGTTGCTGCCAGCTTTTCTTTTGGAAAAATCCAGCAACGATTGCATCATTCTAGCTAGGCTCCCACTTTCTGCCAGGGTGAGTGGCTGCCAAGGGAGGCCATTTGCCATGGGAAAAAGAAGTCCTTTCCCCAGGGTCTGGGTGTCAGATGAAAGGTGGCCTTTGGGGTTCTGAGGACTTGTAGGGTAGTACTTACTGGCTAGAGTAGAGGAAATGGATTCTATTTGAATATCTGTCTAGAGGCTTTGCCCCACAGGTCCTGGTTGTCCTTGATGGGCTGCAGCTGTGAGCATTGAAGAGAACTGGGATAAAAGGGGGCGGCGTAGCCATTCAGGGAGGGCCTTGAAGGAGCCCTGAACTGGGAAAGAACAGCATGCAGAAGAAAGCGTCTGTGCTGTGAAGATCTGCAGCCATAAGAACACACCGAGGAGGTATGGACTTTAGCAATCTGAGAACAGCATTATGGGACTCTAGAGAAATAGAACAACAACAAGTGGCAGCTTTCGATTTGGAGCAATCCAGCAAAGATTGCAAATTTCTTGCTGGGCACCACCCTCTTGGTCAGGGCGAGTGGCCAGAAATGGAGGCCATTTTCCATGGGGAAAACGAAGTCATTGGCCCAGGCTCTGGGTGTCAGATGACTGGTGGCATCTGGGGCTCTAAGGACTTGCAGGGTCCTAGTTGCTGGCAGCTTTCGTTCTGGAAGGATCCAGCAGAGTTTGTAGATTCCTGGCTTGGCACTGCCCTGCCTGCCAGGCCAAGTGGCCACAAATGAAGGCCATTTTCCATGGGAAAAACGAAGTCCTTTCCCCAGGGTCTCAGGAATATGTTCAAGGTGGCGTTTGAGGCTCTAAGTACTTCCAGGGCCCTAGTTGCTGCCAGCTTTTCTTTTGGAAAAATCCAGCAACGATTGCATCATTCTAGCTAGGCTCCCACTTTCTGCCAGGGTGAGTGGCTGCCAAGGGAGGCCATTTGCCATGGGAAAAAGAAGTCCTTTCCCCAGGGTCTGGGTGTCAGATGAAAGGTGGCCTTTGGGGTTCTGAGGACTTGTAGGGTAGTACTTACTGGCTAGAGTAGAGGAAATGGAGTCTATTTGAATATCTGTCCCACAGGTCCTGGTTGTCCTTGATGGGCTGCAGCTGTGAGCATTGAAGAGAACTGGGATAAAAGGGGGCGGCGTAGCCATTCAGGGAGAGCCTTGAAGGAGCCCTGAACTGGGAAAGAACAGCATGCAGAAGAAAGCGTCTGTGCTGTGAAGATCTGCAGCCATAAGAACACACCGAGGAGGTATGGACTTTAGCAATCTGAGAACAGCATTATGGGACTCTAGAGAAATAGAACAACAACAAGTGGCAGCTTTCGATTTGGAGCAATCCAGCAAAGCTTGCAAATTTCTTGCTGGGCACCACCCTCTTGGTCAGGGCGAGTGGCCAGAAATGGAGGCCATTTTCCATGGGGAAAACGAAGTCATTGGCCCAGGCTCTGGGTGTCAGATGACAGGTGGCATCTGGGGCTCTAAGGACTTGCAGGGTCCTAGTTGCTGGCAGCTTTCGTTCTGGAAGGATCCAGCACAGTTTGTAGATTCCTGGCTTGGCACTGCCCTGCCTGCCAGGCCAAGTGGCCAGAAATGAAGGCCATTTTCCATGGGAAAAACGAAGTCCTTTCCCCAGGGTCTCAGTAATATGTTCAAGGTGGCGTTTGAGGCTCTAAGTACTTCCAGGGCCCTAGTTGCTGCCAGCTTTTCTTTTGGAAAAATCCAGCAACGATTGCATCATTCTAGCTAGGCTCCCACTTTCTGCCAGGGTGAGTGGCTGCCAAGGGAGGCCATTTGCCATGGGAAAAAGAAGTCCTTTCCCCAGGGTCTGGGTGTCAGATGAAAGGTGGCCTTTGGGGTTCTGAGGACTTGTAGGGTAGTACTTACTGGCTAGAGTAGAGGAAATGGATTCTATTTGAATATCTGTCTAGAGGCTTTGCCCCACAGGTCCTGGTTGTCCTTGATGGGCTGCAGCTGTGAGCATTGAAGAGAACTGGGATAAAAGGGGGCGGCGTAGCCATTCAGGGAGAGCCTTGAAGGAGCCCTGAACTGGGAAAGAACAGCATGCAGAAGAAAGCGTCTGTGCTGTGAAGATCTGCAGCCATAAGAACACACCGAGGAGGTATGGACTTTAGCAATCTGAGAACAGCATTATGGGACTCTAGAGAAATAGAACAACAACAAGTGGCAGCTTTCGATTTGGAGCAATCCAGCAAAGCTTGCAAATTTCTTGCTGGGCACCACCCTCTTGGTCAGGGCGAGTGGCCAGAAATGGAGGCCATTTTCCATGGGGAAAACGAAGTCATTGGCCCAGGCTCTGGGTGTCAGATGACAGGTGGCATCTGGGGCTCTAAGGACTTGCAGGGTCCTAGTTGCTGGCAGCTTTCGTTCTGGAAGGATCCAGCACAGTTTGTAGATTCCTGGCTTGGCACTGCCCTGCCTGCCAGGCCAAGTGGCAAAAAATGAAGGCCATTTCCCATGGGAAAAAGATGTCCTTTCCCCAGGGTCTCAGTAATATGTTCAAGGTGGCGTTTGAGGCTCTAAGTACTTCCAGGGCCCTAGTTGCTGCCAGCTTTTCTTTTGGAAAAATCCAGCAACGATTGCATCATTCTAGCTAGGCTCCCACTTTCTGCCAGGGTGAGTGGCTGCCAAGGGAGGCCATTTGCCATGGGAAAAAGAAGTCCTTTCCCCAGGGTCTGGGTGTCAGATGAAAGGTGGCCTTTGGGGTTCTGAGGACTTGTAGGGTAGTACTTACTGGCTAGAGTAGAGGAAATGGAGTCTATTTGAATATCTGTCTAGAGGCTTTGCCCCACAGGTCCTGGTTGTCCTTGATGGGCTGCAGCTGTGAGCATTGAAGAGAACTGGGATAAAAGGGGGCGGCTTAGCCATTCAGGGAGAGCCTTGAAGGAGCCCTGAACTGGGAAAGAACAGCATGCAGAAGAAAGCGTCTGTGCTGTGAAGATCTGCAGCCATAAGAACACACCGAGGAGGTATGGACTTCAGCAATCTGAGAACAGCATGATGGGACTCTAGAGAAATAGAACAACAACAAGTGGCAGCTTTCGATTTGGAGCAATCCAGCAAAGCTTGCAAATTTCTTGCTGGGCACCACCCTCTTGGTCAGGGCGAGTGGCCAGAAATGGAGGCCATTTTCCATGGGGAAAACGAAGTCATTGGCCCAGGCTCTGGGTGTCAGATGACAGGTGGCATCTGGGGCTCTAAGGACTTGCAGGGTCCTAGTTGCTGGCAGCTTTCGTTCTGGAAGGATCCAGCACAGTTTGTAGATTCCTGGCTTGGCACTGCCTTGCCTGCCAGGCCAAGTGGCCACAAATGAAGGCCATTTTCCATGGGAAAAATATGTCCTTTCCCCAGGGTCTGGGTGTCAGATGAAAGGTGGCCTTTGGGGTTCTGAGGACTTGTAGGGTAGTACTTACTGGCTAGAGTAGAGGAAATGGATTCTATTTGAATATCTGTCTAGAGGCTTTGCCCCACAGGTCCTGGTTGTCCTTGATGGGCTGCAGCTGTGAGCATTGAAGAGAACTGGGATAAAAGGGGGCGGCGTAGCCATTCAGGGAGAGCCTTGAAGGAGCCCTGAACTGGGAAAGAACAGCATGCAGAAGAAAGCGTCTGTGCTGTGAAGATCTGCAGCCATAAGAACACACCGAGGAGGTATGGACTTTAGCAATCTGAGAACAGCATTATGGGACTCTAGAGAAATAGAACAACAACAAGTGGCAGCTTTCGATTTGGAGCAATCCAGCAAAGCTTGCAAATTTCTTGCTGGGCACCACCCTCTTGGTCAGGGCGAGTGGCCAGAAATGGAGGCCATTTTCCATGGGGAAAACGAAGTCATTGGCCCAGGCTCTGGGTGTCAGATGACTGGTGGCATCTGGGGCTCTAAGGACTTGCAGGGTCCTAGTTGCTGGCAGCTTTCGTTCTGGAAGGATCCAGCAGAGTTTGTAGATTCCTGGCTTGGCACTGCCCTGCCTGCCAGGCCAAGTGGCCAGAAATGAAGGCCATTTTCCATGGGAAAAACGAAGTCCTTTCCCCAGGGTCTCAGGAATATGTTCAAGGTGGCGTTTGAGGCTCTAAGTACTTCCAGGGCCCTAGTTGCTGCCAGCTTTTCTTTTGGAAAAATCCAGCAACGATTGCATCATTCTAGCTAGGCTCCCACTTTCTGCCAGGGTGAGTGGCTGCCAAGGGAGGCCATTTGCCATGGGAAAAAGAAGTCCTTTCCCCAGGGTCTGGGTGTCAGATGAAAGGTGGCCTTTGGGGTTCTGAGGACTTGTAGGGTAGTACTTACTGGCTAGAGTAGAGGAAATGGAGTCTATTTGAATATCTGTCCCACAGGTCCTGGTTGTCCTTGATGGGCTGCAGCTGTGAGCATTGAAGAGAACTGGGATAAAAGGGGGCGGCGTAGCCATTCAGGGAGAGCCTTGAAGGAGCCCTGAACTGGGAAAGAACAGCATGCAGAAGAAAGCGTCTGTGCTGTGAAGATCTGCAGCCATAAGAACACACCGAGGAGGTATGGACTTTAGCAATCTGAGAACAGCATGATGGGACTCTAGAGAAATAGAACAACAACAAGTGGCAGCTTTAGATTTGGAGCAATCCAGCAAAGCTTGCAAATTTCTTGCTGGGCACCACCCTCTTGGTCAGGGCGAGTGGCCAGAAATGGAGGCCATTTTCCATGGGGAAAACGAAGTCATTGGCCCAGGCTCTGGGTGTCAGATGACAGGTGGCATCTGGGGCTCTAAGGACTTGCAGGGTCCTAGTTGCTGGCAGCTTTCGTTCTGGAAGGATCCAGCACAGTTTGTAGATTCCTGGCTTGGCACTGCCCTGCCTGCCAGGCCAAGTGGCAAAAAATGAAGGCCATTTCCCATGGGAAAAAGATGTCCTTTCCCCAGGGTCTCAGTAATATGTTCAAGGTGGCGTTTGAGGCTCTAAGTACTTCCAGGGCCCTAGTTGCTGCCAGCTTTTCTTTTGGAAAAATCCAGCAACGATTGCATCATTCTAGCTAGGCTCCCACTTTCTGCCAGGGTGAGTGGCTGCCAAGGGAGGCCATTTGCCATGGGAAAAAGAAGTCCTTTCCCCAGGGTCTGGGTGTCAGATGAAAGGTGGCCTTTGGGGTTCTGAGGACTTGTAGGGTAGTACTTACTGGCTAGAGTAGAGGAAATGGAGTCTATTTGAATATCTGTCTAGAGGCTTTGCCCCACAGGTCCTGGTTGTCCTTGATGGGCTGCAGCTGTGAGCATTGAAGAGAACTGGGATAAAAGGGGGCGGCTTAGCCATTCAGGGAGAGCCTTGAAGGAGCCCTGAACTGGGAAAGAACAGCATGCAGAAGAAAGCGTCTGTGCTGTGAAGATCTGCAGCCATAAGAACACACCGAGGAGGTATGGACTTCAGCAATCTGAGAACAGCATGATGGGACTCTAGAGAAATAGAACAACAACAAGTGGCAGCTTTAGATTTGGAGCAATCCAGCAAAGCTTGCAAATTTCTTGCTGGGCACCACCCTCTTGGTCAGGGCGAGTGGCCAGAAATGGAGGCCATTTTCCATGGGGAAAACGAAGTCATTGGCCCAGGCTCTGGGTGTCAGATGACAGGTGGCATCTGGGGCTCTAAGGACTTGCAGGGTCCTAGTTGCTGGCAGCTTTCGTTCTGGAAGGATCCAGCACAGTTTGTAGATTCCTGGCTTGGCACTGCCTTGCCTGCCAGGCCAAGTGGCCACAAATGAAGGCCATTTTCCATGGGAAAAATATGTCCTTTCCCCAGGGTCTGGGTGTCAGATGAAAGGTGGCCTTTGGGGTTCTGAGGACTTGTAGGGTAGTACTTACTGGCTAGAGTAGAGGAAATGGATTCTATTTGAATATCTGTCTAGAGGCTTTGCCCCACAGGTCCTGGTTGTCCTTGATGGGCTGCAGCTGTGAGCATTGAAGAGAACTGGGATAAAAGGGGGCGGCGTAGCCATTCAGGGAGAGCCTTGAAGGAGCCCTGAACTGGGAAAGAACAGCATGCAGAAGAAAGCGTCTGTGCTGTGAAGATCTGCAGCCATAAGAACACACCGAGGAGGTATGGACTTTAGCAATCTGAGAACAGCATTATGGGACTCTAGAGAAATAGAACAACAACAAGTGGCAGCTTTAGATTTGGAGCAATCCAGCAAAGCTTGCAAATTTCTTGCTGGGCACCACCCTCTTGGTCAGGGCGAGTGGCCAGAAATGGAGGCCATTTTCCATGGGGAAAACGAAGTCATTGGCCCAGGCTCTGGGTGTCAGATGACTGGTGGCATCTGGGGCTGTAAGGACTTGCAGGGTCCTAGTTGCTGGCAGCTTTCGTTCTGGAAGGATCCAGCACAGTTTGTAGATTCCTGGCTTGGCACTGCCCTGCCTGCCAGGCCAAGTGGCCAGAAATGAAGGCCATTTTCCATGGGAAAAACGAAGTCCTTTCCCCAGGGTCTCAGTAATATGTTCAAGGTGGCGTTTGAGGCTCTAAGTACTTCCAGGGCCCTAGTTGCTGCCAGCTTTTCTTTTGGAAAAATCCAGCAACGATTGCATCATTCTAGCTAGGCTCCCACTTTCTGCCAGGGTGAGTGGCTGCCAAGGGAGGCCATTTGCCATGGGAAAAAGAAGTCCTTTCCCCAGGGTCTGGGTGTCAGATGAAAGGTGGCCTTTGGGGTTCTGAGGACTTGTAGGGTAGTACTTACTGGCTAGAGTAGAGGAAATGGATTCTATTTGAATATCTGTCTAGAGGCTTTGCCCCACAGGTCCTGGTTGTCCTTGATGGGCTGCAGCTGTGAGCATTGAAGAGAACTGGGATAAAAGGGGGCGGCGTAGCCATTCAGGGAGAGCCTTGAAGGAGCCCTGAACTGGGAAAGAACAGCATGCAGAAGAAAGCGTCTGTGCTGTGAAGATCTGCAGCCATAAGAACACACCGAGGAGGTATGGACTTTAGCAATCTGAGAACAGCATGATGGGACTCTAGAGAAATAGAACAACAACAAGTGGCAGCTTTCGATTTGGAGCAATCCAGCAAAGATTGCAAATTTCTTGCTGGGCACCACCCTCTTGGTCAGGGCGAGTGGCCAGAAATGGAGGCCATTTTCCATGGGGAAAACGAAGTCATTGGCCCAGGCTCTGGGTGTCAGATGACTGGTGGCATCTGGGGCTCTAAGGACTTGCAGGGTCCTAGTTGCTGGCAGCTTTCGTTCTGGAAGGATCCAGCAGAGTTTGTAGATTCCTGGCTTGGCACTGCCCTGCCTGCCAGGCCAAGTGGCCACAAATGAAGGCCATTTTCCATGGGAAAAACGAAGTCCTTTCCCCAGGGTCTCAGTAATATGTTCAAGGTGGCGTTTGAGGCTCTAAGTACTTCCAGGGCCCTAGTTGCTGCCAGCTTTTCTTTTGGAAAAATCCAGCAACGATTGCATCATTCTAGCTAGGCTCCCACTTTCTGCCAGGGTGAGTGGCTGCCAA
The DNA here is from genome assembly GCF_051311805.1 of Agelaius phoeniceus. NCBI lineage: Eukaryota > Metazoa > Chordata > Aves > Passeriformes > Icteridae > Agelaius > Agelaius phoeniceus. The sequence continues at coordinate 21,487,503 of NC_135277.1, forward strand.
GGGAGGCCATTTGCCATGGGAAAAAGAAGTCCTTTCCCCAGGGTCTGGGTGTCAGATGAAAGGTGGCCTTTGGGGTTCTGAGGACTTGTAGGGTAGTACTTACTGGCTAGAGTAGAGGAAATGGAGTCTATTTGAATATCTGTCCCACAGGTCCTGGTTGTCCTTGATGGGCTGCAGCTGTGAGCATTGAAGAGAACTGGGATAAAAGGGGGCGGCGTAGCCATTCAGGGAGAGCCTTGAAGGAGCCCTGAACTGGGAAAGAACAGCATGCAGAAGAAAGCGTCTGTGCTGTGAAGATCTGCAGCCATAAGAACACACCGAGGAGGTATGGACTTTAGCAATCTGAGAACAGCATGATGGGACTCTAGAGAAATAGAACAACAACAAGTGGCAGCTTTCGATTTGGAGCAATCCAGCAAAGCTTGCAAATTTCTTGCTGGGCACCACCCTCTTGGTCAGGGCGAGTGGCCAGAAATGGAGGCCATTTTCCATGGGGAAAACGAAGTCATTGGCCCAGGCTCTGGGTGTCAGATGACAGGTGGCATCTGGGGCTCTAAGGACTTGCAGGGTCCTAGTTGCTGGCAGCTTTCGTTCTGGAAGGATCCAGCACAGTTTGTAGATTCCTGGCTTGGCACTGCCCTGCCTGCCAGGCCAAGTGGCCAGAAATGAAGGCCATTTTCCATGGGAAAAACGAAGTCCTTTCCCCAGGGTCTCAGTAATATGTTCAAGGTGGCGTTTGAGGCTCTAAGTACTTCCAGGGCCCTAGTTGCTGCCAGCTTTTCTTTTGGAAAAATCCAGCAACGATTGCATCATTCTAGCTAGGCTCCCACTTTCTGCCAGGGTGAGTGGCTGCCAAGGGAGGCCATTTGCCATGGGAAAAAGAAGTCCTTTCCCCAGGGTCTGGGTGTCAGATGAAAGGTGGCCTTTGGGGTTCTGAGGACTTGTAGGGTAGTACTTACTGGCTAGAGTAGAGGAAATGGATTCTATTTGAATATCTGTCTAGAGGCTTTGCCCCACAGGTCCTGGTTGTCCTTGATGGGCTGCAGCTGTGAGCATTGAAGAGAACTGGGATAAAAGGGGGCGGCGTAGCCATTCAGGGAGGGCCTTGAAGGACCCCTGAACTGGGAAAGAACAGCATGCAGAAGAAAGCGTCTGTGCTGTGAAGATCTGCAGCCATAAGAACACACCGAGGAGGTATGGACTTTAGCAATCTGAGAACAGCATTATGGGACTCTAGAGAAATAGAACAACAACAAGTGGCAGCTTTCGATTTGGAGCAATCCAGCAAAGATTGCAAATTTCTTGCTGGGCACCACCCTCTTGGTCAGGGCGAGTGGCCAGAAATGGAGGCCATTTTCCATGGGGAAAACGAAGTCATTGGCCCAGGCTCTGGGTGTCAGATGACTGGTGGCATCTGGGGCTCTAAGGACTTGCAGGGTCCTAGTTGCTGGCAGCTTTCGTTCTGGAAGGATCCAGCACAGTTTGTAGATTCCTGGCTTGGCACTGCCCTGCCTGCCAGGCCAAGTGGCAAAAAATGAAGGCCATTTCCCATGGGAAAAAGATGTCCTTTCCCCAGGGTCTCAGTAATATGTTCAAGGTGGCGTTTGAGGCTCTAAGTACTTCCAGGGCCCTAGTTGCTGCCAGCTTTTCTTTTGGAAAAATCCAGCAACGATTGCATCATTCTAGCTAGGCTCCCACTTTCTGCCAGGGTGAGTGGCTGCCAAGGGAGGCCATTTGCCATGGGAAAAAGAAGTCCTTTCCCCAGGGTCTGGGTGTCAGATGAAAGGTGGCCTTTGGGGTTCTGAGGACTTGTAGGGTAGTACTTACTGGCTAGAGTAGAGGAAATGGAGTCTATTTGAATATCTGTCCCACAGGTCCTGGTTGTCCTTGATGGGCTGCAGCTGTGAGCATTGAAGAGAACTGGGATAAAAGGGGGCGGCGTAGCCATTCAGGGAGAGCCTTGAAGGAGCCCTGAACTGGGAAAGAACAGCATGCAGAAGAAAGCGTCTGTGCTGTGAAGATCTGCAGCCATAAGAACACACCGAGGAGGTATGGACTTTAGCAATCTGAGAACAGCATTATGGGACTCTAGAGAAATAGAACAACAACAAGTGGCAGCTTTCGATTTGGAGCAATCCAGCAAAGATTGCAAATTTCTTGCTGGGCACCACCCTCTTGGTCAGGGCGAGTGGCCAGAAATGGAGGCCATTTTCCATGGGGAAAACGAAGTCATTGGCCCAGGCTCTGGGTGTCAGATGACAGGTGGCATCTGGGGCTCTAAGGACTTGCAGGGTCCTAGTTGCTGGCAGCTTTCGTTCTGGAAGGATCCAGCACAGTTTGTAGATTCCTGGCTTGGCACTGCCCTGCCTGCCAGGCCAAGTGGCAAAAAATGAAGGCCATTTCCCATGGGAAAAAGATGTCCTTTCCCCAGGGTCTCAGTAATATGTTCAAGGTGGCGTTTGAGGCTCTAAGTACTTCCAGGGCCCTAGTTGCTGCCAGCTTTTCTTTTGGAAAAATCCAGCAACGATTGCATCATTCTAGCTAGGCTCCCACTTTCTGCCAGGGTGAGTGGCTGCCAAGGGAGGCCATTTGCCATGGGAAAAAGAAGTCCTTTCCCCAGGGTCTGGGTGTCAGATGAAAGGTGGCCTTTGGGGTTCTGAGGACTTGTAGGGTAGTACTTACTGGCTAGAGTAGAGGAAATGGAGTCTATTTGAATATCTGTCTAGAGGCTTTGCCCCACAGGTCCTGGTTGTCCTTGATGGGCTGCAGCTGTGAGCATTGAAGAGAACTGGGATAAAAGGGGGCGGCTTAGCCATTCAGGGAGAGCCTTGAAGGAGCCCTGAACTGGGAAAGAACAGCATGCAGAAGAAAGCGTCTGTGCTGTGAAGATCTGCAGCCATAAGAACACACCGAGGAGGTATGGACTTCAGCAATCTGAGAACAGCATGATGGGACTCTAGAGAAATAGAACAACAACAAGTGGCAGCTTTAGATTTGGAGCAATCCAGCAAAGCTTGCAAATTTCTTGCTGGGCACCACCCTCTTGGTCAGGGCGAGTGGCCAGAAATGGAGGCCATTTTCCATGGGGAAAACGAAGTCATTGGCCCAGGCTCTGGGTGTCAGATGACAGGTGGCATCTGGGGCTCTAAGGACTTGCAGGGTCCTAGTTGCTGGCAGCTTTCGTTCTGGAAGGATCCAGCACAGTTTGTAGATTCCTGGCTTGGCACTGCCCTGCCTGCCAGGCCAAGTGGCCAGAAATGAAGGCCATTTTCCATGGGAAAAACGAAGTCCTTTCCCCAGGGTCTCAGGAATATGTTCAAGGTGGCGTTTGAGGCTCTAAGTACTTCCAGGGCCCTAGTTGCTGCCAGCTTTTCTTTTGGAAAAATCCAGCAACGATTGCATCATTCTAGCTAGGCTCCCACTTTCTGCCAGGGTGAGTGGCTGCCAAGGGAGGCCATTTGCCATGGGAAAAAGAAGTCCTTTCCCCAGGGTCTGGGTGTCAGATGAAAGGTGGCCTTTGGGGTTCTGAGGACTTGTAGGGTAGTACTTACTGGCTAGAGTAGAGGAAATGGATTCTATTTGAATATCTGTCTAGAGGCTTTGCCCCACAGGTCCTGGTTGTCCTTGATGGGCTGCAGCTGTGAGCATTGAAGAGAACTGGGATAAAAGGGGGCGGCGTAGCCATTCAGGGAGGGCCTTGAAGGAGCCCTGAACTGGGAAAGAACAGCATGCAGAAGAAAGCGTCTGTGCTGTGAAGATCTGCAGCCATAAGAACACACCGAGGAGGTATGGACTTTAGCAATCTGAGAACAGCATGATGGGACTCTAGAGAAATAGAACAACAACAAGTGGCAGCTTTCGATTTGGAGCAATCCAGCAAAGCTTGCAAATTTCTTGCTGGGCACCACCCTCTTGGTCAGGGCGAGTGGCCAGAAATGGAGGCCATTTTCCATGGGGAAAACGAAGTCATTGGCCCAGGCTCTGGGTGTCAGATGACAGGTGGCATCTGGGGCTCTAAGGACTTGCAGGGTCCTAGTTGCTGGCAGCTTTCGTTCTGGAAGGATCCAGCACAGTTTGTAGATTCCTGGCTTGGCACTGCCCTGCCTGCCAGGCCAAGTGGCCAGAAATGAAGGCCATTTTCCATGGGAAAAACGAAGTCCTTTCCCCAGGGTCTCAGGAATATGTTCAAGGTGGCGTTTGAGGCTCTAAGTACTTCCAGGGCCCTAGTTGCTGCCAGCTTTTCTTTTGGAAAAATCCAGCAACGATTGCATCATTCTAGCTAGGCTCCCACTTTCTGCCAGGGTGAGTGGCTGCCAAGGGAGGCCATTTGCCATGGGAAAAAGAAGTCCTTTCCCCAGGGTCTGGGTGTCAGATGAAAGGTGGCCTTTGGGGTTCTGAGGACTTGTAGGGTAGTACTTACTGGCTAGAGTAGAGGAAATGGATTCTATTTGAATATCTGTCTAGAGGCTTTGCCCCACAGGTCCTGGTTGTCCTTGATGGGCTGCAGCTGTGAGCATTGAAGAGAACTGGGATAAAAGGGGGCGGCGTAGCCATTCAGGGAGGGCCTTGAAGGAGCCCTGAACTGGGAAAGAACAGCATGCAGAAGAAAGCGTCTGTGCTGTGAAGATCTGCAGCCATAAGAACACACCGAGGAGGTATGGACTTTAGCAATCTGGGAACAGCATTATGGGACTCTAGAGAAATAGAACAACAACAAGTGGCAGCTTTCGATTTGGAGCAATCCAGCAAAGCTTGCAAATTTCTTGCTGGGCACCACCCTCTTGGTCAGGGCGAGTGGCCAGAAATGGAGGCCATTTTCCATGGGGAAAACGAAGTCATTGGCCCAGGCTCTGGGTGTCAGATGACTGGTGGCATCTGGGGCTCTAAGGACTTGCAGGGTCCTAGTTGCTGGCAGCTTTCGTTCTGGAAGGATCCAGCAGAGTTTGTAGATTCCTGGCTTGGCACTGCCCTGCCTGCCAGGCCAAGTGGCCAGAAATGAAGGCCATTTTCCATGGGAAAAACGAAGTCCTTTCCCCAGGGTCTCAGTAATATGTTCAAGGTGGCGTTTGAGGCTCTAAGTACTTCCAGGGCCCTAGTTGCTGCCAGCTTTTCTTTTGGAAAAATCCAGCAACGATTGCATCATTCTAGCTAGGCTCCCACTTTCTGCCAGGGTGAGTGGCTGCCAAGGGAGGCCATTTGCCATGGGAAAAAGAAGTCCTTTCCCCAGGGTCTGGGTGTCAGATGAAAGGTGGCCTTTGGGGTTCTGAGGACTTGTAGGGTAGTACTTACTGGCTAGAGTAGAGGAAATGGAGTCTATTTGAATATCTGTCCCACAGGTCCTGGTTGTCCTTGATGGGCTGCAGCTGTGAGCATTGAAGAGAACTGGGATAAAAGGGGGCGGCGTAGCCATTCAGGGAGAGCCTTGAAGGAGCCCTGAACTGGGAAAGAACAGCATGCAGAAGAAAGCGTCTGTGCTGTGAAGATCTGCAGCCATAAGAACACACCGAGGAGGTATGGACTTTAGCAATCTGAGAACAGCATTATGGGACTCTAGAGAAATAGAACAACAACAAGTGGCAGCTTTCGATTTGGAGCAATCCAGCAAAGCTTGCAAATTTCTTGCTGGGCACCACCCTCTTGGTCAGGGCGAGTGGCCAGAAATGGAGGCCATTTTCCATGGGGAAAACGAAGTCATTGGCCCAGGCTCTGGGTGTCAGATGACAGGTGGCATCTGGGGCTCTAAGGACTTGCAGGGTCCTAGTTGCTGGCAGCTTTCGTTCTGGAAGGATCCAGCACAGTTTGTAGATTCCTGGCTTGGCACTGCCCTGCCTGCCAGGCCAAGTGGCCAGAAATGAAGGCCATTTTCCATGGGAAAAACGAAGTCCTTTCCCCAGGGTCTCAGTAATATGTTCAAGGTGGCGTTTGAGGCTCTAAGTACTTCCAGGGCCCTAGTTGCTGCCAGCTTTTCTTTTGGAAAAATCCAGCAACGATTGCATCATTCTAGCTAGGCTCCCACTTTCTGCCAGGGTGAGTGGCTGCCAAGGGAGGCCATTTGCCATGGGAAAAAGAAGTCCTTTCCCCAGGGTCTGGGTGTCAGATGAAAGGTGGCCTTTGGGGTTCTGAGGACTTGTAGGGTAGTACTTACTGGCTAGAGTAGAGGAAATGGATTCTATTTGAATATCTGTCTAGAGGCTTTGCCCCACAGGTCCTGGTTGTCCTTGATGGGCTGCAGCTGTGAGCATTGAAGAGAACTGGGATAAAAGGGGGCGGCGTAGCCATTCAGGGAGGGCCTTGAAGGACCCCTGAACTGGGAAAGAACAGCATGCAGAAGAAAGCGTCTGTGCTGTGAAGATCTGCAGCCATAAGAACACACCGAGGAGGTATGGACTTTAGCAATCTGAGAACAGCATTATGGGACTCTAGAGAAATAGAACAACAACAAGTGGCAGCTTTCGATTTGGAGCAATCCAGCAAAGATTGCAAATTTCTTGCTGGGCACCACCCTCTTGGTCAGGGCGAGTGGCCAGAAATGGAGGCCATTTTCCATGGGGAAAACGAAGTCATTGGCCCAGGCTCTGGGTGTCAGATGACTGGTGGCATCTGGGGCTCTAAGGACTTGCAGGGTCCTAGTTGCTGGCAGCTTTCGTTCTGGAAGGATCCAGCAGAGTTTGTAGATTCCTGGCTTGGCACTGCCCTGCCTGCCAGGCCAAGTGGCCAGAAATGAAGGCCATTTTCCATGGGAAAAACGAAGTCCTTTCCCCAGGGTCTCAGTAATATGTTCAAGGTGGCGTTTGAGGCTCTAAGTACTTCCAGGGCCCTAGTTGCTGCCAGCTTTTCTTTTGGAAAAATCCAGCAACGATTGCATCATTCTAGCTAGGCTCCCACTTTCTGCCAGGGTGAGTGGCTGCCAAGGGAGGCCATTTGCCATGGGAAAAAGAAGTCCTTTCCCCAGGGTCTGGGTGTCAGATGAAAGGTGGCCTTTGGGGTTCTGAGGACTTGTAGGGTAGTACTTACTGGCTAGAGTAGAGGAAATGGAGTCTATTTGAATATCTGTCCCACAGGTCCTGGTTGTCCTTGATGGGCTGCAGCTGTGAGCATTGAAGAGAACTGGGATAAAAGGGGGCGGCGTAGCCATTCAGGGAGAGCCTTGAAGGAGCCCTGAACTGGGAAAGAACAGCATGCAGAAGAAAGCGTCTGTGCTGTGAAGATCTGCAGCCATAAGAACACACCGAGGAGGTATGGACTTTAGCAATCTGAGAACAGCATTATGGGACTCTAGAGAAATAGAACAACAACAAGTGGCAGCTTTCGATTTGGAGCAATCCAGCAAAGCTTGCAAATTTCTTGCTGGGCACCACCCTCTTGGTCAGGGCGAGTGGCCAGAAATGGAGGCCATTTTCCATGGGGAAAACGAAGTCATTGGCCCAGGCTCTGGGTGTCAGATGACAGGTGGCATCTGGGGCTCTAAGGACTTGCAGGGTCCTAGTTGCTGGCAGCTTTCGTTCTGGAAGGATCCAGCAGAGTTTGTAGATTCCTGGCTTGGCACTGCCCTGCCTGCCAGGCCAAGTGGCAAAAAATGAAGGCCATTTCCCATGGGAAAAAGATGTCCTTTCCCCAGGGTCTCAGTAATATGTTCAAGGTGGCGTTTGAGGCTCTAAGTACTTCCAGGGCCCTAGTTGCTGCCAGCTTTTCTTTTGGAAAAATCCAGCAACGATTGCATCATTCTAGCTAGGCTCCCACTTTCTGCCAGGGTGAGTGGCTGCCAAGGGAGGCCATTTGCCATGGGAAAAAGAAGTCCTTTCCCCAGGGTCTGGGTGTCAGATGAAAGGTGGCCTTTGGGGTTCTGAGGACTTGTAGGGTAGTACTTACTGGCTAGAGTAGAGGAAATGGAGTCTATTTGAATATCTGTCTAGAGGCTTTGCCCCACAGGTCCTGGTTGTCCTTGATGGGCTGCAGCTGTGAGCATTGAAGAGAACTGGGATAAAAGGGGGCGGCTTAGCCATTCAGGGAGAGCCTTGAAGGAGCCCTGAACTGGGAAAGAACAGCATGCAGAAGAAAGCGTCTGTGCTGTGAAGATCTGCAGCCATAGGAACACACCGAGGAGGTATGGACTTCAGCAATCTGAGAACAGCATGATGGGACTCTAGAGAAATAGAACAACAACAAGTGGCAGCTTTAGATTTGGAGCAATCCAGCAAAGCTTGCAAATTTCTTGCTGGGCACCACCCTCTTGGTCAGGGCGAGTGGCCAGAAATGGAGGCCATTTTCCATGGGGAAAACGAAGTCATTGGCCCAGGCTCTGGGTGTCAGATGACAGGTGGCATCTGGGGCTCTAAGGACTTGCAGGGTCCTAGTTGCTGGCAGCTTTCGTTCTGGAAGGATCCAGCACAGTTTGTAGATTCCTGGCTTGGCACTGCCTTGCCTGCCAGGCCAAGTGGCCACAAATGAAGGCCATTTTCCATGGGAAAAATATGTCCTTTCCCCAGGGTCTGGGTGTCAGATGAAAGGTGGCCTTTGGGGTTCTGAGGACTTGTAGGGTAGTACTTACTGGCTAGAGTAGAGGAAATGGATTCTATTTGAATATCTGTCTAGAGGCTTTGCCCCACAGGTCCTGGTTGTCCTTGATGGGCTGCAGCTGTGAGCATTGAAGAGAACTGGGATAAAAGGGGGCGGCGTAGCCATTCAGGGAGAGCCTTGAAGGAGCCCTGAACTGGGAAAGAACAGCATGCAGAAGAAAGCGTCTGTGCTGTGAAGATCTGCAGCCATAAGAACACACCGAGGAGGTATGGACTTTAGCAATCTGAGAACAGCATTATGGGACTCTAGAGAAATAGAACAACAACAAGTGGCAGCTTTAGATTTGGAGCAATCCAGCAAAGCTTGCAAATTTCTTGCTGGGCACCACCCTCTTGGTCAGGGCGAGTGGCCAGAAATGGAGGCCATTTTCCATGGGGAAAACGAAGTCATTGGCCCAGGCTCTGGGTGTCAGATGACTGGTGGCATCTGGGGCTCTAAGGACTTGCAGGGTCCTAGTTGCTGGCAGCTTTCGTTCTGGAAGGATCCAGCAGAGTTTGTAGATTCCTGGCTTGGCACTGCCCTGCCTGCCAGGCCAAGTGGCCAGAAATGAAGGCCATTTTCCATGGGAAAAACGAAGTCCTTTCCCCAGGGTCTCAGGAATATGTTCAAGGTGGCGTTTGAGGCTCTAAGTACTTCCAGGGCCCTAGTTGCTGCCAGCTTTTCTTTTGGAAAAATCCAGCAACGATTGCATCATTCTAGCTAGGCTCCCACTTTCTGCCAGGGTGAGTGGCTGCCAAGGGAGGCCATTTGCCATGGGAAAAAGAAGTCCTTTCCCCAGGGTCTGGGTGTCAGATGAAAGGTGGCCTTTGGGGTTCTGAGGACTTGTAGGGTAGTACTTACTGGCTAGAGTAGAGGAAATGGAGTCTATTTGAATATCTGTCCCACAGGTCCTGGTTGTCCTTGATGGGCTGCAGCTGTGAGCATTGAAGAGAACTGGGATAAAAGGGGGCGGCGTAGCCATTCAGGGAGAGCCTTGAAGGAGCCCTGAACTGGGAAAGAACAGCATGCAGAAGAAAGCGTCTGTGCTGTGAAGATCTGCAGCCATAAGAACACACCGAGGAGGTATGGACTTTAGCAATCTGAGAACAGCATTATGGGACTCTAGAGAAATAGAACAACAACAAGTGGCAGCTTTCGATTTGGAGCAATCCAGCAAAGATTGCAAATTTCTTGCTGGGCACCACCCTCTTGGTCAGGGCGAGTGGCCAGAAATGGAGGCCATTTTCCATGGGGAAAACGAAGTCATTGGCCCAGGCTCTGGGTGTCAGATGACAGGTGGCATCTGGGGCTCTAAGGACTTGCAGGGTCCTAGTTGCTGGCAGCTTTCGTTCTGGAAGGATCCAGCACAGTTTGTAGATTCCTGGCTTGGCACTGCCCTGCCTGCCAGGCCAAGTGGCAAAAAATGAAGGCCATTTCCCATGGGAAAAAGATGTCCTTTCCCCAGGGTCTCAGTAATATGTTCAAGGTGGCGTTTGAGGCTCTAAGTACTTCCAGGGCCCTAGTTGCTGCCAGCTTTTCTTTTGGAAAAATCCAGCAACGATTGCATCATTCTAGCTAGGCTCCCACTTTCTGCCAGGGTGAGTGGCTGCCAAGGGAGGCCATTTGCCATGGGAAAAAGAAGTCCTTTCCCCAGGGTCTGGGTGTCAGATGAAAGGTGGCCTTTGGGGTTCTGAGGACTTGTAGGGTAGTACTTACTGGCTAGAGTAGAGGAAATGGAGTCTATTTGAATATCTGTCTAGAGGCTTTGCCCCACAGGTCCTGGTTGTCCTTGATGGGCTGCAGCTGTGAGCATTGAAGAGAACTGGGATAAAAGGGGGCGGCTTAGCCATTCAGGGAGAGCCTTGAAGGAGCCCTGAACTGGGAAAGAACAGCATGCAGAAGAAAGCGTCTGTGCTGTGAAGATCTGCAGCCATAAGAACACACCGAGGAGGTATGGACTTCAGCAATCTGAGAACAGCATGATGGGACTCTAGAGAAATAGAACAACAACAAGTGGCAGCTTTAGATTTGGAGCAATCCAGCAAAGCTTGCAAATTTCTTGCTGGGCACCACCCTCTTGGTCAGGGCGAGTGGCCAGAAATGGAGGCCATTTTCCATGGGGAAAACGAAGTCATTGGCCCAGGCTCTGGGTGTCAGATGACAGGTGGCATCTGGGGCTCTAAGGACTTGCAGGGTCCTAGTTGCTGGCAGCTTTCGTTCTGGAAGGATCCAGCACAGTTTGTAGATTCCTGGCTTGGCACTGCCCTGCCTGCCAGGCCAAGTGGCCAGAAATGAAGGCCATTTTCCATGGGAAAAACGAAGTCCTTTCCCCAGGGTCTCAGGAATATGTTCAAGGTGGCGTTTGAGGCTCTAAGTACTTCCAGGGCCCTAGTTGCTGCCAGCTTTTCTTTTGGAAAAATCCAGCAACGATTGCATCATTCTAGCTAGGCTCCCACTTTCTGCCAGGGTGAGTGGCTGCCAAGGGAGGCCATTTGCCATGGGAAAAAGAAGTCCTTTCCCCAGGGTCTGGGTGTCAGATGAAAGGTGGCCTTTGGGGTTCTGAGGACTTGTAGGGTAGTACTTACTGGCTAGAGTAGAGGAAATGGATTCTATTTGAATATCTGTCTAGAGGCTTTGCCCCACAGGTCCTGGTTGTCCTTGATGGGCTGCAGCTGTGAGCATTGAAGAGAACTGGGATAAAAGGGGGCGGCGTAGCCATTCAGGGAGGGCCTTGAAGGAGCCCTGAACTGGGAAAGAACAGCATGCAGAAGAAAGCGTCTGTGCTGTGAAGATCTGCAGCCATAAGAACACACCGAGGAGGTATGGACTTTAGCAATCTGAGAACAGCATGATGGGACTCTAGAGAAATAGAACAACAACAAGTGGCAGCTTTCGATTTGGAGCAATCCAGCAAAGCTTGCAAATTTCTTGCTGGGCACCACCCTCTTGGTCAGGGCGAGTGGCCAGAAATGGAGGCCATTTTCCATGGGGAAAACGAAGTCATTGGCCCAGGCTCTGGGTGTCAGATGACAGGTGGCATCTGGGGCTCTAAGGACTTGCAGGGTCCTAGTTGCTGGCAGCTTTCGTTCTGGAAGGATCCAGCACAGTTTGTAGATTCCTGGCTTGGCACTGCCCTGCCTGCCAGGCCAAGTGGCCAGAAATGAAGGCCATTTTCCATGGGAAAAACGAAGTCCTTTCCCCAGGGTCTCAGGAATATGTTCAAGGTGGCGTTTGAGGCTCTAAGTACTTCCAGGGCCCTAGTTGCTGCCAGCTTTTCTTTTGGAAAAATCCAGCAACGATTGCATCATTCTAGCTAGGCTCCCACTTTCTGCCAGGGTGAGTGGCTGCCAAGGGAGGCCATTTGCCATGGGAAAAAGAAGTCCTTTCCCCAGGGTCTGGGTGTCAGATGAAAGGTGGCCTTTGGGGTTCTGAGGACTTGTAGGGTAGTACTTACTGGCTAGAGTAGAGGAAATGGATTCTATTTGAATATCTGTCTAGAGGCTTTGCCCCACAGGTCCTGGTTGTCCTTGATGGGCTGCAGCTGTGAGCATTGAAGAGAACTGGGATAAAAGGGGGCGGCGTAGCCATTCAGGGAGGGCCTTGAAGGAGCCCTGAACTGGGAAAGAACAGCATGCAGAAGAAAGCGTCTGTGCTGTGAAGATCTGCAGCCATAAGAACACACCGAGGAGGTATGGACTTTAGCAATCTGAGAACAGCATTATGGGACTCTAGAGAAATAGAACAACAACAAGTGGCAGCTTTCGATTTGGAGCAATCCAGCAAAGATTGCAAATTTCTTGCTGGGCACCACCCTCTTGGTCAGGGCGAGTGGCCAGAAATGGAGGCCATTTTCCATGGGGAAAACGAAGTCATTGGCCCAGGCTCTGGGTGTCAGATGACTGGTGGCATCTGGGGCTCTAAGGACTTGCAGGGTCCTAGTTGCTGGCAGCTTTCGTTCTGGAAGGATCCAGCAGAGTTTGTAGATTCCTGGCTTGGCACTGCCCTGCCTGCCAGGCCAAGTGGCCAGAAATGAAGGCCATTTTCCATGGGAAAAACGAAGTCCTTTCCCCAGGGTCTCAGTAATATGTTCAAGGTGGCGTTTGAGGCTCTAAGTACTTCCAGGGCCCTAGTTGCTGCCAGCTTTTCTTTTGGAAAAATCCAGCAACGATTGCATCATTCTAGCTAGGCTCCCACTTTCTGCCAGGGTGAGTGGCTGCCAAGGGAGGCCATTTGCCATGGGAAAAAGAAGTCCTTTCCCCAGGGTCTGGGTGTCAGATGAAAGGTGGCCTTTGGGGTTCTGAGGACTTGTAGGGTAGTACTTACTGGCTAGAGTAGAGGAAATGGAGTCTATTTGAATATCTGTCCCACAGGTCCTGGTTGTCCTTGATGGGCTGCAGCTGTGAGCATTGAAGAGAACTGGGATAAAAGGGGGCGGCGTAGCCATTCAGGGAGAGCCTTGAAGGAGCCCTGAACTGGGAAAGAACAGCATGCAGAAGAAAGCGTCTGTGCTGTGAAGATCTGCAGCCATAAGAACACACCGAGGAGGTATGGACTTTAGCAATCTGAGAACAGCATTATGGGACTCTAGAGAAATAGAACAACAACAAGTGGCAGCTTTCGATTTGGAGCAATCCAGCAAAGCTTGCAAATTTCTTGCTGGGCACCACCCTCTTGGTCAGGGCGAGTGGCCAGAAATGGAGGCCATTTTCCATGGGGAAAACGAAGTCATTGGCCCAGGCTCTGGGTGTCAGATGACAGGTGGCATCTGGGGCTCTAAGGACTTGCAGGGTCCTAGTTGCTGGCAGCTTTCGTTCTGGAAGGATCCAGCACAGTTTGTAGATTCCTGGCTTGGCACTGCCCTGCCTGCCAGGCCAAGTGGCCAGAAATGAAGGCCATTTTCCATGGGAAAAACGAAGTCCTTTCCCCAGGGTCTCAGTAATATGTTCAAGGTGGCGTTTGAGGCTCTAAGTACTTCCAGGGCCCTAGTTGCTGCCAGCTTTTCTTTTGGAAAAATCCAGCAACGATTGCATCATTCTAGCTAGGCTCCCACTTTCTGCCAGGGTGAGTGGCTGCCAAGGGAGGCCATTTGCCATGGGAAAAAGAAGTCCTTTCCCCAGGGTCTGGGTGTCAGATGAAAGGTGGCCTTTGGGGTTCTGAGGACTTGTAGGGTAGTACTTACTGGCTAGAGTAGAGGAAATGGATTCTATTTGAATATCTGTCTAGAGGCTTTGCCCCACAGGTCCTGGTTGTCCTTGATGGGCTGCAGCTGTGAGCATTGAAGAGAACTGGGATAAAAGGGGGCGGCGTAGCCATTCAGGGAGGGCCTTGAAGGACCCCTGAACTGGGAAAGAACAGCATGCAGAAGAAAGCGTCTGTGCTGTGAAGATCTGCAGCCATAAGAACACACCGAGGAGGTATGGACTTTAGCAATCTGAGAACAGCATTATGGGACTCTAGAGAAATAGAACAACAACAAGTGGCAGCTTTCGATTTGGAGCAATCCAGCAAAGATTGCAAATTTCTTGCTGGGCACCACCCTCTTGGTCAGGGCGAGTGGCCAGAAATGGAGGCCATTTTCCATGGGGAAAACGAAGTCATTGGCCCAGGCTCTGGGTGTCAGATGACTGGTGGCATCTGGGGCTCTAAGGACTTGCAGGGTCCTAGTTGCTGGCAGCTTTCGTTCTGGAAGGATCCAGCAGAGTTTGTAGATTCCTGGCTTGGCACTGCCCTGCCTGCCAGGCCAAGTGGCCAGAAATGAAGGCCATTTTCCATGGGAAAAACGAAGTCCTTTCCCCAGGGTCTCAGTAATATGTTCAAGGTGGCGTTTGAGGCTCTAAGTACTTCCAGGGCCCTAGTTGCTGCCAGCTTTTCTTTTGGAAAAATCCAGCAACGATTGCATCATTCTAGCTAGGCTCCCACTTTCTGCCAGGGTGAGTGGCTGCCAAGGGAGGCCATTTGCCATGGGAAAAAGAAGTCCTTTCCCCAGGGTCTGGGTGTCAGATGAAAGGTGGCCTTTGGGGTTCTGAGGACTTGTAGGGTAGTACTTACTGGCTAGAGTAGAGGAAATGGAGTCTATTTGAATATCTGTCCCACAGGTCCTGGTTGTCCTTGATGGGCTGCAGCTGTGAGCATTGAAGAGAACTGGGATAAAAGGGGGCGGCGTAGCCATTCAGGGAGAGCCTTGAAGGAGCCCTGAACTGGGAAAGAACAGCATGCAGAAGAAAGCGTCTGTGCTGTGAAGATCTGCAGCCATAAGAACACACCGAGGAGGTATGGACTTTAGCAATCTGAGAACAGCATTATGGGACTCTAGAGAAATAGAACAACAACAAGTGGCAGCTTTAGATTTGGAGCAATCCAGCAAAGCTTGCAAATTTCTTGCTGGGCACCACCCTCTTGGTCAGGGCGAGTGGCCAGAAATGGAGGCCATTTTCCATGGGGAAAACGAAGTCATTGGCCCAGGCTCTGGGTGTCAGATGACAGGTGGCATCTGGGGCTCTAAGGACTTGCAGGGTCCTAGTTGCTGGCAGCTTTCGTTCTGGAAGGATCCAGCACAGTTTGTAGATTCCTGGCTTGGCACTGCCCTGCCTGCCAGGCCAAGTGGCAAAAAATGAAGGCCATTTCCCATGGGAAAAAGATGTCCTTTCCCCAGGGTCTCAGTAATATGTTCAAGGTGGCGTTTGAGGCTCTAAGTACTTCCAGGGCCCTAGTTGCTGCCAGCTTTTCTTTTGGAAAAATCCAGCAACGATTGCATCATTCTAGCTAGGCTCCCACTTTCTGCCAGGGTGAGTGGCTGCCAAGGGAGGCCATTTGCCATGGGAAAAAGAAGTCCTTTCCCCAGGGTCTGGGTGTCAGATGAAAGGTGGCCTTTGGGGTTCTGAGGACTTGTAGGGTAGTACTTACTGGCTAGAGTAGAGGAAATGGAGTCTATTTGAATATCTGTCTAGAGGCTTTGCCCCACAGGTCCTGGTTGTCCTTGATGGGCTGCAGCTGTGAGCATTGAAGAGAACTGGGATAAAAGGGGGCGGCTTAGCCATTCAGGGAGAGCCTTGAAGGAGCCCTGAACTGGGAAAGAACAGCATGCAGAAGAAAGCGTCTGTGCTGTGAAGATCTGCAGCCATAAGAACACACCGAGGAGGTATGGACTTCAGCAATCTGAGAACAGCATGATGGGACTCTAGAGAAATAGAACAACAACAAGTGGCAGCTTTAGATTTGGAGCAATCCAGCAAAGCTTGCAAATTTCTTGCTGGGCACCACCCTCTTGGTCAGGGCGAGTGGCCAGAAATGGAGGCCATTTTCCATGGGGAAAACGAAGTCATTGGCCCAGGCTCTGGGTGTCAGATGACAGGTGGCATCTGGGGCTCTAAGGACTTGCAGGGTCCTAGTTGCTGGCAGCTTTCGTTCTGGAAGGATCCAGCACAGTTTGTAGATTCCTGGCTTGGCACTGCCTTGCCTGCCAGGCCAAGTGGCCACAAATGAAGGCCATTTTCCATGGGAAAAATATGTCCTTTCCCCAGGGTCTGGGTGTCAGATGAAAGGTGGCCTTTGGGGTTCTGAGGACTTGTAGGGTAGTACTTACTGGCTAGAGTAGAGGAAATGGATTCTATTTGAATATCTGTCTAGAGGCTTTGCCCCACAGGTCCTGGTTGTCCTTGATGGGCTGCAGCTGTGAGCATTGAAGAGAACTGGGATAAAAGGGGGCGGCGTAGCCATTCAGGGAGAGCCTTGAAGGAGCCCTGAACTGGGAAAGAACAGCATGCAGAAGAAAGCGTCTGTGCTGTGAAGATCTGCAGCCATAAGAACACACCGAGGAGGTATGGACTTTAGCAATCTGAGAACAGCATTATGGGACTCTAGAGAAATAGAACAACAACAAGTGGCAGCTTTAGATTTGGAGCAATCCAGCAAAGCTTGCAAATTTCTTGCTGGGCACCACCCTCTTGGTCAGGGCGAGTGGCCAGAAATGGAGGCCATTTTCCATGGGGAAAACGAAGTCATTGGCCCAGGCTCTGGGTGTCAGATGACTGGTGGCATCTGGGGCTCTAAGGACTTGCAGGGTCCTAGTTGCTGGCAGCTTTCGTTCTGGAAGGATCCAGCAGAGTTTGTAGATTCCTGGCTTGGCACTGCCCTGCCTGCCAGGCCAAGTGGCCAGAAATGAAGGCCATTTTCCATGGGAAAAACGAAGTCCTTTCCCCAGGGTCTCAGGAATATGTTCAAGGTGGCGTTTGAGGCTCTAAGTACTTCCAGGGCCCTAGTTGCTGCCAGCTTTTCTTTTGGAAAAATCCAGCAACGATTGCATCATTCTAGCTAGGCTCCCACTTTCTGCCAGGGTGAGTGGCTGCCAAGGGAGGCCATTTGCCATGGGAAAAAGAAGTCCTTTCCCCAGGGTCTGGGTGTCAGATGAAAGGTGGCCTTTGGGGTTCTGAGGACTTGTAGGGTAGTACTTACTGGCTAGAGTAGAGGAAATGGAGTCTATTTGAATATCTGTCCCACAGGTCCTGGTTGTCCTTGATGGGCTGCAGCTGTGAGCATTGAAGAGAACTGGGATAAAAGGGGGCGGCGTAGCCATTCAGGGAGAGCCTTGAAGGAGCCCTGAACTGGGAAAGAACAGCATGCAGAAGAAAGCGTCTGTGCTGTGAAGATCTGCAGCCATAAGAACACACCGAGGAGGTATGGACTTTAGCAATCTGAGAACAGCATGATGGGACTCTAGAGAAATAGAACAACAACAAGTGGCAGCTTTCGATTTGGAGCAATCCAGCAAAGCTTGCAAATTTCTTGCTGGGCACCACCCTCTTGGTCAGGGCGAGTGGCCAGAAATGGAGGCCATTTTCCATGGGGAAAACGAAGTCATTGGCCCAGGCTCTGGGTGTCAGATGACAGGTGGCATCTGGGGCTCTAAGGACTTGCAGGGTCCTAGTTGCTGGCAGCTTTCGTTCTGGAAGGATCCAGCACAGTTTGTAGATTCCTGGCTTGGCACTGCCCTGCCTGCCAGGCCAAGTGGCAAAAAATGAAGGCCATTTCCCATGGGAAAAAGATGTCCTTTCCCCAGGGTCTCAGTAATATGTTCAAGGTGGCGTTTGAGGCTCTAAGTACTTCCAGGGCCCTAGTTGCTGCCAGCTTTTCTTTTGGAAAAATCCAGCAACGATTGCATCATTCTAGCTAGGCTCCCACTTTCTGCCAGGGTGAGTGGCTGCCAAGGGAGGCCATTTGCCATGGGAAAAAGAAGTCCTTTCCCCAGGGTCTGGGTGTCAGATGAAAGGTGGCCTTTGGGGTTCTGAGGACTTGTAGGGTAGTACTTACTGGCTAGAGTAGAGGAAATGGATTCTATTTGAATATCTGTCTAGAGGCTTTGCCCCACAGGTCCTGGTTGTCCTTGATGGGCTGCAGCTGTGAGCATTGAAGAGAACTGGGATAAAAGGGGGCGGCTTAGCCATTCAGGGAGAGCCTTGAAGGAGCCCTGAACTGGGAAAGAACAGCATGCAGAAGAAAGCGTCTGTGCTGTGAAGATCTGCAGCCATAAGAACACACCGAGGAGGTATGGACTTCAGCAATCTGAGAACAGCATGATGGGACTCTAGAGAAATAGAACAACAACAAGTGGCAGCTTTAGATTTGGAGCAATCCAGCAAAGCTTGCAAATTTCTTGCTGGGCACCACCCTCTTGGTCAGGGCGAGTGGCCAGAAATGGAGGCCATTTTCCATGGGGAAAACGAAGTCATTGGCCCAGGCTCTGGGTGTCAGATGACAGGTGGCATCTGGGGCTCTAAGGACTTGCAGGGTCCTAGTTGCTGGCAGCTTTCGTTCTGGAAGGATCCAGCACAGTTTGTAGATTCCTGGCTTGGCACTGCCTTGCCTGCCAGGCCAAGTGGCCACAAATGAAGGCCATTTTCCATGGGAAAAATATGTCCTTTCCCCAGGGTCTGGGTGTCAGATGAAAGGTGGCCTTTGGGGTTCTGAGGACTTGTAGGGTAGTACTTACTGGCTAGAGTAGAGGAAATGGATTCTATTTGAATATCTGTCTAGAGGCTTTGCCCCACAGGTCCTGGTTGTCCTTGATGGGCTGCAGCTGTGAGCATTGAAGAGAACTGGGATAAAAGGGGGCGGCGTAGCCATTCAGGGAGAGCCTTGAAGGAGCCCTGAACTGGGAAAGAACAGCATGCAGAAGAAAGCGTCTGTGCTGTGAAGATCTGCAGCCATAAGAACACACCGAGGAGGTATGGACTTTAGCAATCTGAGAACAGCATGATGGGACTCTAGAGAAATAGAACAACAACAAGTGGCAGCTTTAGATTTGGAGCAATCCAGCAAAGCTTGCAAATTTCTTGCTGGGCACCACCCTCTTGGTCAGGGCGAGTGGCCAGAAATGGAGGCCATTTTCCATGGGGAAAACGAAGTCATTGGCCCAGGCTCTGGGTGTCAGATGACTGGTGGCATCTGGGGCTGTAAGGACTTGCAGGGTCCTAGTTGCTGGCAGCTTTCGTTCTGGAAGGATCCAGCACAGTTTGTAGATTCCTGGCTTGGCACTGCCCTGCCTGCCAGGCCAAGTGGCCAGAAATGAAGGCCATTTTCCATGGGAAAAACGAAGTCCTTTCCCCAGGGTCTCAGTAATATGTTCAAGGTGGCGTTTGAGGCTCTAAGTACTTCCAGGGCCCTAGTTGCTGCCAGCTTTTCTTTTGGAAAAATCCAGCAACGATTGCATCATTCTAGCTAGGCTCCCACTTTCTGCCAGGGTGAGTGGCTGCCAAGGGAGGCCATTTGCCATGGGAAAAAGAAGTCCTTTCCCCAGGGTCTGGGTGTCAGATGAAAGGTGGCCTTTGGGGTTCTGAGGACTTGTAGGGTAGTACTTACTGGCTAGAGTAGAGGAAATGGATTCTATTTGAATATCTGTCTAGAGGCTTTGCCCCACAGGTCCTGGTTGTCCTTGATGGGCTGCAGCTGTGAGCATTGAAGAGAACTGGGATAAAAGGGGGCGGCGTAGCCATTCAGGGAGAGCCTTGAAGGAGCCCTGAAGTGGGAAAGAACAGCATGCAGAAGAAAGCGTCTGTGCTGTGAAGATCTGCAGCCATAAGAACACACCGAGGAGGTATGGACTTTAGCAATCTGAGAACAGCATGATGGGACTCTAGAGAAATAGAACAACAACAAGTGGCAGCTTTCGATTTGGAGCAATCCAGCAAAGATTGCAAATTTCTTGCTGGGCACCACCCTCTTGGTCAGGGCGAGTGGCCAGAAATGGAGGCCATTTTCCATGGGGAAAACGAAGTCATTGGCCCAGGCTCTGGGTGTCAGATGACTGGTGGCATCTGGGGCTCTAAGGACTTGCAGGGTCCTAGTTGCTGGCAGCTTTCGTTCTGGAAGGATCCAGCAGAGTTTGTAGATTCCTGGCTTGGCACTGCCCTGCCTGCCAGGCCAAGTGGCCACAAATGAAGGCCATTTTCCATGGGAAAAACGAAGTCCTTTCCCCAGGGTCTCAGTAATATGTTCAAGGTGGCGTTTGAGGCTCTAAGTACTTCCAGGGCCCTAGTTGCTGCCAGCTTTTCTTTTGGAAAAATCCAGCAACGATTGCATCATTCTAGCTAGGCTCCCACTTTCTGCCAGGGTGAGTGGCTGCCAAGGGAGGCCATTTGCCATGGGAAAAAGAAGTCCTTTCCCCAGGGTCTGGGTGTCAGATGAAAGGTGGCCTTTGGGGTTCTGAGGACTTGTAGGGTAGTACTTACTGGCTAGAGTAGAGGAAATGGAGTCTATTTGAATATCTGTCCCACAGGTCCTGGTTGTCCTTGATGGGCTGCAGCTGTGAGCATTGAAGAGAACTGGGATAAAAGGGGGCGGCGTAGCCATTCAGGGAGAGCCTTGAAGGAGCCCTGAACTGGGAAAGAACAGCATGCAGAAGAAAGCGTCTGTGCTGTGAAGATCTGCAGCCATAAGAACACACCGAGGAGGTATGGACTTTAGCAATCTGAGAACAGCATGATGGGACTCTAGAGAAATAGAACAACAACAAGTGGCAGCTTTCGATTTGGAGCAATCCAGCAAAGCTTGCAAATTTCTTGCTGGGCACCACCCTCTTGGTCAGGGCGAGTGGCCAGAAATGGAGGCCATTTTCCATGGGGAAAACGAAGTCATTGGCCCAGGCTCTGGGTGTCAGATGACAGGTGGCATCTGGGGCTCTAAGGACTTGCAGGGTCCTAGTTGCTGGCAGCTTTCGTTCTGGAAGGATCCAGCACAGTTTGTAGATTCCTGGCTTGGCACTGCCTTGCCTGCCAGGCCAAGTGGCCACAAATGAAGGCCATTTTCCATGGGAAAAATATGTCCTTTCCCCAGGGTCTGGGTGTCAGATGAAAGGTGGCCTTTGGGGTTCTGAGGACTTGTAGGGTAGTACTTACTGGCTAGAGTAGAGGAAATGGATTCTATTTGAATATCTGTCTAGAGGCTTTGCCCCACAGGTCCTGGTTGTCCTTGATGGGCTGCAGCTGTGAGCATTGAAGAGAACTGGGATAAAAGGGGGCGGCGTAGCCATTCAGGGAGAGCCTTGAAGGAGCCCTGAACTGGGAAAGAACAGCATGCAGAAGAAAGCGTCTGTGCTGTGAAGATCTGCAGCCATAAGAACACACCGAGGAGGTATGGACTTTAGCAATCTGAGAACAGCATTATGGGACTCTAGAGAAATAGAACAACAACAAGTGGCAGCTTTAGATTTGGAGCAATCCAGCAAAGCTTGCAAATTTCTTGCTGGGCACCACCCTCTTGGTCAGGGCGAGTGGCCAGAAATGGAGGCCATTTTCCATGGGGAAAACGAAGTCATTGGCCCAGGCTCTGGGTGTCAGATGACTGGTGGCATCTGGGGCTGTAAGGACTTGCAGGGTCCTAGTTGCTGGCAGCTTTCGTTCTGGAAGGATCCAGCACAGTTTGTAGATTCCTGGCTTGGCACTGCCCTGCCTGCCAGGCCAAGTGGCCACAAATGAAGGCCATTTTCCATGGGAAAAACGAAGTCCTTTCCCCAGGGTCTCAGTAATATGTTCAAGGTGGCGTTTGAGGCTCTAAGTACTTCCAGGGCCCTAGTTG
Organism: Agelaius phoeniceus; assembly: GCF_051311805.1. Taxonomy (NCBI): domain Eukaryota; kingdom Metazoa; phylum Chordata; class Aves; order Passeriformes; family Icteridae; genus Agelaius; species Agelaius phoeniceus. Next base: position 21,509,127 of record NC_135277.1, read on the forward strand.
CTGCCAGCTTTTCTTTTGGAAAAATCCAGCAACGATTGCATCATTCTAGCTAGGCTCCCACTTTCTGCCAGGGTGAGTGGCTGCCAAGGGAGGCCATTTGCCATGGGAAAAAGAAGTCCTTTCCCCAGGGTCTGGGTGTCAGATGAAAGGTGGCCTTTGGGGTTCTGAGGACTTGTAGGGTAGTACTTACTGGCTAGAGTAGAGGAAATGGATTCTATTTGAATATCTGTCTAGAGGCTTTGCCCCACAGGTCCTGGTTGTCCTTGATGGGCTGCAGCTGTGAGCATTGAAGAGAACTGGGATAAAAGGGGGCGGCGTAGCCATTCAGGGAGAGCCTTGAAGGAGCCCTGAACTGGGAAAGAACAGCATGCAGAAGAAAGCGTCTGTGCTGTGAAGATCTGCAGCCATAAGAACACACCGAGGAGGTATGGACTTTAGCAATCTGAGAACAGCATTATGGGACTCTAGAGAAATAGAACAACAACAAGTGGCAGCTTTCGATTTGGAGCAATCCAGCAAAGCTTGCAAATTTCTTGCTGGGCACCACCCTCTTGGTCAGGGCGAGTGGCCAGAAATGGAGGCCATTTTCCATGGGGAAAACGAAGTCATTGGCCCAGGCTCTGGGTGTCAGATGACAGGTGGCATCTGGGGCTCTAAGGACTTGCAGGGTCCTAGTTGCTGGCAGCTTTCGTTCTGGAAGGATCCAGCACAGTTTGTAGATTCCTGGCTTGGCACTGCCCTGCCTGCCAGGCCAAGTGGCAAAAAATGAAGGCCATTTCCCATGGGAAAAAGATGTCCTTTCCCCAGGGTCTCAGTAATATGTTCAAGGTGGCGTTTGAGGCTCTAAGTACTTCCAGGGCCCTAGTTGCTGCCAGCTTTTCTTTTGGAAAAATCCAGCAACGATTGCATCATTCTAGCTAGGCTCCCACTTTCTGCCAGGGTGAGTGGCTGCCAAGGGAGGCCATTTGCCATGGGAAAAAGAAGTCCTTTCCCCAGGGTCTGGGTGTCAGATGAAAGGTGGCCTTTGGGGTTCTGAGGACTTGTAGGGTAGTACTTACTGGCTAGAGTAGAGGAAATGGAGTCTATTTGAATATCTGTCTAGAGGCTTTGCCCCACAGGTCCTGGTTGTCCTTGATGGGCTGCAGCTGTGAGCATTGAAGAGAACTGGGATAAAAGGGGGCGGCGTAGCCATTCAGGGAGAGCCTTGAAGGAGCCCTGAACTGGGAAAGAACAGCATGCAGAAGAAAGCGTCTGTGCTGTGAAGATCTGCAGCCATAAGAACACACCGAGGAGGTATGGACTTCAGCAATCTGAGAACAGCATGATGGGACTCTAGAGAAATAGAACAACAACAAGTGGCAGCTTTAGATTTGGAGCAATCCAGCAAAGCTTGCAAATTTCTTGCTGGGCACCACCCTCTTGGTCAGGGCGAGTGGCCAGAAATGGAGGCCATTTTCCATGGGGAAAACGAAGTCATTGGCCCAGGCTCTGGGTGTCAGATGACAGGTGGCATCTGGGGCTGTAAGGACTTGCAGGGTCCTAGTTGCTGGCAGCTTTCGTTCTGGAAGGATCCAGCACAGTTTGTAGATTCCTGGCTTGGCACTGCCTTGCCTGCCAGGCCAAGTGGCCACAAATGAAGGCCATTTTCCATGGGAAAAATATGTCCTTTCCCCAGGGTCTGGGTGTCAGATGAAAGGTGGCCTTTGGGGTTCTGAGGACTTGTAGGGTAGTACTTACTGGCTAGAGTAGAGGAAATGGATTCTATTTGAATATCTGTCTAGAGGCTTTGCCCCACAGGTCCTGGTTGTCCTTGATGGGCTGCAGCTGTGAGCATTGAAGAGAACTGGGATAAAAGGGGGCGGCGTAGCCATTCAGGGAGAGCCTTGAAGGAGCCCTGAACTGGGAAAGAACAGCATGCAGAAGAAAGCGTCTGTGCTGTGAAGATCTGCAGCCATAAGAACACACCGAGGAGGTATGGACTTTAGCAATCTGAGAACAGCATTATGGGACTCTAGAGAAATAGAACAACAACAAGTGGCAGCTTTAGATTTGGAGCAATCCAGCAAAGCTTGCAAATTTCTTGCTGGGCACCACCCTCTTGGTCAGGGCGAGTGGCCAGAAATGGAGGCCATTTTCCATGGGGAAAACGAAGTCATTGGCCCAGGCTCTGGGTGTCAGATGACTGGTGGCATCTGGGGCTGTAAGGACTTGCAGGGTCCTAGTTGCTGGCAGCTTTCGTTCTGGAAGGATCCAGCACAGTTTGTAGATTCCTGGCTTGGCACTGCCCTGCCTGCCAGGCCAAGTGGCCAGAAATGAAGGCCATTTTCCATGGGAAAAACGAAGTCCTTTCCCCAGGGTCTCAGTAATATGTTCAAGGTGGCGTTTGAGGCTCTAAGTACTTCCAGGGCCCTAGTTGCTGCCAGCTTTTCTTTTGGAAAAATCCAGCAACGATTGCATCATTCTAGCTAGGCTCCCACTTTCTGCCAGGGTGAGTGGCTGCCAAGGGAGGCCATTTGCCATGGGAAAAAGAAGTCCTTTCCCCAGGGTCTGGGTGTCAGATGAAAGGTGGCCTTTGGGGTTCTGAGGACTTGTAGGGTAGTACTTACTGGCTAGAGTAGAGGAAATGGATTCTATTTGAATATCTGTCTAGAGGCTTTGCCCCACAGGTCCTGGTTGTCCTTGATGGGCTGCAGCTGTGAGCATTGAAGAGAACTGGGATAAAAGGGGGCGGCGTAGCCATTCAGGGAGAGCCTTGAAGGAGCCCTGAACTGGGAAAGAACAGCATGCAGAAGAAAGCGTCTGTGCTGTGAAGATCTGCAGCCATAAGAACACACCGAGGAGGTATGGACTTTAGCAATCTGAGAACAGCATGATGGGACTCTAGAGAAATAGAACAACAACAAGTGGCAGCTTTCGATTTGGAGCAATCCAGCAAAGATTGCAAATTTCTTGCTGGGCACCACCCTCTTGGTCAGGGCGAGTGGCCAGAAATGGAGGCCATTTTCCATGGGGAAAACGAAGTCATTGGCCCAGGCTCTGGGTGTCAGATGACTGGTGGCATCTGGGGCTGTAAGGACTTGCAGGGTCCTAGTTGCTGGCAGCTTTCGTTCTGGAAGGATCCAGCAGAGTTTGTAGATTCCTGGCTTGGCACTGCCCTGCCTGCCAGGCCAAGTGGCCACAAATGAAGGCCATTTTCCATGGGAAAAACGAAGTCCTTTCCCCAGGGTCTCAGTAATATGTTCAAGGTGGCGTTTGAGGCTCTAAGTACTTCCAGGGCCCTAGTTGCTGCCAGCTTTTCTTTTGGAAAAATCCAGCAACGATTGCATCATTCTAGCTAGGCTCCCACTTTCTGCCAGGGTGAGTGGCTGCCAAGGGAGGCCATTTGCCATGGGAAAAAGAAGTCCTTTCCCCAGGGTCTGGGTGTCAGATGAAAGGTGGCCTTTGGGGTTCTGAGGACTTGTAGGGTAGTACTTACTGGCTAGAGTAGAGGAAATGGAGTCTATTTGAATATCTGTCCCACAGGTCCTGGTTGTCCTTGATGGGCTGCAGCTGTGAGCATTGAAGAGAACTGGGATAAAAGGGGGCGGCGTAGCCATTCAGGGAGAGCCTTGAAGGAGCCCTGAACTGGGAAAGAACAGCATGCAGAAGAAAGCGTCTGTGCTGTGAAGATCTGCAGCCATAAGAACACACCGAGGAGGTATGGACTTTAGCAATCTGAGAACAGCATTATGGGACTCTAGAGAAATAGAACAACAACAAGTGGCAGCTTTCGATTTGGAGCAATCCAGCAAAGCTTGCAAATTTCTTGCTGGGCACCACCCTCTTGGTCAGGGCGAGTGGCCAGAAATGGAGGCCATTTTCCATGGGGAAAACGAAGTCATTGGCCCAGGCTCTGGGTGTCAGATGACAGGTGGCATCTGGGGCTCTAAGGACTTGCAGGGTCCTAGTTGCTGGCAGCTTTCGTTCTGGAAGGATCCAGCACAGTTTGTAGATTCCTGGCTTGGCACTGCCTTGCCTGCCAGGCCAAGTGGCCACAAATGAAGGCCATTTTCCATGGGAAAAATATGTCCTTTCCCCAGGGTCTGGGTGTCAGATGAAAGGTGGCCTTTGGGGTTCTGAGGACTTGTAGGGTAGTACTTACTGGCTAGAGTAGAGGAAATGGATTCTATTTGAATATCTGTCTAGAGGCTTTGCCCCACAGGTCCTGGTTGTCCTTGATGGGCTGCAGCTGTGAGCATTGAAGAGAACTGGGATAAAAGGGGGCGGCGTAGCCATTCAGGGAGAGCCTTGAAGGAGCCCTGAACTGGGAAAGAACAGCATGCAGAAGAAAGCGTCTGTGCTGTGAAGATCTGCAGCCATAAGAACACACCGAGGAGGTATGGACTTTAGCAATCTGAGAACAGCATGATGGGACTCTAGAGAAATAGAACAACAACAAGTGGCAGCTTTAGATTTGGAGCAATCCAGCAAAGCTTGCAAATTTCTTGCTGGGCACCACCCTCTTGGTCAGGGCGAGTGGCCAGAAATGGAGGCCATTTTCCATGGGGAAAACGAAGTCATTGGCCCAGGCTCTGGGTGTCAGATGACTGGTGGCATCTGGGGCTGTAAGGACTTGCAGGGTCCTAGTTGCTGGCAGCTTTCGTTCTGGAAGGATCCAGCACAGTTTGTAGATTCCTGGCTTGGCACTGCCCTGCCTGCCAGGCCAAGTGGCCAGAAATGAAGGCCATTTTCCATGGGAAAAACGAAGTCCTTTCCCCAGGGTCTCAGTAATATGTTCAAGGTGGCGTTTGAGGCTCTAAGTACTTCCAGGGCCCTAGTTGCTGCCAGCTTTTCTTTTGGAAAAATCCAGCAACGATTGCATCATTCTAGCTAGGCTCCCACTTTCTGCCAGGGTGAGTGGCTGCCAAGGGAGGCCATTTGCCATGGGAAAAAGAAGTCCTTTCCCCAGGGTCTGGGTGTCAGATGAAAGGTGGCCTTTGGGGTTCTGAGGACTTGTAGGGTAGTACTTACTGGCTAGAGTAGAGGAAATGGATTCTATTTGAATATCTGTCTAGAGGCTTTGCCCCACAGGTCCTGGTTGTCCTTGATGGGCTGCAGCTGTGAGCATTGAAGAGAACTGGGATAAAAGGGGGCGGCGTAGCCATTCAGGGAGAGCCTTGAAGGAGCCCTGAACTGGGAAAGAACAGCATGCAGAAGAAAGCGTCTGTGCTGTGAAGATCTGCAGCCATAAGAACACACCGAGGAGGTATGGACTTTAGCAATCTGAGAACAGCATGATGGGACTCTAGAGAAATAGAACAACAACAAGTGGCAGCTTTCGATTTGGAGCAATCCAGCAAAGATTGCAAATTTCTTGCTGGGCACCACCCTCTTGGTCAGGGCGAGTGGCCAGAAATGGAGGCCATTTTCCATGGGGAAAACGAAGTCATTGGCCCAGGCTCTGGGTGTCAGATGACTGGTGGCATCTGGGGCTCTAAGGACTTGCAGGGTCCTAGTTGCTGGCAGCTTTCGTTCTGGAAGGATCCAGCAGAGTTTGTAGATTCCTGGCTTGGCACTGCCCTGCCTGCCAGGCCAAGTGGCCACAAATGAAGGCCATTTTCCATGGGAAAAACGAAGTCCTTTCCCCAGGGTCTCAGTAATATGTTCAAGGTGGCGTTTGAGGCTCTAAGTACTTCCAGGGCCCTAGTTGCTGCCAGCTTTTCTTTTGGAAAAATCCAGCAACGATTGCATCATTCTAGCTAGGCTCCCACTTTCTGCCAGGGTGAGTGGCTGCCAAGGGAGGCCATTTGCCATGGGAAAAAGAAGTCCTTTCCCCAGGGTCTGGGTGTCAGATGAAAGGTGGCCTTTGGGGTTCTGAGGACTTGTAGGGTAGTACTTACTGGCTAGAGTAGAGGAAATGGAGTCTATTTGAATATCTGTCCCACAGGTCCTGGTTGTCCTTGATGGGCTGCAGCTGTGAGCATTGAAGAGAACTGGGATAAAAGGGGGCGGCGTAGCCATTCAGGGAGAGCCTTGAAGGAGCCCTGAACTGGGAAAGAACAGCATGCAGAAGAAAGCGTCTGTGCTGTGAAGATCTGCAGCCATAAGAACACACCGAGGAGGTATGGACTTTAGCAATCTGAGAACAGCATGATGGGACTCTAGAGAAATAGAACAACAACAAGTGGCAGCTTTCGATTTGGAGCAATCCAGCAAAGCTTGCAAATTTCTTGCTGGGCACCACCCTCTTGGTCAGGGCGAGTGGCCAGAAATGGAGGCCATTTTCCATGGGGAAAACGAAGTCATTGGCCCAGGCTCTGGGTGTCAGATGACAGGTGGCATCTGGGGCTCTAAGGACTTGCAGGGTCCTAGTTGCTGGCAGCTTTCGTTCTGGAAGGATCCAGCACAGTTTGTAGATTCCTGGCTTGGCACTGCCCTGCCTGCCAGGCCAAGTGGCAAAAAATGAAGGCCATTTCCCATGGGAAAAAGATGTCCTTTCCCCAGGGTCTCAGGAATATGTTCAAGGTGGCGTTTGAGGCTCTAAGTACTTCCAGGGCCCTAGTTGCTGCCAGCTTTTCTTTTGGAAAAATCCAGCAACGATTGCATCATTCTAGCTAGGCTCCCACTTTCTGCCAGGGTGAGTGGCTGCCAAGGGAGGCCATTTGCCATGGGAAAAAGAAGTCCTTTCCCCAGGGTCTGGGTGTCAGATGAAAGGTGGCCTTTGGGGTTCTGAGGACTTGTAGGGTAGTACTTACTGGCTAGAGTAGAGGAAATGGATTCTATTTGAATATCTGTCTAGAGGCTTTGCCCCACAGGTCCTGGTTGTCCTTGATGGGCTGCAGCTGTGAGCATTGAAGAGAACTGGGATAAAAGGGGGCGGCGTAGCCATTCAGGGAGAGCCTTGAAGGAGCCCTGAACTGGGAAAGAACAGCATGCAGAAGAAAGCGTCTGTGCTGTGAAGATCTGCAGCCATAAGAACACACCGAGGAGGTATGGACTTTAGCAATCTGAGAACAGCATTATGGGACTCTAGAGAAATAGAACAACAACAAGTGGCAGCTTTCGATTTGGAGCAATCCAGCAAAGCTTGCAAATTTCTTGCTGGGCACCACCCTCTTGGTCAGGGCGAGTGGCCAGAAATGGAGGCCATTTTCCATGGGGAAAACGAAGTCATTGGCCCAGGCTCTGGGTGTCAGATGACAGGTGGCATCTGGGGCTCTAAGGACTTGCAGGGTCCTAGTTGCTGGCAGCTTTCGTTCTGGAAGGATCCAGCAGAGTTTGTAGATTCCTGGCTTGGCACTGCCCTGCCTGCCAGGCCAAGTGGCCAGAAATGAAGGCCATTTTCCATGGGAAAAACGAAGTCCTTTCCCCAGGGTCTCAGGAATATGTTCAAGGTGGCGTTTGAGGCTCTAAGTACTTCCAGGGCCCTAGTTGCTGCCAGCTTTTCTTTTGGAAAAATCCAGCAACGATTGCATCATTCTAGCTAGGCTCCCACTTTCTGCCAGGGTGAGTGGCTGCCAAGGGAGGCCATTTGCCATGGGAAAAAGAAGTCCTTTCCCCAGGGTCTGGGTGTCAGATGAAAGGTGGCCTTTGGGGTTCTGAGGACTTGTAGGGTAGTACTTACTGGCTAGAGTAGAGGAAATGGAGTCTATTTGAATATCTGTCCCACAGGTCCTGGTTGTCCTTGATGGGCTGCAGCTGTGAGCATTGAAGAGAACTGGGATAAAAGGGGGCGGCGTAGCCATTCAGGGAGAGCCTTGAAGGAGCCCTGAACTGGGAAAGAACAGCATGCAGAAGAAAGCGTCTGTGCTGTGAAGATCTGCAGCCATAAGAACACACCGAGGAGGTATGGACTTTAGCAATCTGAGAACAGCATTATGGGACTCTAGAGAAATAGAACAACAACAAGTGGCAGCTTTCGATTTGGAGCAATCCAGCAAAGCTTGCAAATTTCTTGCTGGGCACCACCCTCTTGGTCAGGGCGAGTGGCCAGAAATGGAGGCCATTTTCCATGGGGAAAACGAAGTCATTGGCCCAGGCTCTGGGTGTCAGATGACAGGTGGCATCTGGGGCTCTAAGGACTTGCAGGGTCCTAGTTGCTGGCAGCTTTCGTTCTGGAAGGATCCAGCAGAGTTTGTAGATTCCTGGCTTGGCACTGCCCTGCCTGCCAGGCCAAGTGGCAAAAAATGAAGGCCATTTCCCATGGGAAAAAGATGTCCTTTCCCCAGGGTCTCAGTAATATGTTCAAGGTGGCGTTTGAGGCTCTAAGTACTTCCAGGGCCCTAGTTGCTGCCAGCTTTTCTTTTGGAAAAATCCAGCAACGATTGCATCATTCTAGCTAGGCTCCCACTTTCTGCCAGGGTGAGTGGCTGCCAAGGGAGGCCATTTGCCATGGGAAAAAGAAGTCCTTTCCCCAGGGTCTGGGTGTCAGATGAAAGGTGGCCTTTGGGGTTCTGAGGACTTGTAGGGTAGTACTTACTGGCTAGAGTAGAGGAAATGGAGTCTATTTGAATATCTGTCTAGAGGCTTTGCCCCACAGGTCCTGGTTGTCCTTGATGGGCTGCAGCTGTGAGCATTGAAGAGAACTGGGATAAAAGGGGGCGGCTTAGCCATTCAGGGAGAGCCTTGAAGGAGCCCTGAACTGGGAAAGAACAGCATGCAGAAGAAAGCGTCTGTGCTGTGAAGATCTGCAGCCATAAGAACACACCGAGGAGGTATGGACTTCAGCAATCTGAGAACAGCATGATGGGACTCTAGAGAAATAGAACAACAACAAGTGGCAGCTTTAGATTTGGAGCAATCCAGCAAAGCTTGCAAATTTCTTGCTGGGCACCACCCTCTTGGTCAGGGCGAGTGGCCAGAAATGGAGGCCATTTTCCATGGGGAAAACGAAGTCATTGGCCCAGGCTCTGGGTGTCAGATGACAGGTGGCATCTGGGGCTCTAAGGACTTGCAGGGTCCTAGTTGCTGGCAGCTTTCGTTCTGGAAGGATCCAGCACAGTTTGTAGATTCCTGGCTTGGCACTGCCTTGCCTGCCAGGCCAAGTGGCCACAAATGAAGGCCATTTTCCATGGGAAAAATATGTCCTTTCCCCAGGGTCTGGGTGTCAGATGAAAGGTGGCCTTTGGGGTTCTGAGGACTTGTAGGGTAGTACTTACTGGCTAGAGTAGAGGAAATGGATTCTATTTGAATATCTGTCTAGAGGCTTTGCCCCACAGGTCCTGGTTGTCCTTGATGGGCTGCAGCTGTGAGCATTGAAGAGAACTGGGATAAAAGGGGGCGGCGTAGCCATTCAGGGAGAGCCTTGAAGGAGCCCTGAACTGGGAAAGAACAGCATGCAGAAGAAAGCGTCTGTGCTGTGAAGATCTGCAGCCATAAGAACACACCGAGGAGGTATGGACTTTAGCAATCTGAGAACAGCATGATGGGACTCTAGAGAAATAGAACAACAACAAGTGGCAGCTTTCGATTTGGAGCAATCCAGCAAAGATTGCAAATTTCTTGCTGGGCACCACCCTCTTGGTCAGGGCGAGTGGCCAGAAATGGAGGCCATTTTCCATGGGGAAAACGAAGTCATTGGCCCAGGCTCTGGGTGTCAGATGACTGGTGGCATCTGGGGCTCTAAGGACTTGCAGGGTCCTAGTTGCTGGCAGCTTTCGTTCTGGAAGGATCCAGCAGAGTTTGTAGATTCCTGGCTTGGCACTGCCCTGCCTGCCAGGCCAAGTGGCCACAAATGAAGGCCATTTTCCATGGGAAAAACGAAGTCCTTTCCCCAGGGTCTCAGTAATATGTTCAAGGTGGCGTTTGAGGCTCTAAGTACTTCCAGGGCCCTAGTTGCTGGCAGCTTTTCTTTTGGAAAAATCCAGCAACGATTGCATCATTCTAGCTAGGCTCCCACTTTCTGCCAGGGTGAGTGGCTGCCAAGGGAGGCCATTTGCCATGGGAAAAAGAAGTCCTTTCCCCAGGGTCTGGGTGTCAGATGAAAGGTGGCCTTTGGGGTTCTGAGGACTTGTAGGGTAGTACTTACTGGCTAGAGTAGAGGAAATGGAGTCTATTTGAATATCTGTCCCACAGGTCCTGGTTGTCCTTGATGGGCTGCAGCTGTGAGCATTGAAGAGAACTGGGATAAAAGGGGGCGGCGTAGCCATTCAGGGAGAGCCTTGAAGGAGCCCTGAACTGGGAAAGAACAGCATGCAGAAGAAAGCGTCTGTGCTGTGAAGATCTGCAGCCATAAGAACACACCGAGGAGGTATGGACTTTAGCAATCTGAGAACAGCATTATGGGACTCTAGAGAAATAGAACAACAACAAGTGGCAGCTTTCGATTTGGAGCAATCCAGCAAAGCTTGCAAATTTCTTGCTGGGCACCACCCTCTTGGTCAGGGCGAGTGGCCAGAAATGGAGGCCATTTTCCATGGGGAAAACGAAGTCATTGGCCCAGGCTCTGGGTGTCAGATGACAGGTGGCATCTGGGGCTCTAAGGACTTGCAGGGTCCTAGTTGCTGGCAGCTTTCGTTCTGGAAGGATCCAGCACAGTTTGTAGATTCCTGGCTTGGCACTGCCCTGCCTGCCAGGCCAAGTGGCCACAAATGAAGGCCATTTTCCATGGGAAAAACGAAGTCCTTTCCCCAGGGTCTCAGTAATATGTTCAAGGTGGCGTTTGAGGCTCTAAGTACTTCCAGGGCCCTAGTTGCTGCCAGCTTTTCTTTTGGAAAAATCCAGCAACGATTGCATCATTCTAGCTAGGCTCCCACTTTCTGCCAGGGTGAGTGGCTGCCAAGGGAGGCCATTTGCCATGGGAAAAAGAAGTCCTTTCCCCAGGGTCTGGGTGTCAGATGAAAGGTGGCCTTTGGGGTTCTGAGGACTTGTAGGGTAGTACTTACTGGCTAGAGTAGAGGAAATGGATTCTATTTGAATATCTGTCTAGAGGCTTTGCCCCACAGGTCCTGGTTGTCCTTGATGGGCTGCAGCTGTGAGCATTGAAGAGAACTGGGATAAAAGGGGGCGGCGTAGCCATTCAGGGAGAGCCTTGAAGGAGCCCTGAACTGGGAAAGAACAGCATGCAGAAGAAAGCGTCTGTGCTGTGAAGATCTGCAGCCATAAGAACACACCGAGGAGGTATGGACTTTAGCAATCTGAGAACAGCATTATGGGACTCTAGAGAAATAGAACAACAACAAGTGGCAGCTTTAGATTTGGAGCAATCCAGCAAAGCTTGCAAATTTCTTGCTGGGCACCACCCTCTTGGTCAGGGCGAGTGGCCAGAAATGGAGGCCATTTTCCATGGGGAAAACGAAGTCATTGGCCCAGGCTCTGGGTGTCAGATGACTGGTGGCATCTGGGGCTGTAAGGACTTGCAGGGTCCTAGTTGCTGGCAGCTTTCGTTCTGGAAGGATCCAGCACAGTTTGTAGATTCCTGGCTTGGCACTGCCCTGCCTGCCAGGCCAAGTGGCCAGAAATGAAGGCCATTTTCCATGGGAAAAACGAAGTCCTTTCCCCAGGGTCTCAGTAATATGTTCAAGGTGGCGTTTGAGGCTCTAAGTACTTCCAGGGCCCTAGTTGCTGCCAGCTTTTCTTTTGGAAAAATCCAGCAACGATTGCATCATTCTAGCTAGGCTCCCACTTTCTGCCAGGGTGAGTGGCTGCCAAGGGAGGCCATTTGCCATGGGAAAAAGAAGTCCTTTCCCCAGGGTCTGGGTGTCAGATGAAAGGTGGCCTTTGGGGTTCTGAGGACTTGTAGGGTAGTACTTACTGGCTAGAGTAGAGGAAATGGATTCTATTTGAATATCTGTCTAGAGGCTTTGCCCCACAGGTCCTGGTTGTCCTTGATGGGCTGCAGCTGTGAGCATTGAAGAGAACTGGGATAAAAGGGGGCGGCGTAGCCATTCAGGGAGAGCCTTGAAGGAGCCCTGAACTGGGAAAGAACAGCATGCAGAAGAAAGCGTCTGTGCTGTGAAGATCTGCAGCCATAAGAACACACCGAGGAGGTATGGACTTTAGCAATCTGAGAACAGCATGATGGGACTCTAGAGAAATAGAACAACAACAAGTGGCAGCTTTCGATTTGGAGCAATCCAGCAAAGATTGCAAATTTCTTGCTGGGCACCACCCTCTTGGTCAGGGCGAGTGGCCAGAAATGGAGGCCATTTTCCATGGGGAAAACGAAGTCATTGGCCCAGGCTCTGGGTGTCAGATGACTGGTGGCATCTGGGGCTCTAAGGACTTGCAGGGTCCTAGTTGCTGGCAGCTTTCGTTCTGGAAGGATCCAGCAGAGTTTGTAGATTCCTGGCTTGGCACTGCCCTGCCTGCCAGGCCAAGTGGCCACAAATGAAGGCCATTTTCCATGGGAAAAACGAAGTCCTTTCCCCAGGGTCTCAGGAATATGTTCAAGGTGGCGTTTGAGGCTCTAAGTACTTCCAGGGCCCTAGTTGCTGCCAGCTTTTCTTTTGGAAAAATCCAGCAACGATTGCATCATTCTAGCTAGGCTCCCACTTTCTGCCAGGGTGAGTGGCTGCCAAGGGAGGCCATTTGCCATGGGAAAAAGAAGTCCTTTCCCCAGGGTCTGGGTGTCAGATGAAAGGTGGCCTTTGGGGTTCTGAGGACTTGTAGGGTAGTACTTACTGGCTAGAGTAGAGGAAATGGAGTCTATTTGAATATCTGTCCCACAGGTCCTGGTTGTCCTTGATGGGCTGCAGCTGTGAGCATTGAAGAGAACTGGGATAAAAGGGGGCGGCGTAGCCATTCAGGGAGAGCCTTGAAGGAGCCCTGAACTGGGAAAGAACAGCATGCAGAAGAAAGCGTCTGTGCTGTGAAGATCTGCAGCCATAAGAACACACCGAGGAGGTATGGACTTTAGCAATCTGAGAACAGCATGATGGGACTCTAGAGAAATAGAACAACAACAAGTGGCAGCTTTCGATTTGGAGCAATCCAGCAAAGCTTGCAAATTTCTTGCTGGGCACCACCCTCTTGGTCAGGGCGAGTGGCCAGAAATGGAGGCCATTTTCCATGGGGAAAACGAAGTCATTGGCCCAGGCTCTGGGTGTCAGATGACAGGTGGCATCTGGGGCTCTAAGGACTTGCAGGGTCCTAGTTGCTGGCAGCTTTCGTTCTGGAAGGATCCAGCACAGTTTGTAGATTCCTGGCTTGGCACTGCCCTGCCTGCCAGGCCAAGTGGCAAAAAATGAAGGCCATTTCCCATGGGAAAAAGATGTCCTTTCCCCAGGGTCTCAGGAATATGTTCAAGGTGGCGTTTGAGGCTCTAAGTACTTCCAGGGCCCTAGTTGCTGCCAGCTTTTCTTTTGGAAAAATCCAGCAACGATTGCATCATTCTAGCTAGGCTCCCACTTTCTGCCAGGGTGAGTGGCTGCCAAGGGAGGCCATTTGCCATGGGAA